>NW_020884888.1:5532983-6132983 GCF_003945725.1 Corapipo altera
TTCAGCAGTGAGTCTCATTTTACACTGGCATTTTCACACCTAAGAATTAGCTACCCTTTAATACAGATGAAATATGTGAAGTGTTGCTGGTTGATTTTGCAAGACTTTCATTTCTGAATCAAAATATGGACTAGTAACTCTAATCTTCACAGAAATCAGAGAATATTACATTAACACTTTTAGCTTTATCAACCACGACTTCTAATTTCATCAAAAATACATCATGCTAGCTTGACATGGTCTGGCTTTCCTATAACTCATGTTGATTGGCACTAATTATACAACACTTCCTTAATTCATTATTAATTAGGTCCCTTATTATTTTGCCCAGAAGTGATGTCAAGCTGACAGACACGTAATTATCCAGGTCATGCCTTTTACCCTCTTTGAATGTTGGCACGTTAGCCATTTTTGTGCTCTTTTTCCAATATTTCAAAGCTTACAAAAAAAATCAACATTAATGATCCAGGAAGCTCATTGGACAGCCATGTTGAAACTCATTATCTGGGCATGCCAATTTAAAAATGTTTAAATTTAGCCACTACTAAAGAGCAACCCCTTGAGTGCCTATTACTGGAAATTATTTCATCGACTTCCTATTATACAATTACATAATATAACAGATAAATCTTTTAATTTTCCTATCTTTTTACATCACTTAACAATTTCATCACATCTCTCTCACATTAGACCAATACATCTGCTTGAGTCTAAAGTGATTCAGTGCTTCATATTTGCCTTAGTTATGCTTACTATTGGTCTTATTTCCCTTCTGGTTTCATTTTCCTTCAATCATTTACAATGTATGTATTACTTAATTTTATAGCTCTACTAGTTGACCACTGAACATGGGCATAAGTTTTTAACCCACATGACTTCTTTTAGTCCTAGCTGTAAACCAGCCAGTAAAATTTCCATAAAGCACATACACTTTTTTTAAACAAAGAAACAAACAAACAAACAAAACAAAGAAAAAACCCTTTTCTTTTGTAAGCTGAACAAATACCCCCAAAAGTATCAGCTCATCATTACTTTCTGGCTTTTACAAATATCAGTGATTTGGCCTTTCAAACAGTCAATCCACATTTTCCCTAATATTCAGGACTTTTTAAACCACTATCATAACCCTAAACAGATTAAGAGAGTCTATGACTACTTGAGCTGTCCTTCCTTCTGTAGAAACTTTTATCTTGTTTGTTGCTCTCTAACCTTTTTCCCATTCTAATATAACTTTTTTTTTTTAATAGGAGGATCGGAACTGTATGGAAAATACAAGGTGTGGGTAAAAAATTAGTTTAGTCAGCAGCATAGATGTTTTCTGTCTCACACTATTCCTTTCACGAAAATTTGTAATATAGATTTGATTTTTGCGACTGCTACTGAGATTTAAGATGATTTTTTTAAATGGAAATATGATAATCCTAGAATCTCACTCCTGCCTGATCCAGCTCAGTTAATAGTTGATAATAGCTCAGATTCATAATTTTATAGGTGAAACCAAGCTCACGTGCAACACTTTACCTACGCCCCACATTTCAGTTGCTTGTGGGGGTGGAGGATGTTGCCCAGTCGGTCTAAAGGGCTCCTTTGGTAATTCTTCAGAATAACTGTCTCTCTCCCAAATAAACTGATGCAGAAGATTAGCCATTTCACTTTCCAGACCTTTTTTTCAGGCCTTCTACAAGTAAGTGGAATAGCGTTTTACTGGCATAGCTTTATTATACACAAACAAATCACCATTATTTCTGGCTATACTACCAGTAGGTGATGCCATGATTCAGGAACCAGGCCTGCAGGGCTGCTTCTCAGCCATAGGACTTGGCTTTCCAAACTCCAAAGCCCTAGCCACAAATCATTGCATACCCAGCTGAACGTTAGTCCCATTCTTTCGCCCTACACTATACTTCTTTGATTTGGGTATAGGAAGGTCACTGAGGAGCATAAGCCAAAAAAAATAAACCCAAGCATGTGTTCTGGCTTGACATCCAGTGTTCATAACTGGAGACAAGAACTGTGGATTACATTGCAAGATGCATGTGTACAGATAATGTCAGCAATCCTTCTGCCAAGGGCTGCTGGCAATAAAAAAAGCCAGCTCAAATACTTTACTGTTCCTTCCTAAAAACCAAGCAACATATCCCCCTCAAGTATAAACACAGCCAACTTGAACTCCGATCCAGAAATCTAGGAAACTCAGTTGCTGAATCTGAAAATCTTAGGTTTTATCACATCCACTTCATAGGCACTGAGCCCAATTACTTTAAACCTCTGGAAACATACCTGTGCAAAAGGAACAGGAATCAAAATAAAGTCAAGAAAGTTTATAAATCAATTAATAATTTAATAATATTAGCTAAGAAACCTCTCCCACATGTAGCCAGGCAATAGTCTCATTCCTGATCCTCATAGTTATGAGTCACTGGTACAATCAAACACAGTCCCCACACTCCCCTCTGCATGTCACTCAGTTTGTTTTTCAGGGTTGAAACAAACTGAACTGGGAGCAGGTCCAGTTCCACCTCTACCCTCAGAGAAGGACATGGTCTGTTGGGAGTGGAATCCTTGCCACATGGAATGTGGAATATGTTTATGGAAGAAAACCTTTTTCCCTCTGACAATCTTTTATTTCTATATCCAATCTCCCTTATATCCAGGCACTCAGGTAACAACTAGGTCGGGTAGATCCCATTCTTGAATAACAGTGCTATACTTCTAGTATGCCTTCATTACACAAAAGGGATAATGGCATTCTGTTATCTTAAAATTTCAAACTGAAAGCAACTTTCTATTAAGCAAAATGTCTATCCCTAGCACCTACCTGATATGCTTTCCCTATTTACTCATATGGTGACTTAGTTATTTTTTGTACAGTCTCACTACTCATGCAAAGCACCCCAACCCAACTCAGCATCTCACAGTTGTTTACCGAAAGGCACTGAAAGAAAGTTCCCTATTTCAAATAAGAGTTCAGGACATAAATTAATAGGTTAGGTTAAGATTTCAGACTGTTAACAACGAATCTGGAGTACACATCAGAATTCTCCAATACAGCGTTTCCTTTTTCACTACAGATAATGAACAGATCCTTAGGGCTAACAGTAGTTCCATAGCACCATTTGAGTACTTTTGTTATAGTTGCTGTTACCCCAGTTTGTTTGTAAATCCATTTATAGTATCTAAAACACATTTGAGAATTCCTTTCAGCAGTTGATGCCCAAGGACCATGTTTTACATTTTGTAAAAGGTAAAGTTTCCATAGAGCACAACACACTCCAAAAGATGTAATCTTTTAATGTAATCTCCTTAATCTTAAGGCTAAGATAGTTCCCTAAGTCTAATTAGGTACTAAATCATAGCTCTACTACCAATTGCAGACTATTTAAAGAGGAGAGTAAAGATGCATCTTTTCTCCTTCCCTTAATCAATGATTCCTTCCTAGAAAAAAAGATTCAATTTACTCAAAATTTTCTTGAAACTGACTCTTTCCTTCCACATATCAAAGTTCAGTAAAAGAATGTATATGGTCAGAAAAATCTTTAATTAATGTGTGTGTTCCTAATTACATCTTTCAGGAGAAGAAAAAAACAACAAGCAAACAAAACCAACCCCAACAACAACAAACCCCTGAAACCAACCAAACATCAAACTCAAACCATTCCATCCCACGAAAATATACTACACTAGGCTTCTATGCTAATCTCCCCCTTTTCTTTATATCCCTAATAGAGAAAACAAATTCCAGTCTTCAAAAGTTATTCTTACAAATTAAATCAGTGACTTCAATATTCATACAAAGTTAACACAAATGGAAATAACCTGCCATTAAAACCAATAAGGGATTAGTAGTTTCTGCACTATTTTACCATATAGTATAGCAACTCTAAAGGCTCAAATTTCCTTAGATCTTTCTCCTACATTTTTAATTAGTACAAAACAAAGGGATTCCATTTTAATAATTAACGACTAGTAAAAGCAGTCTAGATTTCTCAATCCATGCAACATTAAGAGAAAATTTAGCCAAATGCTTGCCTGTGTAGATCACTTTAACTTATGATTTAGACCAAGTAAGAGTTTCAGAAAGAAACAGGTTTTGAGTTAGGCACTCTTTGACTGAAGCTGCGGATAAGCATCATGCACTGCCCCAAAAAGACAACGTTATTGTAAGATAGCCATTGCTATGTCAAAGACCTAGTCCTTAATAAAGGAATGCGAGGGGAGGGCGGAGGGAATGGAGAAACATGGAAGAGGACACGAATGAAAACAGGAGGAAAGTTAAAAAAATGTGGAGGATAAAACACATCCAAAGCTGAACATTTAAAATACATGGAAAAACACCTACAAATCTGCAATTAGTTTTATAAATTCCATACTATTTAAATATATTTTCATTGCATGACTGGATTCACACTGCTTACGCTGCCTTTTTGCTTGAATTCTAGAGCTCACTAAAATGACATCTCCACTAGAAAGTGCCATTGATAGCATTTGTCCTGGCATACGGTTGCCAGCATATCAACAAAAATGTGTGCACAGCAGGCTGATGGAGAAGACTTCCTATGAAGGATGTTGTCTCAGCAGAATATGTATGGATAACTGCCGTGATGTATATTCTCACAGCATTTGTATCACATCAAGGGACACTAACAGACCCTTTAAATAAATGAGAGATGCTTTTAAGGCAATGTTCCCAGTGCTCCATCACATCTTTCCCATATTGTACAGACTACATTCCTGATTCCTCTGTAGCAATTCTGTGATCTGTTCTTTCACATGGCAGTATTTGCTTTCTCAGTTCAACTTTTGACACCTGAATACTGTGGGATTTGGATGGTGACGGATAGCAATGCAAACCAGGAATAATCAGTAATGACTGCCTAACTTCCAGGTGTAGAAAATAAGTTCCTGTAATGTCAGTTAAATTCATCATATTTCAAACACACCTGAGCTCCATGAGCTGCTTTGTAAATGAAAAAACTGATAATTACGTTCCATTTAAAATCCTCCACTGCAATTAGTTAGCAGAAAATGCTTTGGGATCTGGAAAGCGTGGACTGAAGGCATGGGCATGCAAGGTCTTCAAGGCATATCTTGTTGAATACGCTGTTAAAATTGGACAGTGCTTTACAAAAATAAAAGCATGTGAAAAGATGATCATCTGCATCACAGTGGCATTTACAGCAACAATACCTGTTATGTAGGTAATTCTACTTCTTTTGGTCTACTGTATTGCCTCTGATAATGAAAACTGAAACTGCCATTTTCCCCTAGTTACACAAGTCCTGATGGAGACCTGGAGAGGAAAACTCATGATAATTTGTGCCATGAATTTTATGACAAGGTGAATTCAGGGTCATTTTCCCCCAAACCATATATTCCACTGGCAAGACTGAATTTGTCAGATGTGCTTCTCAGGGATTCCTGGCTTTAAACTTAGATTACACAGCTGGAGACCACTATGGAAAGACTGCATTGCCTCTCAAAACAATGTATATCACTAACAGGGAACACATTACACAATGCCAACAATGTGGATATTACAGAACCAAACATTTATATTGCTATTACAGTATGCTGTACTTTGTCTGATACTTCCAAGACCATTAATTAAAAAGGGCAAGTATTACTGGCAGGTCAGAGAGTAAGAAGTTTAGGGATGCTACTTCCTGATTTGGAGAAGCCTAAGATCAACTTCCAAAGCACAATCAGATGCCATACGACTGAAAAGTTTTAGAAAAGGTGCCTTTGCATATTGTACCATAGTCATAGTAATGATTTGTGCTGTTGTGAACAAACAGAACTTGCCTTGTGAATTCATTTTAGTTACTTTTTACTTAGAGGACAGACTACCAAGTAATGTGAGAGAAAGAATGGATGGTCCTTATTTATTCTGAAAGTATAAATACACAGTGATTTTCACCAAGCTTAATGTATGCAGCAGTAAGGGGAAGAAAGTCTATCTGGTTTTACTAGGTAAAGGCAAGATAAAGTTTTTAAGACAGTCTACACATCAGTGTAGAATACTTCACATTTTCATAGTGACAGAGTATGAACTATGGTTTGTACTCCAAGAGACAATAGTTTCAGGCTGCGATGAATTATCTGTGAGGAACAAAACAGTGACTGATAGAATCTAAGTCTGAAAGTTTTATTTCACACTGGTTTCAAGGCTGAATTGGTGGCCTGAGAACTGTAACGCTGCTTTGCTACTTATCTGGTTTAGTCTATCTTACTTTGATACTGATGTTAGTCTGTCCTCATAGATCCATTTCCATATGCAACCACTTGTGGTAATGACAGTAAAAGTTTCTGCTTTTCCCCACTTCTTTTTCCTGCAAATCAAGGTTGGCTTTTCCACAGGTATGTGGATGGTGTAGCTGAAAGTGCCAGACTTCATAAAAACAGCCATTCCCAAGTAGGTACATGAACTTAGCCCACAGAAAATTATAAGATGCAAAATCTAAAGTCTTCCTATGAAGATCACTGGACCTTCTTTGTATCACTGGTGTCAACAGCTTCACATACCACAAGTACTTTAGGGAGAACATCCAAGAACAGCATTTCATAGTTCAGACCAGTGGGATGGGATTTGTCTGGGTCCTCAGCAGATGCCAATTTAAACATTGTTAATTTATTATGAGCAGCAATGATCCAAGCAGATATATTATTCATAAGAACATCAAAGATCCAAGGAAGAGGACCACATAAAATTACTTGTTTCAGGTCTCTTTGCAGAGATGATTGTACCATGAGAGAACTCTGCAAGCCAAGATGTTCTACAAACTGGTAGAGAGCCAGACTAAAATACAACCAGATTTATGCTTAAAAACAGACAAGGCTACTCCAAGTAATTATTTTATATTTAGAGCATGAGATGGACGTATCAGAAGACCATTCATAACATCATATTTATGCTCAGTTGACAGATAATTTGCATAAGGTCAGATAGGCTGAATGCAAGTTACTGGGTTTCATGAAACGATCCTTTGCCATCTTTGTACATGCTCAGGTGCTACTCAAAATATAACACACATTAACTTAGCCACTGCACTAACATCACAAAATTACAACCATCATAATAGACCCAGGTCTTATAGAAAGGTCAGTGCTCAGTAACCTACACTGCATAGCAAAGCATTACAATGGATAACTCTAACTATTACTTCCTAAATCTAGGTCATTACAAAGTACGAACTGAAGGCCAGACAGATGATCACTGAAACCAGTAGCAATGCAAAGGTGAAAAACAGAAGGAAGAAGGAAGAAGGGGAAGAGACAGAAAGGGAGGTTAAGCTCTTCTAGGTGGAGTGAATGAAAAAAGAGGAAGGGTGTCCATGCAATTACTCACATGCAATATAGCCTCCAAACACATGACTTCTACAGACAGAATAGTTCAGACCTTGCTTTATGCTTTAAGTCTGAGTTGCTTCAACTTCATCTATAAATTGACATAAGCAAGTTAAACAACTTTAGGCCCACATGATTCAACTTGATACTACCATATCAATTTAACTACAGTGATACGAACAGCAGGTTTAGAATCCCGGCCTGTTAAACTTTAGTCAAGCCACAATTACTACCTGGGACCATGTTCCATCACCAGCATTTAAAAGACAATTTACTCACAACAGATTAAAGTGGTCTCTGGAGCAAAGACCAAACAAAACTTGGACTCTTCAGGCAGAAGCCTTGTTTGAAAGTCATGTTTACATGATGGAATGCTACCCAAGTGAAATTAAGCAAGTAGGTAAATGATATCCCACAACCGGCCTTACACAGCCTCGGTGGTGTTACCCATAGGTGGATGCTCTCAGTGTCAGATTACCTGTATAAAAGGAGCACAAATTGCTACCTGTAATGGACCAATGCCTACTTTGAGTCTGACAAGACCCAGTTCCTAAAGAGGTTTCAAGGGTGTAAATCCCAAGCAGAATCAAACACACCTTCATCCTCTCAGCTGAAGGGCAAATGCTTATGTCCTCACCTTCACATGCGCCAGCTTAGGTAGTTCTCCAGCTCACACTGATTACCATTCTAGGCACTGGTGGTTTCTTTTAAACAAGTAGCAAGTGCAACTACTTAATTCAGGGCTGACAATCTTGCTTCCAGGAGTGAGTGTTGTAATGCTGAAGATAGTATCTTTGCGCTTCCCTTTGTAAATCTAGCTATAGATACTAGGCCATGAACAAATTAAGAGTGTCACTGTACTGGGTTTGCATGGCCAGGTTTTGGTAGAGAGGATGGGGCTACAGGGGTGGCTTCTGTTACAAGCTATTGGACGCTTCCTCCATGTCTGATTGAGCCAATGCCAACCAGCTCCAAGACGGAGGTGCTGCTAGCCAAGTCTGAACCAATCAGAAATGGTGGTAGTGCCTCTATGATAACACATTTAAGAAGGGAAAAAAAAAAAAGTTATTGTGCAGATGTAACTATGGCCAAACAGCAGAGAGAAAAAGCTCTGCAGACATCAAGATCAGTGGAGAAGGAAGGGGAGGAGGTGCTCCAGGTGCTCCAGTTGAGATTCCCCTGCAGCCTGTAGTGCAGACCATGGTGAGGCAGCTGTGCCCATGGAGGTGTACAGGGGTGCAGAGATCCACTTGCAGCCCATGGAGGAGACCCACAGCAGAGCAGGTGGATGCCTGAGAGAGGGCTGTGAACCCATGGGAAACCCATGCTGGAGCAGGAGCCTGGCAGAGACCTGCAGGTCCATGGTGAGAGGAGCCCATGCTGGAGCAGGTTTACTGGTGGGACTTGTGACCCTCTGGGAGACCCACGTTGGAGCAGCCTGTGCCTGAAGGACTGCACTCCATGGTAGCAACCCACAGTGAAGCTGTTTGTGGAGAGCTGTTGCCTGTAGGATAGACTCACACTGGAGAAGTTCATGGAGGACTGTCTCTCGTGGAAGGTACCCCATGCTAGAGCAGGGGACTCTTCTCCCTGAGCAATGGTGGGAATAACCTGTGATGAACTGACCACAGCCCAATTCCCCATCTCCCTGTGCCACAGTGGGGGAGGACAAAGAGCTTGGGAAGGAGGGAGGGGTGGGGGAAAAGGTGTTTTTAAGATTTATTTTACTGCTCATTATTCAGCTCTGATTTTGTTAGCAATAAATTCAATTCATATTCCCCAATCGAGTCTGTTTTGCCCTTGATGGTATTTGGTGAATGATCTCTCCCAAACCTTATCTTGAACCATGAACCCTTGGTTGCATTTTCTCTCCCCTGTCCACTTGTGGAGGGGAGTGATAGAGAAGCTTCAGTGGGTGCCTGGCATCCAGCCAGGGTCAACCCACTAGAGTTCACACAATGCCAAAAGACAAATACCTAGGACAATTAATCACCTAGTAAACAGTTACATCCAATTCACTATTGCAAAGAATACATATCTACCCAGTACAAACCAAACCTATGCTGCAGCCAAACACCACTTCCAAACCTGCGAGAAGTCTGCCAAACACAAAGACCAAATTAAGTACAAAGCAGATACTGTAACACCATTCAGCTCTGGAATACTTGACAAGCCTGAGTTTTAAAAAGGTACAGACTGGACTTCCCATAGTTGAGATAAACACAAATGCTAATCTTGGCTTTCTAAATATATTGTTTATTTATAGTTGAACGTTAACATCTGAACAGAAATTGGCAATCATGCAGGGATAATCTTTCAGTGATGTTTCTGTTTAAACTGAAGTCCACAGTAGCCACATGTTCCAGTCTTTGTATCTTTGTCCTGCAAAAACATAAAAATAAAACAGCTGCTATTTTCACTTTATAAAACTTAGAAATTACAATTTTTGTCTTTTTATGCTATCTTAAAACTGATCAGTATAGCTGAAGTACTGAGTTTAATCTTATCTGAAACACTGGAAGAAAAAATGATGGTATGAGGTTCATGCTTTATTTCTATATCCTATGCAGCTCTCCTTCTGCCACACTCTCAACTACCAGGCCTAAGTTCGACAACATAATTTCGAAGTCAAGCCAAATGATATCTCTTCAGCAATAAAGGATCCTCTTTCCAAACTGGACACCTTAAGATAGTTTAGTTGTTTCTGTTTCAATGTTCTGAAAAGATCACTTCATAATTATTTTAATACAGAATAGGATTTGGCATTTCCAAGACAGGAATTTTGGTAAGTGACAGAGTTATTGTTCACTACAGGAAGGAGGAAAATTTCAGTAGAAATCCATGAGAAATGCTGAAATAAAATATTTTAGAGAAAAGGAGTAGTTACTGCTGTATAAAATTTTATTATTTTCTCCAAAAGATACAATACAAGACAGTTAAATACTCAGGAATCTTCTGTTATTTAGCAACACAACTACTTGCAGTCAATTACAAGATTCATTATTATTAGTTATTACAAGATTCAAAGCCAATAATCCAAACTACCCTCCACTCCCAAAAGCCTAGATTTCAGTTGTCAGGAGTAGGGGAAATAAGCTGATCTAAGACCATTCTCTCTGTTTGCAGACTTTAGCTTTTAAGATCTAAATCAGACATCTTGTAATTTGATTATTAACACAAAAAAGACCGCAAAATTCACAACAAACTAAAGCATTCTTCAAGAAGAGTGTGGTACAGGTCAAACAAATCAACATAAATGCAACTCACCATTAGTGTGCTACACAAGTTAAGGCAGGAGAACATTTCACAAGTTAAGGCTGCAGCTTCCTAAGTGTTACGAATCAGAACCTCCCAGCATTTGACTTTGAATAATGTCAAATGAATCATTACAAAGTTCTTTTTTTCAAAATAAAAATGCTTGTGGTTATAGTTAGGAGTCAAAACAACACTAAAGGACTCCAGCTCTCCCCTATTGCTCTTTTGGGCAATAAGCAAATGTTAAAGCAAGCAGAGATTTTAAGACATCTGCAATCATGGTCTGCCTGAGAACAGTACTTAAGAAACAGGTCATCATCACTGATTCCACTAAGGTCATATAACAGTAGCCTCAATATTTTTGCTCTCTAGAACAAGAATACACTGGAAATAATCACTACAGTCAATAGGAGGTCAATACAACAACTATTTTTCATTGACTCTCTTGTCTAAGATTGAAACATTCAACCTTCAAAACTACCAAGATTCCCAAAGGCTGAAAGAGGGGTTTTATTTGGTTGGTTTTCTCTTTTCTTCCCTTAACCTCTCAAAATTCAAAATAAACTGCATATTCCTAAGCATACTGCAAATGCATTGTCAGTCTACATGGTGGAATTTAAATAGAGCCTCAAAACACAGTGAGAATATTATTTCTTTGGTCTCAAGGTACTGCTTGTTCTTACTACTTCACTTAATTTCTTTTTTTAAAAAATATTGTCCTATTAATCAAAATTTCAAAAAGAAATTTCTGTGACTTCAAATAAGAGCCTTCTAATTCTTCCTATTTTATATTAGGCAACAAATAAAATGAGCACTTCAAGTGGTTACTCCTTTTACTTGGGTAAACTTTTACTTGGTTAAACTAACATGACAAAAAGTAGATAATCTTATAAACAATTTACAAGCAAAATATGCTATAGGCAGAATAATGATATTACCAAGTTGATGTATACTTTAGGATGTCCCAAAGCTCCACCACCACCATCGCATGATATCACTCTGCTTTCAACTTCACTCACAGGTTGCTCTGCTATCAAATCAATTGCAAAATTCTTGTTCACCTGTAAGAAAAAGAGGGAAACTTTCGGATACCTTCCCCAGTCAAACAGAAAGCAATTGCTATTTGCTGCCTCCCAAGCAGTTCCACTACAGCCACTGTGAGAAGTTACTGCACAGGCTTTCTTACATCTTCTCCACCAACTCTGTGCCAGAAGCCAGATCAATGAACTACACGCTAAACTCTGAAAAAGTAATCCCCTTCCCCTGATAAGACAGGCCACATCAGTGCTTCGGTTTATGTGACCCAAGCAGATTCAACAGGTGAGCAGGAACAAGCAGACAAGAACAGAAGATATTCAACCAACAATCCCTCTGTATTCTGCGTTAGTGACTACATGATAAAACTGCAAAATCACTGCTGATATACCCAAAAATAATAGTGAGACAAGTAAGGTCAGGTACAAGATAAAACAATTGCCGTTAATTTAGAGTCTCTAACCACACACTTTATTTTATCACACACAAGAATCTCACAAAAACATGAATGGAGCGCATAAAAACAAGTCAGAAAGACAAATTGTTCATCATTAGAAAAAAGAAAAGCCTCTAAATGTCACTACGCCACTCTGTAAATCCATCATATTCACTTCCTGAATATGCAGATCACTGACAAGTAGGGCTTATTCCTAGACCACACCTGCATGGCCTGGCAAACATATCCATCCCTGGACAGGCTGGCAACTTTAGCCTCAGCAAGAACTACAGCACTCCAATAGACTCCAAATAAGCACTGAGCAGACAACTACTACCACAGATCAGATAAAAATACTCCAGGAGGGGCCAGCTTTTTCAAAGGTGATGTTATACGCACATGAATATCAAATAGTATGTACACCCAAAGAAGGCACTATCCACTGCTCTGTGTATAAGGCTCATAAACATGCTGGTATTTGAATGAGGATGAAATTCTTAGGAAACAGGTAGCTATACATCCATTATATGAATCCTTAAGAACTACAATGGTATTCTTATATAGTATCTTTCACCAAGTCTCCAATGAAGTCTCCCCAAAATCTGCATTTTTGGTACAGAAATGGAAAAGTCACTTTTGGTAACAACAAATTTGTCTTTACCAAAAGATGATAGCTTAAAAAAGTTAACAAAAAATAAAGTTTTGGTATTGAAACAATTCGCAACATCAAGAACCCCGCTGCCTGGGGCCTGTGTCAACAAGTCATATGTAACTTTTGCCAAAAGGCAAGGGCTTTTACTGCTGCTTTTAATAAAGCTCGAAAATGTGCATCTTTGATTTCAAGCTAAAGAAGGAGGGAAATAGCACCACGATACCCCTTTGCTTCAAGCTCAGAAGCAAGAACTCCACTCTTGCCAACATTTTTTAACCACAAAGGTATTTGTGAGGAGAGGGGAAAGCAAGAACTTCTAAACCACTCTATAGCTGATTTGTTTGTGGTTCAGCCCACTAAACAAGAGACAGTCCAGGAATTCACAGGGAAAACACATCACAAGAAAAAAGAAGTAGTTTCAGTTACATCAAGTCCCTTCAACTAAAGCACAGTAGTACTTAGCAGGAAGGAGATGTTTCCCTCAGCACATCCAGATGTGCCTTGCCCAATGCATAATTCAGTGGGTAGTTTTTTTCCTGGCCACAGTGCCAGCTTGACAATTCCATTCCTGTTTCTTTCCACCTACTTGCCTGTGCCAGAACATGATCTAAGAGATCAAAGAGATAAAACCAAACTTGGATTTGACCCAAGTCCAAAGACCTAGAGTGAAAGCAGGAGAGAGTACTTAAAACAGACCAACACTGAGGTCAGTTCTCACATCTTCAGCTGCTGCACTACAGAAAGGGGCACTAGCCCAACAGAAAATGTAGAGCTGAAGTGAGGATGGTAGTGTTGAATTGGGTCCTGTGCTACCTTAGGAGTTATAGAAGGGCAGACCTAGTTGAACTGCAGCAGATGCAGTTTAGCAGTTGCCATGCTCAGTTTTGTCAAAGCTACTTGCTTTAGGCCCTTGCCAGAAAGCACTAATCCCCCAGTTCTGCACATCCAGCACAGAGAGCAATGAAGTCTGCTAAAACATGTGGGTTTCCTAAACAATTAGGCTGGCAGAACTGAGGGGACAATGACCACATATGGTAGGCTGTGCCCCTGGGCCTGGCCACTTGAAGCACCACAGCACAGGCACAGACCCCCTCACTGGGGGTGCCCAGTGGCTGTGTCCCCAGACAAGAAAGCTGCCTTGGCTTTCTGGGCCCAGTGGCTGGACTGGGCTAATCACAAGCCAGACTCAACCACCTGGCCCATACTGAAGGCAAAGAGAAGAAGTGATGAGAAGGAACAGTCACCAGCATCACAGGTGAGCTTTTGCTTCAGAAACAAGACAACATTCAGACTACAGACACGGATGTCAAACCCTAACACCAGCAGCTGAAACACACTGTGGGACAATGCCAAAGCCCCTACAGAGGGATCCCATTAATAAGCAAAGATGAGGATCATTTTAGTATTTAAGGTGTAAATTTTGTCCCAATTTCACAATTAAAACTTAGCACTAAACCTTGCTCAGCAGACTTAAAGTTTGACTTTTGCTGGAGAAGCAAGAACTGAATTGAACTGAAAACCCTAGGTGTTCCACACCACATAGAGTCTGAAATCACCTGATGGCCAAGCACATTAGAGGGACCCTGCCCTGTGAAGAATTAGGCTTAAGGAGCATTTCCTACAAACTTACAGAAGTAGCACAGAAACAGGCAGTACACTTGGAAGAGACCTCCTTTGCCAACTACTCTTCCAGAGGTAAGCTAATTCATCATTTTAAGTGACATTTTCATTTAATTATTTCCCATGTAGAATTCCCATTTTTGTCACACAGCATGAGTTAAATTGTATCCACAACACAATGAGGTGAACTGAATATGAAAACTTGGAAATCAGTATAATTAGTTCAGGTTGATTTAAGAAGAAAATAATTACATGCAACTACATTAAAAATCTACCACACCTGATATTGAATGCCTCCACTATACATAAACATTTACAGCATTAACACTAAAGCACTAATCAGAGACTCAGAAATTGAGAAATACAATTTAGATGAAACAATCTCTATTTCTCTCCCAAAGGCCAGCAGATCCCTGATGGAGCTGTACTGCTTGATCATTTGAGAAAACTCAGTGCTAAAAGACTTATCAATGACATTAAAAACATATGAAAAGTTTTTTTAAACAGAAACGGTTCCGAGTTTAAGATGTTCAAATGCCTACAACTTCAACAACCTAAATGCAAGCACTTAACAGGTGTAGAGCAAGTCTTGAGTTTTCCAAGTTTGTCAAAAGTAGGAAGGTAGACAGAAGACATTATAAGTTGTCTTAAAAAGAATTTTCATTGTAGTGAAAAAAAAAAACAACACCGAAACTCAAAATCCAAACCAGTTTGTTTCATTTTGGCTGGGGTTTTTGGGTTTGGTTGGTTTCTTGGTTGTTGGTTATTCTGGCGATTTTTTGGTTTTTGGGTTTTTTCAATGACAATCAGGTTGAGGACATCACTATCAGGTACAAAGAAAAAAAACCCACAAACTACCCCCTCCTCCATAAGAAAAAGGAAGAATGAGTTACCTCCTTTTGTCGTCCAACAAATCTAACTCTTCTATAATCCTTCTCATCGTATACCTAGAACATAAAACAAACTCGATCTTATTTAAATAGCAACTACTATAAACAAAGAACACAAAGGCTTACAGAATAAACAGTTTTAACTGCTTCCCTGGTTTCAAGTATTATCATCATCTTACAAGTATGTACTACATAGGAAAAGTAGTTTCCATTTCTCTCACACAAGAAAATAAATTGCACGTTATAGAGCAAAAAAAAAAGGAAACTGCTGGTTTGGGGGTGTGGCATGAAAGCCAGTAAACAGAAGCCTTAGTTCTGATCATAAAGGTGAACACAGATTTATTACTCACAATGCCTTTCCTTGATCTTCCACTGTCATCTAGAAAGCAAACCAAACTAGGAAATTCAAGTTTTGTATTTATTTGTGTTCCGTTAACTAACCACAGTGAGAGCCTTCGCACGTTATATCCACCAGTCGTGCCCCTCTCGCGTTTCCACAGGGCACCACACGAGCCTCCCTCTCTCGCACGCTCAGTTTCTCCATTAGAGAAGAGATAAAGTGGAGCTACAAAGCACTGACACAAGCGTACCTCCCACCTGCCAGCTCCTCGGCTGGGTCAAATGCCGGGTTCAGACCGGAACGCCCGGTAATTGCCAATGACCCTGTACTAATTAACAGGGTTGGGTTCTTTTATTTCTGAAACCTGCGTACGGATCATCCAAGAACACTAATTTCCACAGCGCCTACTAAACGGAGAATCACAGAATCACACAGAATCAATCACAGGTCGGAAAGGACTTCTGAGACCACCGAGTCCAACCACTGACTCAACACCACCGCGTCAACCAGACCGTGGCACCAAGTCCAGTCTTTCCTTAAACACCGCCAGGGACAGTGACTCCACCATCTCCCTGGGCAGCTCATTCCAATGTCTAATCACCCTTTCTCTGAAGGAATTCCTCCTAATGTCCAACCTAAGCCAACCCTTTACATCACAGCATGCCAGCGCGCTTCTCGCAGCCCCGGCACTATTTCCCCGCGGCGCGCCCTCCGCCCTCCCCGGGCAGGGGAGGGGTAGCAGCACCGGGCCCGGCGCGCTCACCTGCCCTGTGTGCGTCACCAGCTCGCCGGTCTCAGAGACCCGTACGCCATAGGGCCGAACGGCGGCAGCAGCAGCGGCGGCGGCGACGGCCGCCCCGGGCCGGGACAGCAGCGGGCGGCCCCGCGGCACCAGCCAGCGGAAGGTCGCGGCGGGCGCCGCCATCTTCGCGCCAGCCACGTGAGTCCCGGGCGGGCGGGGCGCGGCCCTGGCCCCGCCCCTCCCCGGACCCCGCGCGCGCTTCCGGCTGCGGGCGGCACTCGTGGCGGCGGTGAGTGCGGGGAGAGCGGCGCGGTGGGCTGGGCTGGGCTGGGTTGGGTGTCCGCCTGCCCCGCGGAGGGGAGAGGGTATCGGGGCGGGTTTCCTCACCGTCGCGCTGTCCCCGCAGGGCACGGAACATGCTGTCCCTCCTGGCCCGGGCCGCCTCCGCGGGCCCGCTGCGCTCGCTGTGCCGCTCGCCCTTCTGCTCGCTGGCCCCGTGGGGGCGGGCGGCGGGCAGCGGGGCCCAGGCGCAGTGCTGGGCTCCCCGCGGGCTGCTGGCCGTGCCCCCGCCGCCCGGGCCGCCGCTGCCGGCGCTGGTGGCGGGGCTGAAGACGAAGACGGTGCTGAAGAGGCGCTGCAAGGATTGCTACATCGTGCGGCGGCGCGGGCGGCTCTACGTGTACTGCAAGACCAACCCCCGGCACAAGCAGCGCAAGGGGTAGAGCCGGGCCCGGAGCCGTCCCGGCGGGCACGGAAGCAGCGCGGCGTTCGCCGGCCGGGCCTGGAGCCCCCCCGCTGTCCCTGCCCCCGGACCGCCGGCTGTCGCCCGGCTACGCCCTGGCTTCAGAGAGCCGACTGCCGGAGACACGGACCGCAAAACGGTGCGGGGGACAATGTTTCATCCTAACCCAGATGTAGAGTGAGTTAGATCCTGGACGGTCCTTGCCGTAACTTCAGACCGTGGATACTGGGAACTGAAATGGGAAGCCACAACTCTCAGGACCTCTCGTCATCTTAGTCGTGAAGCCTTACTTAAAATCGCCTCACTGTTAAATTAGTAAGGATGAAGCTGAATCATTGAAATCTGAGATGCATTTCTGTTTAATTAAGGCAAAATGAAAATAAACTTAATTCTTACAGTATACAATGTTTTCTTTTCTTAAAAAAACCCTGAGATGTTGAAAACTGTGATAACAGAACCAGTAGTTTCAAACTCAGGTGGGCTCTTAAGTAGCAGATGATATGAAATATGTCACATTGGAAGATAATATTCTAGCTTTTGCCTTGGTTCATAGGTGAGGTAGAAATTTATTTTAACTGTTGAGTTACAGCAGACATAATCCTGTGTAGCTTCAGTAATGCCAATGTAAATAACCCTTGCTGCTTATCACTGGGTTTTGAAGGGAGATGATATTTTAGTCAATATACAGTAATAAACACTATTTAAAGTTTTATTGTCTTAAGTAATTTAATGATATACTGACCATTCACAGTGTATTCAGAAGTGTTTACAGCCTCCCTCAAACAAGTCCTCTGATGGTTTCTGCTGTACCTGCTATTCTACGGTTTCCCAAATGAAAAGGCAATACCAAGGAATCACTGCCTTTTGGGTGGGTATTGTAAACCATTCAGTGCAGGTCTCTACAGCAAAGAAGGTAAAAGTAGCAATTTCAGCTTCCACCTAATTTGCTTTAAGCTTCTGCAAAGCTTTAGGCTCACTTGCAATAAATCAGTGAGGCTTTAGAATTACTCTTTTTTTCTTGTGTCCCTTGAAACAACTCTCTCTTAATAGAGGTTGGAGAGAGCAATAATGCCTCAGAGGTCACATAAGCAAGTGTAATGTTGAATGCAAACTGATGGATTGGTACCCATGAATTAATTAGCCAAAATTGCTGCAGTGCATGAAGGTGTTCCTCGTGCTTCAGAATATGGCTATGCTATATGTGAAGTGCAAGTTGTTAGCAAAAGGTACCAAAGTAAACTTTTGGACAACTATCAAGTTACTGCTACAAGTTTGCCAGAATACTGTGAGAGTGTCCCAGATTTAGAAGAGGTGAAATGGGTTGAACACTGTTTATGAAGTTGCTGTAACCTTGGATAGTATGATGACTTGAAGACCTTTTCTGCCCAGTTATAATTCCATACAATCAGACATGTCTATCTCGTATTGGCCTCATTAGCCACCAGCGTGCCTGTAACAAATGTGGATAGAGCCTTCCTAAATCTTCGTTCACGAAGCCTAGCCATGATAATTCCATAATTTTACAATTGCAGTAACTTTTATAATTACATCTTTTTTTACTAGGTGCTTTGTAGACAAGGAGAAGCTAAGGCTGGAAATCTGTGCCTAAGCGTCCCAGAGGCAATAGTTATTGACTGGTTTTCCATATGTTGAGTGGCTTGTCTTTCCACTTACCTATCTGATCACCGGAAATGTGGGTTTGGTGAAAGGTTAATTAACATACACATCCGTCTTTGGGGGACATCAAACAAGTTCATGGCAATGAAGGGAGAGAGAAATGGCTAGCTCCATCTAACTAGAGAGAGACAGACTGATTCAAAATGTAAAAGCCTCCTCAAAATGAAAGAAATTTGAAGTAGCAGAAAACTGACTGTACTTCAAAAGGTTTTATTGAAATTCAGACAGTCATGAAAAAGAATTGCTTTCTGAATACCCATTGCTTGTGCATGAAAATAAAATATAAGCAGAGAAATTTAATGGAAAAATCTTACACCTTTAACATGCTTTTTTGGTTAAGCAGTCTTAGCAACTAGAGATTTTAAAAGCTCTGATTCTCAGTGTTAATGCTACACATTTCTAAGTGTGTGCTGTGTGTTTTGTTCCAGCAGAAGAAAAGGCCTGTGTGCTGTGAAACACTGTGATACCTTGTGAATTTAGATATTAATACACCTTTAAGGTAAACAGTCTGTGTATGTCCAGAAAACCCAGGCCTATCCACTTTTTTGGAGGATGGTAAGAACTGTGCAAGGACTGAGCTGTGGATTGGCCATCAGATGAAGTGAAAGTCTGCAAGTTGGTTGGGTTTTTTTTAGGAAAGATAATTGGCAGCTGGTTTTACTGCCTCCCAAAAAGTCCATCCAGCCCCTTGGTGCTGTCAGAAAAAGGCAGCTCACTGGTACAAGACAAGTTTTGCTGGTGGGTCACTGGGGGGGTGGTCAAACCAGGGCTCCATTTGCCAAGAGCAGCATCAGATGGTGAAGAGAGACCTGCATGTACAGCTTGCAAGGAACAGCAGTTGTTCTCTGACCAGACTTTCTGAATTCAGGAGTATGTGGGACTCTGGGACAGATTCACGTAGTCTAACATGGTCTATACTCAGAAACAGGGATTGAAATTTAGGGGTAGGGTTACTTTACAGCATAGGGGGGCACAAATTACTATGTTTTCATCTCATTTAGCCTAAGACAAGCTTTTATACAGTGCTGGCTCAGCAGCCTATTTCAACAACTTAGAATGAGAAAAATTTGTTTCCTAATTAAAACCTTTGACTGTAGCACTACTGGTCTGAAACTTGAGATGTGAAGTAATTTGAATTCAGGTGTTTATTATGTCTGTAAAAAATTCATGTGTTGTCATCTGGATGGTCAGTTTGTGATACTTGGGGTGGAGCATTCAAAAGAATGGAGCGTTCACAGCCATCACTGGAACAGCATATTTGCTCTATAATCTTGAAAAAGTAATTTTGCCTTTGGCTCAATTTTTCCAAATGTTAGATGGGAGTACTGAATCTCACACTTGTAAGTACCATTTTTTAGTTGATGTGTACAAACTGTTACAGGGATGTTCTAAAAAAAAAAAAAAATCAGATTCTATAACTTTCTGTCATTTGAATAACATGAGGAAGGTGACTAGAGCTGGTGGTGATATCTGTTTATTTTAGGTTTGTTTACAGCAACTACAAAATGAGTAGCTGAAATAATGTCAGCCAGTAGCCTAGTTGTTGATATCTAAGGGTTCACAGCCTTCATTACAGACCACCTGAATGTTGTGCTATTTAAACAGCTGTTTGCAAAGAGTGGGGTACACAACTACTTAAGCTACACAGGCCAAAACTTTAGTCCTGGAATACTAAAAATACCAATCTAAATTATTTCCACGGTTGTATGCATTTTCTTTTTTATTTCTCCCCCATGAAGATGAAAGGGGAGGGGAATGATAAAGAGAGTGCAGCTAGAATGTGAAACGGTTTAAGGGGGGAAATAGGACCCAATAACACAGGAACACAAATCCACACACTGAAAACTGAAATAAGACTCAGGCTCCAATTACATTTTCAGCTTTTGGCTTCCTGCTGGTTTTGTGTCTGGGTTGCCCCTTCTAGAAATTCTTCATTCTTCTTTAAATCCCCGCAGTGGAGTGGGAACGTGACAACTGATGTCTCCTGTGACTGTCTCCATTGTACAATTATGAAAATCATTTGCAGCTGTGAGTGACTGAACTTGCTTAACTCCTCAGAACTCTTCTAGGGAATGAGACTGTCAGATTCCTGATGCGCAACAGGTAGAGATGTGTTTAGGTCAACTGGAGGATAAATCTTAAAGCTCATGTATATTAATGACTGTCAGACTTTGTCTGTGGTTGTGTGTATGGGAATTACAGTATTGGTTGCTGAATTCAGGACCATAGCTCTTCAATAATGACAGGTGAGGGAGAAGTCTTTAGGAACTGTAGTATTGGGAAGCTGTGCCTGCTCAGATCAAGGCAGTACACCCTGAGGTTAGCTGCCTGGCAAGTGACTGTTCCAGAATCTCGAATTTTTAGCAATTGCTAATGCTTTTTCCAACTATTAGCAATTGGAAACTTTATATGTAGAGCTGAAGTAAGTGACTCTTCTTTAATATCCATGAGTCTATGACTACGCAAAGGAAAACTAAAAGTTGGAAGTATTGTTTTGCTAGAAAAATTAAAATAAAAATATAAATACTCTTAAACAAGGAAAAAGAAAGCCAGAAGCAGAGATACTTTCTTCTCTTTGTTTAACAGTGCAAATAGACACAACATGCTGTTGCAGACACTGTTCAGACTATCTTCTCTGCAATGCCAAGGTCTTTCTGTGGTTTCAGCAAGCTCCATGCACCTGACACTACAGAGGTTTTGTTACCAAAGCTAGTTTACATTTATTTGCAGCATCACCATATTCTGAAGTTCTGAATCAACAAGGGTGGACATACCCTGATATACACTACTGAAAACTACCAAATTACTTTAAAAATGCAAGTTAAGGACACAGTAATCCCATTCAGTTTAATAAAACTGATTATAAATTTAAATACTTGCATTCCTTCTATTGCAACTCATCAGATTATTGACCTGGAGTTTGAAATCTGTACCAGTAGCTGAAATCAGCTGGGGGCATGAACATGTTAGTCCCAGAGGCTGAGAAGAAGCTGGATTTTTTCCAACTAGCTGGGACAGCTTAACTCACCAGACCTATGAGGGGTCATGCCCTCACCTGTCCAGTCTCCTCTGCTCTCCAGGACCGAATTTGTCTTCCTGTAGGAATAGCTGAACTGCCCATGAAGCTGTTATTGAACTGTCATACTTTACAGCCCAGTTTATTTAGGTAAGTGGTGTTGTTTTACTTCTATACCTCTGGGAGATAAACTGCAGCAGTTTCGTTATTGCTCCGTATCCCACTTGTAGTGGAGGCAGCAATCTTTATAAGAGCTTCATCACAGTGAAGACATCGAACCTGATCTAAAAATGATGAAAGTCGGTACAGAGAGAATATTGGCACCCAAGATGAAGTTGTCATTTGCTGGAGTTATCCACCTGCCTCCAGAAATGAAAAATTCACCATTTCATCTAGAAGTTTGCGCATCAGACTTTGAAATCTGTTGTCTGTAAATGTGAATGCAGTTTTGAAAATCAGTGGTATTTTTCAAGACGCCACCTGTTCTTATGTGCCACATTGTGCAAAAAAGGAATAAAAAGTGAAATTTGTGAAGTCATTTGATCTAAAAATAGATTGATTCCATTTAGTGGTTGAAAGTAAGCAAAGGAACAGGCAGGGAGCAATGTAAGCCTCTCTGCTGAACGTGGTTGAAGCTTGCTAATGAGCAGTGCCTAGATGAGGAAAAGACTGGGAGTAAGCAGTCTCGTATTCTTCACAGTTTATAAAGAGACTCATGACTATGAAGGAAATAACCTAGGAGGCTACTATTTATAAAAGCTGAGATATCTAAAATAGATTCCTTTCACAGGAACTTCAGGCTTTAGGTAAGAACTATTGCATGTAGATATTGCGCCAAGTACTTTAGTTTTGCTTTGACTATTCATCTGGCTATTAAATAAATAGCAAGTAGGTTTTATGTTGTCTGGTCATTCATTCTGATCACCAATTACTTAGTAGCAAAAAAGGAACTTATCTGATGTATTTAAGTGAATGACAATATAGTGAATGTTAAATGGTAACATGAGGCTTGATCTGTAGGCTCAGGAATTTTACTCTACCAGAGGTATGACATGAAACCTAAAACAGGGCTGCAGCCAGAGACCATGTAGTGGATAGATGAGCAGCCATGCAACTACAGTTGTGTTTCAAAATAGTGTCACTTCACTGACTTTGTTTTCTTTAATTTGCAGTTACTGAATTTTGTTGAGCCTTTCTTTGTTAAAGTCCTGTATTTTTCCCTTCAAAAGGTAGACTCACTAAATTTGAGTCACCCTTTTAGTCTTTTCTTAAGCTAATCAGATCAATCACCTTATTTTTTTCAGTATAAAATGGTTTTTTCTAGCCTTTGGATATTCTGTTTTCTGTACCTTCCTGCCATTTCTTTTTAAAAATATGGATACAGGAACTATAGGTAGAATCGACCTTAGTGATGCTGAACACTGAGGTTAAAATGCTCCTGAATTTTGTACTCACTAATCTTCTGCTTCCTTCATTTGAAGATCGAGTTATTGCTATGGCTTTCTGTAAAGAGTTTATTTACTGTCAGTTTCTTATGACCATTACAGGCTTTATGTTGCTTAACACTTCACAGCCCTCTCTTCTGCAGGTGTAGCTGCAATGTCTGATTGCTAGATGTATGACTTTGCATTTAAATGTTACAAAACGAACCTGTTTTTGGTAGGTTCAGCATGTTGAGCAGCATAAAATTTTCCTCATTATTTCATTATCATTATTACTACTTTGCTGACTTTTATTACCTTGAATTTATCAGTTTGATCTACATCACTCCTGAGTCGCTAATAAAAAAAGCAAGGTTATGTATCACTTGCCCTAATTCCCCTGAAACCACAGTGAAAGGCATTCAAATTTCGTGGTGGTTCCCATTTGCAGTTATATTTTGACATGTCACTCAAGTTGTTGTGAATTGATATACATATATTAGGATGGCTTTTTTGGAGTTTTAAAACATAAGGCATCTCATGAGCCAGTTTGAATCATTCTGGTTTTGCTCCTGCATCTTGTTCACTTGATCGTCTGCCCTGCATCCATGACAATTTCCAGAATCCTTTCTTCAGACAAAACCCAGATCTAGAAACAGTTGTGTCTAGACTAGCGTAGCTAGTCATAGTCTCATATACAGCCCATCCCAGATTGCTAGTACTGCTCCAACTGGCCTTGATATCTCATATTACTTCATTCCACAGCCTTCTGCACACAGCATACATCCTCAGCATTATCCAACAAAAGCACAGACATGGAAAGCTGAAAATTACGCATCTTGTTTTCTTGGGCACCTAGAAAATAATGCTGTTTTTTAAGGAACTTAAGATTTATAATGTGTGATGTTCAAAGAGCAATCAGGAGGAAAAACAGGCAAGAAAAGGCAAAAATATTTTTATGGAAGGTCCTTTCTGGTGAGTTTTGGGGGCATCCCTTGATACTGCTTGAAAAAGTAAAGAGTGAAACTAAGTGCATCTCACATTAAGGCTCACAGGGAGAGGTTAGGTGCTAAGTATGAATTAGACAATGTCTGTGTGCCATGAGCAACAGGGCAGAGAGCTGTGGTGGCAGGGCTGTTGATAGGGGTGAAGGTGGAGGTCATTGGTGTTAAGGCCTTTGAAACCTTCAGTATATAGTCTCCTTAAGCATGTTATATTGTCTCCAGGCATGTAAAGGTGCTGCCCATGAGGAGTATGATCACAGTCAGCTCTAGGACACTTTGTCCACAGAATGGTGACCAAAGGAAAAAGTCATGAAGGCAATGTATATACATGAACTCAAACTCCCTGCTATTCTGGCAACTATTTAATATTATTTAAATAAATACAGTAAGTTCTGCATTGAAAATTAAGTGCCTTTTGCTAACACCACTCTTCAACCAGTCAACTTCCCTTCTCTTCCTAATCTTCTTCTCACTCCAGGTCTACATTTTCTCGTTATTTGTTTATCCTTATGCCAACATTATCTTTTCTGTTAAACAGCACTTCTGTTCATGGGAATTTACCCACTTGATGTTTGTTTCTAGGTAGCTACTATGTCCTTTCTCAATCTTTGTTTTCCTAAGCTAAACAAGCACTTTTAGGCTTCTTCATGAAGCAGACTTTCTGCTCCTCTTATCATCCTAATAACCCTTTTGTGTAACTTTTGGATTTGTGAGATAAGGTTTGTAAGGAGAGGTAATATATTTTGTGAGATCACTCAGTAGGAAAGCTTTTGAGTATACAAGTCATTCTCACATATGCCCAAAGTTTACCAGCTTTTTTTCCAACTATCTCAATTGTCTAATAAAAGATATTACTTCTGCCTACAAGCATTCCCTCTCATACATTCTTAGACATTGTTGGCTATGCCATACATCTTTTGAGTGAATCTTTCCTGAAATATTTTACATAATTCTGTCCTCCCAAATATTTTTGGGTTTACTGGTCTGACAGATGGATATCTACCTCATGTTTCTTGGAAATTTGCCTCACTCTACGTATTTTTGGATTGCCTTTGAACAACTCATTTGGCCATCTGAGTGACCTCAAGGAGTAAGATGCCATGTATACATTCTCCTCAGAGCATGCCCTGTCAGAGGTCTTCCCCCAGAAGAGGGAATAAGGTGGGAGCTGGGATGTGTGAAACTGGTCCAGTGATTCATGCCTGTGCAAAACAGCTGATCTAAGGGCTTGGAGAGCTCCTCAAGGACACGCAAGCTGCATTTGTAATACCATTTCGAGTGAAGAGGATTTCCTTTCCAAAAGTCTTATTCTCAGCTCCAAATAATAGATGATCCTGCCAACCTTATATAAAAATTAGATGTCTTATAAAGATGAATGGTATGCTTTGAAGGATATCAAGTGTATTCCCCTCAAACAGTCTATTTTTAGTGATTTCTTAAGAAATTTTTTGCATGTTTGTATACATGAAGGTTTGACTGGACTCACCAATCTTCCTCTTTTTTTTTAATAAACCAGCATAAAGTAGAATTTATTTACATAATGCAATGATCCATGAAGGTTACCATAACATCAAGGGACCATATTAACCGCTTGAATGGAATTCATTAGAAATTAACTACCACTTAAATTAATTTTCCCACATTCACAAGGCTGTAATGGTAGAAAAAGGAACCGTCCATCAGCATGTACTGACAGGAGAGCTGTCACTGCTTTTATTTATAGATGAATACATTAACCCATGAAGCAGCCTTTTCAGATGAAATCTTGAGCTTCTGTGCAAATCAGCTGCTTCAGAAGACTTTTAATAAGTATCCCAGCCTCAGTTAAACAGGAACACATACTGCTTGATGCTTTTGCCACTGGCTATATGCATTGTAGCCTTTTCATAAGAACGGTAGAAAAATTTACTCCTAAAAAATTCAAATGCCACACTGTATGTTATGTATTTTTAATGGATAATCTTACTAGTTAGATCTAGTTATAGTGATATTGTATTATCAGTATTGGTAAAACTATACAAACAAAAGATTGTCCATTGGTTCTTCTTCTTTTGTAGTTTACTGCATTGTTTGAATTTTTTTAAACTCTTTTACAAATGAGTATATGTGCAGGTCTTCAAACTGTGGGATGAAAGTGAATGAGACTTTTACCCATCTGTGATCTAGAAATATTTTTGGAAAATTTAGTGTAGTACATTGTGGTAATCATTCGAATAAGCCACAATAGGAAGGAGGTTTGTGGCACCTGTTAGATGACCATAGTTGTCACAAAAGCATTAGAGGTGGGTGTCTTTTATTTTATGTAAACCTCATAGCTGAAAGGATCTCAGGACAGCCTGCTGTACAGTTTAATCCAAATAATTTTTTCATGTGTAGTTGTAGCTCAGAGCTAAAAGCTAGACCTTACCAATTAACATTTTTTATTTTAACAGAGGAAATTTGATAAGAAAGGAATTGTTACTTTTTAAAAAACACCCCCTACATATGACCATTATATTAAAATAACTAAATAAAATAAAATAAGTTTTACATCATTTTCTGTTGGGTGCTTCCTTGTGTAATAAACAGTGGTGACAGGGCAACATCAAATAAGCCTGTGTGCCAGGTGTTTCTCACTGAAATGTTGCAGTCTCACTGGTGTCCAGAAACAGAAAATACAGAACTTATAGTGAAACCCACAGTGTTATGAACACTTTCTCTAAAGGTCCTCTATGGTTTCCATACTGATGTCAAAGGCAGCTTCGCCACACAGTTTCTCATATGGGGAATTTGGAGAGCAAGTGGCCTTCTCAGGTATTTCTGTGAATTTATTGCTATGTTCAGACACTTGACAGGCATAGCAAATATATGAGTTTTATTCTGGGTTACCCACAAGTCCCTCAAAGGGAACTAGAAGCTGTCCTGTTATTCCAGTGATAAAATTGCGTGCTCTTACCTTTTATATTGTACCTTCTGAACAGATTCTTTTCAACAGCTTCTCAGAGGTACAGAGACACTTAGGGCTATAAATATAAACTCAGTAAGTGAAAAGAAAATATTTTACAAGCTTAGCCCTGCAATAATATATGTAGTTTCGCATTTAAATAATTACTTAAATATGGCTATATTAAACTATCAACTATGCTGAATTAAAACCTCAGTGTCAGTACTACCTAAAAAGACTATGGTTGCAGGTCAGTCTCAGCCTGATGTCACACATCTTAACAAAAAATCTGTTCATGTTCACTTTTCTCTTCTTTTGTTATAGTTACATTTTAACTAGCTACACTGAAAACTGTAAGTACTTTTACCAATGGCTTGGAATTCCATTTGTTTAGAATATAGGTAAGTGATTCTCAGATGTTCCCATGGTAGCCTAAGGAGAACTGGTAGCTGGGAGCAGAGTAGCCACTCTCCTTCAAAAGTAGCAACTGTCACCAGTACAAATCATGATTTATTTATTACTTAATGGATTTAGAGCATTTAAAGTCCTTAAAAACACTATTTTGTCTAATTCTTCCACATTTTATGTGGCACTGCTTTTTAGTTTGTCATATTTGTATACACTAATGTACACACATAATGGATAATGGGAATGAGTCAGACAAACTAGAAAATCATGCCATTTTACTTAGTTCTCATCAGGGACTACAGTTAGTTTGGTTAATTGATACAATATTGACTAAGTAATGACTCTCACTTCTGTCAACATTTTTACATTTGTTAAATTCCCCTGCCTGATTCTGCTTTCCTGCTTTATTTCCTTTTAAAATTTAAACATCTTAAAAAAGGCTCATCTCAATTAATGCATTTCATGATTGAGGAACACTGAAATTAACTTTTAGCCAATTAAATTTTTACGAGTATTTGCTATTGTCGACAGTAGTAAAAACTTCTGTTTCAGCAGCATCAATAATTAATTTAGAAGCACATGCCTGAAATACTTCCCCACATGCAAAGGAGTTGTTATTCTCCCACAGCTTCCCTCACAGTCATCCTGGTGACTCCCTTGGCACTAGTACGCCATTATTTTGTTGGCAGCATTTTGATTTCTGCATGGTTATGATTAACCTGTACAATGTGTTCCTCTTAATGCAAAGCTGTTTTCTTATCCTTCAATTCTACAAACTGGAAAAAGCATATAGCCGGAGGCCACACAGAATAATACCAGTGTCAAGCTTTAAAAAACATATTTGTTTTGTGTCCTCTAAGGACAAATGATAGACATGTAAAAATGTTTTCTCTGTTTCTCTTTCATGGCATACGTACTTTAGAATTAACTTCTGTCACAGAAAACATAATTTGAAGTATCTACTATATATTATTTTTGAGCATTTCTGCTATAAAGAGGGAAATAGTACACTGTGTATGACATGTGTGATTACAAGGTTATAGAAACTCTTTATGTTTCTCTTGTTGTTATGGTTTCCCCTTAAGAAAACTTGTCACTGGAAACAGAAGAGCGTCCTTCCTTCAAAAGAGGCAAGTATATAGTACTATCAAGCAGCACAGTGTAATGAATGTAATTTTTAATTGCTTTATAATACTTCAAA
Source organism: Corapipo altera (assembly GCF_003945725.1). NCBI lineage: Eukaryota > Metazoa > Chordata > Aves > Passeriformes > Pipridae > Corapipo > Corapipo altera. The sequence continues at coordinate 5,561,690 of NW_020884888.1, forward strand.
TTCCTACACTTCTGAAGCACTCACTGTTCTTCATGCAATCCAGTCACATATCCATTCTGAAATAGGAGAAAAGATATTTTTATGATATATTCTAAATGTTCTGATGATTACACATGCTGTAACCCATTTCTTCATAAATGCATTCCGCCTTTAATTTTGGCCTCTTTGAGTTACAATAATCCTAATGTCCTTTTATTCATAAAGATTGTTCTTTTACGTACTTTCTCTGTCTTACCTATTTGTTAATTCTGTTTCTCTGTGATATCAGGCATACTTCATTTCATGCTTCATTGTCCAGGTTTTAGTTTCTGCTCCAGTGTATTAAATGTTCCCACCCTTTTGCTCCATATTTTATAGTCGACAGTACAGAAGCGTTAAAAGCCTTTCTCAAGCAAAGAGAAACATGAGTGTTCTTAATGTGGAATTCTCTTCCTTCAGAAACTTGATTGACCTCAAATCTTATGACTCCACAGTCAAGAAAAATAAAATCCATTCAAGGCAAAAAGTATCTCAGTAGCTCTTCTCTGAAGTTAAAAGAGTAGAAATTTTCTCTTTTCTCCCTATTTCCTACCCCTTCCCCTTGAAATAAAGACAAAACCTATACATTAAAATTAAAATTAAAAAAAGAAGTAGAAGGTTAGCTGTATGATTTTTGCTTAAGTCTACATATTTTTAGGCATTTTATGTATCATTGTTTGTGATTAAAAAAAATGTGTTACTTCATTACACTGAAGGCTACTTTTTGTTTAAAATCCTCAATTTTCTGGCCCAGTTGTCATTGTGAACCTGACCTTAGAAAACAATATCCAAGACTGAGGAATTCCTGATAAGAGTGGGGCAGGTTGGACAGATCTCTGTGAGAGACAGTGTCAAAAGCCTTGCTGAAGTCAAGGCAGACAATATCCACTTCCCTCATCCATCCAGATGGGTGTTTCATTGTAGACGGCAATCATGTTTGTCAACATGATTTAGTGAATCCATGCTCACTACTCCTGATCACCTTGTCATCCGTGTGGATAGAGATTGCCTCCGGAATGAGATACTCCATCATCTTTCTAGGGATTGAGGTGAAGCTGACTGGCCAGCGGTTCCTGTGGTCCTCCTTGCTCTTTTTGAAGACTGGGGTGACACTTGGTGTCTTCTAGTCCTCAGGCACCTCTCCTGATCACCATGACCTCTCAAAGATGATCGTGAGTGGCCTTGCTGTGGTGTCCATCAGCTCTCTCAGCATTCACGGCCCATCAGGACCCATGAACTTATGGATGTCAAGTTTGCCTAGGTGTTCTCTAATTTAATCTTCCTTGACCAAGAGAAAGTCTTCCTTACAAGATTCCTTTACCCTGGTCTTCTGGGTCAGAAATTCTAAGGGCTGGTCTTGTCAGTGAAGACTGATGCAAACAAGTTGTTCAGTAACTCTGCCTTCTCTGTGTCCTCTGTTACCAGGCTCCTCCCTTCATTTAGCAACAGGTCCACATTATCCTTTGTTTTCCCTTTGTTACTGATGTATTTGAAGAAGCCCTTCTTGTTGTGCTTCAGATCTTTGGCCAGATTTAATTCCAGTTGGACCTTGGCCTTCCTTGTCTCATTTCTACTTACTCTGACAACCTCTCTGTATTCCAACCAAGTGGTCTGACCCTGCTTCCATCTCCTGTGTGTATCTTGCTTATGCTTGAGTAAGCGTTTGACTGATATCTTGCTCATCACGATGCATCATCCTTGACCCTGGATGAAGTGATCCTTGAATATCAACCAAGTTTCTTGGACCCCACTTTCCTGCAGGGCCTGTTCCCATGGGATTCTTCCAAGAAGATCCCTGAAGAGACTAGAGCTCCCCTGAAGTCCATGGTTGTAATATTACTCGCTGCCCTGCTTCTTCCTTGCCCAACACTGAACTTCACGATCTCATGATCACTACAGCCAAGGCTGCCCCCAACTTTCACATCTTCAGCAAGGCCTTCCCTGTTTATTAGTATGAGGCTGAGCTGCACACCATTCCTTGTGGGATCCTCCATTTCCTGTGACAGGAAGTTATGAACACTGGGTGTAAAAGAAATGCTAATTTTAGCAGAGCCCTTGTCATGGATCAGCCTGTCAATCACTTTTTTTTGGTCAAAGGCTAGATGGCTAGATGACAAATGATCCTGGTAAGTCAATCAGAGAAGATCTTGGAAGGAGCAACAGATCATGAAAATAGTGGTGATTGAAGACAGTACAAGTTTGACCTGAATGGATCACATTCCCCAAACTGGATCCAGGCTGTAGTGATATGACTTCTCTATGCATTTAGAAGGCATGCCTAGAAGTCACGTGTGGCATCCGATCAACTCATGAAGGTTGGCCTTCAACTGCAGGGTGACCACAGCCCACCTCCTTGGGAGGAGGAGTGGGCAGTATCCTGAGGACTTGGTCAGGGCATGAGCTGCCCTGGACTGGAAAGCCAGGATCAGTACCCAGGGATTTATCAGTGAGCACCCAAGAGAGAATCTCCAAGTGTTTGGCATGAGAGGGAAGTAGTCCCATCAGGTAGACCTGGTCTCATTAAGACAGTGGGGAACCAAGAGCCAGCAGTGAGTGTCCTTCAAAGTTTCTTCTTCACAGGACTCCAAGCAATGGCTTGGCCACCCTTGCCTGGTGGATCTCACCACATACCACAGTGGGTGGCAGAGGGCACAGTAGTAGCTTCAGCTGTTGTGCAGTATAATTTTGCTCCAAAATGGAAGGGAACTGGGCCCTGGTCTGTGCTTTCCTTTCTTTGTCTGGAAGATGAACTCTCTGCGTTTGTTATCCAAAGGTCTGGAAGAAGTCAGTAACAGCATGCAGGGCAAAGTGATCTTTCACCTAGAGACAACTTGCTCTCACAATTTTTTACTGCCTCTTCCAGCCATTGCTGGCACCCTGGTGTTAGTAGGGCAGGCATGGGCCAGTGCCTTGCTGCATGTTTTTGAGAGCTAAGCACTCCTCTGTGCTGGTCCTAGCCAAGGAGCTGCCGAGAAGAACAGCACAGCATCCCTCTGCACTGTTCATTGTGGCATCTCCATGGACTTACCTGGAGCTGGGAAGCCTCCTGCAGCTAAGCTAAAGGCAACTTTAAGGGGACCTTGTCAGGGATGTTGCAAAGCATTCTGCATATTTTCTGCAGAGTAGAATCACAAGAAATTTCTGAATGTATTTGACATAGGTATATTATAATTAAATGTAAAATTCTGGCAGGTATTATTGAAATAATGTCTAAGTCTTGGGTTCAACTGAGTTTTGGAGAACATGCCAGAAAACAACAACAAAACAATTAAACAAAGAAACGCCAAGAATCCCAGGAGGTAACAACTTAAAAATAGAGAAAAGTTGATACTAACAGAAGTGAAGCCAAAAATAGAAACAACATTAAAAAAATAAAATAAAATAATTTTAATATAGCAGAATAAAAAAAGCAAGCCAACCAGCTATATAGATCCTAGTTGTCAGTTGAAATGCCTTGAACAGGACTGTAGAAAATGTAGATTTTATCTTTACTTTGCCTTGTCAACTAATTACTTCTGAATTAAAAGAAGATGTTATCATACTGATGGTATCAAGATAAAACAGAAAGAAGCACATGTGTTCTCCCTGATCACCATCCCATAGTAGTCATTAAAAACAAAGAGGAAAGGAAAGATTTTTCTGTCTATAATAGTGGACCTCATTAACATATCAGCTACTCCTTCTTTGCTTTAGTGGAATATCAAACAGGTTGTGCTCCCACTTCCAGTCATTAGGCTTGAAGTGCTGATTGCTGCATATTAGAGGACTCCAGCTTCTCTGTGGCACCATCATGAGGAATACCCATGGTGTCTTTCCTACTGTTCAACAGTTGCATTTGAATGTGCATTAAAAGTATGATTAATTTGTCAACGAACATAGCTGATTTCTGGGCAGGTTCAAAAATTATATATTTGTATAATATTTACACATATAGGTCAGAACTTCTCCATGTAATATATTAATGATTTAAAGCCACAGTTAAACTTTTTAGCACACTTACTTTCCTGTACACATTCTTAAAAATTTTTATAAATAAAAATATTAGAGTTTATTTAGATTGACAGTGGCTTTCCATTATTTTGGCACAGCAACTACAAAACTGAAGGAAATTGCTACTTATAATTACGGCTGCCCTTGGTAAAATGGAATTTATAAATGGAATTTCTTCATGCATCTACTGTTTTGTATGGGCTACAACACTGTTTGTGGTGCAGACATTTTAGTTCACTTTGAGAGGAAATATAGCACCCATTTTGGTGACAAAATAACAGCTACTACCCCTTAATAAAAGGGCTTTAAGCCTTGTTATGATGTTTCTGTTGTTTGTAAAATGAACTAAATGGTACGCTTTACGGTTTCTGTGAGGAAATAACCATGGGGTGTGTCATGGTTTGAGATAGCCCCAAAATCCTAATTCCCTAGCTCCATTCCCCCTCCCACATCTCAACCTAATGTGAGATGGGTTTTTTCCAGACAAAACACACCAGACTCAGAATGGGAAAAAGGGAATATATTGCAATGACTGTACAAATAAATACTATAACACATTATACACACAATCACAACTATCTCTACCATGACATATAGTATTTACAATGGATCAGATCTCCTCTCCCCTCCAAATAAAAGTCCAGGAGGGAAAGAAGGACAGATCCCTTCCAGTCCCAAGCAGGAGTCTCTTCTAAGGCAGCAGGTCTCCTCATCTCATGCATGCAGCAGTAACTGGGTTGTTGTAGCTGGATCTCTGTTCAACATACACAAGGGGGTCTCCAAGACCCTCGACTCTCCTTCAGTCCAAGCGAAGGCCTCACCTGTGGACTGCGAGCAGGGACAAGGCTCGCGTCACCACAGGTATATCACGAAATGCAGGGGCATCTTCATGAAAGTCCCTCAGGGGATTCAAATTCCCCTTTGCAGAGCTCTGTGCTCTGCCTCAAGGCAGCGGGGGGGTGAAGCCCTCCTCCACATTCCTCTCCATCCCGGTCCAGCTTCCCAGGACACTCTGAGCTTCTCAGCTCTTCTCTCTCTCTCTCTCTCTCTGGTGCTGCATGTCCAAAACTGCTCTCCAAAATAGGAGTCCATCTCCCTCTTTTCCAAGAGGGGTCTCAAAGGAGTTTTGGGGGTCTGGTATCAGTTCTTACCCCCAGAACTCTGTAGCTCTGTTGCTAGCTTCTGCTGCTTCTCCGGTTCAGTTCTTATCAGTTGGCTTTTAGCCATAACCTCTGGACGCTGCTGCCGCTTCTGCTCTGTCTCCGCTCACTCACGATGGAAAACATCTCCCAGCTCACAGCTACAGACACATAGACCAGCTTAACACTGTTCCAAGTATCTGCAGCCCCCAACTGGGGCTGGGGGGGGGGGGGCAGAGGCCCCCCAGAGGGCTCCTGCCCTCTCCTCGTGGCTCCTACAACATGGCCACCTCACCTGCTACCAAAAACTACAACTCTTCTCTTCCGGTCTGGTTGTGGTATGTTTACATTTTTGCAGGAACGCCCATTGGACAAAATTTCAAAACTTCTAGGGGTTTCCACCCCTTGGGGGTTACCACTTTTCTTAGCCTCTGGGGGGAAAACAAGATCCAAACTACTACAGGGTGTCACAGACTTTCCAGAAGTGATGGATGCAGATAAATGACTACTGATGAGAATCATACATTGGTGGCCCTAAGAATACCCCTTCTTCTGGAGGCACAGTAGTCTCTGTTGGGGAGCCATGGAATTCAGAACCCTGAAATATCTTAAGCTCTAACTCATGCTTCTGTTGAATGCACCAGCAAAAGAAAATTGTAGAAGTGCTTAGGTGGTGTTTTCATTTGGCTTTTATGTGATTGCAGTGTGGCAATTAGTAATTTTAGACAATAAACAAGATGACAACTGCTTAGCAGCAAAAGGCAGAAAGAAAGAACTCATCAGTACTGCCATACTCCCACTCCCATCGTCCCGTTCACATTATCTCAGTCACACACCATAATTGGAAGTTAAGGCAGCAGCTCTTTTTTTACACAGCATAAAGATATACAAATAACAAGCATTAAATAAGAAACATCACACCACATCAAGATTAACAAAAGTAATAATGCTGACCTTGCTAGTACTCAAGTCTTTTCAACCGCAAATAATCTTCCATCCTGACAGGGAAGAGCAAGACACCTAATCCTCTAGCGTGTTCATGACAGAAGAATTACCACTCCTTCCCAATTAATCATTACCTGAGACAGTTCCCTTATACTCAAAAAGATTGTTCTTTAGCCCTTTGCCAGCTAAGAGTTCCCTTGTACAGAGAGGAGCCAGCTAGAGTTCTCTAAACTTTGGTCCAGCAAAACCCCTTGCATTTGAGATCTAGCGTGTCGCACTGGCCCAGGCTCAAATGCCCCTTAAATGCCTGTAGGGTTCCCTTGCCCCAGTATCTTCAAGAAAAGCATATCTAAATTTTATTGAGGTTTTCTCTTGATCACAACTAATGTTTATTTGCAGTTTTTGTAAACACATTTTGGGTAGAGCTTTAGCATGGTATAAAGATTAATGACCCTTTAGAGGAGTCCTGCAGATTTCATTTGTATTCTCCATGCTATGCTTTCAGACTTTCAGAGAGCATTGCTGAACTTCTGAACCACTTTGTCAACCTTTTTAATTTGACAGTGATTTACATCTCTCTTAATTCATACTGGAATTTCTTCAGCTGTAGCTATTTGTTAGTTATTCCACTCAGGAGGGGAAATCTTGGACTCATTGCCACAGCACAAGCTCTCAACACATCCAGCTGCGTAAATGACCTTGACTAAGAGCACCCATTTTTTCAGCCCATATTGGTACCCAAGTGTGTATATAATAGGTCAGGTGCGTTGTTTATTCAGTTCCCATTTCTCACTTAGAGTTAGGTCTCTAAAATCTTTCTCTTCCTCCCTGAAAGAAGAAACAGGATTGTCCTTCATAGAGAAGCATATACATACAATCAGATGAGACAATCAACATTTTTTATATCTATAGTCATGCAGGGTTTTGTATAATGACTAGAAAAAAAGTTGTGAGTTCAAGGTTACGCCTAATGAAATTCTTGCAAAGACTGACACAGTCTTTAACCTCTGGTTAAAATTATTCCATGTACTCTGACAGCATACACAAACAGCATTCAGCATCTCAATTCTGCAAAGATGTACTTGCCCTTACCTGGAGATACCGAGTGTCTCTAGCTTCTAACCCAGCAAGCTGCAGAAACATCTGCAACTACTGCAAACCTTGCTGAACTGTATTTCATATTGGAGAAGAGGCTAAAGCAGAGACTGACTGCCTCATAGGACACCACTGACTTTGCAGAAGTGATGTTTGAGGAAATTTCTATTGTTAGGTTTATTGTCATGGTTTAAGAATGGTATTCTCCAGTTTAGCCTTCCCACTGAAGCCACTCCAAACTGCAAACTGCTCGCACACTCCCCCCTGCCCCTACCCTGTGAGGCACAAATGTAAAAATCATGGATTGAGATAGGAATAATTTACTGGAAACAGCAATGAGATAAGAAAACAAAGAGTGACAGTAACTCTACTAATGACAGAGGGTACAAGGAAAGAAATATTATAGCTCACCGCAGAATTCCCCTACAATACCTGGCTGTTCCCTCCACCACACTGCCCTGGAGTGGAAGAGAGCCTTTCCCCCATCCCCCAAAAATGACATGAGGTGGTATAGAAAAACCTCTGGGTCCTGGCCATGATCCCTGCAGGTTTCTGCAAAAATTAATTCTGCCCTGGCCAGAATCAGGACACTTATCAACATACCTTTTGAGATGATGGAGCACTAGAGTGCAGATGCTGTCAGCTGGAGGGTAGTCTCAATATTGAACCTCTTAAACTTACTGAGTACTTCTTACCTCTTCCTTTTTTACACATATTGAAAACGTAGATCTCCCTCCAAGATCAGATAAGCTGTCTGTAGGGTAACATTACATTCTATTTCTTTAGGCAAGGATGAGCAAGCGCAGCTCCTTCCCAATGCATCTTGTGGCCATGTGGCTCTAGTTAGTACCTCATTAAGAGCAGAAAAAAAGCCTTGAGCAACACAAAATGCATGGACTTTGTCTCAACAGTGTATTAATGTTGCTAACTGATTTTCATTTGTATGAAGCATAAGTGATATGGATAATATCTGTCTGTGAAAGACTATAAAAATATACTCTTACCTTCAGCATTGAATGGGAGAGTTCAAGTTCAATTGATTATTCATAGACGAATATAAATGCTTCTCAGTTGCTGCTTCCTAATACACAATATTTTCCTTTCCCTTACAATGACACCATACCCTCCCTATCGTAGTGTATGTCATATGACGTATATTATGCTTCTCTGGACCAAAAACATAAAATGATAATTGACACCTAAATAGACAATCAAGAAGCCCAGTTGTTCCATATAGGCAGCTTATTATTTACATTTCCATCGATACTGAGGTAAACTGTGCTATATATCCATTTTATTATGTCGTCATTTACAATTACTATTTGAGATCAACAGACTGTAATAATTTCTTTTACTACTGTTATATTGATTTCATTTGATATTAATCTTCTTACTGGAAATTGTGTCTAGCTGTTGCTACAAACAGCTGATTGATCTACAAAAGGTTTGGAATGCAGTACAACCCCCCACCCAAAAAAGCCCCACCAAAACAACAAATTTGTCACATCATCTGCTGCTTTAGGATTAGATAGCCAAACCCTGTCATATCTTTAACATACTTTTATTCTAAGCAATCTGAATCTTGGTAGATGATGTGATCTACTACAACATGGACATATTTCAAGAAATTCTATTATTTCTTCAGATATGATTAAGCTCATTCACATTTTTTATCCTTAATCCGGTGAATCTAAATGCATTTTTTTTCACTTTAAGGGACTATTGGGGTATACACTTTCTCTTTCCATGTACTTTGACAGGTGGTAAGAGAATGTCTGGAGAGGTCCCAGCTGTGGATGATAAGGATTTTGGCATTTCAGTTTCTATCTATAGGAATTTATGGCACTGAGAGACCTGTAGACTTCCATAAGGTTTGTCCTTAGAAATTAGTGTGTCCTACCAAATGTTTCCATGGGCAAGAACTGAGGTAAATAATTTTTTTATGAACCTGGGTAAATAATTTTTTACCTGGGTAAATAATTTTTTTATGAACTTCAATATTATATGTATATCTAAGGCAAACTATATATATATATAGGGATTTTTTTGGATGTGTAACTTGCTCTTATAGATCTACCACCAAGATCACTAAAGGAAGGTGTTGGCAGAAACAATTGAAGAAAACCAACATCTATCTCAAACCCTCTTACCAGGTCTGGCAAGAAGCCACAAAGTCCCACAAAGTCCAGATGAGACACAACTGCTCTTCTGCTACGGTGCCTCCATTGGAAGTGTCCACCGGTGGTGCTGGGCTTGGGATATTCCCCTCTTGTCTCCCTTGCCATATGCTGTCCTGCCATCTCATTTGTGCTGTGCTAGCCCAGCTGGTTTTTCTTGTGGTATGTGAGCTCCCTTTGATGGGAAAAGATCAACAGGAAGCTTGTAAGAGGCAATAGTTGTCTATACTTCCAAGTCTCTATTTTAAGACTGAAAATTATGAATGCAGTTATTTTGTTATGTTGACAGTTTTCCCACAAAAGAAAATAAAATTACTTCTGAGTTTTATATTTTTTCCACTTGAATTTTCACAACAGTGAAATTTGGATAGTATTACTACTGAGACTGTCAGGTAAAAATTCATGGTGTAGTTCACAAAAATTATATGAGAACTGAGAATAATGCAAAGAGCTCTGGTTTAGATAAAGGCATTATCCTTTTAAAGTACTAGTTTTTATTCTTTGAAGGAAGTTGCTCTGTTTTAATATTCTTTAAAAGTGCAGAATTAGATAATGAGAATGTAGCATTTGTTGAAAGGAAACTGTTTTCCATGTACTCTATTGTCTGTTATATTTATCTAGAATAAGAGTTGTTTAGTATTTGACTATTTAATTTTCTCTGAGAGCTAGGCTTACTAGCACTATTTATAATCCTACAAATTGTAACAGAAAAGTAAATTTTTGTGAAATACACATTGCTTTCTTGGATTGTATTTTTTTTTATTAAATTGATTGTCTAACTGGAAATTATAATATGTTCCTAGAGATCTTTTTGTTTAGTTGCTGGAGGAGACTTGTACATAAAAGGCTTATTTGCATTATTTTTATATCCTTATATTTTAAAAGAATTCAGTCTTTAAACACTTATCCCTCAAAAAGAACAAAATTGACAAAAGCATTAGTTTCTTCACGTGATATATGTATATCAAAACGTATATTAAGTTGCTTACACTTAACAGTTTATGCCTTAGCAAACTTTGCAAGAAATTGAGAACAAAGAAGACTGCAAGTTTGTTTTTGTTTTAAGCATTATTGTCCTTTATATTAATATTAATCAAGCATTGCACAAAATCAACAACAATTTGAATTAAGAACTTGGATATTAGAACAAAATCTCTGTAAGGGCCTTTTTCATGAATAGGAATCTAAAGGCATTTTCTAGTAAGCAAAGAATAACAGAGTTGTTGCTTGGTTGTTGGTGGGGGTTTTTTAAATGTATTTTTAATTTATTAGAAAAAGAATCCTAGTTTCAGAGAGACTGCAAAAAGCATAAGTATCTATCACTAGGAACTCTGGATTGTTTTGAAATTCAAATACCAAACCAAAAATACTTATCGCTTAAGATTTGTATACTTTCAGGGAGAGGTGAAAGACATCCTCAAGAAGAAAAAAATTGGGACTTCAAATAGATCAAATCATTATTACTCTAATTTTAGTACATTGCATCAGCAAAAGACAAGAAAATTTTTACAATGTTTAAAATGGTGATAACGCTATAAAAAAAGGTAGGATATTCAGCAAATATTTGTTATCTGCTCTAACAGGTAGAGCACCCCAGCCTACCTGTGGTTAGCAGGGAGATCCCTACAATATGTCCTTCTTTAAGCTCCTCCGTATTTTTCCCACTATCCCTATAAATATTTTTTTTGAGTGTGGGTTGTCAGCCCACAAAAATAAGGAGGTAGAGAGAACAAATTTGCACAAAACGTTCATTTAAAGCCTCCTGGGCCAGAGTGGGTACTGAATCCAATTTCCATAGTCTGGGTGAATGCTCCACTTGCCAGATATTAAAAAAAGGTCTGTAACCTGTAATTTTTCTTAAATGTGGCTTCTTTTTGTTTGACTGTGTTTAAAATGGATGTAGCTCTATTTTTGGTTGCCAGATCCAGTCTGTAGAGAGGCCCCAAGACTGCAGCTGGTCAACCATGTGACATGGGCAGAGAAGCAGATAGCTTCATAGTCTTGCTCAAGCATGAGCATAAACAAGCAGAGCTGCAGCAGAAAAGTCCCTCCTGCCTGGAGAATCAGCAGAAGGAAGACCCTCTGCTTCTCAAAATTGTCTAGGTCAAAGACTGAGACATCTAGGCAGTTTCATTGCTTCAGGAAGGAGGGACAGCAGAGCAGAATTTTGGGGGTTGCAGCTTGGCCTGCTGTCTACCTGGCACTTCTTCCCATTCTCTTTGTGTGCATGACTCAAACCAGCAGACTTATGGTCGCTTGGACTAATCCCGTTACACCAACTAGCTTGCAGTATGACTGCTGTAGCCAACAGAGAAGGCAATGCCCCTCTATCGAATGGAAATAAAGATTTTATTTTCCCTTCTAGATGTTTTGAAATATACAGATGAAAGTCTCACACAGGAAGTAAGTTCCCATTTTAAAACAAGCCTGTAATATTGTTTGCCTGCAATGAAACAAAGGTTACATGTTTCAAAAGTTTGCACAGTAAGTACTTACAAGCTGCACATTGTTTTTCATTACCAATGATTTGTTTTCTTGCAGAACAACTTCTTTTAAAATATTAAACACAGTCAAAGTGACTAATGCATTTTTTTAATCTAAGAACTGCTCGATTAAATATTTACAAGGCACGCAATTTTGATTTCTGCCGACAATAGTCAAAACTTGTGTATAAAGATTAATTACTTATAAAGTAAAACACATATTTTAAAAACTGACATTAAAATTGCATCTGCACTGTATGATGAATTTTATTGTAGTCTCTTTAAGCAAAGGACTTCTGGTGGACTTTTAGTAAAGTTTTAGACTGCTGATGGAAATGCATTATCTGAATTGACTAGTGCTTGAACAAGCTGAAACGGAGAAGCAAACTCTTGGTTCTGATATTTTCATTATACCCTATGGCTACTCAATTTAACAGTATAAAAATTATGCAGAATTTTTAATTACACTGTATTATTGTGAATTATAATCTTACATCAAAAGGTATTCATATTTCGGCTAAAGTTAACCAACTTTGTAAAAATTGTCTCTAAAAATAGTTACAGTTTTTTAACTGTAACTTTTTGTACTGACTCTACATGACTGAGGTTTCTAATGACAGAAAAATAAATATTTCTTTTACTATACCAAGACTGCCCTCTAGAGTCTCATTGGGCCAAATTAATCGCTGGTGTAACCTCTCCAGATTGTCTTTGAAATGTACATATCTTTACAGGCCTCATTATGCAGTGCTGCAATTTGAGTGATACCATACTTGCTTGAAAAAGTAGGTAATACAATTTCAAGACAAAGATAGGAATATTTTTTCACTTACTATGAGCTCTGACAACTCATTGCAACAAAATACTTGTAGCCTCTTTGCTGCAGATATTTCACACTCCAATTGAGTCATAAAATATTAGAAAAATGGTGAAAAAGAGACTAGTTTAAATCTCTTCCTAAAATCACGTGAGAGATGTGTATGTCTATAAAAGATGACAGAGGGACTGTATGCATGGTAGCTGAATTAGGCTCATACTTGTTCTTTCTTTACAAGTCTTAAAAGGCAGCACTTCTCCCCTCTGAGGGTTGGATTAAGCTTCCACTGGAGCCAATGGCAAGCCTTAAGTAATCAAGGAAACAGAATTATTGCACTGATTGCCAGAAGCGTTTGTATTCAGTTGTTAAATTAATAATGGCTATCTGGTTCAATAAACAGTTGTGTTTCCCATTAAATTGTAGCTGCAGTGCTGCTTCTTATTACTTACCAATACATTATGCAGAAAAGACAGGGGAAAGAGTACAAATGAAAAGTAAACAGACTCACATAATATGGTTTTAAAATATAGGATGCAAAGAAACAAACTTTTAGCACACACTTTCCACCAGATACCACCTCATATTACTGAGAGGCTCATTTTCAGATTAAAAGAATCTAACTCTCAATTACAACTCTGTAATTTAAATCAAAGAACATAATATATGATTTTATTTTTCTTCCCTCAAATACTTGAATTTTCACTTTTTTTCCTGTTTCTCTACTCCAAGCCTGGCTTGTTCAAATCAGGTTGCACTTTGCATTTTTTATGTATTCTGAGGATATCCAGGACAAATAGCCCCATCAAGGTAACTAAAATTGGCTTGACTTAGATAAAGCCAAAAGGATTTGGCCCTACATTGATATTTACTGGAATCTGCACTCATTCAGTAAAGTTTTTCTTTATTCTCATCATTCTATAGGAAGTAACAAAAAAATAAATCTAGATCATGATAAATGGCACTGAACTAGTAATTTATTTTTTTAACTGTAGTTTTGTTGAGAATAAACCTTAGTTACTTCATCGTTCTGTGTTATATGGTTCCAAGTTCTAGTAATGTAACCACACCTGTATTTGTCTTACCAGGGAGATCCAAGACCATTTTCCTCAAGACCATTTTCTCTTGAGGATCTGTGGAGTTATTCTTGGTTATTGTGACTACCACATGAAGAGTTACAACCAATTGTTAGGACCAATTTCACATACTGAGGGCAAAGCATGAAGAAGAAACACTACACACACAGAATACACAAGTCTTTACTTTGCAGTCAATCTGGGACATATTTCCATAGTATAACAATGCAAAAATTTACAAACATTATGCTACATATCATAGACCTAAACTGACAAAAACACCTACCAAATAAACTTTTTGTTTCATCTAAAAGAAATTATTGGAGTTTAATCTCCAGGCCACTGCAGTCAATGGAAGTCTTGTCATTGAGATGAGCTGGCTTCTTACTCATCCCTTCTTATCCTCTGTATACTTGAGATGGCAGGAATCAATTTAGATCATCTCCTAAACACATCTACACAATCTAATGATCACTGGACACTGGGTGAAGAATACAAAAGCCTCAGACATTTCTCTACTGTTTCAGGAAACCACTTTTGATATCACTTTCTTCACTATTTCCCTTGGCAATAATTGAAAATTAGTCTGCATTTCTCATTATCTCTTTTACATTGTAATAGGTTTCCTATTATTCTTTATATTTGGATCCTGTTTTTCTGTCTATGCCTTGGAAATACTTGCAACATCAAGATATGCTTCTCTCTTTTAGGGAGTATTGATTTTTTTAAATCCTCTAATTTTGTTGCCTTCAGGCTGATATTTTTCACTATTAGGCCACTTTTTCACTTAAACAGAAACAGAGATAAAAGAAACATTTTAAGAAAAAAAAGCTTACTACTGATTTATCTGAGTCACATAAAACATTTTTCCTCGCCTAGCCTTATTACAACCATGATTTCAGAAATAATGGATAATTCATTGGATTTGGGTGCTAAACAAAAGAGTTGTTATATTTACTATGTTTAGAAAGATAAGAGGCATTTTATATAACCACCTGCTATAATACATGCATGAAGGATGAGAACTAGAGCTTTGCACTCGACTGAAGAGCATTGTAACCATTAGCCTACAATTTACTTCAAGGCACCACTTCTAAAGTGTCCCCAGTTGGAGTCGTTCCACTTTGTCTGAAACCACTATGATAAAGAGCGAGCTTGTGAGAATGAATCCACTGCTTGGTACTGATGTTGCTTTTCTGCATAGTGGAACTATATACAGTGTTTATAACATTCTCATATTCCTCAAAAATGTGTGATTATGCTAAAGAAGGAAATGCTAGAAAGAGAATAAATCAGGAATTTGTCCTTTCTTTTTTCCCCAAATATTCCTTCTCTTAGTGATTAGAATAGTTTTTAAGACTTAGATTTGTCTGTACTCCCCACAGTAAGAGCAGAGAATGTTCCAACGTGAACAACTGAACCACTGCAGTAGGGTGTCCATGGACCCTTTCATGTGCTCTGGTGCTGATGCAGAACTGAGAGCATGTGTCTATGCTGTCCCTTGCACTGACATTAATGCAAACAAGTGAACAGCTAGGTCCAACTGAAGCCTTACAAAACCGGTGATTAAGTTCGGGGCAGATGAGCTTGCAGAAAAGGATCACCTCTGCACATGCAAAGGAGTGGAAAGGAATGCATGGTGTATGGTTGAGGTGGAGGGAGGTACAGTACCCTTGAGAGATGGTAGCACTAGTGGGTAATGTCTGAAAATATTTTCAGCAGAATCAATAGCCCATGTTTGGTATAAGGAAAATACTTCTTCAGAGTATTTTCCCATAGACAAGTTTTCTAATCCCATATTTCAAAACTGAAATAAGTAATTTACCTCTAAAAGTGCTGAATATTCCAATGTCTACAAAGACACACTTAGACTACATTAACAATTTAACCAGAAAGTTCAGCTAGAAATTACACTACAAATGTCGTACCTGTGAAGAAATAGCACCAAAAAGTCTTCAAATGGGAAAATCACACATTCTCCTATGTTCTAATTAGTTCCCCATATTCTTTTCAAGGAGTAAATCATCCTAAATGCAATCACACAACACCTAAAGGATGGACAGCCAGCATGGGTTTAGGAAGGGTAGATCCTGTCTGACCAACCTGATCTCCTTTTTTGATCTCTCCTGGTGGATGAGGGGAGGGCTGTGGATGTGGTCTATCTGGACTTCAGCAAAGTCTTTAACACCGTCTCCCATAGAATACTCCTGAAAAAGCTGGTGGCCCACGGTTTGGACAGGGGCACTCTCTGCTGGGTTAAGAACTGGCTGGAGGGCTGAGCCCAGAGAGAGTGGTGGTGAATGGTGCTGCATCCAGTTGGCAGCCGGTCACCAGTGGTGTCCCCCAGGGATCAGTGTTGGGCCCAGTCCCGTTTAATACCTTTATTGATGATCTGGATGAGGGGATTGAGTGTACCATTAGCAAATTTGCAGATGACACCAAATGGAGGGGGAGTGTTGATCTGCTGGAAGGCAGGAGGGCTCTGCAGAGGGACTTGGACAAGCTGGAGAGATGGGCTGATTCCAACGGGATGAGGTTCAACAAGGCCAAGTGCCGGGTCCTCCACTTTGGCCCCAACAACCCCCTGCAGCGCTACAGGCTGGGCACAGAGTGGCTGGAGAGCAGCCAGGCAGAAAGGGACCTGGGAGTTTGGATTGACAGGAAACTGAACGTGAGCCAGCAGTGTGCCCAGGTGGCCAAGAAGGCAAATGGCATCCTGACCAGGAACAGTGTGGCCAGCAGGACCAGGGAAGTGGTTCTTCCCCTGTACTCAGCACTGGTGAGGCCACACTTTAAGTACCGTGTCCAGTTCTGTGTCCCTCAGTTCAGGAAGGATATTGAGATGCTGGAGCAGGTCCAGAGAAGAGCAACAAGGCTGGTGAAGGGACTCGAGCACAAGTTCTGTGAGGAGAGGCTGAGGGAGCTGGGGTTGTTCAGTTTGGAGAAGAAGAGGCTCAGGGGAGACCTCATCACTCTCTACAACTACCCGAAAGGAGGTTGTAGCCAGGTAGGTGTCAGCCTCTTCTCCCAGGCAACCAGCAGTAGGACAAGAGGGTACAGTCTTAAGCTGTGCCAGAGGAGGTTTAGGTTGGATATCAGGAAGAAATTTTTTACAGAGAGAGTAATCAGACATTGGAATGGGCTGCCCAGGGAAGTGGTGGATTCACCGTCTCTGGAGGTTTTTAAGATGAGACTGGATGTGGCACTTAGTGCCATGGTCTAGTAACCACGACAGTGTTTGATCAAGGGTTTGACTTGATGATCTCAGAGGTCTTTTCTAACCTGTTTGATTCTGTGATTCTATGATTAATTAGATTTAGTTTAACTATGTCTTCAGGAAGGAGATATATGAAAAGGAAAATAACTTGAACATGAGCAACAGAATCTCAGTTAATTACCCTGCCAAAACATTCTTTCTTCTACTTATTTTCTCCTTCCACAATACCTTTCACTTAACCAAACAAGTTTCTTTTGGCATTACCAAATTCATCCTCTCCCTCTGAGAGTAATTACATATGTAAGAACTGTGTTACCTCTTTTGGAAAGAAATTGCTTTTCAGCATTGTTTGATTGATGAACATATTCCACTCCATCTCTGGTTATCAATTTAACTATTGAAACAAAATCTTATTTCCAATCCTAAATCCCCACAGCGTGAGAAAGGAAGAATCATAGCATATGAGATGTCTAAACAAACCATTGTAAAAGTATGATTGTATTTAAGCTCTGGTGGACAAGAACACTCAATCTGTGTGTGTGCACATGTGAGTGTATTCATTTCAACAGACATCCATAAACCTAAATTAAGAAAGAAAAGGGTCCATACAATTTTTTTCCCTAGACTCCCAATTTCTTGCTCTTGCTACATAACATTGTAGTCAGATAAGGATTAAAGATATGGTGTTTCTTCTGTGATGCAGTACAACATTGCTTCAGTTAATCTAAAGTCAATTCTGAAGTTTGGATGAATTCTTCACACAAAACTGCTAAGGACACAACACCATCCTGACTGCTGTGCCAAAGAGGAAACCAAAGTACTAACTGAAATTTTTACCCTGTGTGGCAGATGAGTCTTGCTGGATCCTCAGCACAGGAGGTGCATGTAGAAGTCGTATCTCTGGAGACAATGGCATGTGCTGCATTCCCTGTGAGTCTGCACCAGTGGTATTGGAGCTAAGACAGATCTTGGAATAATTAAAACTCATACGTTTGATATTAATTTTTCAAAAGCAGTTTAAAATAGCCCCTTAGAGACTCTCAAGGTTGTGAGATATTCTGTTGAGCGAGCATGCTCTCATTCTGAATTTGTACAATCTCCGCTGTAAATTTTGAAATCTCCTCAGAACGTTCTTCAGCCTTTCTTTAAGGACCTTTTTGAATTCTTCCCTGTAATTAAGGTCACTCAGATAACAGATATAATCTACCTCTAACATTTCTTGTTCCATTATTCTTTGGAACCCAGAGGATGCACCAGTTATCCACCTCAGTAGTCCTTCACAGCTGATATTAACTTCATAATCCTCACAATGTCTCACAATACCTTCACCGTGTGAAAGGCAAACACAGACTCCTACAAATAATCCTGAGTCTGTAGTTTGCTCTGGTGCTTTTCCATAGGCTGCAGCACTACATATGTCACAGGTCTGGCTATATTAAATTCAGAAACAGCATCATCACCTAGAGCTGGCCCCAGAGATCCTACTTTCTACCCAATGTATGTCTGTACTAAATGTCTCCATCTGATATCACACTTGTGTTCTCCAGTGCAGTCTTAACTTTGTAGCTCTTCATACGGAACAAATTTCTTCTACTGCAAATAACTCCAAAAGTAAAGAAATGCGTTCATAAGCTACAGTGGCAGAAAGCATAGCAGGGACTACATGTCTTTGGTAATAAATGCACTCCTTTTTTCCTTATTCCTAGCTGGGGAAAAAAAAAATCTACTTTTTTCCCTCAATAATTGCAGATGCTTATACTCCTAGAAACACAGAGAAAGGTGCAAATAAATGCTGTTCTGTAGATATAAGTCTGTTCATTTAACTAACGAAGACCTTAAATACGGTTCACTGAAACATAGGACTAGGATCTTCCTTGCATCCTGGCCCTTGATATCACAGACAATAGTATCCTAAAACTGATTTGATAAACATATTTGGTTTACCTTCAAAGTTAGGTCTTTTTAACTGCAATGACTTCTCTGGAAGAACTAGGATAATGCTTAGGAACCTCATCATTTTAGATCTAAATGCATCTATAATATTTTTATGTCTATTTCTTCTTATGCCAACATTGCCTTTTAATTAAAAAAGTTATTTCCCTTCACTGTGTTTACACACTTGATATATTAATAGATTGCAATCATAGCCTCCTCCATACTTCAATCTACTTAGATAAACAAGTCAGCCTTCTGCAGTGTCCTTTCCATAAAGATGGGTTCTCTGTTTTTCTAGTCTTCTTAGCCTCTCTGTGCATCTGATCCAGTTAGAGTTCATTGCTTCTGGACACGGGTGAGAAGAATCACTTCCATTGTAAAGCCTTGCAATACCAAAATGCAATGTCAATAGCCCTTCTCCATGTCTACTGCCTATCCCTGTAGTAGTCCAGAAGTCTTCAGTATTGATGGAGCTTTTGACTCTGCACCGGTAAACTCAAAATAACTGCAACACAATTTTGATGTTCAATCTAGAAAATATTAACAAAGGTTGACTTGAAAGTTCATGAACCTAACTAGTAACATTTCAACCTTATACTTCAACTTGCCCCTTTCAGCACTACTTGTTCCAGACTTTGCTCAGCTGTTTTCCTCGCTTCCTACCTTCCTTACACTTTCTCCAATAAATCCCATTTTCTCAATTTTGCTTGAGGTTTCCCACATGGCACTTCCTCAGGCCCACAGATGTAAATCAAACTGATGAAATCTACTCCCTCTGTCAGTCCCATGAGACTTTGTTTTGATTTGTTCTGATCACACTTTGTCTAATTTTCTCTTTGTTTTTGAAATTTTTTCATCTGTTCTTTCAAAAGTATAATATATACTGCAGATGAGGTTCCAAGGCCTGCAACAATTTTAATCATATTCTCAATCTTTTACAACACTAGTTCATATCCCAATATTGTTTTCCTCATCTGATTGCAAGACTATTGAAAAATCTTTCTTGCAATGTTTTAACTGGAAATTCCTTTCCTAGTTCTTTGAGACTATTTGATTTCCCCCAGCTTGAATGCAATAACATTTCTCGAGTGTTATTCCTGTCTCAGTTGAAGCTATTTATGTTTCAATAATCTTATTAACATTTTCCATCCTCTTGCTCTCACTAAAACATCACATTATGTGAAACTGAATCAAATTATTTAGTTTTGAGGCTAAACTGAATATGCCTTCCATCTAGAGGAAGAAGGTGTAGCAGATTTACTTCTTCTTTATTTCTTTGTCATTTGTCTTGCTGTTCTCTGCAAGGTCTACTTCATGTTGAATCTCTGCTTATTGCTGACATCCTTCCTGAAATGACTATATATCCAGTTAGATCTGGAGTCCTTTCCCATAATTATTTTCCAATTGGTTTGAGACAAATTTTAATAACATCAGCACCTTGGGTTTGATGTTGAAGGCCCTGAGACTTCCTTCTACCTGAATTCACTACCCAGTTCCCATGTTTATTCAGGTTTACCTTCGTACTTAGCTACAGGTCTGTTTATATTTAGCCTTACATTTAGCTAAAGATGAATTGACTTGTGATCAGTAAACTAAGTTTTCTTTCTGTTTTCCATTTCACTTAAGTGTCCTTATCACTAACCAAAAAAGAAGCCTAAAGTGGTATCATCTGCTGTTTTAGTAGTGACACTTCAGTGGAAGAAATTGTTTGCTTCTATGTAACATGGAATATCTGTATCATACCATACTTATGACTGTTTATTTAACAATTTCTATGTTTTTGTTGTCTTCTGCAAAACTGTTGAAACCTCTGTTTCATCTCACATCTGTATCATGTTCTTGCTCCTGACAGAAATCACCACCGTTATGTCGCATCAGGATTAACACTACAGCAGAGGCAAGTGGATACCGTGCTTCAGTAAGAAAATCTTATTAAAATGTAAGCACATGTTTAATTTACAAATGTAACCAGTAATGTTTTTTAAAATATTCCCACTTCCATTGCATACGAACAACCTAGATCCTCTTCAATTTACTCAACTCTATCTGTCTCAGATACTACGAGATTAAGGGGGGACTATGCGATGATCATGTTGTTCCCCCTTCACCTACAACATAAGGTGCTGAAATTTGATCCACTGAACTCTCTCCCAAGATGTTTCCTGTGTAACAACAAAATATTTTTAATAATCTATAAATTTTGGATGTGAGGGTGGAGAATCCATTGCTTCCCATTTGCATATTTTTAATTTGCATTTTTACTTACATGATTATACACTGGAGTTTTAAAAATGCTCAGCTATTGGATATTTTGTCCCTTTTATCTTAATGCCCTGATATAATTTTTCAGTCTTCCTTTTGATAAACTAATTGGGTAGTTCAAATTTCATATTTTACAGTATTTTTTCCTGCCCTTGTGTTTGATTGTTTTCTTCAGTTTCCGTACTCCTTTCAAAAACATGGACAGTTAGGGAAGATAATAATATGAAATGAGTCTTAGTTCTACTTCCCTTTCTAATGTGACTTGCTCTTTTCGTATCCATTTATAGCAAACAGTTGTTTTTTTTCCTGAGTGATTCATAGGAGATTAGCAAGTCATTACCATCATTGACCTGTGTCACAGGGGAGTGCTAGAGTTGTCAGCATACCCAGATAAAAAGAGTGATACTATTTTGGCCTTGTCCTCTGACAAAACACAAAATATCAGTCACAAATGGTGCTGATGTGCTGTACCTCCATGCTGATATGGACTCTCTGCGAATTATTTTCAAAATGGTGCATGCACACTCACACCCACATGTAATTTCACATGCACACGTGCACAGACACTACTGCTGCCTTGGGGGAGGAAGGAGCAGAGTGGGATGGTAAATAGGGAGGGATTGTCTCTCTCTGTTGGGCAATCTGAGAGTAAAGTTAGAAATTAGATTAAAGAATTAGAGACTGAAGCACCTTGCTGCTTGGCTGCACTACTGACTATCATACCCCTCGAAGAGAAACATTAATGTGGTCTCTGATAGGTGACTCACCTGAATGAAGGAAAAATGCTGTGACAGTAATAGCTAGTGAGTGTGAGTCCAAATTAATATTGCAGGATGAGATGTCTACTTTCTTGAATTTATAATTGTTTAGCAATGAAAATATGAGATTATAATTGTCAGATACTCTGCTTTTCCTGACTTGGTCTTGCTATAATTTTCAGTGCTTACAATTTGTTTGAAATTGAAATTCAAGAACTGCAAAACTCAAATGTCAGTGAACTTTTAAACTATCCTGTTGCTAACACTATATAAACTGTGGTTTTAAGAAAGCACTATAAAAAGAACAGCAGAATAATCCTAGCAGAAATATTTGTCTAACGATCCTGTCTCGCAGAATATTACTTCTGGATGTACAAGTTTTCATCAAATTGAAACTTAAAAAAAAACTAAATAAACTACTGCTTTATGAGAAGATAGCACTCTGGGCCCTCTGACAGGTTTAACAAGGTACATTCATCCATATATGCAACAGTGTTTAAACTGTTTGTTACATGGATTTTTTATTGACCTTTGTTTTTTCTTTAGAAGACCACAAGCTCTGTATGCCTTTTAGTACAAAAAATATTGTATTTGCACGTTCTGGACACTACAGAATTCTCTCCAAGGGCTTCATTTTAGTCTCTAAATTCACTCATTCAGCCTCAAGTTTTTCAGGGGAAAGAGATGAAGTTCACCGAAGAGTCCTTTGAAGTTTGGGTAGAATATCGCTTTTCTAGCAGTTAAGTGATGTACAGCACCTTCTTCATTTTGCAGCTGTTGGAAAATTCGGAAACAATAATGTTTTTGTCCACTGCACTTTTCTATGTTTTCTAAGAAGCAACATGACTTACCTTATGTTTAACTGCAAAGTATAAGTGCAGTCTGTAACAAATAAATGTAAGCAGTGTAGGCTGAAGCCCTGGGACACATATTACTTATACATATCTTGTTGGTAACAGAACATAAATACTTCACTAAAGTCTCCATTTGTAATTTGTGCTGAACGTTTCTGAACATATGAAATATGAATTACATTTTGTAATGGCCCTTTGTGTTGAGGTCTGGCGGGAAAATATTGTTCTCCATGAGACAAAGTAAATTGCAATGATTCCTGAAGGGACTTGACTTTTGTACAAGAAAATACATTTAATCTGACATAGTTACTCTAATGATCTCTCATGTTATCTTTTATTGAACACAAAATGAGGTACAGCCATCAAAGTTTAGCATGCTACTGAGTGCACCATCATTAGAATACCAATACGGAGCTAAAGGGAATTTACTTAGCTCTACACACTTTTAGGAACTCACAAGTTCAGTAGAATGGTCTGTGTCACCTGGTATTTAAAGGAGAAAGACCTGCAAAATGTGGGTTTAGAAACATGCACTTGGATGAAGTTGGAAATAATCATTCTCTCTTCACATGTGTAAGGCATCGAGGGACCTCTAAAGAAGAGAGGGCTGAGGGGAACTATTGCTGACTTCAGCTACTTAGTGGGACATTACAGAGAAGGCAGAGCCAGAATTGGTCAGCAAAAGAATGATGGTAACAGATTTGAGAGAAGGAAAGTTCAATTTTAGGAAAACTATTTCACAGTGAGATGAACAAACATAAAAAGGGGTTGCCCAGGGAGGCCGTGGGACTTTCTTCTTTGGGGAATGCTCCAAACTCAACCAGAAAAGGCTATATACAACATGGTCAAAGAGAGCTATGTCTCACTTCAAAGTCAGCCCCACTCTGAGCAGCAGTTTGGGCCACATGCCACCAGACATCCTTTCTGGCCTACGTGATTGCATGATTATATGGTCTTATTCTATGTTTTTTCATAATTATAATGTATCTATTATATGAAACCCTATTTCACCTGTAAAATGGAGTACATTTATCTGTGACTGAAGAATATAAATACAATAAAATTCCATGTGAAGAACACAAAATTACTATTATCTTGTATTATAAATATAACTAATAATATTTCTTTAGAGTAAAAATTTTGTTCCAGACAGTTGTATAAGACTGAATCAGCTTCAGCATATGGTTTTATTAGCTTCTTAAACTTTTAAAAATATTTGTAATGTACAAGTGATTGTCATACACTAACTTCATCACTATTTTGCTATGTTCACACTATTCTTTTCTCTATCTGATCACTTTTCCTAATCTCAGCACAAGATGAGACACCACTGTGGAGAAATGGCAGGGTGGGGGGAGAATTGCAACATATGTAGAAGAGGCCTGCTGAGGCTACACTTAAAAGACTTCTATTTTTTTCAGTTGGGTTTGGTCTATATTTCTCCTTAAAGAGGGATCAGACATTTTTCTTTTTTAATATTCTTATTCGCGAAGTTTTACAAACATCTCCTTTTTTTTTTTAACACAGAAATATCAACTCCAACATCAAAGTAAGTTCAGAGGAAACAGCTGCACCTTATACACTGATTTTAGTTAAACTAGCACACAGAGAATATGTTCCTGATACTTACAAAAGCCTTTTGCAAAACCCAGAGTCCCATGTTTGATAGTATACAGTTTCTTTCTGGGTTTTTGATATTTTGAAAAAGAATTTGGGAAAGTGTTTAGGCTCTAGTGATATCCATCATAGCATTAAAGATTAATCTCAGTTCAGTCATGATATTGTAATTTAGAGTCCAGCAAAGATTTGTGCATTTGTGTACTTTTCCATGCCTTCACACATTTGAATTGATTTCATGTATGATAGTGGCAATTATGTGTTGTACGTTTATAATTTTTGTTTTCATTATCATATCTTTTAATATGTTAAGTGTACTCTCACCTTCAACTTTTCATGAATGTGGGTTTGCGTTAAAATTGGTTTGGGGTCTTTATTTTCATTCTAGAAGATAAGGAAATAAGTAAAAGTTTTCAAGAACACTTGTTACTTGTGCAAGACTGTCATGTTCAGCTTAGACCTTTAGAGAAGTTGGGAACAGTTAAAACTTGTCCTTAGTAGCTTGACACAGCTCTTTGTAGTAGTTGCTTTTTCTTAGTTACTTTTCAAGTTAATGAATAATTTTGAGCGTTTGGATGAACATTGAAACAAAATAGAGGCAGGAAGCAAGTGTATCATTTAAAGGGACATAATTAATTGAGAAGATGCACAACTCTTAAT
Organism: Corapipo altera; assembly: GCF_003945725.1. Taxonomy (NCBI): domain Eukaryota; kingdom Metazoa; phylum Chordata; class Aves; order Passeriformes; family Pipridae; genus Corapipo; species Corapipo altera. The sequence continues at coordinate 5,586,730 of NW_020884888.1, forward strand.
TCTGTTTTTTAATATAAACATAATATTCTCTGGAGAAGATTAAAGAAAGTCAGAAATATTATTTACATCACAGTCACTTTTCATCATAAAGCTGTGTGTATACTTCTTTGCAATATTGTCTGTGACTATTTATTTTAGTTGAATTTTTTTATTTCTTAATCAGAAGGCAAAAGCAGGAGTTTTGCATATTTTAAAAAGAAATTAAGACACAGTATCCTGGTCATTTTTAAATGAAACTCATTTAAAAGCTCATCATATATGTGTTTCTTGGAGGAAATCTACTCATAAAATTTCTCATTAATAATTTTCTGAACTTTTAATATAAATTACAATTAGAGCTTTCTTTCATATTTCTTCCAAATTTCACATGTCAATGGCATGCAGAAGAATTCTAGTTAAACAAATAGTATAGAATTATTTATTTAATGCTCATGCTGTCATTACCCTGCCTGTTGCTACTGCACCTGCTGACCCTGCGTTTGCTGCTGTGTCCATGCTTGACATATTCTCACACTTTCCACCCCCCTGAAAGAAGCAGCCTGCTTCTTTCTCCATCGTGGTGCATCACTCAGTGAAGGCATATGTCCAGGAGGTAGAACCATTGGCCCCTGGGACACAGAATACTCTTGCCAGAAACTTGAGAAGGCCAGAGGCTGCAGCCCGCTGTTTTCTGTGTGCCCAGTACGGCACCATCATTGGCTCTGGATCAGGAAGGAAAGATGTCAAACAAACACATGAGGCCAGGAACGGCCATCAGAGCGGAATTTCAGCAGCCTCTTGCATCTACAAAAGTAAAAAAATATCTACTTTACATCTGCTTTTCTCTGCTTTTCCTGCATGCACTTTGCACAGGTAATGACAGTCTCTTCTTCTTTCCCTGCACATTATCTGGGCAGGCAATGTGTGTCCATAGAAACAATATTAGTCACAAAAGACATATGTAAGCTGCCCCTAATCAGACTCTCATTCCACTCCCAGAGTAGGACTGTGGGCCTCAGCCATGCATCTCCAAAAGTCAACATCTCCATTATTTTCTCCTGACTCTTAACTTCCTCCCACCATAAATCCTGGAGCTGCCTTACCCAGGTTGTTTCTGGATTTGGGCACTGTTTTTCCTGCCAGCTGCCTGTGATACTGTGAGAATACTATTGCCTCACTCCAAAAGGGATCCCAGGAACAAAGAGAACAGCACAGATGATGATGGAAGCAGTGCTGGTGAGTGAAACAGGGAGTGAGCCCAGTTCACAGTACTGAGTCACCCAACAGGAGTGTCTGCATGAGCTCTGTAACAACGGAGTCACATCATCTTGGCACCCTGCTAGTGGCTGCCAAACCAAGTTGGTGATGTGTGCGTCCACTAAGTATTTCCCCATTATCTTAAAATTTGCAGCTCAGTAATTACATAAGCTATAGGTGATACTTTTTTTTAATTTAATAGCCTCTGTGAGATTTTTCCTCCATGACTTTGTCTGAAACCTTTCTGAACCTGTACAAAATGTTGACATTTATAACATTCATCCATTTACACTATGTGGCAATCAGTTCAACAAATCTCTGTATTTGCCCAGCATTTGCAGTATTCATCTGAAAACTGAGTAGTTTCTCTTTCTACATCATGACCAAGACCCATTTACTCCCATGGTCAGCTCAAAAAATGTTCTTATTTTTTTATATTTAATGAAATAAAATTGATAGTATTTAATGTTCTTTGACAACCAAAAATACTATTTAAACCCAAATGATAATTTTCTTTAATCCTAACGGCCTAACAACACAGGCAGGACAAGGTTTGTAGAAGTAATACAGACCAACTAATATTGACCCACTGTTCTAATACATGATATTATTTATAAATCTTGCCCTGTCAACTGAGCTAAATGTAATTTAAAATTTTTCAGTTTAAGGTACTTCTCAGGATGTTTTTGTAGCATCATGTTTGTCTCTTATTTTAAAACCTGGTAGATTTTCTGTCAATAAAGTGTACTAGTGAAGGCAGTATATAAAAGAATATTTTTTCTTTTACCAAGAGTAAAACAAAGCATAACTACTTTCCAAATACACAAAAGGGAATCCAGAGAGGTTCAGGCCTTTTTCATCGTATGTTTGTGAGATGGAAATAACAAGAAACAAAAAGTTTGTGATTTATCATATACCACACAGCAAAAATCTCGAAGATCTTGAAGTGCCATCTTGCCACAGAAGGTACTCATTATCCACCAGAGAATTCATCAGACTAATTCCTATTTCTCAGCCTGGCCTAATTGAGCAGTCCCTCTTCTTGTCTATAAAGCACATACACACTCAAATTCACTTACATGTCAGATTACGTAACTCAGATTAAGCATTAAGCACATGTCTAAATCACCTGGGACTTCAATTAGGCAACTAGTGAAAAAGGCTAGAATCTTAATGCTAGAATTAATTTTGAACAGAAAGACTTGGAATCAAGAATACCAGCAAGATAGAATGAAAAAAAATTGATACCATTAAGTCCAAAATGCAATCAAAATGCCATAATTAATCAGTAATGAAATAGTTCTACTGTTTTAAATGACAAAATCAGTAATGAAATACAAGAAAAAACTAATAAACAATTAGTTAAAAAAGAGCTATTTAATTAATTATGTAGGGTTTATACTAAGGAAATTAATTGCCAAGGAATACACATATACTAAGAATGTATCAATTAAGGTTTTATTGCAATCTAGTTTCAGGCCAGAAGCTTACAATTTTAACTATCCAGCAGTGACAAAACAAATCCCAGTAACTGTTACAAATCTATTTCTATCAGGTAACAGAATTTGGAAAAGCTGATGAAAAGTCAGAAGTGTAACACTCAGGGGCTTTGTTTTAAAGGCAGAAGAGAAATACTGATCAAATTTTTGAGTTTATGTCTTTATTTTTAACATTATCTAGAACAATATTTAAAAGAGTATCTACTGAACTTAATCATTAAATCAGCAAGTCTGCATGATTTTGACACAGAATTCCAAGGCAGTGCCTTGACAGCAATAGCTGACACTATTTTAATAGGTTTAATAGGAACTGAAAGTGTAATGAAAGTGCTAGGAATGGAGGTAAAGACACTGTTGTGTGGTTATTTTCAAAGGGAAGTGTAATGATCATTAGCCTTAATGGTCAATGGTTGGTCAATGGAGGTGTAGTAACAACATAAAGCAAATTACATACCAAAGTAAGCAAAAATATTCAATTTGCAAGTTAGGAGCTTCTTTGGTTTGTTTCTTTGTTTTTGCTTTTGTATTTTTTTTTTAAGACACATTAAACTACTAGAAATGAAAGCTTCTGATTAAATATCACAGGCACAGAACATAGTTGGGTCTCCAGCTGTTTGGTAATATCTAACATTTCTACTAAGGTTCTTTGCTTTTCCTCCTCTGATTTCTAACAACTGATTGCATTGTAGCTGTTCTCACAAAGGGAATGATTTGAGCTGTAAACACTTCCAAAGATGCTCTTCTTTCAAACAGGCAAAAGGCAGTGCAAAAATGATGCACTGGGGTGTTGTACCTGAATTTTACCCATTTCTGCTTATACATAAAATATACTTTCCAAATGAGATTAATACCATTCCTTTGCAACACTTGCTCTTGTTATGTTGTTTTTATTTGAGCTAAAAGAAGTATTAAGCTGCCTTAAAATGTAATTATATTATTCAGTAGTGGAAAAATGTTTTTTTTGTGGTGGAAAACGGAAAATACTACAGAATTATTAGATTACAGAAATAACAAAAAGAAGGAAAACAACTGTAAAAATTTCATCCCACTGCTGCCACTGGTACTAGGGTTGCTCTAGGCAGGCATCTTTTGTGCCTGGTGAGTTATGCCTGTAAATCCAAAAGTTTTGTCCATCACTCTTCCTTACTGCTAACAGAAACTTTAAAACAATATTACAAATATTAACAGAAGCAGAATTTGTCTCAAGAAACCAGTGTGATTTGTTCAACAAAATATTTACAGTGTCTACCCACATTGCAATCAAATTAGGCATATGGCTCATGAGATTCAGTTCAACTGCGGGAGTGCTCAACAGAGGAAGAATTTGCTTATCCTTAGTGATAAATATGTATTCTGACCCTCTGTTGTCTAGCAAAACACGCAGAGAATGGATAACACTGCATGTAAATGTCTAATGACAAGTGCCAGGATTAATGCGACTAAACCTGGCACTGAGATAGACCTACTTGCTGCATATTCTGCTAATGGATCAAAAGAAGAATTGTACTTGCACAACGAGTTGCAGCAGAGGTTAATGCATCTTGTAGAGAAAGGGAAGATCCCAATCTCCTAACAACAGCTCATAGGAAAAAATCCCTCTTTGGCTCTTCCTAGGACAATTATATCTACAATCTAATTGTTGGATTTTGCTTTAGTTCAAAACATAACATGGCTGTCTACATGGTTTGCACGTAGTTCCTTGTTCAATGGAAATATCACTTGTTTTATTAATTGCACCTCATAAAAATCAATGATAACTGTACCTGTGCATGTAAAGGTACAAGAAAGTTTTATTTTATGATTTGACTTGCTTATAGGCAGCCTTCATATGCTTTGTGTGGAAGAGGTGGTGTTTGGGTTGTTTTGGTTTGTTTGATGTTATTTATTTTTTTAATTCTTGTTTCCTAAAGAGCAATTCCTCAGTCTTTTAGTATAAACAAATATTCAATCTTTTTCATCCTAGATTTTTATGCAGAAGATAATCCATCTCAGTGAGAGAGAACATTTATTACATTTAAAATTTATTGACACATTCTTTGTAGGAAACACAGCCCTGCTAAGAACAAACCATTTCGAGCACCATGCCAGATCTTTCTGTCTTTTCCTACCCCTCTCAATACAGGGGCATGATGTGAAAGTGTGGCATCCTGCCGTGGCTGTGCAGTGGTTTCAGGAGGGGCAGACAGACTATATCACCTTCCTGAAGGGAGAAAGATATCAAAGATCTGTGAGGATGGGGGTGAGCTGTGCAGGGATGAGGATGCTAGCACAGATTTCAGGACATTCATTTTGAGCATGCTCGTGCTTTCTTGCTGCTGTGCTCAGTGCCCACAGCTCTGCCTCACAGCCTGCTTTGCCCACATGTCCCGTGCCACTCCCAGGAAGATACTCACAGACACTCCATCCTTCATCTTTACCCATCCTGAGAGGCAATCTCCCACAAAAATGGCTCTGAAAATGATCTTCTGTGATTTTTTCATGTCACTTAATCTCAACCAGAGGGAGGACTCACCTAAAGAGCTGGCAGCCTCCTGGCAGGAAAGGTCTGTCTGCCTGAAGGGAGAGGACCTCACGGGATGCACTGCAGGGATGCACTGTATCTCCAAACATGGGCCTGCCCCCATAGGCAGTAGGCTGGCTTCATGAACCAGCTAACAGAACAAGACAGAGGTGGGTAGGCTGAGGTGCCATACTCTGAGAGTCAGTTCTACATGGCCTAAACACTTCTGGTTATGCCAATTCAATTTCTTCTCTTTGTCCCCTAAAGTACAACATCTTTATGGCCTGATACCTCTGACTTTCCCAGATTAAAACTACTCAGCCAATGCTGGTGTTAACTGCTGTCTATTTGATCACTTCTACTCTGTTCCTTTCAACTTCAGGACCACCCATGATTCGCATCCCTCTAGCCTGACTCTTCTCTGTCATGGTATCTGGCAGCCAATCAAGTTCACTGCTGACATTTGCTGACACAAGTGTCATTCAGCATTTTCCTGTGAAAAACACCACTGTTTCAGGAGTGCATGGGAGCTCATATGGCTCACGAAAGACCGCATTGTCTTGTGGTCTGACAATGCTTTCGTATTGCTGGAGGCCTCTAACAGACAGCATCTGCCTTCTCCGCAGCTGACTCATGGTAGCCCTGCTCTCCAGAGGAGTGCCATCTAGTGCTTTCAGTTTCTATCATCTACCCAGTTAGCAGAGGGGGTGGCGGAAAGAGCCCCATTTTAGGAACTGAGGTTACTAGTCACAGTATATTGTAAATAGTTCTGCCAGCCCTGGTGCTGGCAGTTTGCTTTACCACTTTCCTGTACAGAGCACAGTGCACTGGCAGACAGCTGCACTTACGCAGCATTATGAAAATTAATCCTGGAAGGAGGCCCAGTGTCATTGTTCGCAGTATCCTCAACAGCTACCAAATACTCAGAATTTGCAGGAATATTTTTTAAGTTCCCATAACTGAATATTCTCCTTTCACAGCATCCACAATTTGATCTGATCTCTTACATTATATGAACGTGCACACGCACATTGCTCCCCATAGGTGAGGAACGCTGTGCCAGGAGACATTCTACTCATAAGAATATCTGCAATTTCAGACCAAAGGCCCATTTCACTCTGTATTGTGCATCTAGCTGTGGCCATGAATGGATGCTTAGAGAGAAAACACCAAAGAAAAGCATTGGGTAGTATATCCCTACAGTATCTCATTCAGCTTCCAACAATTTGCAGAATAAGGCTATTTAATCTCTTCTTGTACAGAAGTCATTCCTTCTGATGCCTTTCCTGTCACTGTTCTCTGCACATTTACTATTTTTATAATATGACTTTTTTTTTTTTTTTTGATGATGAAGAGGGTCAGAACTGCACATGCTATCCCTGGGCACACCAGTGTTTCATATAATGACATGATAATGCTTTCTATGTTGTTCTCTATTTCTGTCCTAACAGTTCCTACTGATCTACTTGCCTTTTGATAACAGCTAAGTACAGAGTAGATGTTTCCAGAAATCTCACAAAAAATCCTTTTCTTACTAATACATATCCAAAACATAAACAACAGCCCCCTCCCCCTGCCAAAAAACTCAAGCAGAAGAGTCATTTCTGTCTAATTATAAAGGTGTAAATTTTATTTTTGCCAAAGAATAAAAGGAAAGTCTTGCACAGTACAGTCCTTACAATAAAAACAAGTTCATACTCTTTCTGTCATATTTCTTCTGGCCATTCTAGGGCTGAATGAATTCATTATATCTATCTATGGACCTCTCAGTCTTGAGCGTTCAAGCTGTCATTCTAAATGTTTTGTGTGCATTGTCCTCTGTGTACGTCCTGCTCATACTATGAACTTACTGAAGTGAAACAGTTCAATTAAGACAGAAAGCCTCTAAGGTTCCCTGCGCATGTATTATTAGGGGTGTGGATATTACCTTCATGCCTATGACTTCCGGTTAAAGAATATTCAAAACCTTTTCTTGAGAAGTCTGTACATTTCCAATGTTTGCAAGAGACCTTCTTTGCAACCGCACAATTTGGTGTAGGGAAGACCTTTTTGAAATAAGTTAATGTAGTTAAATCCAGTTTCCAGTGGCTACGAAAAATTGAAAAATTGCCAGTCAGTGAACAGCTTGATAGTATCAACAAGGTAAAGATATAAATATATACATATATACATATATACATACATAAAGAAATCTTGTTACTCAAAGGAGCATGACTGGGAGTACAGGTAGCAGAGGTTCATCTTTGTGACTTCAGGTGACTTCAGAGGATCCCCTATCGCTCCTCCGCATTTTGGTGATGTCATGGTAAGTAGATTGAGGAGCGAATTCCATATTTCTTCAGAGACAAATAAGACTGTTCTGAACTAGAAATGCTTTCCAGAACAGGTTATTTCTCCTAGAAACTGTCTTATTAGTACCTCCATCTACAGTTCACAAAAAGGAAGTAAGCAGTAGCAACTTCAAGAAAGTATTTAGAAGTAAAAGCCTCTTAGTCTAAGCTTGAAATGGTCAACACCAAAAATCTGTAAGATCTACTTGGAGGCCATAAGGAAATACTTAAATCCCCTGAGCATGATGTTACTTCACAGAACAGCTGTCCCAATACTTACGTGATGTTTGCCTCCAAAGAAACATAATCAAAGTGTGTGTGTTAGAGGGATTTGAATTTGCAAACAAACAGAACAGTAACTCCCAGAAGCCACAGAAAGCTGGGCACTTTAGTGTTCTTTTTCTGACCTTCAGGTTGAATTTCTGCATAACTTGCTGTCATTACGTCTCCCCTGCTTGTAGAAGTATGAACAAACCAGAGGAAAAGATGCAGAAGCATCATAATCCAGGCTGGAGCACTGTGAGAATCTCAGCCTTAACTTTAAACAAGTATATTTCTGTACCTCATCCTGTGGGGAAATGAACGAAATCTGTCCTCAGTTCACCTTAAAATTTCCAAAACGAGAGTGTAGATAAGTGCCAGATTCATCTTTCATCCAGCCCCTTACCTTTTTAAGCCAAAGGCATTATTTCTAAGCAAGCTGATTCATTACTTTGGATTTCTCTTGCTAATTCCATGCCACAAAAAAAAGCAGGTTAGGGCTTGGTAAGGAGCCTTTAGAAGTTGAGAAGAAATCTGCCCCAAAACAACAGCAGCAACAGCTGGAGGAGTCAAAGAAGTTCCACAGAAATGAGGGGGATGGTGGAGGGCAATTACTAAGAATCATAGAATAGAATTGTAGAATACCCTGAGCTGGAAGGGACCCACAAGGATCATTGAAGTCCAACTCCTGCCCTGCACAGGACCATTCCCAAGAGTCACACCATGTGCTCAAGAGTATCATCCAAACACTTGAACTCTCTCAGGCTTGGTGCTGTGACCACTTCCCTGGGGAGCCTGTTCCAGTGCCCAAACACCCTCTGCGTGTGTAGTGGTCTGAACCTTGTTTTCCCCCAGAGGCTGAAAAGTGGTAACCCCCAGGGGTGGAAACCCCTGGAAGTTTTGAAGTTCTGTCCAATGGGCGCTCCTGCAGAAATGTAAACATATCACAAGCACCGGAAGAGAAGAGTTGTAGTTTGGTTGGTTAGAAGAAGTAGCCATGTTGTTGTAGTAGCCACGAGGAAAGGGGCCCGGAGCCCCTCGGAGCCTCTGGGGCCCCCCAGCCCCAGTTGGGGGCTACAGAGACTTGGAACAGTGTTAAGCTGGGCTATGTGTCTGTAGCTGTGAGCTGGGAGATGTTTTCTCCAAACTGGGCAGCGGCCGGAGAAAAGCAGCAGCCGAGCTGGCACTGACCGGAGAAGCGGTGGTAGAGAGCCAGAAGAGATAAGACGGAGCAACAGAGACATGCAGCACCGCAGAGAAGACTCTTGGAAGGAGAGTTGAGGAAAAGAGAGCCCGCAGCAGAGTTACGGAGTTCTGGGGGTAAGAACTGTACCAAACCCCCAAAACTCCTTTGAGATCTCCAGGAAAGGAGGGACATGGACTCCTACTAAGGAGAGGAGCCTTGGAGTGCTACAGCACTTGCAGAGAGGAGCTGAGAAGCTCAGTCGTCCTGAGAGCTGAGCCAGGACGGTGTGGGAGGTTGGCCTTGGGGGCCCTCCCTTGCTGCAAGCTACAAAGAAGCTCGCAGCCTGAGACAGGGCACAGAGGCCCTGCAAGGAGCTTGAATCTCCTGGAGATACCAGACCGTCACGAAGACCCCCTGCGTCTTCGTGATATGACATGGTGAAACGGCCTTGTCTGGGGTTACGAAGCCCACGGAAGACCCCTTTGCCTGCGTCAAGGGGCCGAGGGGGATACCCCCCTTGTGAGTGCTGGCAGAGATCCAACTATCAGCTGCTGCATGCATGAGATGAGGAGACCTGCTGCCTTAGAAGAAGCTGCTGCCCTGAGAGACTGGAAGGGATCTGTCCTTCTTTCCCTCCTGGACTTTTATTTGGAGGGGAGAAGAGATCTGATCCATTGTAAATACTATATGTCATGGTAGAGATAGTTGTGGTCGTGTGTATAATGTGTTATAGTATTTATTTGTACAGTCATTGTAATATATTCCCTTTCCCCATTCTGAGTCTGGTTGTGTTTTGTCTGGAAAAACCCATCTCACATTGGGTTGAGATGTGGGAGGGGGGATGGAGCTAGGGAATTAGATTTTGGGGCTATCTCAAACCATGACAGCGTGATAAAGCTTTTTCGAATGTCCAGTCTAAACCTTCCCTGACACAGCTTCAGGCCATTCTCTTGGGTCCTGTCACTGGTCACCACAGAGAAGAGATCAGTGCCTGCCCCTCCTCTTTCCCTCACAAGGAAGTTGTAGACTGCAATGAGGTCTCCCCTCAGTCTCCTCCAAGCTCAACAGACCAAGTGGCCTCAGATGCTCCTTGTATGGCTTTCCCTCATACCCTTCACCATCTTCATAGCCCTCCTTTGAATGCTCTTCAAGAGCTTAATACCTTTCGTGTATTGTGGTGTCTAATACATAATTGTTGACTTGTCCTTTTCTCCTTCTGTACCAGACTGTTTCTAAAAATGGGATCACACAATACTGTTTTACCTATGGAGATCAGGCCTTCTTCTCAGATATCTTGAATGGACTCTGATAAAATATTTGGGGTGACAATTCATTGTCTACAAATCCTGTTGAAGCTCTGAAATTTAAACAAAAAAGTCCATGTCACTAAAATTTCAATTTTTATGTTTGTGATCCAATTTGAGATCAATAATTGCTTAAGGAAAGGAAAGAAACTCAGACTTCCACTCAAGAAAATGGGAAGCTTTTAGTACTATGTAATTGTCTTTTGTTTTGTTTTGTTTTCAAGTCATTGTTTCCATGGATTTGACTGCCAACATTTTTTTGTCAGAATTGGGCTACTTTTGCCAAACTTTTCACTCTAAATCCAATTTTTGACCAAAGTCACATTGAAAGCCTTCAGCCAGTTCTAATAATTTGGTTTTATGTCTGTGATGGTTCTTATTGACTCTAACAACATTTCTGTAGGCATTTTACACACTCAGAAATAACAGTCCTTTCTCCATGTCTGCTCTCCAGGTCTCCTTTGCTCACTTCCACTGACGATCATCCTGTGATGAGAACAGCAAAGCAACCTACCTAGTACTGTCATCCAGTGAGACTGAGCAAAGAGAGAAGCAAAATATCCAAGCTTCTCCTTATCAACTAGCTTCCAACAAGTAAAGAGAGTTCTTAGAAACCTCAAAAGAAGGAATGAAAAGTATACCTAGGGAAAACTTCATAGCAAGAATCTCCAGATATTTTTTTTTCTGACCTAAAGAATGACTTCACAAACCATAAAATACATGAAGCTAACTCAGGTCTTTGGAAGAGAAGTATTGATGCAGCCTAGCAGAGAGGAAGAATTTTTAAGAAAACCACACCATGATAATCACAGTCATCTTACAGAGGACTGGACCTAAAGGATCTTAGAAGTAAAGCTGAAGTTAAGGTTTCAAGACTCATCAATCCATTTGGAGACCACGTACCAATCCATATTGAATTTGGGTGATCCTCTGTTAAATTTTTTAAGGTATGGCTTCAGAGACATTAGGGAAAGCAGCATGTTCTCACCTGCAGTATTATGAATAAACAAATTATTTTTGATGAACTAAGCAATTTCTTAGTAAGGTAGAGTGAGAGAAAATTGTCCCTACTGAAGGAAATGGCAGAATTAAGCAAATTTGATGTGAAGTTTAGAAGTTTTCTGAGTCCTGAGAGGCCTTTCAGAGATTAAAGTAAATTGCTTTGGCGTACAATATGCACTTTATTAAATTCAGATGACTGGAGGGAGAAAATCTGGGATTTGATATCTACATTCACCCAAAGAAATGTTTTAAAAAAGGACAGCAGCCAGATTTAAAGGAAACAAAGTAAAACCAGGCATTCTATATATGTAAAATCCTCATGAGAAAAAAAAAAAAGCCCAACACATTTTCCCTTGCATTTTTTTAGTTGGAAGCAAATTCCCTAAGCATAGCTTGAAAATGTGAAATGGTTAAGAACTCCATTATCATTCATGCTTCAGCAACTTCATTATGTACACAGGCCCAGTCTTTTACAGGCTAAAAGAGCAATCCTGATCCATGCTGCATGCCATCTATAACGTAGCCTTGCTGAAATACCAATAACACTAACATCTGTCTTGTGCAATGTTAAAAGGGAAAAAAAAGGGGAAAGATTCCCATAGATAAAATGCTCATGAGGATGACAAAAAAGGAAAATACAGAAACCTATGACAGACAAATTTTATTAATGGCTTGACCATATGCATCCAGGGCATAATTAACTATTCACAGGTGAAATTAGCAGATAGGAGTGTCTGTCGTGAGCAAATTGAATAGACCCTGATTATATCAATAGTTTTCAACCAGTGTCCCCTGGTTATCAAACTATCAAATAAATTTGTCCACTCTCTCCTTCTCTGGGAGGAGGGGGTTAGGAGGAAGGGAGAACTTTAATTATCCGGCCACGGTATATGGCAGGTCATTAATAAAACCTAGTTATCTGGCTGCAGGTTTTATAGTTTTACTGCTATCTATCTTTTATCTAAATAAACATTTGGAAAATGTCCTTAAAATTACTGGAATACTTTGCCACTTCTCCACCAGATATTTGAAAATGAAACTTTGCTGGATTTTACTATACAATGCATGGCGTCACCTCAAAGACTCCCACCTTCTTCCTCCTACCACTATAATGGAATTACAGAGTTTGGCAGTACATACATTGATGGATCTAACCAACCTGCAAATGCAGATAAGGGTAAAATCACTTGATGGGTTAGTTCTCCTTAATGTATATTTACTCAGCCTTTATGTTATGTATGCATTTTTTACTTTCATGCCACATATATCAATGACAAATGTAAGAATTGAAAAGCCAGAAATAACATAAAAGAACAGCATTTTTTTTGTCTGTGGTGCAATTGCCAGAGATAGTATCTTTTCATTTGAATAAAGAATAGTAAGAAATTAACATTTTTGGGGTCCTGGTCCTGATTCTGTTTCAAGTACATCCAATTTTTAAACTCAAATGGACTTTTATGATACAACAGAGGATTCCAATAATAAAAGTGTTACATTTCATCTACACTGTATTTTTTCCACAAGTATTATCATGATGTTTCTCATAAAGGAATATAAATGTTTATTTTATATATATTTATACAAGTTCAGTATGGCCCATGCAAAAATGTTTCTTTTTGAGGAAAACCAACTCGTAGATACATTTCCCCATCTGATGATTTTCAGTATCTTCTCTTCTGTCTACAGGATAAAGTACATATTACTTGTTTTTAATATTACCTGTTTTCTTTTCCTATTGACCTACAGAAATGTGAAGACTGTAGCATTCTATTAATTAAGACTTTGTTATCCAGTAACCTAAAAGGGGATATATATTCTAATTTGGGGGGTTTTGTTGGGGGTTTTTTTGCGTATGCGATCTTTCATAGTTCTGGGAACATTTTTAAGTTAAAAAAAAAAAAAAGAAGGAATTTAAATCAAATGGCAGGTTGGTGAAAGCAACTTAATTTCCATTTTCAAAAACTGTAAGCCTCAAGCATATATTGCAGGTTCCATTAGTAGCATTATTAATTCTGATGAATACTTTCCATGTGACCTGGAGCAAACTGACATAGGGTGCACTGCTGGGATGGGAAATAAAAGGAAAGCTCTTATACTGAAGTTCCTTCAGAAGTAAATTAGGATTACAGGAAACCCCTATGTTAATGCTGTACTAGATAGAAGAGGAAAAAACATAATGAGACCTTTTTCTGATTTTACAGTTGCACCGTTTCAATTTCTTTCAATACAATACAATTACTCCAGATTAAAGAGTGAAAACATTGACAGAAGAGTGAAAAGTCTCTATTCCTGATAAATCTCTGTATTAGCCAGAGCTTGCGTTCACAGTAAACCCAACAGCCTTGGTAAGAGCAGAAGAGGAGTTCTAGTTGGAGGAGTCAACCTCTTTTGGAGTGGAACTTGGAAGAGGGTTTATATACTTTTTCCAGGTGGCATACGATGATTTATATCTAACATCTAAACTACAGACAAATAAAAGTTTTAATTACATTGGTATTAATGTAGCTCCACTGGAGTCAAAGAAACTATCAGCTTGTTGAAGATCTAGCCTTATTGCAATTTTTTATCTACATAGTTTAGAAATGCAGAAATTTGAAAAAATACATGACTGTCACAAAAGAAAAGGAAAAAGCATCCATCATTAAAATAATAATGCATTACTTGCAACTTCTAAAGAATGTTTCTGTTCAGGTATAGTAATCTTGTAATTCTTTGTTGGCTGAGGTAAGTTAGTCACATCCCGTTAACTTTCTAAAAGATATAAATCTGAAACACCTCTTTCAATAGTGATTTTATCAGGGAATTCAACTTTATATCAGTTTTGCTAATTATATATTGCCATTACTTTTATATTTTCTGTATTAATTTTATAATATAGGTAAAGACTCTCTTCCTTTGCAATTATGGTTGCTCCATTTTCCCTACATAGAGCTTTGGTGGTGATATAATTAAAAAATGGTGCTTTGCACAGGCAGTATTGCACATAGTGAAAAATGGTAGCTATTTCCACACTTCACAGATCCAGCTGCTATGAGTATTAAAAATTACTTAAAACACAAATTTATCGCATCATGATTACAATGGATTGTGTTGTTATATATTAATTGAATTGTAAATTGCTGTTTTAAATTAAAACACAGCTTATTAGGAATGGCAAGAGAATAATAAGGGATGAAGTAATGTTTCATGTAATTGCCAAAATAAAATAAAAAATCTGAAGAGAGAGAGGAAAAAAGTATGTTCCAGACAACTACCTCTTTTGAAAAATTGCCCTAGAGCTATTGATGGACTGTATATTTCAGTGTCTTCAGTGAATAACAGCCTTTAGTCTCACAACTTAAGGAACTTTTTGTAGTAAAATAATAATATTAGCAATAATAGTAAGCCTGGAGAAGAACTATCTGCAGAAAAAACACTATTTTTACAAATGTTATAAGTTTCATCTCTATAGGAAAACAGAATGACTGGCTGGCAGATACAACTATGTAGGTGGTCAGGAAGATTATAGGGAAGTCGGGAGGAAATACCAGCAGATGCAAAACAAAACAGTTTCAGGATGACATATCCTCCTCAAGTGATGTCATCCAAGAAGTAGATGGCAAAAAAGGGCATGAAAAGAACAGCAAAGCTGCTGAAGGAGCTGGAGTAGAAGTCATGAGAAATGGCTGAGGGACCTGGGGCTGTTGAGCCTGGAGCAAAGGAGGCTTAAGGGAGACCTTATCACTCCCTACAACAACCTGAAAGGTTGTAGCAACATGGGGGTCAGCCTCTTCTTCCAAGTAACACATGAGAGAACAAGAGAAAATTAACTCAAACATGAGAAAATGAACTCAAATTCCACCAGGGGAGGTTTAGACTGGATGACAGAAAAATTTCTTCACTGAAAGGACGCACTGGAACAGGCTGCCCAGGGAAGTGGTTGAGTCACCATCCCTGGAGGTATTTAAAAGACACATAAACGTGTGGCTTAGGGACACAGTATAGTGGTGGACTTCACAGTACTAGATTTACAGTTGGACTCACTGAGGGTCTTAAGGGTCTTTTCCAACCTAAATTATTCTATGATTCTAGATACACCCTGTAAACATGAGAAAAAATGGACTTAAACCAGTAAAATTCAAGAACAATATCAATAAATAAAGTTCTTTTTTATTAGGAAACATAAAAACAGGCAATAGACTAAGCCCAAATATGACATATGTCTATACAACTCCAAGGTAAGTGAGGCAGATGAACAATGCTTGACAGATTTTAAACAACCTAGTAGAAAAAATACCAATAGACTATTGTAATAAAGTTAGCTTGTGAAGGAATGACTTTCCATATTTAAAGTGTCGAGTTAATAAGGCAAAGTCGTGAAATAGATAATCAGTTATCACATACCTAAGGGTTTGAATCTCATGTCTTTCTAAAAATAATATAATATTGGGACTATGTTACAAGTAACCTATCAGGATGGTCATTAAAGGTGATGTGTTATGGAAGATTAGGAAAGTTTTAAAGAGAGAAAAACTAGAAATATGGATGAGTTCACTTGCTCCTTTATAAACTGGAGGAATTGTGCACAGGGGTATGATGTTTTCTGAATTTTGGACACAAAGTGATGACTGGTTCTTAGCGCTTAGCCAGAGAATGCATAAGGCAAAAAAAGGCCACAGTATAATAGTAATCACAATATATTCAAAATTGCATGCAATGAACAAGTCTCAGAATTTCAGTAAAAAAGGGGTTTTGAATAGGAATTTAAAACAAGCTTCCAACCAAGCCTTCCAACAAGCCTTCCAACTCAAGCCATTCTATGATTCTATGATTCTATACTGTTTTGAAGACCTTGTATTAGAATTCTGGTGTAAAAAGGAAAATATCAAACAACTTGAAAACCACTCAATAAAGCTAAAGCTAGCAAGGCTACCAACCCAATGACTGTAAATGAGGATGTCCAAGCAAGAGCAGATTGTCTTCTAAAAGAACAAGAACTGGGAGAGAAAAAGAAGAAAGGTTTTATATGTATATGCACACGTATATGCATGTATTTAGATAGTAAAAGAGCTAGAACTGACAGAGAGGCTCCAGCTCTGCCAAAACTTACAAATTAATTTTGCTTGAAGGAGAAAGGACAAGGGAATTGAGAAGACTTGGTCATATTGTCTTTACCAGATGTGCCTGACTGACTGTATTTTGAGCAGTTAATGGATAAAAACCATTGTGCCATTCTCAGTGCCCCTCCCTGGCACGTCTGAGACGAGCAGTGATAAGCAGTGATTCATAGCAGCCAGTTCCTCAGCCATTCATAGCAGCATGTTGCTTGGTGAGCTACCAGAACAGATCATATACACGTGACTACTTCTACTGCTGCACACCAACCTAGAGCACCAGCCACAGGCAAAGTCAGAGTATTTCTTATTCCAGGCAGGTCTTCATCTGAGTTGTCATGGTCAGAGTGTCTCATGGTTTCAAGCCAAAAAGCCTTGAGGAAGGGTAGAGAAAAAGCTCTCATGTTTCCTCTTTATGGCGTATCTAATGCCAGTTCTGGGTCTGCAGCTGGTTGTACACAAGGAAGCAGGAATTTTGTCCCTGAGTAAAATTACATATATATTGTGACCTTAGTGGATCATGTGCTAGAGCCTACCTAGGAGACCAGCTTTCTGTTGGTGGGGTAATCCCCCAGAGTATGTAGACAACTCCCACAACTGGAAATGTCTTTCTACCTTTCTACTGGAAGGTAGAAAAAAGTGAGTTGAATGGAAAAGAGGTGACAAAATATAGGCGGAGTGTTGGGAGCACAAGGTTGTGAACACTTACTTCAGCTCAGTCACTAAACTTTCATTACCCTATCTACAAATGATGATGCTAACAATACGTGTGTGGAGTTGTATTCCTAGAAATCACAAGCAATCTATCTGTCATAGAGTATGACTGTGGAAATGTCTGGCTACAGAAGTTTCTCACATCTGACTTTTGCTTGAGAAGCATTTATGCAATCTACAGTAGTGTAGTCACATATCCCAGCAGTGATGCAAGCCAGACAGTTGCAAGCAATCAGTGGACTCATATAATCATGACATCATAGAATAGTTTGGGTTGGAAGAGACCTTTAAAGAGGTCTCTTTAAAGATCACCTAGTTCTAACGGCCTCACCAGGAACAGGGACACCTTTTACTAGTCCAGATTGCTCAGGGTCCCATCTAACCTGTCCTTGAGCACTTCCAGGGGTAGGGCATCCACAACTTCTCTGGGAAACCTGTTCTAATGCCTCACCACCCTCATCACAAAAAGGTTTCTTCCTTATGTCCAATCTAAATCTACCCTCTTTCAGTTGAAAACCATTCCCTCTTTTTCTGTCACTATAGGTAGTGTCTTGTACCCAGCTGTCAGTAAGCAGGGCATGGATGCCCTTGTGCTTGAAGAGCCTGTCATGTTGTGTGTATGTGTTTGTAGTGCTTGGCAGGCAGTCACAAGCTGAGATGGTCATGGAACCTCCTCCAGACTGCCAGGACCTTGTTGTTCCCAGATTCAGGCTGCCGAAGGCTTCCCATTGTCAGGTAGCTCATGTCCCCCAACACAGCTGTTTGTCCCATTTCAACAAGTGTAAAAAAATGACATGTAAGTGAAAGTAAGCTCCAATTTCCTTTTTGAGAATCTTTTTTCACAGTGTTAGAAAGTTGAGTGCTGAAATATAGTTGCAAATAGAAGGCAAAGTGACATTATGCCTTTGAAGGAGTAGACATCCCCAGTCCAGGTGCTTATGATTCGGTGTGCTAGAGGCACTGAGATCCAATACCAAGATTGTAGAGGTGGTAAATGTTCTTCTTCTATAAAGATATAGACCAGCCTACACCCACAGTAGTTGCAGAACTATTATGAGGTTATACCTTTCAGTATGTCAGTGCTCATCACTGTACCTCACTTATGTGATGATGAAGCCCACACAGAAGTAAGCTTCCTTCTCACAGGCTCGAGGCTGCCATGGTGGATGTTAATCCTGGCTGTGAAGCATCTCAGTTGCCTCTTGGGCAGGGTTCTAGGAAGATATTGAGCGGTACAGAGGGTACAGAGCAATGACCTTCCTCCTCCAGCTCAAATAAAACAATCCTGTTTCTTCTATGAAGAGCCAAAGTGATTGCTTATCCATTTCAGCACAGAAATATGGATCCAGATAGCTCTCAACCCCTGAGCAGCACTTCTTAACACCAGGTAGGATATTCTTTTTTTATTATTGGAAGGACTTCCTGACACTCAGTTAACGAGCTAGAACTGCTTTACAATGAGATCATTTCACCCTGGAGTCTTCTGGATTTCAAAGATAAGTTATCTGACCATTCAATTTACCATGCTGTAATCACAGCCAATCTCCTGCCAGCCATTGGCTTTAGCGAGACAGAGTTAAAGTTATTCAAACAGTGATAGACTTTGTCCTTCAGTCCTGTTTAAATGTATTGCTCAGCATTTTGCTAGGACTCTTACATGAGTCTTTGAAGACTTGCTCTCTATGTTGTCTTTCCATGAAGATGTATTTTTGAGTGGGGAGTACCTCAGGACAGCAAAGAAAATCCTTCATGTTGAGTCTTCTCACTGACTCCACACAAAGAGTTCTTCCCAGAGCTGCTGCTGAGTTTCATTTCTGGCAGATGATCAGTGCCCTCACATGTTTCATAGGTAGATCTAAAGTGTCAAACACTGCATATGGAAAAAAGTCTCTCTTTCTACTGATGCCAGAAATACCCATTTATATAACCTCCTATGTCTTATTCATTATTATCTAAAACCTTGTAGAGTCCTACATTCACTACATGAGAGGAGTCTAGCTTCACTCTGTCAAAGCTCAGCTTTCCTTAGGAACATCACTAAGAACAGCTCAACTCCAGTTGTGTTGGTGCTAGGATGTACTGGCAAAACCAGTAATTCATACATGTTTCAGGCATTAAACTTTCACAAGAGTGTGTAGGTTTGATGCTGTATCCAATCAATCAAGCTTCTTTTCACCTGAAGATTTTAAAATCCAGTTACAGATAAAGGAGGGACTATTTAAATTCCCTATAAGGAAGTTGCATTTTCATAGTCTATAAAGGAGTCCTTCTAAGCACAGGAAGCGTTAGAACCATCATCCCTTACATATTGTGTTATTTTTTCAATGAAACAATTAAGTGCTTTAGCCTTTATGTATTTCATGGAATAGACTGTTTAACTGTTTCTCTTATTTTGCAATACTCTAGCCTTTTGCTCTGTTTTGGTTTTGGGGTTTTTTTTTTCAAAAACACTACCTTACTAAACCTATTTGGTTCAAGTACCTTGTATTATGCCTTTACACACAGAAATTTCGAAAGAAAAAAAAATCTAGCTGGTTGCTGTAATACATTAAGGCTTCATGTAACACTAGCTATACTTTTTACACTTTTTAGTATAGAGTATGGAGATTCTACTAAAAGGTGAGGACACCAACAGTTTTGGACAAGGGATAATTTAAAAAAGAGGTATGTCTGTAAAAAAATTTAGTGGCATTAATGTATTATGCAACATAAGAGGCATTTTTGTTCATTCTGAGATGTTTAAACATTTGCCTCCTAAACTTTTAAAAGTTAAGTCACCTTTGTTTAGTCCCCCTTTCCCCAATCAGTTAGTATAAACAGCAAGTCAAATCATTCCTCTTCATTCTTTTTATTCCTGTTTGCTACTACTGTTCTGGTTTTGCAATCAGAATCAAAGGATATATTTAAACGATGCTCTATCAAGGACATTCCAAATAGATGAAAGTTTTAAGTTTCCAGACTTTTTTCACCAGGATATATATCTAGCACTGTAGCCACACAAATGTACAAAGTCATGGTTCTGTAGCAGATTTTCAGAACAGAGCTACTTTTAAGGATAGCACTATTATTGTCAGAATATGGCTTCATGATTTTAGGGGACTTATAGCTTGTTCTAGTACTCAAAACAAGAATTCACAGCATTATGAGATGATCAGGTAAAGAAAGAAAAAAAGATAATTTGCCAAACAAAATATTTTTTAATACAAACTTAAATATGAATGTATTATATAAGGCCCTGGTGAGACCCTTCACACATTATTATACATATTTCTGGCCACTCACTGAAAAAAAAAAAGGAATAGTTTAAATAGGAATAGGTGTAAAAAAGATAAAAAAAGATGGCTAAGTGAGCAAACAGCCTAGAGTACAAGAGGAAATATAAAAGAAGTTGTCTTGTTTAGCATAGAAAAATGAAAGGTAAGAGGAGTTAAGACTGTGCTGTATAAATTCAGCAGGTGGCTATATGCCACAGAAGGAAATGAGCTACTTAAGAAAAAGATAATGTTAGCAAAGAACAAATTAGTATAAAGCAGTCATGAATAAAATTAGACTGGAAATTAGAAAAAGATTTCTAAGTACCAGAGAAGCAAGGTTCTGGAACAGCCCTCTAATAGGAGTTGTGGAGGGCAAAACACCTATATAATGCTAAAAGAGAGACTGAAAGAAGTGTTAATAAGGGTATCTTGTGTAGTTGTCTACAATGTGGAGGACTGCCTCAGTGACCTGTCAGTTTTCTGTCATCTTTATCCTTTGTGGCTAAATTATTTGCTGAAAGGTCAGGAGGAAGTCTGGGTAGATCTTGATTCTCCTATATTGAAGATCAGCATTGCAAACTTGTGATTTTCCTTTTTATTCCATTGTGGCTTTAGTTTTAAAAATATGGCTGTTTCTAGCCTTCCTGGCTGCAGAAAAGAATTAAAAACCTACATGTATTTTAGGAGCTTAATAAAACCTGGGGCTATGAAATATCTAATATTTTCAACTAATCCAAAAATTTGTGCTATAAATAATTTCTCATTCTCATTCAAATCCAGCTTCCTTCCCTGAAACATTACTCTCCCCAGTACTTTATAGCATGCTATGAAGTCATTTTCCCCCAAGAATAAAAAACCCTCTGTGCACCACTCAAACTATGGCCCCAAGCAGGCCTTTCTCATTCCCTCCAAAAGAAAGGATTGAGCTCTAGACCTATTTTGCTGGTACATGTGTCACCTGCATCACCATGTGCATCCTCTCAGATAGTTCATTAACAGTTTAAAACAAAGGAAAAGAGGCTTTAGCGACAGTCTGTGAGGAAGTGTAGAATCACAGAATCATCAAAGCATGGTTTGGATTGGAAGGGACTTAAAGGTCATGTATTTCCAAGCCCCCCCCGCCATAGGCAGGGACATCTTCTACTAGAGCATCCAAGTTGCTCAAAGTTGAATCGTTCCTTCTTATTTTACCTCTTGGTAGGGAAGGATATGATATCACTTCATCAGTATTTAGCTGATGGCATGGTCTTTGGGCACCACACTGCAAAGGGTTGAGTGTCACTGCAAGCCACCATCCTTGTGGCTGCACTGAGCAAGCCAGTGATGCTGCTGGTTGGTTTGCTGGGCTCGCCATCTTTCAGCCACTCTCCTGAGCTCTGCCAGTTGAGGTCCAACCCAGTAGAGTCACAGTCACCTGTGGTCCCCTACCTTAGACAGTTGGCTTCTTGAGAATGTATCTGACATCACGTGTTTTTTTACAAAGGAAGTATTTTACAACATTCTTCAATATGGATCTTCTCAGGTTAAAATTGTTGCTTACCAATAGTATTGCAGAAGTCGAGATAAGCCCCATCAGCCAACTGCTTTTCTTCCTAGCATCCACCACACACCATATTCTTAGCAGGTTAGAAAGCCAGTGACTTACACTATGTCAAACCTTCTATGGCTATGTGGCTTAGCCAATTAGAAAGGTTGACTATAAT
This sequence comes from Corapipo altera, assembly GCF_003945725.1. Taxonomy (NCBI): domain Eukaryota; kingdom Metazoa; phylum Chordata; class Aves; order Passeriformes; family Pipridae; genus Corapipo; species Corapipo altera. The sequence goes on from NW_020884888.1 coordinate 5,608,812, forward strand.
TTTGAGATAAAGACCACTGCTAGGGTATAATGTCTTAGATATTGTCCACACAGCAGAATCCCACTACGTGTTTTGTCTAGTTACAGTGATTTCTCTCAGCTATAATTTTCACCCAGTGTTATCATAGCACAGATGATATACCCTTTATTGTTTCAGCATGCCAGCCACTGGACTTTCAGTAAATGTGGTAAGACTTACAGCTCTGTGGTAAACTTTTCAACAGCTTCACTCTTGTCATTCTGAAAAAAAATACCAGTTTTCCATAAATAATGTTTACGGAGGTCAACTATGTAACAAACTTTTAGCAATTCCATGTTACAGTTTTATTTCTTTAGTCACCTGGTTTCAAGCACAATCTCAACCCTAGAAGACAGGAAGGTGCCCTGGTGTACTCAGGCAGAAAGACTGGAAAAAAAAGAAAATCAGCTACCTTTTGAACATTTTGAACTGTATACCTTCGCAGTGCAAAAAGGAATCTTTCCAACTGTTTTCAAAGCTTTGTCATCTCTGTGATTCCCATGCCATGCTGTCATCCTTTTAAAAACACTTAAATAAAACATAGCTGCACAGTTCTATCTGTGAAAGTAGCATTTATTTACCTCTGAGTTACAGGGAAAGGCAGTGAAAAACTGACCTGCAAAGAAAAGGAATAGGTAAAAATAGAAATAACAACATTAAGTTGTATTTATTGTATTTATTAGCTTTTTCTCACTCCTGACTGGAAAAAGTCTGAGTCATCCTACATTTCTAATTAATACACAAGAACCCATTCAAGACATAGCAGTAGCTTCAACAGCCCAGGACAGCCTGTGTGGATTTTTAGTGAAGTTTCCCATGAAAATCAGGCTTTTGTGACCTGCCCATCAATCAGGTCCTCCTTCTGACCACAGAACATGTTACTTCCTCATAATTTCCATTCTGCTGGCCCATTTCAGCCAAAACTGATACTTGAGAAAGTGGCCCATGCACCTCTTTTCTGTTTCTCCAGCCTTCATTCCCAAGATCACCCTCACTGTTTTTCCAGGGGCTTTTCACCCAAACACAGCAAGTACAGGGAAAGACATTAACGGGTTTTGCCCTACACCACAGTCTGTGGAAAAGCTCACCAGAAAAGGGAGAAACCTCTTGGTGTCTGCCAACACATGGAGGAACTGCCTGTGGTGCAAGGAGACTGCAGTAGCGCTTTGGAGGACATACACACCCTCTGCCTCTCCTTCTGGCTGAACTGTGACATTTTGCCTTTGTGCATCTTGGCCCCATAGTCACACAGCTTTTATCACACTGTGTCATCAATGCCCTGGCAGCCAGGAGGGCCAACCATGTCCAGGAGGGTGCATCAGGCAAAGCATTGCCAGCTGGTCAAGGGAGGTGATTGTCCCACTCTGCTCTGCACTGGTGCAGCCTCACCTTGAATATTGTGTGTAGTTTTGGACACCACAATATAAGAAAGATATTAAGCTCTTAGAGAGCGTATAGAGGAGTTATCATGAAGGGCCTTGAGGGGAAGCTGCAAGAGAAGTGGCTGAGGTCACTTGGTCTGTTCAGCCTGGAGGAGACTGAGGGGAGACCTCATTGCAGTCTACAACTTCCTCATGAGAGGAAAAGGAAGGGCAGACGCTGATCTCTTCTCTGTAGTGACCAGTGACAGGACCTGAGGGTATGGCCTGAAGTTGTGTCAGGGGAGGCTTAGGCTGGGTATTAGAAAAAGCTTCTTCACCCAGAGAGTAGCTGGATATTGGAACAGGTTCCCCGGGGAAGCGATCACAGCACCAAGCCTGAGAGAGTTCAAGAAGTGTTTGGATGATACTCTCGAGCATATGGTGTGACTCTTGGGAATGGTCCTGTGCAGGAGCAGGAGTTGGACTTCAATGAACCTTGTGGGTCCCTTCCAACTCAGCATATTCTGTGATTCTGTGATGTATGAAGACCCACTGGAGTCCAACCCAAGACCTCTGACACACACACAAAACGAAATAGCTCATGAGCAGAACCTGATCCAAAACTTTATGTGAAGAACCACATTGCAATGGTGTGACATGATGTATTAAATTTAGCTTTGCTTTCCAAGATAAAAAGCCCAAAATATCCATGATGGTAGTTTTAATTTTGGAAAGGAGATCTGCACAAAAATGGGAAATGCAAAATAAAAGCAGTCAAAAGGGTAAAATTCTTATAATAAATGTTTATCTCTTTAATATAAATTGTATATTATACTTATTGTATTGCATTGTATCATTCCTGATTTATTACAGGCCTCTTAGTAGAAAATCAGGGTATGGTTATACCATCTATTAAGGAAATGCTAACACCCCTAATTACAATGGAAAAACAGTAGAGTAAGGGTACTGGTACTAAACTAGAATCCTTCAAACACTGGAACTGACACTCAAACAACCAAATGAAAATGGAACCTCAACTCAGGTGACCAAAATAAAGCAAAAACTAGATTTAATTAATAATAAATTAATAACACATATATTAAAAAAAATAAAATACTTCAAAATATTTTCGAACTCTCCTCTTCCTCTGAACAGTGGGCTCAACAGACCTTTGGAAAACAGAAGAGGACATGGATGTCACAAAGATTAAAAAAATTATCTTTCCACTTCGTCCCATCTCTGGAACTGGCAGGAGAAATTTAGCAGTGTTGGTTTCCCCAGTGCCACAGCTGCAGCACATCTTTGCTGCTGGTGCATTTTTGGATTTGTTCCCAAATGGATAGTGCCTAAGACCACAGTGCACTGACTGGATGGGGGAATGACATTCAAGCAGGGATTTTTTTACTGTCCTCACAAGTCTGCAGGCAAGACACTACCATCTCTGCTGAGGATTAAAGCTAAAACTGGCCTGAGCAGTTGTAATGATGTCAAGTCATAGACTAAACTGACTGCAGGTAGTGTGCTAGTATTTGCAGCTCTTGAGTAATTACATCATAAGAGCAATTTTACAATGACATAAGCACATACTAGGTGATGAAGTAATGAGCTGTTTTTTGCAAAGAGCCAGTGAATATATTTAGAATTGTAGAAGGTCTTCTAACAAGGTACAATTTTCTTCCAGAGGCATTTATTGTGGACAATCTGCAAGGCAGATGCGTCTTTCCCCTTCTTGCCACACTTAAGGATGTATTTTGAAAAGTTGTGGAGGGGAAATTCAGAAGAAAACACACAAAAATGAAGGTCTGCTAGCATCACACATTTGTTTCACCTTCAGTAGCACTGGAGTTGCAGAGTTGAGTCTGTACTATGGCGGGGAGAGAGTGAAGGGACAGTAGTTTGCATCCCTCTGCTTAAAGGTGCTGGAGCAGGCTCCTTCTCCAGGGGTATGAGGTTCTGATGAAGGATCTGCCCTTTCCAAGGAGGACTGGTCCTGATGATGAGTGCCTTTTCAAAGTGTTAAGGGCTATATAGAGGAGCTGTAGGTAGGGAAAAATCTTTCTTTCTCATCCCCTTTCTTTTCTGCATCATCATTTTGCATGTTGCTTGCAGTATGCTGTTGGCAGATGGTGTTTCAGCTGATGAAGACCCATCACAGTTTCAGTATGTAGCTAAAGATAAGGGACTCAAAGGCCATTAACTTTGTTTTGCTGTTCACATTTTTAATATGTGTGCTTTCTATTTGGTGAGATGCTATCTGTTCCACTGTAATTGGCCTACCAATTTTTGATTTCACTGGCACTCTCTGACAGACAGTTCTTTGAACTGATGTGTACCTGAACAGACAAAATTATTAAATGACATTAAATCATTTCAAGAGAAAGAATCCATGCAAATCAGTCTTTTTATAGTCTAATGTGTTAGAATGATACTACTGCAAGAGAAATCGTTCATATATTATTAGGAGAGAGGTAAAGACCATCCAGTCTTTCTATCCAGGGTGTCATATTACTTATCAGTGCATTCCCACCTTGGAATCTGCATTCTTTCCTTATCAAGTGTTAATATTTCTGCTGCAAATCAGCAGATGCCACATAAGGAAAAAAAGCCTCGATGATTTGATAAAAGAAAAGATGTTTTTCTTGTACAAAGTTTATCAGTAACCTAAATACTTCTACAGTATCATTTCTACCTGAGGAGCCAGCTCTATGGTTAAAATACTCATATTCACAAATAAGTTCACTAATCTTTCTAATGTGTTTCTGAATTTGAGTTTTACCTTTAACAATCCCCTACAGCAATGGATTCTAAAATGTAATTATGTGTTATGAAAAAAACTCCCATTTGTTTTAAATTCTTCCTGATAACTTAGTTTGGTTGTCACCGAGTTCCCTGGATACGACAAACCAATAATTTTTCCCTGTTATGTTTTGTTATAGCTTCTGTTGTCCAAGCTGAGGAATCCTAGTTTATTTTTGTCTCCCTAAAGCTCTTCTAAACCACTGATTCCACTTGTTACATTTCGCTGGAGTATTTCTAAATCTCTTGGATCAGCTCCAGCATGTTTTTTTTCATCTTCCCATTCTTGGGAATCTGCGTTCCTAAGGGTAAGAGGCAGATTATACACTCATCTCACATAATAACAGTCAAAAACTTTCTCCTTTATCCATAATCCCAGAGGATTCTAACAACAACTTTAAAAAATACCCACAGGTTCAGCAAGTCCGGAGCACACAGCTCCCAGGAGTTGTTCAAGACAAAACTAAGGAACCTCCTGGGTCATTCCCGGTAGCAGCTGAAAGGCAGCTTTCTCCCAGTCCTCCAGCATTCCTAGCATTGTATGCTGTTTAAAAATGAGAATCCAGAGAGATCCATTAACAGGCCTGTTATTCTGACCTTATCCCAAGGAAGACAAAGGAGTGATTAAAAATGTTTCTTTAATAAAGGTTTTTAAAAGCATGCTGCTCTGAACAAATTTGCTTCAGCTCCCAGTGTCCTTGTTCCATCTCCTTGTTAAAAATGATACACATAATTTTCAAGCTTTAGTTGTTGCTATGTGCCATCTCTGTGAGTTCTTTTAGACCATCACAGGTGAATTAAAAGCATTGTTTAAAACTGTGCTGCTTGATGATGCTGCATAACGTCACTTTCCAAATATCTTTTCCTATTCAGAATTTGTCCAAATAAAGAACTAGGAGTCTGCTGCGAAATCTGATCACAGACCCAGAGCTTTAACGGTGCTTGGCACATGGCTTTGGTTTGGACTCCCCTCTCATGTGAAAAACTATCTGGGAGGTGCTGGTCTGCAGAAAACCATTTTCAGTAGGAGGATGGTGAGAAGCCTTCAACTATCAGAGTTCAGGCTCAGTGTGTACCAGGGATCTCTTGGCTGCTGTGGCTCTAGCAGCTGCAGTATTCACACACGGTAACTCACTAACCAGTGGTTAAGCCCAGTGGCAGATACTAATAGCAGCAGCCTCTTTCCATTTCTCAAGTCCATTTTAAATTAATAAGAATGTTCCCCTTCTGTTTTTCATCCACAAAGAGACCCCCTTCGCATATTAATTTAATGTTAAATTGATGGATTAAATTATACCAAGCTCAAAATCAATTCTGCACATATTCATTAGAACGGACTAAATCCCTTAGTAAGGATAAAGCACAGAAAATGCATTTAGAGACACTGATAAGTCCAGGTCCATTATATGTCATTTTAAACAAAGAGCAAAAAAAAGCCCCTTTGGAGACGCTCTATCAGCTATTAAACAGAGACATTGCATGCACAGGGAGATTGATGATTAGCATTTCCATTCTCAGAACGGCTCTCTCTGGGCTGATGATAACAAGTAAATGCCTCTTCATGTCTTTGTCACAGTTCACAGAGAAGCAGATGCCTAGACTAAGCTCTTCTCCTTTGTCTTTCCTCTTGTGCAATCAGTTAACAAGTGCAAAAGCACAACAGCATCCACTATTTGCTAGAATTCTTTGATCTCTGGTAGGCTCAGGTGGCAATTTTACATATTTTTCTTTTTTTTTTCTTGTACTGGCCATTTCTTTTCTGAAAGCCTCCCTGATTGTAAGCTCATTACATTACTCACTAGCATGGGAGGTCTCTCGTTTGATAACATAGGATAGGCCATCTTTCTCGTGGCTGCTGGCCAGGAGAACCTTTCCAGTCTACAAAAACCAAAGCTCAAGCTGTAAACTCTCTTCAGCTTTTGTCATTCCAACACACAACTTTGAACCTGAATCCAGGTTTCATAGATGTGTCTGTTTCTGAAAAGGAATTATCTAAATCCAAATTCTCTAAAATTGAGAATTGCAGAAACTTGTGCACATCTACATTTGCACCTAAGGTCTTTTATCTACTTCAGTTTACCAGGCTTGGGATTTTTCTTGAGATTTTGCCCCATTCTGCAGCCAATATGTACCATGGAAGAAATGTTATTCTTTTAATGAATATTAGGCCTGTTTGAGAAAAAACACTTCACTTTCCAAACACCTGTGTTCTGGACAGAAGCAGTTACCCAAGCTGCTTAGGAAGCAGACAGGGCAGTCCCGCCTTTATTTGCTTGTAGCCAGAAGTGCTCTCAGTCCATGAAAGGAAGGGGAGGAGCAGCAGCCCAAGGTTCATTAGTATCCTGAGCTGTGCTTTTCCTAGATACAGCCTCTACAGAGTACCCTGCCTTGCACGTAGCTATGGAGGTAGAGAATGGAGACCTATTAGAACAGTTCTGTCAGGCTCAAGTAAATCTTGAAAGCAGGCAGGACTATCTCCTGCAGAGAAGAGGAAAAGGGAAAGAAGGTAAAGTAATACCAAGAAATTATCTAAGATAATTCTTGGAGGTTTTTTATGTCTTTCTGTCTTGGAGAAAATGATATCATCTTTCTTATTTTTTTAAAAAAATTTCAAGCTCTGATTCACAACATTTGGTGTTGTGAAACTTGCAATACTTTACCTCTAGTCCAGCTCATTACTCTAGTCCTCGCAGCTTCTCCACAACAGGAAGCTGAGGATCGGTACTATAGGTGTAAGCTCTGCTACCAATATTTTTTTAGTTTAGCCTGCAATGATTGCTAGTGCAAAGGGGAAGAAAAGAGACTGTAACTATATACAGACTTAATAATGATATTCAAAGTATGAAAACATTTCTAAAATCCTGTGTTTTCAGAATGTGTATAAATTCAGTGGATTTGATCCCATTTTACAGATATGGAAGTTCATAGCGATCAGTCTTATAACTCATTCTGCATGAAAATAGATTTGATATGAAGGGAAAAGGCACAGAATATTGTGTGCCTTATATCAAATCACAAAGTGGTTACAGATATCTTCTTTTTTATGCATGACATTTTAAATTTTTATAAGAAAAAGCACAACAACTTTTTGACTGCTGGGCCAATTTTTGGAAAATTGTGTGGTATGCCCAGAGTTGGGCATTACATGAGGTGAAATATCAAAATTGCTAACTCAGTTTTATGCCAATCCCTCCTGTGGGAAGTGAAATTGTGACAGATGGTTGCTGTACTCATTACCCCTTTATTCAAAATGAGTAATGATTTACCATTAAATCCCACTAAAAAGAATGTATCTATTCATGTAACAAGGTTTATTCAACATAACCAACGAATCTGGTCTTTATTTTGTCAAGAGCTTTATATTTCAAATCCATAATTTGAGCTAATAGTATTCATTTAGCTATATATCCAAAGCCGCAGAAAACTTGAATCCAAAACATATTTTTTTCCTGTGGTATACATAATTCCCTGGGTTTTGCATAGAAAGTAAGAATGTATTAAGTACTGTTTTAGGCAATCAGGATCTCTCTTCTAGGCCTGGAACTAATGTTAATTCACTGTGAAATAAGATGGAAGTCTCTAAACTTGACCTAAGTGAAACAAAAAGGGTAACTTCTACCTTATAACTAAAAATTACTGGGAAATTCTCATTCAAAAATACTATTTTTGATAAAGGTGGGAAGAGTAAACTTAGTTCCATAAATAATCCGATGGAACGTGGGATTTTGTGGTGTGTTTGGTCTCATTGAATTGAAATGTTAGTGAGGAAAAAAACATTCTAATTCTTTTTATATTGAGAAAAACTCATATTGTATAACATGTAAAACATATTTGGAACTTTCCAAATTTTGTTTTGAGAATTGGCAAAACTAATCTACACATACTGCATACTGTGTCACCATAATATTTAATATTTCAATTATATTAATTGATGATTATTTTATCAATTGAAATATAGTGGAAAAGCAATTAGGGTTAGTCTGAGCAGGTAACGTGATTTAACACCTGTTTTTCAATGTGAACTGAGTTAATTCCAGTTTTCTTTCATGTACCTAAAGCTAAGTGTAGACATGGATATTTGGCTTATGGATGTTTAGCTAATGTAGTAATTTGATCATGCTTTAAAGCAATAAGTCCCCAGTCACTTGTTAGTGAAAACAGTGTTCATTCTTGTCTTCATGCTGTGGATTAGAGGAGGGTGGTTGGCTTCCAACCATCAGTGGTCAACCACCATATCAATAAAATCCCAACTCTTTCATAGATAGATAGATAGGTAGAACAACACCAAGTAATGCTTTCATTAATGTTGAAGTGGATGCTTCTAGTTTTATTTCTTAATGTAAATAGAACACCTGCATCTTTCAATTACTTCTGAACAATTTAACACTGAAAGAAATAAACATTTCTCTTCTGATGTTTCTCCTTTTTAAGTTGTGCTTTTTCTGCAGGCTTGTCATGTTATGGTAGTTGTTTTGAATGATGATTTATTGATCAACACTTACGTCCAGCAATGCCTTGGGCACATGGTTACCTTGGAACACTGTTAGGAGTTCAACTGGAGCCAGCAAGTCTGCTTGCTGTCAGTAGAGCTCTTTGCAAAATTGGTGTCCTAGGTGCGATTTGCAAATGCTTATCTTCTTTCTGCTTTGTTCTTAATTTTTTCCTCATAATTTCACTGATAGTCTTAGTGAAAAATTGATCTCATTTCACCAGTCACTGCATCAGAATTCCTATGCGTATTCATAAATAAGAACTGAAGAACTTAGCCCAACGCAACTTTTTACCGTAGTAGCAAACAAGCCTCTAAAGATTAAGTCTGAGTATCAGATTACTCAGCAAGTCATCTAAATCGAAATTTTGGAACAAAATATTAAGCTGCTGCTTTTGAAATAAAAAAAAAAAATTAGTCTAACTAAAGATCCTCTAGCCTCATGGAAATATTTTATACTCAGAGGATACAGGAAAATGTTAAAAAAGGGTCTACGCCCTAGTACAATTTGAAATAAGATCTATCTGTTGTGATGATCAGTGAATCCTATTACAATGTTATTTCATTTTGTCATTGGCAACGTCCATTACAACTGCTTCCCCCTACCCAAACAGCTCAGTCATGGCTCAAAACTGGGAAACTCTAACAGTAAATATTTCCACCAATATTTTATTTTTGCATTTCATTTTTCCATGTTTTATAAGTAATCTGATTCTATGAGCAGTGGTAGAGGCAATATTCTTCAAGAATATTAGTCCTGAATCTCTTTCCTGGCAGTTGATATATTGTTCCTAATGTCTTTGATATCCTCAGATTAGTTTTGCTGATTTTTTCCAATATTCTAAGGTCTATAGGTGATAAACTGTGTAACACTGCTTAATACAACCATAGGCTGGCTAGCACTGAAAAGTTCAGACTAACTGTTGAACACTACCTCTACTCCCTTCCTCTTTCACTCATGTTTTCAGCAATGTCAAGTTTCTTGGTATAGATCTCTCTTCTCTAATATGCTCTGCAATGGTTTCATTTTTATCCAACAGCTGTCTAGCATAAAATATATACACTGTCAAAGGAAAAGATAGTAAATTCCAGGACTTCTACTTCCAGCCGGATACTCTAACTGCTGGGACATGAGACTCCTTCCTGCCATGCAACTTTACCTTCTGGGAGACGTGATGGCCCAGCAGCAATGGGAGTGGAGAACTGTGGTCCTGTGCTTACAGACATACGGGATGAAGGCCTGGGCATACGGATAGCTTGCAGGAGAGTTATGCTTAGACTGGGACATCATTTCAATCCCAGCCTGATGCAAAAAGTAGTCATCTTTTTCCCCCTGGAACCATGCTTGCACTTGGGTGCTTCGGTCTGTGAATTACTGTTTTTTGAAGGCACTCAGGTCAACAGCGGACCATTACTTCCAAATACCATCCTGGTGCTCAGTGATACTAGACAGCTTCAGTGTTTCCAGGACCACAGCAGGCTCCATCACCTTCCTAATCCCTAGGGCTGTCTCCTCATCAAGTTTGTGGCTGTAGAGCAGATCTTGGATCGCCAACAGTGCTGTCCCTGCTGGGGCCAGGCTCTGAAAACATGCGCATCCTTCACCATGTGGCTTCCCTACTCAAGACATTCAGCTATCCCATCAAGCCTCTTTTCTTGAGGCTCCCTTTCTTCTGGCTTTTACCTGAACAACTTCCAGCAGCCAAGGTGAAGAAGCAGCAAGGGTTTTCTACCAAACCATGGAGTAGCAGCCTCTTTCTCACAGGACAGCTCAATGATTAGTGATGAAATAAGTTTCTTCCCCTGCCTAAGACCTTTCAGCTCCACATCTGCCTCTGAGAGGAGCACTCACAGGTCTTTGAGCTATGTAACAGGGGGAACACATCTGCTTGAGACAAGTGAGAGAGAAGGAAAAGAGACCCTGAGTTAGTGACGTGGCACAATGGTGTGGTGTCACAGCTGGGGAAGAAGTGAGAGCTTCCAATTCTTGATCTAGAATTTATACATGCCATTTATGTAATGTACATGTAAATTAGAAAGTTAATTCAGTTATTGTGGCACAAATTAGAACCCAGTACTCACTTTTTTACATTAATGCCATAATCATTCCTTTGCAGTCATGTCTCTCGTGGCTCAGTTAACTCCTGAAAAAGCAATAGAATCATAGACCAGCCCTGGTTGGAACGAACCTTCAAAGATCATCTAGTCTAAGCTTTCTTAGGAAAGGAGCATAGAGGAGGTTATCTAGTACCCTGACCAGTCGCATCTTGAAAATACTCAACCATGGGGACTCTACCAAATCCCTCTTCTGAAGTCAAGTCACTTCAATGGGAACAAGTTAACCATAAAGGGTTTATAGGATAAGAGGAAGTGTTACATTCATGGAAGAAAGAGAAGGGTGAGTGAGGGGTCCCCTGAGCTTCTGAATGAAAGGCGATGCAGCAGTATCTCCTCTAGCAGTCATGTTTCCAAAGAGAGGAGTCACCCAACCTGAAGGACAGTGTCTGCTTTACTTTCTTGTTCTCAGTTTTGTAATTTTGTTTATTTGTGAGAGCAGAGTCCCACTTGTCCTTGCCCTAGAGCACTTTCCAGGGGGAGAAGCTCTCATAGGGTGGGACGTGGCAGGAAGCAGATGGGAGGCACTGACCCAGGAGCCAGTGAAGAAGGGGCTGAGAGGCTGCTGAAGGAAGCAGGATGCCAGCCACACATGTCCCAGAGGCAATACTTTCTAGGGACTGGAAGGATCTGGTTGAAATTTGCTGCAATTCAGAAAGCTACCAAGTTGACTGAAACAAAGGCTGGAAGCAGAGACTGCTGCTGCAACAACACAGTCAAAGTTCTTCCTCATCCTTGTATTTCTACTGTGCTGTAACAAGGGAGTAGAGAGGAGCTCACTGTACTGTTTTTGTCTAAATTTAATTTCCTTCCTTGAATCATTGAGGCTTTCTAACATTTCCTGGCAATATTGTAATTCATTGACTGTTACACAGACCTTTGACAAGTACCTGAGTACTTAGGCTGTAACAGGATTTGGGATGATTAGACACTGCATTGGGAAGAAGTATGGAACAATTCTCCATTTGTGATGATGTCAGAAGCATAATCTATTAATTTTCTGCTGTGTTTCTTTTCCCATTTCTATTCTGGTGACAGATTATGGATTTATGAATCTTAAAAATGGCTCTAAAACCAGCTTATATTAAAGCATACAATATTTCTGATATTGTGTTTAGTTTCAGATCTGTGATTTTTTTACCTTCTGATGCTCATACGCATTTATTGGCCCACTCTTCGAGTCCACTTCTGACTGATGCAACTACAAATTTCCAAAAGCAGAGTAACCGTCAATTGATTCTGACAGTTCATTTCCTGATTCAATCCTGACTGTAATCATACTGATCTGATGCATCACTTGTTGGCAGGAACATGATTCAGTATTCAATCATAGTGCAATGTTTTGATGAAAAGTTCTCCACACATATATAAAATATAATTGTAGTACAATGTATTTAACTGCCCATTGCTGTTGCAAGCATATGTTGTCTTAGGATTTCTCCTAGGAAAACTACTTAGACATACTGAATGATAATAACTGTCACTAAATCAGGACAGCGTTAACATCATTGTCACTTAATGTGGATTAATTTAACCAGTGCTAATGCATGTAAAAAATAATTGACCAGAAGTTTAATATGTGTAAACTGTATGCTTTAGCCTTTACAACAGATCAGCTAAGTAAAGAAAAATCCTATAAAGTTCACTCATTGTTAATAGACTTCAGTGAAGAGTAAAGGATTTCTGAGACTCATTATACAAGGAGAGCTCATGAGCATCAGTCAAAAATTTTTTGTTCATCTTGGGAATGGAAACATTCCTGAGGTTTTGTAACATTCTTTACTTGCATAGACAAATTCCTTGTCTTATATTTCCACTATCTATGAATATTTATTTGCAAGAGACCTTATGAGAAACAAAAGGACAAAATAGTGCTCTGGGATTCTGGTTACAAAGATACTGAGTACCTGAAAGTGTGACAATAGGAAGTATTTTTTGCACAACCACATTCTGTTTCTCAATTATAGTCTGTACAATAACAATATATTCAACACTGCAGTGTCAGAGTTTATATAGTCCATGCTGAACCTTTTGATATTCTCTGGCTTTGAAGATCTTAATTTGCAATAACTCTTTTTTTTTCCAGCATACAAAGAGCAAACAGAATAGATACATGTACAAAGCCAGCTTATGTCTCATCAGTGTCGATATTGCATGTAGAAATTTTTGCAATGTTGATAGTGCATGTAGAAAGCCTTGCAAACTAATCTCCTCTTTGGCAGAATGTGGGGCTGCATCTTCAGCTGGAGCATACTATCCACTTTGCATCAGTGTAAGATCAAGCCCTACATATTTTATTTAGGAAAAAAATTATGAAGTGAATTATGTTAATAAATGTTGAAGAGACTAGAGAAAGATGTATCACGGGTTGAAAAAGCAGAGCTAATGAGGTTTGACAGGTTAACTTTCCTGGAATTTGCCTAGGGTATCCCCTCAAGAAGTAGATGATTTCAAAATCAACATCCTCGAGTGAGCTTTTGCATAAGCTTTACCTTTCTCCTCCTAAGTGTTACAGGGGGAAAAAAGTTAAGTGTCTGTAAAAGCAAATAAAGAGAAATTTTAAGGGCAGATTAAGAGATCCAACAGCATGTTCCCAGAGGAAATGTGAAAGGAGAGCACAAATGAGTCTTTCTGTAGGCAAATGGAAAAGAAATTTTGTATGGTTTAACTAGCAGTGGGTATAGCTGGTACTCGTAAGAGTAGCATGGTGCCAGCTTGTCTATAGCTGTCAGTACCTATATATTGCAGTTAGCCTGAATGTGACAGCCAGGGAGTACCCTGTGGTAGGAAGAAACCTAAGCCAGCTTCAGACTAGTTAGCTTAGAAACAGCAGCCATCTATCATGGCAGAACAGACGTGGATGGAGTGTGCAAAGCCAACATTACAGAAAAGGAAAATTACCCTGAAATCAGAAATAACCATAGAAATTAAAGTGTAATAGAAGTTTAAATGGATATAGTGTCTGCTCTTCAGGAGAACTGACCAATTCAAGGTAGCTGTTGGTCTCAAGCTTCTGTGGACCCTAATAGCCTGTAAATGTTTTGGTCCTGGCCACCAGCTATCAGTAGATCGATTTTGCTGAGTATCCCTACCTGAGAAATATATGAAGATATTTGCAGAGATACTGGTCTGGCAAAAGTTATACAGTTTTCACATCTACTTCTTCTGCTTTGTAGCACTGCAGTATCAAGGTAACCAAGTTAACCAGCCGTTTCCCATCTTTCAATCGTTTGCATCCATTGTAAGAAGTGAGTTAATATGCAGAATACTGTTAAAATTATTCATCAACCTGAAACCAAAGGTTCAAGTGCAGCCTCAGAAATAATAAGATATACTTCAGTTTAATATAAATTTCACTTAGCTGCATTGAAAACTTCATAATCGTCTAATTTAAAACACAGCACCACAGGGGGAAAATCTTTCTAGACAGCTATTTAGACTGGTTTTCTCTGACATTAGCAGAGATGGAAACTGATGGAATGGATCTAAATGCCTCCTTCCAAGCCACTGACTCTAATGAACATCCCAAATTCACTTCCATCTAAGCACCTTCCAGTTATAATATCAAATTACATTTCAGTCATTTTTTATAAAAGATGAGAAATTTAATTGAGGCATTTTATCACTGCAATTCAGTATCTTATCAAAAGAAGTTATTAAAACCATAGTGCAGTCTGCTCCAGCAGAAGATTTTGAAAAATTAGAAATTTTGGAGCATCTGAAATCTGAAGGCCCCCTGAGAGCAAGCCTTCCCTCCAGCTCAGTGTCTGCTGCTCCTAAGACCAGCCTGCAAGTCCTACCTGGGAATTCTGCTGCAGCATTAGATTTGCAAACTCAGGTTTTCTTTGCAAAAGCAAAGTTTAAATGCTTTCCAACATGCTTTAGTGTTTGAAATACAATTTCAAATCTTTGTCACAAGTTCAGTTAAAGAGTGGCAACAGCATTGTGATATACCCAGACTTTTAGAAAGGATTCAGCAGTAATTTTCAAATTCTACATTTGCCCATCCAGATTTGTCTGATCATTTTTTTAAATCCTGCCACGCCACTTATAAAAAGGCTTTTTCCCCCTTTGCTTCAGGAGACAGTCACAAAAGTAACAATTAAAGAGCACTGATTGATAGAAACTGTTTTGTGGCAAGTCAATTAGAGACCCAAACAAGTAAATCTATTCCAGCCAGGTTCAGAGCAGCACTCGGGCTAAATCACTGCGGCAGTCACTTCCAGGGGTAAACACAGTGTGCGAAGTGTTATCTGACTGGCAAAGACTGCAGTGCTGTGAACCCTGCAGCCCCTTTAGAAATGAGCCCTTAAAAAATCCCCACGTCTGTAGTTACGAGTGCAGTAAGACTAAAGCACAAATTAAATGCTCCTTCAAATATAATGGCTTTTCAGCAGGCTATATCAGTAGATCCTTTAGGGTCTGAGAAGACACAATGCTAACACCTCATCCATCGCTCTTGATGAGAAATAACCGAGGCAGGCATTATTTGACAACAAGCAGTCCCTCTGTCCTGAAGAAAAACAGAATGGCAAAGGAAGAAATGGAGAAGGAAAGCCTTCCTGGCTGTCCAGCTTCCATATAGCTGCTCCAAACCAAATTGCACTGAAATGCTTCACGTTGTTTGGAGTTTCCTTGCAAGTAGGAAGCCTAGATTTGAGGATGTGTGGGGTTTCTATTTTGTTTTGGGTTTCTGCTCTGTGGAACAATTTACAATCGAATTGTCTAACACTTTACACAATAGAAAGCCCAGGGTATGCTAGTTAATCTGCCACATAATTAGTGCCTTACTATTACATGGTATTTGTATATCCCAAGTATAACTTACATGCTGTAAAGGACGTTTTGGCTCCGAATTTGAAAAACTGTCAGTAGCTGGGGTGGAACAAGCCAGTACTTGGGCTGTGACACTGGCAGTGTGACACTGGCAGTGTAACACTGGCTCGTGCTTTTGTGTATGTATTGCAATGACAGGGAAAAAAGACTGATCTGGGATATTTTCCTACTCTAGACAGATGTAACTGGATATATATAAACCTGAGCACTCACATGTATTTCACACAAATATATATTAGCAATATTATGTTTAAGGATCAAAAAACATATCTTTAGCAATCACATACAACTTTATTGCCTATGTTCTGAAAAGCTACCTGCATGGGATAAACTATTTTTTAACTCTTTTAGCCCCATCATTGTGTCTCATTTCAAGTGAAAAAAAAAAACAAACACATGTATTTCTTAGGAACACATCCCTGAAAAGTATCCAAATAGAGTTTTGTACAAATGCAATTCTAGGAAATCTAAAAAATCTGGTTTGAATGATAGAAGAGTCTTATAAAAGCTGTTATTTTTATGCTTCCTTTTCTGAAATAGTTTTTTGAAGTTCTAATGAGTGATCTGAACTGCTGTGTTGAAAATATTACAGAAACTGAGTGCATTAGAAAATCCACAGCCTACTTTTTGTTTACCTTCTTGAGATTAATATTAAAATATAAAACTATTTTTTCTTTACCAAATTGTAACACAAATTGCTACACACAAACATAATTTTTAAATTTAAAAAAAAATCAAATGAGCTGCATTTAATTCTTAGTTTATGCAAATTTCAGAAAATGAAGATTATTGAATCAGGAGCATCCTTTAGCCACCTTCTTTGATGTAACTGCCTAAAAAAAAAAAAAAAATTAGTCCTTATAACTACTATGCATTTCTATTCTCTACTGGCATCCGTCTAAACAGATAGAACTGGTCCTTCAGCAGTCCTGCAGTTTCACGCAGATATGTGCCTCGCCAGCTCCTCTTTCTGCATCACTTCGAGAGCAGTGAAATGATCATTCCCATTTCTCGAAGCAAGAGCTCCACCATTTGTTGGCCAGAAGCAGTGCATGCTTCCACATCATTCCAAGGGAGAGACAGGGAAACGGAAGCCGAAGAGATTTTTTAACAGGGTGACATTTCAGAGCTGATGTGTATACGCGATTACTAAATTACCTTTGCAAGAAACAGGGAGCTGTAGAATTTTTGCTCTCGAAATGCTCTCACCGCAGGATAAAGTCTCACTTTACACAGTATTTAGGGATGGGGGGCAAAAAGGCTGAAGAAGGGGAGCAGGGCACTGCAATTTGTCCATTGCTAAGTGGCACATGCTTCAAGAAAGATTCAGCAGCATTCTTGCCGACCACCAAGTAATTGGAGCTATGCTGGCAGACAGGGAGAGGGATGCTGGCACTGCAGAGACCAATGTAAATATGATGTTGCATAAAACACTGTTTCAAAGGACGAGTGAACTCGGGGTAGAATCATGGAATCGCCTAGGTTGGAATGGACATTGAAGATCATTTAGTCCCAACCCTTTTACCATTGGCAGGAACACCTTCCACTAGACAAGGCTGCTTGGAGCCCCATTCAACTTGGCCTTGAACACTTCCAGGGATGCAGCATCCACAAGTTCTCGAGGTAAACTGTTCCAGTGCCTCACCACCCTCAGAGTAAATAGCATTATATATTGTACAATGAGTATGCCCAGGATAGAAAATGCAACTGAAAAATAACATGCAAACACTAGGCTAGGCTTTGAGTCATTTTCCATAGTCCTGACAATATTATAATTACCAAACTACGGACTGGAAATGAAACAGTTGGTTTTGGTAGTTAAGGAAGAATTTTGTTTTCCCCAAGAATAAATGACCCAAAGTGCATCTTCAAACTTTCCACAATGTTTCCAGGCTATGTGCATCTGTATTTCAGGACCCTAATTTTATAACCTCACATTTTCATCAAAGAGCAGGAGTTGCTGCAGTGATGTCCTCAGGCAGCTCCAACACCAGGCATCTTAACCTCAGTCGCTCAAGGATCAAGATACTTGAAGGACTAAAGAGACCATGATGTTTACCAAGCCTGACTCACACAACAGGAGCCACAGGATTTCTTTCCCTCAGCAGCTTTGCCTGTCTTAAACAAAACATATTCCTTTCTATCTTATACACTGTGTGCCTATATAGTGATATAGATTGAACTTCACATGTTATGGACTTTCATGGACTGTGGGCAAGGGGGAAAGAGACACGAATAGATGGACAGACGTAAAGGCAGAGGGAGTATATCCCCACTCTGATCCATCCCCTCTTTTCTGGCTTTGCAGGAGTGACCCAGATTCCAACAGCTTGTGGTGTGATTGAGGCCATATTGCCAAAGGACTTCCCACTCTCGCCAAGGTCATGTCCTTTTCTGGGTGAAAGTCTCCCATGAGACATGACTAAGCATATAATGCATTTGTTCTTCCAAAGGCGTAATTGGAAGCGTATCTGAAGCCCCATGCGTCAGATTTAAAAAGGATATTTTTAAATTCAGTGGGATACAGAATAAAGCTACAAAAGTTGCCCTACTTTTGGAAATCTTTTACTCCTCCAGTGAGAAGCTGAAGAAACTCCAAAGAATTGCATGAGCTTTTACAAGAAAATTAATGAGAAACTTCTACTGAACTACCTGCTCCATAATTAAAGAAATGAGAAATGCTTTCTTTGGGCACTTAGTTATGAAACAAAATTAAAATATCCATAAAATCACAAAATATTGTAATACAAATACATTAATAATTCAGAAACCTTAATAATACTCTACAAAGTAGACAAGTGTGATCAGCTTAAGAGTGCTTCCAAGTTTCTAAATGTTTGAAACTATAGTAATTCCTCAATAGGAATGAAAAAAAAATCATTCTTTTTATGGACACACCATGATTTTCTGATATCGTAGAAAGACTTTTAGATGCCAACAACTTCTAGCAAATGGTGAATCTATGTGAGGACACACAAATTGTTTTTCTATTCTAATGCAGGAAATATATAGTCACATCATTGTATACTTCTCATTTGCACCTTCAAGCATAGTATTCTGTGTTTTGATCCATGTCAAGGATTCAGAATTGTTCTCACAAGGCTAGCAAGTCACTTAAACTTGCATAATATAATATGAGGACAATGCATTTATTACCATAACTTACTAATAAACAAATCAGAATATTTCTACAGTCAAATTCTGTTGTGTTTTTTTTTTTCCTCTTGGGGGAAGGCAAAGGGTGGAATGTCATACTGTGTGACAAATGGAGATGACCTGAGCCTTTGTGCTTTTATGATCTGTCAATATCTTTCTGGTAATAAGATGCCCATAACTGAACACAGCATTCCAAGAGCATGTTGTGCATCCTAAAACCATATAAAGAAAGATTATTAGCTTCCTCCTCCAATATAGGATAGGGTGCCTGGTGAATGCAACCCAAAACCACATTGACCTTTTTTCCATAGGCACAAAATATTGGAAGCTCATGTCTAATTTGTTGCTAAATTTCCCCTGGGTTTTTTTAAAATTGGATTGGAAAAAATACAAGGAAAACTATGAGACTCCAGCAAATGGATGGAATTTTTATATTAAGAGAAACTTTACATTCTGATTTCTCTTTTATTTTGTTTCAAAACAACAATTTTACAAATATATTTTGTAAAATGTACTGAATGACTGTATATTTTATTTCCAGTGGATTACTTTATATGACCCAAATTCTGATTGCTTTATTAGAATGAGATGAGCCTTAAAATCAAAGTTACTGATTCAGTACATTAAATAAGCAGGAGCTGGCCGAAGGATTGAAATAAATACAGAGATAAGATATAAGCAGTGAGCAAATAATTTTTCAGAAGTTACAACTTCTACTAAATATGTAAATTGTTTCTTAAATCACAAATTAATTAAAGGGATGAGTAAGATAATTAAAGACACTATTTTTTCCAAATTTAGCTAGCTGAAAGCTTTTTTCCAAATGAGTGTTCATCTCTATTAACTGGTATTTCTGAACTCTGAGTGTTCAACACAAGACAGTCCTCTTGTTTAATGTTAGGAGAGCCTGGTGCCCTAACTTTGTATCCCTAAAGACAGTGTGTAATGCAGGTGGAATGCTAATGGGTGACATGTTGCAGGAAAGAGGAAGCAGGTTATCATAGTCAGGACATTGACAACTCAAAGTGTTGGGTGATATTAAACAACAATACTCACTTGACTAGCATGATAGCACTAGAAAAGCCAAGTCCTGACCTGTAACTAAGATATGTCATGCTCAGAAAGTGGATTAAGTTCAAAATGAAATGTCCGGAATACAAAAAGAAAACCTCCCAAATGACAAGTTTCAGGTTAAGTATTATAAATATGGAATGATAAACCTGTGGATACATCTTATCTGTGCAGTTACAAACACAGCTCTGCAATGGCCAGTCCATCTACTTTCTTACTGGTGTCTTTGCTGATACTTTCCTCCCAGGAAACAGAAAATAAAAGACACAGTTCTACAAAGTACACAAAACTGTGAGATCTTGTTTTTAAGCACTCATGTATAGATGTAGTGGGAGAGCATAAGCAGCTGTAAGCCTCTGTAAGCAGCATCAGCATGGTAGGAGTGTGATGGGATACAGACAGGGCAGCACTGCACAGCTGGGAGATCAGTGCCCTTCATCTCAGAGCTGCAACCACCCTTGGAGGATCTATTCCCCATTGGAGGGGCTGCAGAAAGCTTCCTGCCTATGGGAAAAAAATAGTAGCTGTGACCAATCTGCACCTCGTTATACCTGGTGATTTAGACCTTTGCGACCATCTTCTTATGTCCTTGATGTACAACCATCTTCTAGACACTCCTTAGGTTGTAATTGGCTTTTTATTACTGTTCCTCCATAAAAAAACTTCTTAAGAATTGGAACATAATAGAATATTTATTTTAACAGGAAAAAAATACTGGTTCAGGGTATTTTTTAGGATGATCTATATTTTTTGTAAGATGATTCCTTCTCCCGCAGAGTCAGACCAGTATCAGTGTGCGTATATGTGTCCCTTTTTTCTTGGTTTTGTTTTAACCTTCTAATTACATAATTAATATAAGGAAAGGAACAGGATACAGATAATGTGAGCAAAGCTCTATCAGGAACCTATGATTTCAAGGTCTGTGAAGAGTAGTTTTCAGCTAGTCTCATATTTACCTTAAGCTTTAATGTTTGAAAAGGTAGGAATAAGAGTATTTGATCACCCACTTCAGAGACATTTTGAGGCTTAGTTCATTGCATTGCTTCATATTTTGTGAAATCTAAAAACATGCATACAGAAGTTGTAATTGCTCTAGGCTAATGTACTTCATGTGTATAATGTGGATACAACAGTTCCTTTTTCATGAGATAGTAGTCCAGATTTTTAATTGCTCTACAACAAAAGCATTTACTTCATCATAGGACATGCACTCTCCTTTTATGCTACCCATGCTTGCATCAATCCAAACTTCAATCACCCTAGCACCTTATTGTGGAGCTCGTGTTCATCTAATGGAGCTAAAATGCACAGCAGCAGTGACTAATTTGGACAATGACTAATTATCATTAGACCCTAATAGTCATTAACGGGAAAATATTAAAACTTTTTTTTTCCCCAGTAAATTAAAAGAAGAATCAGTGCTAAGTCTGATACTAATTAACATTTCATATGCTTAAAAATGAAAATCAGCAATGACAAAGGTGTGGTGACCTCAGGCAACTTGGAGGTGTGATAGGTGATACCAAGGACCAGCCAGTTGCACAGTAATCTAGATTGCTTGGCAAGATCATAAAACTCAGCACTGGAAAGTTTTTCAAATTGGCATCTAGTTTGTTCCCCACTCCCAAACCAAGGTTAGGCAATGTGAGGTGATACAATACAGTCACTGCTGGTTACCATTTTCTCCCCAAGCAGCTGCTTGAATGTCAATGAGAAAGACTCCTGGTTCTGGCAGTACCATCATCAAGGCTCTTTACTCAGCTAATGCCAGGGAGAAGCCCTGGAGGAGTTCCAGGAGAACCCATCCTCCTTTTTCACTCCAGCTGCTACTCTGAAACCTGCCCTTGACCAACACGGAGCCCTCAGCTCGTCACTGCTAACAGCAGCATCAAGAATGAAGGCAGGTTAGGCCATAGCAAAGCCAAGCACATCTGAAGCTGGGCTGTCCATCAGGGACCCTCCCACTCCGGAGAGACAGCATCAGGAAAACCTAGTTTGATACTCTCATAAAAATAAGTTACCTTGTATTGGCCTTGCAAATAGCAAATTAAGATTTGGCTTATAACTGCTGTTTTTATTTATTCATGTTTTTGCATTAGTTTACAAATGCCTTAAGATGACTCACTGTCCTTTTCCTTATTCCTTCCATATTTCCTTATTCCTTTCTTATTCCTTATTCTGTTAAAATAAATATAAGTCTTCAGAGTTTTATACATTTGCCTGGTTCACTTACAGTCTTCCTTCCTAATAAGCTTGTTACACCTATTCCTTAAAGCTCTTCCCAGTAGATCTGCAAGCTGATATGTAAAATTGTCCACTTCTGTGTGTGTGTTTTTGTTTGAGGTGCATTTGGCCTTATCTTTGCTCCCCAGCTTTTGGAACAACATTCCAAAGCTTGGAGCCAACATCAGATACGGAACTGTGTACTTCTCTCTAGGATGCCCTCAACCATGCCAGTGTCTTGACTGCAGAGACTGGCAGGAACTATATCTGTGCCCTGCCCCTGCCAGATTCATTTGACTCTGATTTGGACTTCTCCCAACCAACACCACCATGTGTGGGCACAGGGATGTGCCCACATCAGCACTATCTGAGTCTCGGTAGCTGCTCAGGAACATCTCTGTTAGCTCCTGCAATCTCACAGCAGTCTCCATCTGGTCCTTACACCCATTCCTCTGGGAACCCATCTGTCACTAGAGGGTGATAGGACCCATTCTCCCCATACCTCTGGGGAATGCTCATCCTCATATTGTGGTCCTCAAGACATGTTTTCTCTCTTTCTTTTTATTTGGGTCTGGATACTCGCTGTCTTGTTCACTGCAGTGTACATGTGCTTGGTTTCAGCAGGAGACAACTGTGGGTGAACATGGAATTTGCTTGGTCTTTTCTGCTGAAATGATGAATGAAGTACTTTAATAGGATGGCCAATAGCCACATCTTCGTAAGAAACTTCTGCTTTTCTAAAGAAGTTCTGGTTTTTTTGAGCTAGTAGCTGTGAGTAACCCAAGACAAGTTCCACATTGCTCCATGTGATTTTTCAGCTTCACCTTTCAAAAGGAAAAAAGAATTGTAGATGTAAAACTTAGCTCATTCAGATCTTGAAAAGTAAAATAGCTATAAGAAGCAGAGGAGGCTTATATAAATCTCATTTATCTTTCTAAAGAGAAAGGATAAAAATCCATGAAATTAAAGAACAAACAAACAAACAAACAAACAAAAAACTTACCTAAAATGGAAAAAAAGAAGCAACAGTAACTTTTGGATTTTATTTTTTGTGTTCTTATATGTACTGGAAAATACAATACAAATTTATTGGACTGTTAGTTTCTTAGACATGTCTTATATTTTAAGTGATTTTGTAATGCAGCAAGACACTCCACTGCAACTAAGTATGGTAATGAATAATTGTTTCTTTGGTGACTGCAGTAAACAGCCATATGCCTAATAAATCTAAGATAACAGAGAAACTCACAATGCACAGTTACAGCAAGAGATTAGCCCTGTGCTCCAGAGGTACCACATCCTGCCAGCCACCCAGGTCTAACCCTGCTTCCCAGCTCACGGTCACACTGGACTCTGTCATTCGGTCATGATTTATTTACCCAGAGTGTTAGGTTGTCCTGGCATTTCCACAAGAACTTGTAATGGATATGTAGCTGGCAGAAGACATGTGTACACAGCATAGTGCAGTGCAGTGTCAGAGATACCAATTCGGCTGGGAGCCAGCACACCTACGTGGAACAGTGGAGCTCACTGCAAAAGTACAAACCTAAAATCCCCAGCCACATTCAAACACAGAAGCGAATTAGCTCAGCTCAGCACTGCGCATGTATGGCGTATATCCTCCAGCCAAGCAGGATCAGGGCCAGCAGAGAGATCTTTGTTCAATCTCTGCTGTGCAAGGCTGACATTCCCTGCAGAGGTGGCTGTGTTGCCTTCTCCTCCTGGTGGCAAAAGCAGCTCTTCTCTCTTTCATGTAGCAAATGCAGAAATACCATCTGCTCTTTCCTCCACCTTTTTACTGAGCACTGACTACAACTGAGATGACCTTTGTCATAATATACTTACAATACTATTTCTGTCTTGAATTGCTGACATACCTTGTCAAACAATGGATTTAAACCCTGCCTAGTTGATGTATGAAGTCCAAACCTGATTTATGAGTCATGCCACTTTGCTGTTGCATTTGAGAGTCATTGAACTGATTTATGGCTCAAGCTTTTGAATGAATAATCGCAGTTGCATTCTACATTTCCTGTAATTTATTTGTAATCCAGCACTTTCTACTTTAATTATAATCTTTGCTTTACTAACTTGCCCATACAAACAGGAAAAAAGCGCCATGCTTAATGAGCTAAAGCTCTAGGGTCTGCTTCGCAGTGCTCAGGGCACCTTTAGCACCACTCACCTCATCAGCCCAGGCAAAACTATTCTAGTCCTTGTATTACCACACCACACACAATCCCATGGAGCACTCTGCAGCCATGCAAAGGGCACTGACTAACTCAAACCAACACTTTTAAGGCTGTTGTGCTCTGAACCACTGTTTCTGTAGATCTGTGCGTGTACCTGACAACCCACCTGGGACAAACAGCCAGCATCCATTCACAGGGCTCAGTACACTTGAATATGAGTCCTGAGTACCTTTTCCCAGGATGAGCTCAATCTCTTTCTTCACTGATTAGGTTTTATTGACTCTTTTCAGGCTTATTTTTAATCTCATAACTTTTTACTTTGGACTGTAGGTGTCCTTGACTGTATTAGAAGTGCATCCTTGCTATGCTGAGGAAAACTTAAGTGCCATGGTAATGTCCTGATCATCCCCACATAAAATCTGAATTTTCTCATCCCCTAGCACCGTATGTCTATTAACTTTTTTCCCCAAAAACCATGCAGTATGGCCACTGGCATTATTAATATAGGCCATGCCCTGTAGCCTGCAGCTCATGGCAGTGGACAATACAGCAGAAGAATATCCTCACAGAAAATTAGTCCCCCGTTTAAGACAAAGAGCATCTCAGCACCCTTTTCTTGGCCTTTTGCTCTGTTGCCACTTGTACCCACTCACTGCTAGCTCTAAACTTTCATCTCACCAGGGAGCTAAGGCCACTCTCAGCTTTGGGGTTATGCAACAAAGAAGCTGTGAAACCAGGAGAGTACAGGCTGGCAGGGCACCTTGGACTGAATACTGAGAGACGGTCCAGCAAAACAGGTCTCACAGAGGAAGGCTACCAAGCCCAGCTGGGCACAGAGAAAGAGTGCTAACAGAAACCCAGAAAGATGGCAAGCTGCTAAACGCAGAAGTTTTTCACAAGGGGGTGTCAGACAACTCGTACTGCCTATACAGCGTACTTCAAACATTAAAAGTGTAGGTTACCATCTGAGCACTTTGGTTGTTCCCTCTGCTTATGCATCGCTCATGCTCTTAAGACAGACAGAATAGGTAATAAAGAGAAAATAAAAAAGGAGTGATCACAGCCAACTCAGGTACAATGATCTCTAAATATTCTATTTAAAATAGATGTAAAGTTCATCAGGTTACTGGAGGTGACAACCTCTCTTTATGTTTGGTAGTACAGTATCTCTTGGGAGCTAGGATGGGAAACCCAAGCATGCAATTGTATAATATGTATTAACTAGGTATATATTAACAGAGATTTCTTCTGCTGTTGTACCATGAGTCTCTACAGAGGTCAGGTATTTTCTTTCAAGAAAAATAGTTTGTGTTATTAATTTGTGGTTTTATCAATTATAATTCAGAAAAAGTGGGAGATTTTAACACCTGCAGATTACAAAATCAGGTTCAACTACAACAACTTGTGTTCATAAAAAAGGAAACATCTCTTGTCAGTTTCAGTAACAATGGGGTATTTCTTCATACAAAGCAATAAAAATATACATATGGAGGAGAACTACCAAAGTCCTATGGTAGGCACCTACTCCCTGCTGTCATTGCAGCCTCTGTACTCAGTGCAGCACACAGCCCTCAGCTGTCCCCTTACAGCAATTAAGTTTTGTGACCATGCACTAGGGATTAAACCAGTACAATAGGCCAAGTCACAGAAAATCCTTTAAAGAATAATGTATATTCATCTAAAACAGATGTTGGTGCATTGACTAAAAAGTAAGAAAAGCCAAAGCTTCTATTCCAAAGAACAAAATTGTTGCTGAGAGGTAATTATTGTCACCACTTTGTCTAAAATGAAAGGATGAGAGGAAAGGGCCTTAATTTGCACCAGGGGAGGTTCAGACTAGATAACAGAAAAACAATTTTCACTGAAAGAGTGGTTAGCCATTGGAACAAATTGTGCAGAGAGGTAGTGGAGTCACTGCCTCTGAAAGTCACGCCTCCAAGAGGCGTCTGGATGTGGCATTTGAGGATATGATTTAGGAGTGATTATGGTCGTGCTGGGTTGGCAGTTGGTCTAGATGGTCTTGAAGATCTCTTCCAACCTTGATGATTCTGAGATTCTGCAATTGCCAAGGAGGGGATTTCCAGGATAGAGGAAGCAAATAAAGCAGAAGCAGTACAGACTTGGGCAATTCCCCAGACTGGAGCAAACACAGTATTTTATAGCTTATAGTTCCTTGTTGGAGTCTTCTGGAAAATAAACAAAGCTGAATGGTTTAACTGAAAAAAGAATTTAAAAGAAATCATCTTCTAATTCCTTTCTCAGCTACCATTACAGACTCCTTCTGTTTAGGTGCAGATGATAGTACTTGTAGATGAGGAATAGTACTGACATAAGAACAATGGTTGTGAGAGGTTTGTGACTTCCTGAAGCACATGTTTAAGGTCTTTCAAGAGAAATTATTCTACCAGAAGAAATGTATGCTTTAATAGTTACACAAAGAATTTTTATTATCCACTCTCCATTTTATTATCCACTCTGCAAGCATTGTTGTAGAAATCACAGTTTGAGGATTTCCAACTACAGATGTGAATTGTTACATACTCATGTCTAGCAAGGTTTCTCTTCTGTGCAGGTGTCCCGTTTTCCCTTGGATGCTAGTAGCTTGGCCTCCTGTTTGCTAAGATTAAGGGGGTATGCTGAAATGGTGTTTATAAAATCTATCCTTTTGATTTTCCTTTTTTTTTTTATGAAAAGGTGGCTCAGGCTTGCTATAATGCAGCTAGCTTGGACTGCATGAAATCTTTAGGGAACTAGAAAGAACTACTTTGGTGCGTTAAGGAGGAGTTGTTCTCTGGGAGCCATGGATCTAAGATTTCTGAAATAAACCATTAT
The DNA here is from genome assembly GCF_003945725.1 of Corapipo altera. Taxonomy (NCBI): domain Eukaryota; kingdom Metazoa; phylum Chordata; class Aves; order Passeriformes; family Pipridae; genus Corapipo; species Corapipo altera. Next base: position 5,635,901 of record NW_020884888.1, read on the forward strand.
CCAACAGGCTATTTAGTTACCAACAATGCTGAGATAGTGTTTGTGGATGAATAAATCAAACTGCAAACAGGCTTGAACACCCTTTTTTCTTTTTGGGCAACTGCCTTCAAAGACTCTTTGGGTGTCACTGCGGCACAAAGGCAAAAAATAGAATTTTTACATAAATTTCCCTGTGTCTAAAAATTCATTAGAGGAAAACCAGTGAACAGGTGTTTAAAAATCAATAAATTGCAGCCACGAATATTTTGAAAATCATGATTTTAAAATTACTCACTGGATCCATTCAAGGCTACTTGTAGCTGCCATGACCTACAAGCAGAAGGTCAGCTCTTCTCTCAGACCTGTGACAGGCAGCAGACGGGAAATGGGTCATCTCTATGCTTTGACACAATATTTTTCTTCTATATAGACATGCCCCTGAAAAAAACCTGCTGGAGGTAGTTTGATAAAGATATTTAACTCTCAATATGCAGAGACAATGACTGCTTGCATCACCAAATGTCGCTGCATGGAGTAGGAGTTGGTCCCTGGAAAAGAGAAATGGGCACACACTCTGATAACAGCCTTAGCTTGTTTCCTTGGCAAACCAGGTTAGTGTCCTTGTGTGGTGCAAGCTCTGGACAGCATTCAGAATGGAAAATAAGGGCCCATCTGTTGACTAATAAAAATAAAATTATATTTTAAAAGCAGCTTTAGTCAGCTAGAGCTATCACTTTTGTGCAGTAGGTGAGGCATTGGTCCTGCAGAAAGAATAAAGTATAATTGTAAACTGTATCATAAATCATTGCATTTGGCACCCAGTTTCAGCCTACACTCTAATACAAGTAAATAAAACTTAAACCTTAAACATGGTATATCTGGGGATATTTTTCTGATTTTTTTTTTCACTAGAAATTGTTTGTTTCAGGTGTATCAGACTTTTAATATTAAAGTGAAAGCCTTTTGGCCAAGGAAATGCCCTTCCATTACCTTAAAACATTTCCTTTGCCTCTATTAAGACACAAACTGTTAAATATCCCAACGTATGACCAACATGTCAGAATTTTGAAAATATCAGGCAGTGGTTACTGAACACCAAACATTTCCAAGGGAGAATCTATGTCACTGTATGTATCATGGAGTGATCTTTAATTAGTTACAGTTGAATCACTCAAAAAGGATTGGGAAATTTGGAGTTGTATCCACAAGTAACTAATTTTCAGTTTTCAGCATTGTGGGGATGATGCTTTTTTGAAATCCAAAAAATGTTTAATACACAATATATCATTAAAAAAAAAAATCTGCGTTCTTATATGTGATCATCACCAAAATACAAGATAACAGCATAAAATTAAAGATTTGGCAAGCTGTGTCTTGCTGGTCCAAGAAAAGCTGAAAAGTATCCAGGGTTTGCAAGAACAAGTTTTCTTGCTGTCACAATTTATTCCCACTAGGAGTACTATTCCAATAAGCAAAATAATGCTTATTGATATAAAAACTTGGTTTAAGAATTGATACTTAATTCTCAAAACTGTACATGAAACCCATGTGTGATACATTCATGCTGATACTTCAATCTCTTGGGTGAACCCAGGAGGATGCAAACTGTTGGCAGTCATGTTCACACCAAACTCCAGGCTTGCATTTGAGTTGCTTTGCCTGCCAAAGCTAGAATATCTCATTTAAAACATTCTTCATCATTGCTGGCTGACAAGATCACAACAGCTGTCCTTGTCTGTAGTGCAAGGTGATAAGTAAAGAAATTGAAGCACTAATATTTGCCATAGAAGTTGCATCATTAGCCACAACAACATTTGTACTTCCTGTGAAGGCAACCGAGCATCTGAAAGCCAGAAAAACACCCTGCAGACAGTGCTGCCAGTCTGGGACTTTTTATTTTCAGTGTAAAAGATGGGCAAGCACTTAGTGTTTCCTTTTTCTGTGTGCAAATCCTTACCTCTACAGATCCCAATTTGTTTTCATTCATCCCTTCAACACAGTCTTGCTTCTCAGCTTCACCTGGTGCAGTCTGTGTCTGTTTGCTGGAATCAGTGATGATGGTGGACTGAATCAACCAGAACCTTGAGGTGGAATTGCTGCATGTTAACTCTGAAGTGATCAAACCAGAAGACACCATCGGCCTCCAGCTTTTAAAGGAGGATTTATTAGAAATCTCCATACAATATATTGTTGTAGAGCAACTTGTCAGGTAGAGAAATCTTATTAAGTGAGTGATGTAAATTCCCAGTTATTTAAACAAGTCTCTTGTTCACTGAAGCCTTTTAGGGAAGGTCCTTCACTCAGGGCTGCTGCCTGCCTCACCTTGCCTCTCTCTCCACCTGCTTCAGCTCTCTGCCCTCAGGACAGCAGCTATCTCCTCTCCCTGTTTAACAGAATGTACATGGGAAGCTACGTCCTGAGGACCTCGCTGCCACCGTCCAAGCTCACTTGGCCCCAGCAGATGAACCTTAGGCTCAGTTCAGCGCACACTGTGTCTCACCTAAAAAATTCATTGCACAGGCTCGAAGGCCTTACCCGCATTTGCAAAGCCCTGTATCACCAACGCGCTTGTAACAAACGTGGGTAGAGACCTTTCCCAAATCTTCATTCGCGAAGACTGGCCGTGACATGGGAAGCACAGGCTGCCCCAAACTGCCCCATATTGCAACCACACGAGCCAAATAAAAAATGCTATGAGAAGCAATGTGTTCCTTACCTTTCAGTGGCAGCTTACTATTAGCTATCGTTTTATAAAGAAGACCTGTCTTCTCTAAAATGTAAATATTCCCAAGGCTGAATTTATGGAGAACTGAAAGCAACATTTCTAACCTTGAACCTCCTCCTCCAACCGTCCTTTGAGTTCACCAGGATCTTGCTTCAGCAAAAAATAATCTGCCCCAGTGAAAGCCCAAGGTGCCAGGAGGAAGACAAGAAAACTTGCTGGCAGACCTGACCAGCCTGCACAGGCTGTGCCAAACTCCTGAGGAAGCACATCTCCATGAGACTACTCAATGTCATATGAATTTTTTTCAAATCAGGTCGAAATGTTGCTTGGTTTTGCACCAAGCATAGCATCAGGATGCTTTCCTGACTTGTAAGCAGACCACTAAAGGACATGTTCAGCACACTGAATTCTTTCATGTGTCAGATGCTTATCTTCAGGTATCTCCTGTTCAGCTTCCAATTTCTTGCTCAGTGCGAGACTTAGATAAGCCTTTCCACTCATCATTATTGCTGTTAAAAGGTTAAGTCTTTGGCTCGTATCAGCCCTGCTGACTGCTTGCCATCTGACTTAACGTGGCCAGTGACATGGAGGCTTTAAATCTACAACATGTCTGCAGCCTGTAACCAGTGTTTAAGCTGACATATTGGTCTTCCAACAACCAAGAATTCATCGGGAGGAAATTCCACTGTTATTTAATATGTGTGCACATTTGTAATGACAAGTTTTTCTGCTTTAACAAGTAACAAATAATCTAATGCCTTTTATGTACAAATCAGAAGGGTTGTGGCTGTGACTCTCTGTACCAGAGAATAAGGCGATAGTGGTGAAATATCTCAGAGACAAATTAAACAGATTTACTGTATGTGAGCATGTGCAACTTCTCCCGAATGACTCCCATGTCATATACTGTACAGGTCAGAAGTGCAAGAGAGCTGAGAAGAAATCTAAACAGTAACTGTAAATTTGGTTTCCCAACTTGTGCACAGTAATCCAGAACTATACTTTTAATCATTTTGGCATGTGAATTTATTGATTTACCCTGACAACCTGCATTTCCCTAGGGAACGCAAGCGAGAGAAAATTCCTTTTGCACCACTTCATGTCTCTGCAGAGACTGAGTTGAATTCAGTAAGACAAAAAGAATTCACTAAATTTCATGACTTGAGCACTGCAGAAGTTCTCAGCATATGCCTGTGCTCTGTCTGCATGAGTTTGAGGTCTCACAAGTGTAAGAATTAAAATAGTGCTCGGGCATTTGATCAGTATTAGGAGACTGAGGTGAGTGGGTATGTGTGTGTGTATGTGTGGCACCTGGCTGACCACCTAGGTCTGCCTGGGAAGGGAGTGTCTTTTTAATAAGCTTTTTGAATATCAAAAACCTGAGTGATGATGTAGCTAGTTGCTGTGTGGAACTGTCCTTCCAACAATTTGGGATTTTTAGGGTCCAGGAGGCTAACTCAAAGCCTTCTTCATGCCTGGGTGGGGATGAGTGGGGATCAGTGGGGAGAACTGGTCTTCTGTAAGAGTGAAAAAAGTGTTAACAAAGAGGCATTGCCTCACTCCATGTGTCCCTCCAATCTCTCCAGAAAAGATGGCAGGAAAAACAGGTCAATAAGGCATCCCCAGAAGATAACTTTCCTCTCCTTTCTTGTCTCCTCCTTCAGGGACCAAGAGGATCAAAATACAGGTCAGGATCCTCCAAAACTCAGTACAGAGCACTGACCCCAAACCTGTCCTGTACCTGACCTGGCCATTTAAGCGGATGACTGTAAGAGTTTTAATTTTTTTAACTGACCCCAGGTACTATTTCATGGGTTTAACATGAAGGCAGAAACCAAAAATGAACAAGGTACCTGAAATTGTAATAAGTTACTGCCATGCTGTCATGGTGGCATCCATATACACGGTGGTGTAAAACATGTCAGAGCATGTTTGTGAGGTTTTATGGGAGTCTGTCAAAGTGAGATGCAAGTGATTAAAGCAAGATTGTGCTGGAGGACCATTCTTAAAAAATTTCCACATCTGTATAGTTCAGTGAACTATTCTTTGAAGCATGCCTGGGTTTGTCAGCAGATGGACCTACATGGTTTGCTACAGATGGGGATGCTACTATTCTAGCATGCATATTCTCCATGAGCCATCAAGGAACCAGATCCCTGAAGCAAAACATGCCAGTATAAGGAGCACTTTATTGCTTGGGGAACAACAATGTGTTTGTTGCCTCCCACAACACGCAGTTAGTGGGAATACAGCTTAACTGAGCGGTGGGTCAGGATCATATAAAAGAGCTCTAATGAGTAAAACAGTTGACACTTGCAAAACCACCACAGTCTGCATGAACAGATTTGATTCCATTACCCAGCCACAAGGCTGTTATATATGAAAATATAAGACAGCTCAGGCATTAAGATTCTACTTGAAATGCTTTGTTTTCTCTTTAAGGATATGAAGGATCAGGTGTATCTTTCAAATACAAGCCCTTTCTGGAGTGGGGAAGAGTAGATCACAGATCACTCATGAAAGTGTTATTTCTGGCTCTGGAGAAATAACCTTGCCCAAGTAAAAGAAATCTCATAAGACAGAATGAAAATAAGGAGAGAAAAACATAACTTAAAGAGGTGGTGTAAAAGGAGAGGGGGAATATGCGTATCTGAAAGGGACTTTGAAAGTGACTCAAAAGAAAAATTCTTTTCCTAGAAAAAGTAGACACCACACAGAATTTATCTGGGCAAATGATGTGTCTTTTTTGAAAAAGCCATATTTCTAAAAATAATTCGCTAGAGAATATCACGTTTCTATCAATGTGTTGGATAATCATCTGTCTTTGCTTATTATTTTATATACTGTTAAGTAGGGGAGAATGAACTGGCAGCTGGTAATGTATTCAGTGTCTAAATGTCCAACAAGTAACATAGAAATCCCAAGTTAAAATTTTATAATAACTTTTTTTCCAAACACCTGAATAAAGGTACTTGATCAGACTCTGTACAAGTGTATGTAGGAGTATATTTCCAAACAATTGTTTCTGGAAAGTTGGTTGGAGATCTGGGAAGCTTGGTTGCCATGTTCTTAATGCAGAGAATATAGCAGATTCATAAGGAAACCCTGGAGCAAAACAGTTAATAATATCGTGTGAACATTTTCCATACAGAGGTCACATATAACTGACACACGGCACTGCCAATTTGATAAAACCCTTTTGTAGAGTAAAACAACATAAGCTAGGCTGTCACTCATTTGAGCCTTAGCCTCAAGGCTTATTTAAGATATAGAAATGAAAACAAAGTGTGCTTTTCTGATAGTCTCTCCTGTTTCTCTTCCACTGGTGCTGGAAGGACCAGTAGGAGTTCAGTACATGTTGGAGGAAATTGTGGTGCCTATTGGTGAATGACACTGCTATTTGTACTCTGTGCCCTACATGACCCAATCAATTCTCTGTTGCAATAAACACCACTGCCTGACTAAAAAACTTAACCTCAGAAATACTGAACCCAAAATAAATGCCATTTGACCTAAATTGGATTTTTTTGTTTGTTTGTTCATTAAAATTGTTGGTAAGATTCCATTTCCTGGGGCAAACCAAGGGCAATAGAAGCAGAGATACTGCTAAACATAATCTCTGATGACTGTATATTGAAACATCAGTGCTCGGCTACAGCCATACATCTTAATTGTGCTGCTCTACTCAAACATTCAAATTAACAATTCCAACCAGGAATTCATGACTATCAAACTTTGCTGTTGTAGGCATTTAGAAAGGTTTGAGAACCCTCACCTTGATATCAGCTTGCCAACTAGTTATCTAACCGACCTAAGTGAGAGAAGCCACAGAGCTGGCTGACTGATTTGTGAGCAAAATAAACATTTTGTCAACCTACTCCCACAGTCTGAGAGACCACAAGCCCAAAAGGAAAAGTCAGATAAGTTCTAGAAGACTAGAAATGTGCCAAAACCTTCCCAGAGAGAATAAAGTATATAATACAAACTATCAGGAAATTATAGCTGTAACTGGGTAGTACACGGAATCCATACTTTCCTGGGACTAATTCTGGAATAGCAGTAGTATGCCCAGGCATGCAAGAGGGATGCACAAGGGCTTCCTATACTGAAACTACTAAGAAGGGAGCAATGTGTACACCAGAAAAAGTGTGTAAATTTTATAAAGTTGCTGTAAGTTGAGTCGACTCCCTCTCCAGATGAATCCTTAGCAATATCCGTGTCAGTGGAGGAAATCCCAACATTGGACTGAAAGAAATACGCTGAACCTATGACAATTAGTGAAAATATTAGACTACATTGATGCAGATGAATTAGTCCTCGCACAGAGAAGATATGTGTCATAACTGACGCGAACAAAGATTTTGTTGTTTTGCTGAAAGCTTCTGGAGGAAATGTCTTTGTATTATACATCAGGAGACTGTTTCTTCCAAATACAGTGTTTTATTGTGTGTTTCAGTCTGTGCTAATTGCCTCATCATCTGTTGCATTAAATACCGAAAACTGTCATAATTTATTTAATGAAAATTAAGAGCAAAGAGCACAAGGGCTCCATTGTAGGGATCAGTGGTTCTCAGAGAGAAATACTGTTTAAAGGTTTGAAAATTGAGAAAACTGGTACTAAAGTGGTTTGAAAAAGAGTACATTTATTGATGATGCCAGTTACTGAAAGACAATGGCTAGCAATGAAACTTTCTTTATAGACATAATGTTTTTTCTGAACACACACATTATATTGGTGTTGTGGTAGCCCTGATAGTCTAAGGACATTAGAATGGCAAGATCTGTAATCATCATTCCTTACTAGACCAACTCATATTTGGAAAAAAATGTTAGTTTTTTGGGCATAGATGATCATGTGTACATAAAACCTTGTCTTTATTTTCCATCACTTGGTAATGTTGGGATCTACATTAAGAAAAATACAGTTCAATTTCTTCAAATTTAGGCTCTTTGAAATCTGTATGTGAAGAGTCTCAGGCAAAAAAAAAAAGAAGAACAAGGACACCTTTTTTACCACTCTCATCACTATTATAAACATTGTAATTGGCTCTGGGTTCTTAGTTCATTTTGATCTTGGAGGTAAATCCAAATGAGTGGCCTTGAATTCACTTTGAATCAGGACTTGACATCATTGTGAAGATTTGTCATGACAATGGATTAGCCTTCACTTTAATCTTTGGCACGCATGATGAAATCATATTTGTGTTGTGCATACAGCAGTGCAGTTTGGTCGCAGACTTTCTTACAAAAAAATAGAATCACACAGGCACAAATTTTATATCTTGGTGACTCCCTGTAGAGACAAAAAATCTGATTTCAGGGACTGATGATTTCACAGCAAAAAGGACGGAGAAATTAGACATAGACTGCCACTGGAACACATTGTGTCCAATTCAATCTGTATTGCATTTCTTTGTCTTTTTATTAGTACTAGTGTTAAGCATAGATGTAAAAACAAGCTTTGTCCCTGAAGACTTCTGTCTAGTAATGCACACCATTTAAAAAAAAAAATTACTACAAAATTAGTTATTCACATAGACTGGTTGTAAAGTGGTTGAATTATGGTTGCCCAAATATAATTACTAATGAGGACTCATTGATAATAAGTGTTTTCCTAATAAACTCTCTCAGGGATCAGTTGTCAGGATAATGCTCTTTAGTACTTCCATGTCAGTTCTGCAGGAAAATACAGGCAGACTGTGACCAGGCAGGGAGCTCAATGATCAATCAGCAGCAAAAAGGAGTGGTCGTTTACACAGCAGGGACCATTACTCAATCAGATGGTGGAACATGGGCAAGGAGAAAAGGGTTATGTATAAACTGTGAATGTGTTTTCTGGCTCTGGGTTCCTATGTATCTTTTAGCAGTGATCACAAGTCTGGCTGGTTTGAGCTGTTCCAAGCAAAAGGCCAGGAGAGGCTTCTTGGCTTCTTGCTTCAGTGATCACTGTCATGGTCAGTCTGGAGGAATGGTGTAGACAACAATGGAAACGGTGGTAGTTTTGAGAGTGGCCCCAGGGATGCAAAGAAGGGACAAGCTGAAGGGAAAAGGCTGCTGCTGAGGATGTGAAACACTGATGCCTTATTTCCTTCTTTATTATCACTCCCATCTCAACCTCAAGGGCCAATATTTCTGAAAGGTCTAAAATTAGTAACACTTTTCCTTGTCAGTGTACTCAAATCTCAAAGAAGGATGGATGAAGAGGACAGAGACTGAGGGCAGCAGAGGGACAGGTACCAATCTATTCACTCTTGTGACCAGTGACACGAAGCTGAGTCAAGGGAGATGTACGTTAGATATCAGAAAAAATTTTTTCACTCAGAGGGTGCTTGAGCACTGGAACAGGTTCCCCAGGGAAGTGGTCACAGCACCAGACCTGACAGAGTTCAAGTAGCATTTGGTCAATGCTCTCAGGCACATTGTGTGACTCTTGGGGTGTCCTACACTGAGCCAGGAGTTGGACTCGATGATCCTTGTGGGTCCCTGACAACTCAGCATATTCTATGATTCTATGATTGTAGTAAGAAATCAGGGCAGAGCTATCAGTAATAAAACAATGACAAAACAGCAACACTCAAGTGCACTTTGGAAGAATAATAAGCCTTTCAAATCCTTAGCTGGTAATATTATGTGGTTATATCACAGTGATTTAAAATGTCAGAAATACATGTAATTATAGTACACAAAGTTTTACTTTATACATATTTTTATATATATTAATATATATATTAATATATATTCTTTCTAAGCATAAAAAAAAACCCAAAACAAACAAAAAACCCCACACATACAAAAATAAACAAACAAACAAAACCACAAGTGAAAGCAAATACAATGAAATCTTGCTATATTTTAAGGCTGATTTACAGGAGGTCTTTTTAATGCAATTTTGTATCATGTTTTGGGTAAAAAAATGAAGTAAATTGAAGTTGATTTTTCCTCATGTGAAGAATGAAATTCTACAATAGTTTTCCAGAAAACAAAACCAGCAAACAAATAGAAGTTCAAATTTAAAACAAACAGCTAGTATTCTAAGGTAGTAATGAAAGTAGACACAGTATAATTTTTTGTTTGCTATTTTAATCAGAAAAGATCTCCACAAAAAGTCATTTGGAATCAGGGAATGGGGCTCTGAGGAGCAATTGAAGTCAAGTATGCTCCACTAACAGTAATTAACAGCATGCAAGCTGTAGTAGCTGCTACAGCGAAACAGGATTAAGTAGGATGAAGGAACTCATTACATTACTTTGAGAGAGATTCCACTTTCTTTTAAGGCTGATGTAAATCTGAAGTAACTTCAATTGCCTTCATATAGTCACTGATCACTAAAGGCCAATGTCAATTCACATCTCATGGATACTAACCAAATGCTCATTTTTCAAAAATACTAGTATCAAAATAAGCAGTAACTGCCTGCATACAAGCAGGTTTTATGCATATGACTGTTCCATGTAATTTTTTTCCCAATGTATAAATGAAAGCTAAAATTTACAGAAAGAAAGCTTTTTCCAATCACTCCTTTATATTAGTTATTAAACATTTCCCAGTGCTAGACAACTATTTATTTCTGAGAAAACAACAGGTCTGCATCCAAGGGAAATACGTTTGCTAACAGACCACATGGAACAGGATAAACATTTAATTATGTAATTTTGAAACTCCAAGGGAATCATCTAAGCTGTAATTTGCCATGTTATCCTGGTTTTGAATACTTCATGCTACACTGTCTGATTATATAAATTCATGTTGACTCTCATGTTAAAGGCATTTTTGCTTTTGAACAAAAATGACAGATTTCCTCTCTGGAAATTAGAGGGTGGAAATTTTTCTATGGAACCAATGCTACTTTGCAAAACCCACCATTTTACAAAACACTGCAGGAGACTCTACTGTAAACTAGTTTTGTTTACCAAAAGACTAAAGTATTTTCATCTGCTTTCAGCCATTCAGAAGTTATCCCAGCAAATTTTTTATAGGAAATTGAAATGGAAATTATAGAACTGTTTGCTAAGGACCATATAACCTATAATCGATTTTACTCCCCTTAGTCTGAATAATACTTTCCTTTATATAAAAGGCATGAGCATATTTACATCTGTGGTTCATTTTGGTACAAAACTACATGAAAGCTTCTCTCCAAAAATGAGCTGAAGTCTGCCCACATTGTTTACTGTCTTACCATTCTTCTTCAAATATTAAATCAGTATCACAATCAATTTCAAACTATTAAGTTACAGACTTTAGTATTCTTGATGGATTGTTAGGGCATCCTGCTCAAAAGTGACACACAAAACTAAAAAACAAATAGACATGATAAGTAAATGTGTTGTGATATATTTATGCAAATATGCTGGTGGAAGATGTGTTCATTTATCAACTTTCATTAGGCTTTTTGAAGTCTGTAATCATGGCTGATATATACAAAGTCAAAGAAAACTTCATTGAAGACTATAATCCAGATTATATATATTAGTTTTATGTAATTTTTTTAACATTTTGGAATAATTACAGATCCAACATCTTTTAAAGTTTCACATTCAGTGCGTAAAAGACATGATCAGCTTCACTGTAATGCCGAACTGATTTTTTTAAAAAAAAGAAATGTCCCAATACTTGTGTGTACTCCCCTTGAACCTCCAGCCTGCACCCTATCCAAAAAAGAAGATGCATGAAGGTCATTTGTAGAAAGATAAATGATGTTTCTGTGTTTCCTGTACTCTTACTCTGTCTTCCTGTCCTTACAGATTCTGTTTCCTACATACTGTGTACATACACATACAGAAGATGATTTGGGTTACACTAACAAAGCAATGAAAAATTAATACAAGTCAATACAATGAAAAAAAACCACAAAAAATAAACCCACTAAAAATCAAACACATGAGTTTGGTTCTAAAGTTCTTAATAAAACATCACATGTCTTGACTGAAGGGCCCCATTCAGAACTCAGGATGCATGACCACTGTCATAAAGCAGGGCGTCCAATTTAGCTGAGAGATTCATCTGCAGCATGCACAGAAGTACTGGACCTGCAGAAAAGGCAAGTAAGTTGTTTGTGCTGATGCTGAGAAAGACCAGGGAGATCTATTATTTGGGAGCAACAGACCTCAAACTGAAGTGAGAGCCGAAAACATTTCAGAAGATATTCATACAATGAATAGTAAAAATCACAAAGACCACATTTCCTTCTAAATACAGAAATGTAATGAAAGTATTTCACTGTCCTTTGTAGTGCATGTGTAGGTGCTTCAAAGGTTCAAAAGTATTCACAAACGATAAAAAATGCCTCTAAGAATGAGTGACTTTAAGACCTCAATCTTTTTAAATTATCAAAGAGCAGACTGAGAGGAGAAATGATTACAAGGTATAGTTATCTCTATGAGGGAAAAGTATAATTATATCTATGAGGGAAAAATACTAAAATAAGTATTAAGTAGTTTTTCAAACCAGCACCTACAAATGCAACAAAAACTAAAGGCTGAAAGCTAAAGCTTGACATTCCCATTATTAAACAGGCAGAACATTTTAAAGAGGAGGGTAGTTTACCTCTGAAACATGGTCATAGAGGAAGTAGCCAATTATCCATCTCTCATGGTCTTCAAACTAACTATCAAATTACCACATCCTGGGCTATATTAAAAGTAGAGTGGTCAGCAGGTCAAGGGAGGTGATTCAGCCCCTCCATTTCACACTCCTGGGATCACAACTGAAGTACTGTGTCCAGCTCTGGGGTCCTCAGCACTGGAAAGACGACAATCTATTGCAGCAAGTCCAAAGGAGGGTCATGAAGATGATTAGAGAGCTGAAAACCTCTCCTATGAAGACAGGCTGAAAGAGTTGGGGTCGTTCAGCCTGGAGAAGAGCAGACTCTGGGGAGATGTTAGGTACCTTCCAGTACCTAACAGAGGCCTTCAAAAGAGCTGGAGAGGAACTTTTTGCAAGGGCATGGAGTGATAGGACAAGGGGGGGATAGCTTTAAACTAAAAGATTAGATATTAGGAAAAAATTCTTTGCTGTGAAGGTGGTGAGGCACTGGAACAGATTGCCCAGAGAAGCTGTGGATGCCCTATCCCTGGAAATGTTCAGTGTCAGGCTGGATAGGGCTCTGAGGAACCTGGTCTAGTTGTCCCTGGGGAGGTGTCCATGGTAGGAACTAAACGATCTTTAAGGACCCTTCCAATCCAAAACAGTTTATGATTCTGTCCTGCACTGAAACACAAAGGAACTACAGCTTTGTAATGAAGCAATTATAAAGAAAATGTTAACAGGCAGAAAACACGCTTCTTCTTGTAATATCATTCTGGGAAATGACCAGACTATTTCAGGTGAAAATCAAACACGCACAGACACAGAATCAGCTTGAGGCAGGCTTCTTAAAGGGGAAATTTTGCAGGGCTGTAGACAAATAAAACGAAGTCTTAATTACAAGCAGTAGTACCTGCTCATTCTTTTCAAACAACCCTTGGGTCTGTCTGGACCTCTCCATAGAAGGTCAGACAAAAAACAACCTTCACATCCCAGTACTAAGCAAAATTATTGACAGCATCTAGTCATCACTAAAGTGATTGTTTTCAAATATACACAGAATTAGTGTACCTTCATAGCTGTATTCATCCGTATTTATAATAGCCTAGATCAAATTTTCAAATAAAGAAAATATTTTAGGTTCAGAAAAAAATCTATTATTCTTCATGAGGACACTTTCCAAAATGCATCATCACATTAAAACAATTATCTAGTGCATTGCTTAGACCAAAAGCAATCTGAAATATATTGCAATTATAGGGATTGGGTAGATATTTTTAAATTGTGAAAATACATCAGGTTTTGAGAGCTTGCAAGTTTTTGAAAACTTTTTTTTCAAAATTATTTATCAGTGTAGCACGGGGGTCAAGTACACTGTAGCCTTCAACTATAAAGCAAAGAGATAGTTCTGTACCAAAGCAAAATATACCCACATACATATAGTAATGTGCACTCATATACAGGGATCGTATGCAAGTAACAGAGTTCAGTTTCATGTTTGCAAATTGCATTTTTTCTTTCCCTCCCTCTCCTAAAATTTAACTGTTGTAATGAAAGCCTTATTAGATTTTCTACTTATTATTAACCTGGAGGCCCTCCAGCCTCCTCCCTACTCTCTTTCTTATTCGTTTTTAAACTTCTGACCCGATGCAATCTGCCTGCAGGGGCAAATACAGTTATCTCCTTCTAAATTAAAATTGTAACTCATTTGGTACAGTTTACACAAGGCCTCAGCTTTGACACATGCAATTACTATGAACATAGGAGGAACATGATTGCTGAGAGCCACTAGAAATAGAGTTTAATCAGAAAACATGGAGTTGTTCCAACAGATTTATAATTTCACCACTTGCTATTCTTTTATGTTTCTGAGTGTTCAGATAATTAGATACACTGGTTTTTTGCTTCCCAAGAGGCCAGCAAAAGCAAAATTCCTACTTTTACATTAACAAGATGAAATTATAATACACAAAATCTATAACTTCTCTGTTGAAATGACAAATTCATACAACATTAATTTTAGTACTTACAGAATGTTACAAATAATTTTTTTTTGTTATATCGATGTGTATCGCATAATGTAGACTTAGGTGAATTAATTACCCATTCAGATGGATTGCCTAGTCTATCAGCTTTTACTCACATAAGAACCCCTTGGTAGCTCACTTTGCCTGTCTTAAAAGGCAGATTTTTTTTAATAGGTCTTTAAAATGTAAGGTTCACATATTGTGCCACTGGTAGGGAATGATCCTCTGGTGTAGTAGATCAGACTGCAGATCTGTAAAAAAAAATGGAGATGTTACAAAGATGTACCAGATTCATAGCCCTACCTGATCTCTGTGCCTCCAGTTCATCTCTGATAAAGTAATTTGAAGTGTATTTGATCAAGTGAAACATAGAGTTGAATCAACAAAGAGAGATCACTCACTGTAATTAGAAAGGAAGATGCAGACTTCAACTACATGTTGCCTTGCATGATGGCATCACATTCTTCTGAGAATAGGGGTGTTCATGATTCAATTGCTTTTACAAATAACTATGAATAGACAAGTGCAACATTGCAGCCCTTTTACTGGGGTTTGAACACATTCATTTTAATTATACTTTAATATCAAGTTTCCCAGGCTGATGGATGGGCCTCTGGGAGTACTGCAGGTCAAGTAAGATGTGAGGTTACAGAAAAGGGCTACAGAAAATACTTTGGTAAAGAAAATGCATGGCTGATGATGTGCTCTGTAGTACAAATCTGGTCCTGAAGATCTGGCTGTTTTTTTCAAGGGGCCACCTGCTTTCTATTTCTCCTTTTATGTTAGCCATTAATTTTGCTGCCACAGGCACAATTCATACTTACAAGGTTGGAGGCTCAGACAAGAGCAGTTGCTGTTTCAAATAGCACTGCTCCATTCCCAAGACAGCCAACTCAGCTGAAATGACATCAGTGACCTGGATACACCAAATTCACCAAAAGATGGACTTTCCCATCCTTAACATACTCTTTTCTGCTGCATGCATAGCAGCAAAGCAAATCCATAAGGCTGGAAGGAAACAAATTGCAGGTAAGACAAAGTAATGTAAAGAAAGAGTCTGGAAGAGCAACAAAGAGAAGCAAAGCAAAAGGAAAAAAGAAAGAAAAATAAGAAAAGGATTACATAAATATTGGTGATGAGGTTGCCAATCTGTCTCAAGCAAACTGCTTAGTCTGGAAGCTTTTCCTGGTTAGTAAAAACCTAACTTAGGTAATGGTAGTAGTTTATAAAGAGATGTCAAAATAGAGACATGTAGTATCATCATGTTTGTTTAAGTCTGGGATGTCTGAGTCCAGCTCCAAAGGCAGATTTATTTTATTTGGCCCCAGGAACATGCCCTGAGCCATTGGCATACAGTGCTCTTCTGGCAGCCTGCTCACTCCTAGCCCTCTCCCTGGGACCCCACACTCGGCAGGCTCTGTAGTAGGAAGGCAAAGCACCTGCAGAGTCATATCGGGTCTTAAAGAGTTTATGGGCTGAGACACAGTCCTGGACAACCTATGCTTTTTGGTTTCAAGCCCATCCAGTTTCATCTCAACCCATTCTGAGACAATTCAGCCCAGAGATCCCTGCACCACATTAATACATTTCCAGAACTGGAGACACAGGTAGTGCAGCTCAAAGCATCTCGATAATATTAGCAGGCACAGTTCTTGAATTGCACTGATGTTGGTACAAAGTGGCAGAAGCCTTCAGCCAGCAGCAGGATCATGGAAGAAGAGGAGAGAAAAGGACCAGAGTAGCCCCAAGCAGTTTGCTTTATGTTGCAGTGAAAACACATCCTGAATGAGCTGGAATTTCATCATGCCCCCATGCACCAAGGAGAGTTGGAGTTTGGGAGCAGTTCTCCGGTAACATGTGGGGTCAGCAACGGCTCACAGTGAGCAATTTTGCAATATCCTGAATGGAAAGGAGACTGGTTGCTCTCTATCTTGTCCACTACAAGCAGCAAAAGTCATAAAATTAATTTAGTAGCAGCCACGTTCAAAAAAAATACAAGGAATTGGCTCACCACACAGCAGATAAGAGAGCTGAGAAATTTCACTCAAAAGGCTGTGGCTTCAAGAAGTCTGGTGGGGCTCAAAAAAAGTCTGAAGGAGCACTTAAAAGGTTCTGAGTGCTGCAAAAGAGACCACAGCAGACTCAAGAAATACCTGCAGCTGGGGAAGTTTTAAAAGGGATGTATTTTATACATTTGCTTTTATTGTTCCCAAGCCATATGTTTTTTGACACTGTTGGAGGCAGGATAATGGATTAGTTAGCCAATGATCTGCACTAGTCCATCCACTCCTCTACTCTGATAAATCCTATCAGCTTCCAGTTAGCAGCAGGTGGGAGATTTCCAGGGCTGCTGCTAAACTACTGAGTTCAACATCAGGTTCTACCCTCCTAAACTATGCTTAATCTCATTTTTTAACCTGTATGTTGTCTCCATATTATCTTGCAACAATGAATTCTGAACTCTTATTGTAAACTGTCTATAATGCACTTCATCTTTGCTACTTTGTTAATAGAGCCTTCATTGAAGTGCTCTACTCACCACATTATGAGAAGATAGTAAAAAACCAGGGGATCTTTATCATATTATTTCCCATACATTCAAAGAGCTCTTTTCTACCCTGAAGCAGCTCATTTACTTATTTATATTTATTACTCATTGCAAAATTATTCTCATAAAATTTTAGAAAGTACATATTTTAAGAGGTAGCTTTCAGAGTTTAATGTCAAAATTTATTACAGATAAAGCACAGGAATTCAAAGGATAAACATTTATTTCTATAATTTGCAATTCCTACTATGGAAAAGTTGTGCTGACTTTTCATGGAGTACAGACTCTACCCTTGTACCAGACTCTTCTGAATCCCTTGGTCCTAGTTCAGACAGTTACAGGCATACAAATTGACTCTAAGGGCATTGGTGTGGACACTGAGGTCTGTAACACGAACATGAAAACACCAAATGTTAAGTATAGCAATGGGGAATCCACAGCTTTTAAAAATAAAGGACTGTGTAAAGGGATATTGTATTTTTATGATGGCCATAAAAATTGATAGTAACAGTGGTTAGATAGGAATGCTGATAGAATAAGAACACTTTTGTAATTCATTTGATTTGTGATGCTAGACTTAAATTTCTCTCCTGTGTTTGTAGATAGAGATAAAAGCAAGTGTATATACTTCGAACATAAATACAAAATATTATCCTCTAAAAACAGGTTTGATCATTTGCTGGACCAGCATAGGTTTCCACTAGATGGTGCTCCTAGCTTTAGGGAAGCCGTAAGTGGATTAACCTGCTGCAATGCAAAGGATCCTAGATCCCTAGGCTGCAGTAATTTTGCTCTTTTCTCACATCTCCTAAGTACTCACAAGTGTAATGTTTTCAATTTCATTCTCACGTTCCAGTCTTCCCACCCACTGGTCTTCCTGCCTCAGTCTTTTCTTCAGCCACGAATTTTCACAAGCCTGTAAAGATGCTTCTAAAATATTTTCTGCAAAGTAGATTCATGCAGAAATGCCATCTCTCAGAAAGCTACTTTAGGAAAAAATAAGTATATCTGGTCATCTTCATTCTTACTGCTATTCTTTTTACCTCCTCCACTATTTCCTTAAGTGTTACCATCTTCTTCATTTTTGACAGGTAAACAGAAAAAAAAAGTCCTAAATTATGCTCCCCACAGAACTCACTTTTGCTATTTCATTGGCAGATACCATAGTACAGATCAACACCCCCCCTCATCCCCTGCCAAAAGGCATTAATTTCTTTAACTTCTTGGGTAATACCTTCCCCTGTACTCTCTTCCATCTAGTAGCAGAGCAGCTTTTTCATCAGCCCCTCTCATACCAGTAACATACATAGAAGGATGCTGAAATACTGGAGATATTTGAGAGATGAGTTTCAAAAATGATCAAAGATGGCAAAAAGTTTTTCCCAGTGAGAGATTCAAACAGTTCAAATCTGTCCACTTTAAAAGTGCTTGAGCAACATCACATACCAAGACAGGAAAAGAAAGTTAAGAATTAGTACAGAACAAAAAATACAGACTTAGTTCAGTCCAAAATCAGTGTGCAGCAGAGTTGGTTTCATGTGCATTGTGAGATGAAGAAGCTAAAACTGAGCAGACCATGAAGTCTTCCCAAAGACACTTTTTTTTTTTAAGAACTGCCTTTGGCTCACAACAGCTACCACTGGTTGGTGGAACAGACCAGCAGCTGGCAGCACCATCAAAAATTTTGTCTCAAAAGTGTACTGCCACAGTCCACTAAAGTGAGATTTCTCTTCGGGATGTAAGATTTTCCTCTTACATCTGGAAGATCACCATTTACAATTGGTGTAACTACAGCACTGTTGATAAACCAGTTGTTGTAACATAGTACACACTGCCATCATGAAGGAGTAGTACCCAGTGCTGCAATGCCTTTGGAAATACCACACAGTCATGTGGGCTGCTGGTGAGATTCCTGCATCCAATACACTGGATATTCATGGAAAGAATATTTCTGTTGTTTGCTAGAGTTACAGAGAAGTCTAGTTACAGTAAGACTGGTTTATCACTCTTAATAGGGAAAGACAGTTTGTTTTCTTCTCTAAGCTTCAAATTCCTTTAATAGTTACTTTGCTAGAAGAGAGGAATGGCTGAACTTGGCCCTAGGCTGACTGACAGTGAAATCTGCACTGACAGACAAATGAGAAATCTGAGGCTGAGGCTGACAGATCCATTTAGCCTATTCTGGATGAGCAAGAGGTAGAGAAGAAATGGACAGACAGAGCTGCTGAAGTTTGAGCTGCAGATGTCCCTTCTATGAAGATCTGTAACTGATGGGGGTAGCCCACTTTGCCTTACCACGTTGAGCCTTGACTCAATCTGCTATGGATTGCATGCCTGTGCACCAAGTAAAGCAGTGCCCTTAAAGGGAAGCATCATGGACAGTGAGTGTTAAGCACATTACCCAAAATAAAAATTGCTACTCCTCCCAGATTTATGGCTCTCAGTACTGTGTATCACCTCCTGCCCCAACTTAAATGGTAATGGGTGAAAACCATTGTGATTTAGTTAACTATCTGAGCTACCTCTACGTAAGAACCCTGCCTGGAAATCACATAGGAATGAGGAGATACATCAAGAAATAATAATTATCTTGAAACTTATTGAACTACTTCATGCAGCAGAAATCAAATTTTATCCATATTATCAACAGATTTGTGTGTGTCAAAAAATTTCAGCCTCCAAAGCAAAAAGCTTGAAAACAAAAGATGCACACTCCATGACTTAAGATCAAATGTGGCAGAATATAAAGACTGGCTTAAAATATCTACCAATAAAAAAAAAAAAAAGCCTACTGTACAATTTGTCAATGCATCTTTCCTGAAAAATACAGTGAAGATGATCCCCTTTGGGTTCTCTTCTATGAGGAAAGAGCACTTAGCAGCAGTCTCAAGTGAAGAAGAGCAAAACGTCAGTGTAACAGAGGTTTGGGGGTTTCACAGAAGAACAAAAGACATTGTGGGTTAATTGACCTGTATTTTTTCAAGAAGATATGAAACTACAGTTTTTGTATGTGGTCTGTGGCAACAAATTATCTGCATCCAACCAGTCTCTATATGGTAAATGACATGAGACCAAGAACTGAAAGTATGGTGTATGCATCCGTGTGTGTGACTATATATAAGTTATTGTTATACAGTATATTTTTATAAATATGATGCAGTTGCAAAGCTTCTGGTGAAGTGAGAGGCTACCAAGTTATATTTCTTGCAAGTCAGACAATAAGCCAACTTCTAAGAATTTGACATTCATTACAAGGGAGAGGGCCAAGCTAAGAGAGTGTTCCTCAGACGCTGTGGATCGTGGCATGGTTAATTTTCAAAAAGCATTATAAAATATTCTCTTCATCATATCAAACATCAGAAGGCAGTGAGTTGATGGCACAAAAAAGACATGAGTATGGGCATAAGCTTTTCTCAAGTTTTCTGAAAAACCCCAAAGAATAGTTAAAAAGGATGAAAAAAAAAGCTTTACACCATAGCAGCAGTGTATCTGAAAAAAAAGCTGTCTTCTGAGAAACCTCCTTTTAAGTCATTGTCATTCCCTAACTTCACAAACACTTCATGTGGCAACAACAGTCTCACTGATGCTACAGATAATGAACTTGAGATTTTTAGGGCGGTTGAGCCTTGAAATATATTGGCTACTTGTCACTCTTGGCTTTTTCTCTCTGATGCTGATTGCGACCATAGCCCAAGTCCCTGGCTTGCTGGTAGATATTCTCTGCGGTTCAGTAGTTTAACTTACTAGACAAAGAGGTAAAGTCCAACACTTCTGGAGCAATGGCCATTCAAGCAGAACACCACTTGACTACCTAAGCTGATCTCTGTAACTTCTGCCCCAAATCCCAGACAGTAACTTTTGCATGAGCTTCTATTTCTATTAAGAAAAACAGAAAATATTTACTACAAACGTCTAATGGGAGAAAAGTAAACATCTGAAAGGCAGCCTTTGAATGTTTATTTTTTTTAACCAGCCTTTCCCCAAATCTGCTCTTCTCCAATTTAATTTGAATCTGGATGCTTTTAGCCTCTACTTCCAGTCATTGAGTCTTGTTATGACATTGTTTTCTGCAGGAATAGAGTCATCTACCACTGGCAATCTCCTTAAGTGCATGCAATTATGAATCCTACAGAGTACAATCAGTCTCCAAATTTCTCATCAGCTGTTTTTCTTCCAGACCACAGAATATTCTTTTGTGTTCTGGCTGAAACCTCAGTTAAAGACTAGTGCCATATATGAGGATGTGATACTGTGGTAACAATCTCACTTATGCCACAAACAAAGGACAATGGGACAGACCCATGCTCAATCCAAACAGGAGAGCCATGTTATTGCATGTTTGTGACATGAGTGGGAGCCTGAATATTGTGTTGGGAGGATCAGCTGATTCTGGGCTGATGATCCCCTTGTCCTCTTAATAAATGCATCATCTCTGAATACTCTTTCCCTTCTGTCTGGCTCACTGTTATGTGAGTCAGAGAATTATGGCACACGAATTAAAGGATACGGATATGGCTGCTCCGCTGAGGGGCTACAACCTACATGCAAGCCTGCAACTACCTCTTGGGACAACATGTGAGTAGATCTGTACTGCTAGCAAGGCACAGGGACAATAATCTTCCCTGCTCCCTTTGCAAATCCTCTGCCGGCTGACCCGTAATTACTAGTGGTTGTGGGTGGAGTTAGTGAAGTCACACAGATGAGCTTAAGCCCTCACTTAAGACATTTTGTTTAACAGGGGCTGCTCTGTGGACCATCAGTATGGCTATTCTTCTCTACCACTGAGTAGATTTTCTAAGATCTATCCATCCTTATCAAAGCTCTGGGAAAACAATCTGATCCAGCCAGCAACAGAACACTATGAATGAAGCAAAAGCCACTAGCAGGGAGTTCCTGTAAATTAAAAATCTTTTACAACAGACACCAAAAAAAAAAATCAATTACCTTTTCGCAAGAGCCAATGAAAAAGTGTTAAAACCTGAGCTCAAGATTAGTATAGAACAGGACTGTGCAAATTATAACTGGATCATTTCAAGTGATTATTACTACTTGACAGGGTTTAAAACTTTCACATTAAATTAATGCATCCTGTTTAGCCATCCTTAGTTTGTCATCACTCACCGTTGTAAAATATTTCCTTTGAAATGCTACTAACACAAAATGTTCTATTCAAAGAATTGTCTTTTTAGTGGCAAGATGATCTTGAATTTAAGAAAGTTGTAGAAAAGTTAGGTACAATCAATCATATTAACTAACCACTCTGTTCTCCAGTGCCTAGAAATCATTCTTAGCATGAAGAACAGCTAAGCGACTCTGAGCTCATACAAGAACCTATCTAAATTTAACTGCTGTATCATTTTAATGAGAGATAAAATGCCCTGCGTCCACAAGCAGATGGTGTTAGCCCACATTAATATACTCACTGGAGAACTTAATATGCTTAGATTTAGATGGGTTATTCCACTGGATGACGCAGTGCATGACGCATCCTGAAGCAATGTATCTGTATTTGGCAGTTCTTTATCATCTTACTTGGTTCTACTGGCTACACACTGCTTTCCCTGTGTTGTGTCCTGTCCTGTCCCTGGGTTATAACTGGCAGATATATAGGTGCAGGCCTTTGTGGTTCTTATTTGTGGAAGCCAGAAACACTCACTATGGCACAGCCATATTTTGTATTTTCACATGATTCCTGGATTTTACTGACCCTAGGAAAGATCCATGCATCCATCTGTATTTGGAGAGAAGTTCTCCCCACCAACAACCCCCCACAAACATACTTACTTATCTCCTTCTTTCCACAGCAGAATGGGGAGGGGTATACAAGTAAGAAAGAGATGGATGCCTGTTTCTGCCTTGCCCTGTCTCATTTGAGGGCTGCAGCTGCCAGGGATCTGGCATGGTCAGGGGCATGAGCTGGGCATAAGGCCACTGGCACCACTGTGACTCCCATATGGTCTCCTTTTCTCTAGGCTGAGATTTTGCCTCCCTAAAATCTGCCTCCCAAGGCAATAGATTGAATCTGGACATTCTTGCCCAGGGATCTTTTGGCAGCTCATCCTACTTGCACTTCCAAAAGCATAAAATGTTTGTATATTATGTTTTGCATATTTAACCAGTGTTATTAGCTTATAGTAAATACATATTTAAAACATATTAAGTAGTATACTACTTTAGAAAAATTAAATTAAGTAATTACTGTGATTGGAAAATGGTATTAGATGCAATTTGATCATGGTATTCATTTCATGAAGGTTGCTTCTGGTGAAATCATTTATATGAATTTGATCCACCTTATCAGCAATCTCTATGACTATTTTGTTACGTGAATAATGAACAAAGCTTCCTAATATAAATCTTCGGATACCATTTTACTCATCTTCTGAATAAAGTTAATGTAGTGCTCTTTAAATAAAGGTTGCATAATACAAAACCTCTGTAAATAAGTAGAGTAATTTAGAAATGAGAAATCATTTGAAGTGGGCGGAAGAGAATATGTGCAAACTTAAAGTTCAAATGTGTTGGAATTCAAAAGGTATTTTCATAAGATATTGCAATATTTGCACAAAGATACAAGTGGAGTATTCAGAAAGCTTTAAATGTTCTTATCTACTTTATATAATGTGATCTCGAGGATGAAAAACATTGACTCAGTGTTCTAACTTGCAGAAATTATCATGACAGTCATGGAGCTTTAGCTGCTGTATACCTGGGCATAGTATTTAAATGGGGGGAGAGAAAAACTGCTTCTTTGGGGTATAAGTACATCTGCAGAATTTTATGAACATGCATATCTTACAAACCACAGATATATCTGAAAAGGTACAGAAGAGAATTCAAGGATTTCATTTCCTACCTTCCAAGATTATCTTATGTGAGGGAGAGACTTTTTCATTTCCTGAGGATTGTTCTTTCCTGACAGAACTAGAAACGTCAGGACATTCAGAGAGAGAAGAGGGAGAAGGTGTATATGAAGATGAGAAAGAAATGAATATAGGTGTAGGGGACTACAATCATAGCAAATCACTGAAAATATTTGCTACTTTAATTTATACCTAGTTCCCTTTATCTGTGCTCTATTTTTAACTTCATACACCTTGTGTGTGTGGCTATCTAGAAGGATGTGGTTTTTGCAATAAAAACTAAGATTCAGTCTAGATCTAAACCCTTCCTAAGAAGCAATACTTTTAAACATCTGTGAGATATTACCAGAAATAGTATGGACTTTTATTCTGTGTTTCAGTTTAAGAACAGCAAGAGAGAAATTAAATACACAGGATGAACTGGGATAGCATTGATCAAGTGATCAAGTATGAGCCAGATCTCAAATCCCAAAGCAATTTGTTCCACAGTCTTGGATCAGTCTTTGAGTGAGTTGAGCAAGGCCCAAAATTTCTTTTCCTCAACTACGAAAGGATGAAATCAGCCCACACTGCACCTTAAATTCACTCACTCCCAGTAGTGTGCAGGGGCAGGATTTGTGCACTAAGTGTGGACTGCTGGCAAAGCCCCTGTGACACCTAACACCTCTGCCTGCTCCTCCTCCACTACGGAGAGGCCATCAGCAGGTGGGAATTGATGAGTTTGTTTGCAATTGCTGAAGCCGAGATCATGTGAATTATAACACTGCAAATCCTGAGGTGAAAAGTACATATTAAGTGAAAAATTATTCCTTGAAAACCCTGAATTATGTTTTATTATGTTTTCTAATAATTCCTGAATGAGGGAGGTCTTATTGCCTTTTTTTTTTTTTTTTGGCACATGGGCCTCATTTCTTCAGGCTGACACATCCAAGATACTACAGAACTATCAAGAAAAGAAACTGATGTTCTTCCCATAGACCTGCCACTAACTCCAGCCATTCCTTTCGTGATTGAAGATAGTCAGATGGATTCTCCATTTCCTCACAAATCAAAAGAAAAATGTGAGTACATATTCATTGCAAAATCTGTACTACTGCTAGTAATTCACCTTATATGCTTTTTCCCTTCACAAAATACTTTTTTTCTTCAACCTTTCCTGGTTTAAGCACTGAATAAATTTGCAATGGGAGTCATGAGGGAAAAATAAGAAAAAAAGAGGCAAAACGCCCTATGGAACATGTGAAATCAACTGTAGAAAAATCATTTTAAGGGTGGAAGTGCACCTGAATCATGCTTCAATAGGTATCAGCTGATTCTACCAAATGGCCATCAAGGTCAAGGACCATCATAAAAGCCAAAGCAAGGACTTTTCCTAGACAAGAATTTTTTTATTTTGAAATAAAGTTCAGTGCTGTGGTCAACATACTTGCTTTTTATGAACACTTATTTGATTTATTTTTGAGAAAACCACTTCAGTTTAGCTGTTAAATATTGAATACTCCTTTCCTACTTCAAGGCTCACAAAAGCATATTTCACAATTAATATTTGTATGCTTTTTATGCATGAGTCCTCTTATTTATACAGCTCCCTATAAATCATATAAGTGAATGACACAAAGGACCAATTAGAGCTTTTTCTGCACCAGGGTAGAATGGCACTTAGATGTTTGTGCAGTCTCGTTTTAATGGTTTCAGGTTCCACAGTTCCCCTGGGGAGATTATTTGAGAGCTTACTGCAATTTATTCTCATGATAGCCAGCTTCAACATTTCCTTTTCCAATTGTATCATAATACACTTACATCCAACATAATGTATCACACATTTTCTCCTCTTGTGAAGCAAGGTAAGTTCTATAAATCCTGCAATAAATTCATCACCTCTTCTTATATCATTATAAGCCCTTATTAGCTGACTTCTGAAGCATATGCTAGTCTTGATAGCAACACCACAGTTATGTCTCTTTAGTGATTTGCACAAAAAAATAGCTATCAAACCCCAATAATATTGACATACTTTATTCAAGCTCCAAATTAGTTCACAAAGATTATACATGTTATTAAATAATTCTATGATTCCATGTATTATAAGGATAAAATACTGCCGCTTTTTTATTCATGCTTGCAGAGCCTTAACCCCATCCTCCTAGGGTCATATAATAACATTCCAGGAGCAAATTTTATCATGTATTTCTGGAAGGATCCAAATAAATTTTCTAGTTCTCTGCACAGTAAGCGGTATCTTCGTGTAAGTGTGGCTTACTGTGCCCTGCCATGTTGGCTAGTCCCTTCATCCCTCTGTTTATCAAATGCTAAACTGGTTTGTTTTCAGACTCCTTGCCTGCCCTTCCCATTCAAGTCCTGCCATGGGATTGCCCCTGATCCAGGGCTCATACTCAGTTCCTTCACTAGGCAATTTTTTTTTCACAAGAAACAGGGCTGACATCCATCTTTTTACAACTTCAGATTAAAGGGACTACAAAGAAATGGAAACACATTTGTGCAAATTTAAGACAGCTAGGCTGTACATTTTTTAAGTTATCTGTCTTCAGTTATACTGATCACAGCAGAATTTTAAAGAAAACAAATGAGAACCAAAAATCAGGGAAGCTCCTCTTAACCTCCTAATAGTTCATGTAAGTACATGTAGACTCTAAAACAACCTAGAAGATGGTCATGACATTACATTTCATGGAATATTGTTCCTACAGAACAAATGAGTTCTATAAAACTACAAAGTCTCCTGGAAACTCTGTCAGGTGTTACAGATGTGGTTAATTAAAAAATAATAGACTAAACCCATGAAAGCAGTAATAAAAAGTTAGAATACTGCTTATGCAGTCAGTAATACAGAACAAGTGTTCTTGGAGGAAAGGTTTAAGGGCCAAAGGATCAGTCAGGTGGCAAGTACTTCACTAGATTTTACAACTGAGAAAGACGCTACAAATACCAAAAGCTCTGGTGCAACTAATAATAACATTAGTTCATTGTTGGAAGTTGGCTTTAGAAAACGGATAAAACACAACTAGCAGAAATAAAGAAGCCTGCTTGCATCTCACAGATGAACCTGTTCCAGTACCCTCATTGCACCTGGTGTCCTACACCTACTGGATGGGGAAGCAGTGCATGTGCTGGAGTGAGCGCTCTGATGGGCCGTGTGCTGGATAGGCAGTGGCCACAACCTCCTGCCTGCTGACCTGCCAGGACAGCTGTTACTGCCTGACAAGTCAGAGAGATCCCTGAGGGAAGATGCAATGAACTCCTCCCTGGCTACGTGGCATGTGGGCCCTGTTAGAGACTTTCTGCTTCCTTCTTTAAGAAATCTGTCGTTTATTATTGAAATCAGCCCCGTATGGCTGAATTAGCAATGGGCTAGAAGACACTGGAGAGGAAAAAAAGGAGAGGGAAGCTAAATAATTTGGAATGCAGCTAAAATACTTCAGAGAGTTTAAGGTTAAAAGGGATCACTGGATCACACACTGACCACTGGCCATTAAGTCTTATGACTAGTCCCAAACTGAACTAAGGATCTTGTTAGTGATTAAAACTATTATAACTGCATTAGGTTATCTCAGCTCCCAAAGCTCCCAAACACTGATTTCTATTCTATGTTCTTTTCTACCATTTCAAAAAGCTTTAGCATGCCAAATCTTGCAGATCTTTTTGACAAATCGATAATGCTTTTTCAACGTATTTTTATAAGATATTTCCTCCAGTGCTGTAGTCCTTTGGCAGGTCTTTTTGCATGACTTAATCTTTAATGTCAAGAGCCACACACGTTGTTCTACTATCAGTCTCATTAATACACACAGTAATCCAGGTAGTACATCCAACAGTCATACTGGACACGTTGCACCGGGACCTTATCTATAATAGTTTGCTTGATATGGTTTTTAGATGACTTTTTCTAAGACCTAAGCTCTCATTCCAGAGGCGTGGCTTGCATCCTTGGAAAATTTGGCTGTAAATTTGGCTTACTCATTTGGCTGTAACAGCCTGTTTGAAAGTGTTAATTTTACTAAGCAGTCCAGATGACATTGCAGTTGCTCTCACAGTAGTTTACCAAATTACCATTTAGCACATCCATGGATTTGCTATTAACAAAGTGAGTTTATTATGGATATTTCATAAAAACCTTAAAAGATGCTGAGCCTGCAGAACCTTGCAAACCCCAAAACCATGAAGACTAACCTCTGAAAAATTTTCTTTCAAATGTCAAAAAGGATTTCTTTGTTTAACACATTAACAAAGCATTAATTCAAAAGCACATTAATTCAAAAGCATTAGCCATTAGAAGTATATTTGGTATTAAACATAGGACTCAGAGACCATTTTGCAGTTCTAAGCCTAATCATTAAAAACAGCAGCCATGATGTTTCTGCAGTTACTTTTATCAATTTACCTGCAAATGTCACTGAATAAGGCTATCAGAATTGGTTTGTAAGTCAAGTGAGGTGATTCATATTAAGGATATCTTACATATTCCTTATCAAATCGTTTACATATTTTCCCTCGTTTTCCCTCTGGTTGCTGTTAAACAGTGGAGAACAGCACAGGTCACCCCGCTTGGTCTTCTGAAAGTGGGCAGAACACGAGTGGCTTTGTTTGTTTCACTTCTCGAGAACACATTTTATATTTAAAGATTTATTAACCCCCAAACTTAGCTACTTCCTCAGGCAACTCAGCCAAGATCCCAAGGTGCAAATTAGCCAGACATCATTAAAACTGTCTCGATTTGCTCGCAACAGCGGGTCTCCCCGCGGACCTCCCCAGCGCCAGCCACGTGATGCCAGCACAGCACCTGTCTTCTCCCAGGTACGCCAACGATGCTCATTCAGCACCACCGGCACCGCGCGCCGCTACAGCCGCGGCACCGAAGGATCACCTCCATCCCGGAGCGACTCACATCCCTCAGCCCTTTTTATTCCTCGGTTTTTGTTTTGTTTTGTTTTGTTTTTTTTTTTTAATTCCCCTGCGCCGCCCCACGCCCAGCAGCACCCCCGCGCCGGGGTTTGAGCGAGGTGCCAGCCCCCACCCCAGGTCCCCGTGGCCGCCCTTCACGACACCACCCCCCGCTCCCACCGGCGATGCTGCGCTCCCGAGGACCCCGGGAGCGGGCGGGCGGCGCCCCTCATCCCGCCGGGCGGGGCCGCGCTCCCGGCATGCCCGAGGGGGACGCTCCCAGAGTGGGTAGGTGGGTGGTTGGGTGGGCGGAGGGACGGAGGGTGGGAGGGTGCGCGCCCGCTTCCCCCCCCCCCGCCCTTACCCACGCCGCTTCCCATTCCCACCCGCTTCCCATTCCCACACGACGCGGAAACCGGCGCCCAGCCGAGCCGCTGTAGCCGGCGCGCAGGGCGCATGCGCGGCAGGGCGGGGGCCGGCGTCTAGTGGGGAGCGCTCCGGCCGCCGGTGCCGCCCGCAGTCCCCGCCTGCTCTCCCGCACTCCCGCCCGCCGCTGCCCGGGCACCGGCGGTCGCCGCGCAGCGCCCGCGCCTTCTCCCGCGCCAGGTCCTGCCCCACCATGAAGTTAAGCAGCCGGGGCCGGGGATGCTGCGTGGGCGGCAGCCGGGAGCGCGGGCCGCCGCCGCGGAGCCCTTTCGTGCACCAGCTGCGCTTCAGCCCCCTGGAGAAAGCCAAGGTAGGGGCGTGCGGGGCCCCCCCCTCCTCCTTCCGCGCCGTGGCCCCTGGGGCGCACCGGCCGGTGGGCCGCGTCCTGCGGCGGGCGGGGGCTCCCTGCCGGCGCTTTGTGAGCCCGAGGGGCCGGGAGAGCCGGGGGGGAGCCGGTGCCTCTGTGTGTGCGGGTGGGCGGGGGCGACGGCGTCGTGCTCGGGGCGGGCGGGGTGCTGGGGGCGGCCGTGATGCTGTAGCGCCTCAACTTGTGCTCCGATGCCTTCTTCAAAGGAAAAAAAAAAAAAAACTGTGGGGTTTTTTTTTTTTTTTTTTTTCTTTTTTTTTTTTTTTTCTTCGGTGGGTTTGTTTTGGATTTGGTTTTTTCCTTTTGGTTTGGTTTGGCTTTTAATGGGGGGCGGAGGAGCGGCCCTGCGGAGCCCACGGTTTCCACCGTCAGGTTGAGGTATTGACCCTGGGCCGAGGCATCCCGTGCAGCCTAAGTTTGGCTCCTAGGTAAATAGTCCCTGCGGCGTAATTTAGGCATTGTACAGGTAGCGGTGAGATGACAGGAAGCAGTATTAAGATGCAAATTTGCAGTTGCATGGCTTTTTATTTGGTTGATTGGTTGGGGTTTTTTTCCACCCCCTCTGTGCCTCAGCCTCACTCGCCTCGCACTGTGAGCAGTAGGTAGTTGGGTATTCAAAGGGCATGGCCCTTGTCTTAGGCTTTCGGTAAGATCTGGGTCACTTGCTGGAGAGAGAAATACCGCCAGAGACTCACCTTGTGAGGGGCTGGCCATTTCTGTGACTTCCATCACTGTAATACTTCAGTTCTTTAAAGCTGTTGTTTTGGGAGTGTAACAGCGTATAGTACCTATCGATATTGGAAATTAAGATCCCCTAATAGCGAACCTTTTGGATCAAGGTGCTCTAGATCCAATTTTGATTTAATTACATTTTGAGTGAAGTTCGTTGTTGCAATGCCCTGTTGCTGTCCAGATATTTAACGCAAGATACGTATCGCCTGACTTAAAAAACATTGGAATGTGCCTCATGTTACGTATCTGGCAGTCAAGGAATTTATAGTAGACTCCAGTAGAAAAGATTTTTACTTTTTTAATCAAGTTTCCCGGTATGTATTCAGTGGTTACTGAGAAACTGTTGCTTGAGCCAGAAAAGTGAGAAAAGGTGTCTGTCGTTTGCTGCATTTAGTTTATACCTAGGGCTTCCTCAATAAATTGCATAGTTGTAATGATTTCCTTTCAGTGTTCCCCTACTTTGTTCCTGAAGTCACGTTTTCTATGTAATTAATGAGGTAGAAGTCCTTCAGGGAGCAGAGAGAAGCAAAGATAGCATGTATTCATAGGGACTAGAATTGTGTCCAGTTATAACAATATTTCATTTTGCAGTGTTATTATATTTTTTAACTGTTACTTCCTACTTGGTTATTTATAAGAAATTTTGAAAATACTCCTGGGAGAGCAGAGTATCAGTTTTACAGTTTTTGCAGTATTGAGTCTTAGAGGAGCTATCAGCATTGCTGATCTGTTCTTAGTCCTGACAGACTTTTAGGTGCTTCGTCAGCAAAGTGACTTGTGACTGGTCGTAGAACATATCTGCCTTCTGCGTGGGCTACCCTGTGTATCTGTACAAAATGTGAGCTTTGCTAATGGACTTCAAGAATTTATTACATTCAATGAAAACTGCAAGATACACTTAAAGCTCTGTAATTTTTGACGGTGCACAGACCAAAGGAATAGCTGCCTTGCCAAAGAACGTGTCTTGCTCGGTCTTGCTTTTTAAGTGAGTTATATTTTACTGATACACAGCAGCACTGATTTCTTGAACCCAGCCTTTCTTACAGTCTTATTTTCGCAGTTTTATGTGAGGAAAAAGAGCATGTAAGCTGACAAATGGAACTGTGATAGATTTTCTTCTTTGCCTCAGTCATGCTTTTTCAGCTTCTTCACCAATTAAAAGTTGTGCTTGAGATAGAAGCTGTTAAAGAAGAGCTGTGGAACTGTTCCACTTGTGAGAAATGCTCTCAGAAGTGCTCCCCAGAGTGAATTATGGCAGTGCATGTTCTCTTCCATACAGTCCTGGCCAGCTACAGAGGGTCCGGTGTGAACTATTACAGCTGAACTCACTTCCTGTTCAGCTGTGGGCACATATTGTGTCACAGGCTTTTCTGTCTGTCCTGTGAATCTAGCGGGGGATATTTGGGATTGCAGAGCCTATCGAGGAAAGTCAGGAATGCAGGTACAAGAAATAGGAAGCACAGGAAACTGGGAGACAAGACTACTTTGTCTGAAGGTGTGTTGTCTGTTGCTGATGGTGTGCCAGATAGCCCCATTATCTTCCCTACAACCTCGTCCTGCACTTCCCAAGAGGTTAGACTAGCTTTTTTATTCATTAATACAACTCAAAAGTAAGTGCATTTTAGCACGTTTCAGTCTGAGACTGTGGGAGTGAAAGAAAGATTGAAAGTAAGACGGCAAAACAACCATAAAGGGGAAGAACAGCAAAAAGAAATCCTTTTGACTGTGAAGGAACTGTTCACATCATCTTTTATTGACTTTATAAAATTTGTAATCTGGGAGATTACAGGAGCATAAAAGCAGTGAGGCTGTTTCAGAACTGAATCTCATTCATCCTGTAGAAATGATGGCTATTTTACTCTGATCTGAGGGTGACAGTAGGGGTCATTCTTGAAGCTACTTGTTTTATTTTGGTACTGTAATAAAAAGATCTTTTCTGAGAAGAAGACAGACGTGATTTCATTAACCATGAATTTCTTCTGGGCACCAAGACGTAAGTCGAAGCTCTTAATTCTAGTTACTGCTGCAGATCAGGCAGAAGCATTACCGGAGCTGAGCTGTCACTAACTGTCCGTAGCTTTGTTTCTCTGCTACTTAAAAACACAGTATGATGCCATTTTCCTTTCTTCCAGTGTTTCTGGCCCTTTTATTTCACCAATGCTGGCATTCATTTGGTGCCTTGGTGAGCTGATTTGGCTCATTAAACCAGCATATCATTGTGTTTTTCTGTGTTCTGATTGTTTTCTTCTGCTGGGATGGCTTTTTTTTTTCCCCACTAATGAGCTATATTCTCTGGTTGCAAGTTCACTTAAGTGCTAGAGCTGACTCAAGGGGAGGATGGAGGAGGGAGTGAACAGAACCACTCTCTTTAGCAGCAGTGATCTCTTAGATTGGCTTAGTTGCACATAAAAATTTCTACTCCTCTGTTTGTTTCCATGAATGTGTCAAGTGGGAAATTTGGAGAGTGGGAAAGAGAATTGCTGAGGGATGAATTCATAGCTCCTTCAGTGCCATCTTTGAGTTGTGCTATAGGGATGATGATAGTGAAGAAGTAAAAGTGTGGGGCAAGATGTAATCTCTGTCTGATATGTGTAAAAGAAAAATCAAAACTTCTACCATGTCAAATACTGTTTCCTTTTTTCAGTACATTATAATTACTTTATAACAAGTCATGGAAATTTTGTTATGGATAAACTGATTTTTAATGATATTTCTCACTGTATCGCTAATTTCAAAGTTACTTTTTTTCTGTCTCTCTGTGCATGAGGGGTATGATAGTGGATATCAAGATAGGAAATGGACCCACAGAAGTAGAAACAAGGGTACTCTCTGATTCTCTTGCTCTGGGTGTTCTGAAGAACTTAAGTCCCTTTTAAGTCCATATTTTACACCTTCATCGTGAGTTCACACTCAAATCTGAATGCAGAGTCTCTAAACAAGTAGAAGATGATACCTTTTTAGTTTAAGTGACTTGGCTTACATCAGATTGAAGCCATTCTGATGGCAGAGTGGAGATCAGTTTCCCAGGGCAGCCTTCTGTTACAAGCTGTAAGACCATCCGCTCCCTTCCTGCTGTCCATGGGTCTTTCACAGTTTACACTTCAACTTCTGAAAAAGTAAGCTGGATCCTGTAGACCAGCAAATGTTAAATAAACTGTAGTCAAACCCCTCTTGAGAATTTTGATCATGAGCTGAACCTCCCAAAATACAACTCCAAATGAACCTTTAGGTTTTTTAAATGTTTCTCAAAACACAGCTGTTTACATATGACTTATTAGTAGACAGAATTTGTAATTTTAATAGGAGACATGTCTGGGTGAATGTCCTAAATGTGTAAAGATGTGATCTTCAACATAAGATATCTGTAGAAGGTCAGACCAGAAGTGTGTATCTCCTGCATTCTGATCACTGACAATAGCCAGTGGGGACAGGATCTTATCCCTTTTTCTGTCTGACACTATTACTGTACTATCCTGCTTTACAGGATAGAAGCTTTCTTACCCAGGAAGATGTCTGAATATAGATGTAGACTGAACTGGTTTTCAAATGTTAGCGTCTTTCACAATTCCTAACCTCCTTCAGGGGCTAAGTATATTTCTCTACCCTGCCAAATTTCTTATGTGGACAGATACTGAACTACCGCCTGCTAAAAAGAGGCTGGTGTCACAGCCAGACCCTGCACACTTGGTGCACTTGCTTCTTGCTGGCCATTACCACCAGTGCTGTCTTTGGAAGATCAAGAGGCCTTTTCTGCACATTTATGCTACCTTTCATGACGTGATGGACACAAGCACTGCTTCTCTTCTGTGATGTGGCACTAAAATGATCTTGGTACAAAGGATTGCTACAGAGATGCAAAGGATGGAATATTTCACTACCACTCACCTACCATTTGGCTTTGCCTTGGTATAGGAGGAGACTTCGAGGAATGGGAGGGAGAGACTGTGTCCTCACCTGCATTTTGTTTCCCTTATTTCTTGGTGGCTGGTCCTTCTCATTTTAAGAACTTAGAAGGCAGCTACTCTCTCATCTCCAGAAAGCTCCCCTATCTGCTTCCAGACATGGTGGTCCTCTCTGTGGATGCAGAGCTGTGTGAGTTGGTGTAACTTTGGAGCTCATCTGACCATTGCAGTGTGTGAAGTTTTACTATTTCCTCTGAGAAAATAGCCTATCTAAGAAAAAAAATAATCCTTTTTCTATCAGTTCTGCAAACTAAAGCAGTCTACACAAGGACTGGAATCCTGGTTTGGGGAGTGAGACCATTATTGTTACAAGATGATGTCTTGTAACGGTGCCAGTCTGAACCATCACTGTAATATCTGGTATTGCAGTGGGCTGATAGCTTAGGCCTTGAAACTGATACCTTGGGCTTTTCTTCTGTTGTATGCTCCCTGCCCCTACCCTAGATTTACAGATATGTGCAGCTGCAGGGTGAGGTGGTTCCTGAGCTGTTTTGGGAAGTGAGAGGAATTGGGAACTGATCAATGGGAAACTGAGCTGCATGATGACTGGATCTGCATCAGGGAAGAGAAGAATATGAATAAAGCTTTCCATAGCAGCCTGGAGATTCATCAGATTAGGCACAACATGAGACAACAGCTTATGCCTGTTACTCATTTTTGCCCAGCCATTGTGATGCTGGAAAGTGCTTTTTTTTTCTTAACCTTATTTAGTATACCTGTGAATATGTAGCGTATTGACTTTTAAATTCTCTTTACATGACCCTTGCTTCCTAGTGTCTTCATCTTCTGTTAACCTCCATTGTACAGCTGGAGGAACACTGGTGCTACCCCAGTCAACTTCAAACAGTTTTCAGTTCCCTCTCTTTCCCTTAGCTAGTCCTGAAACTGTACCCCCTCCACTTGAAGAGGGTATTTTTTCTTTCTTCCTGTCTTTTGAGTGAGAAAGATGTGACTTGGACTGTGGAACTGTTTCCTGGAGCAAGTGGATCACTGCACAGATAGTATTTTCTGGAGGACAGTTGGAAATAACTCCAAACAGCTCAGGAAAGACTCTACTGAGGGAGAAGTTCCAACATGACATGTTTTTCAGCAGAGTTGAAGGAAGAGAGCTGATTGTCAGCCCTCTCTGAGAACCAGAGTGCTGGGAGGAGGTGCAGAAGCAACTGGCTTCACCATGGCTTCCTAGAGGAGGATAATTTCTTGGAAACCTCTGCTTTCCAGGGAGTTGTGCCTCACAGTGCAGACCTGGAACTTAAAATCTTGTACATGTCTGGATGTTTGTCCAGGGGTCTCTGTACAGTATTCCCACAGCTTCTGGTTCAAAGAACATACTAGAGAGGAAGAGATTTCCCATTTGCATCCTGTTTTGCTGTGTGAGTGCACCCTGCTGAAGTGTACATCACTGTCTGGTAGCTACTGTGATGGACTGACTTCTCTGTAGTGCAACAAAATTTACAACACACATGCTAAATATTTGCTTTATGTGAGGCTGCAGAAAGGGAAAAAGAGCATGAGGTTGTATTAATTGACAAACATAGGGTAAGCAGAAGAGTGGAAAGCTAAGACTTCATTAGCTCTACTGAGCTAAAGGCATTGTGTTTCAGCTGTAATTAAGATTGTGAATACAAAATTGTTGTGCATACCCCACAATTATTTGTTTGGAGTTGAGTCGTGTTCTGCTGTTCTTAATATTAGGTATTTTTCATTTAAGACTTGATATCGGTTTCTAGGAATGGGTGACTTTTTCAGTCTGAGATTATGTTAGAATAATGCCTTTTTTTTTTTTTTTTACTATTGTTTTGCAGATTGCCTTCATGACCTTGACTTTGTTTCCTATCCGACTCTTTTTTGCTGCTTTTATGATGTTGCTGGCCTGGCCTTTTGCATTCCTTGCTTCAATGGGATCTGATGAGCAAGATCTTGAAAAGCCCCTCTCCTGGTGGCGAAGGTGAGTCACTGATGTGGTGAACTACTAAGAGAACCATCATATAGTTTAGCAGTTTGAAATAGAGAAGATGGGAAATACCTCATCTCTGTCTCAGAGATGTGCTTTTCTCTTCAAA
The DNA here is from genome assembly GCF_003945725.1 of Corapipo altera. NCBI lineage: Eukaryota > Metazoa > Chordata > Aves > Passeriformes > Pipridae > Corapipo > Corapipo altera. The sequence goes on from NW_020884888.1 coordinate 5,672,017, forward strand.
AGAAAAATATAAAAATTAAACACTTCCCTCAGATGGGAGACAAAGATACCTCAACTCTTGGATTTACCAGGTGGCCCAAGAATTACAGGGAGAAAAATTCATATCTCTGTCTTCTTATCTTTATTGAGTATATAGTGTGAAGCTTTGTTGTGGCATCCTTCACTTTCACCTATTCTTGTAAGGTCAACTTCTGGTTATGAAGATTGACTCTATGGAATGTGCCCAGATTTCATATTCTAAATTGTTATTTTACACTGCTTCACCCCATTGTTTTCTGCCCTGTGGTGAATTGACAAAACTTGTGTTGATTGCCTGAGGGCTTGCCCCATACTTTAGTGCTTATTAAAAGTCTGTACTTGTTTTGATATTGGAATGCTGATTAAGGTAGCAGGTAAGAGAGTGTTCACCCATCCATGAATGCTGCTGTTTGAGGAGCAAGAAAGGAAGAGTGTATAACCTCGTCTCTAGAGAACTTTAAAATTAGGGTCTGACACTAGCATGAGGGAAGCTGATTGTGTTTTGCATCACAGGAGGGAAGGAGGTTGAGAACCACAGAGGCATGTCACTTTACATTTCATTCGTACTGATGTCAGTATAATAACTAAAGGAGTAATGGACTGCCTTCAGTCTTGCTTACAGTTATTTTAAATCCTTTTAAATTGTCCCTCCCCCATTTAATCCAGTTTTCAGTGTCACCCTGCTCCCCAGCTTCCCAGTCCCTGTAAGTGTAACAATTTGTTGTGTTTGGGTTTTGTACTCTGTTGGTTCAAAGTTTCTCTTTTTATGAGTATCAGAATGTTTAAAAAAACCCAGAAAAACAAAACTCCACAAAAAAACAACAAACAAACAAAACCACAAACAAAACAAAAGCCACAACCAACAAACCTCCACAAAGCAAAAAACCAAAAATACATCACCCAAAACACTTTAGGAGGAGTTGGGGAAAAGGGAAGAAAGCAAAATATTTCCGGTGCTCTCATATGTATTCTGTAGGCATTCCTGTATTTGAGAATCTCTGCCCAACATTTCTCCACTATTTTGTTTGGATAAACTTGAAACCAAGAATCAGGGTTATTGCATTCTAGCAGTATCCTATGACTCAATTTATTAGAGCTTTTTAAGTGTTACTAGAAAACATTAGGCATTGTGTAGAAGAAACTCAACAGTCATAGCCTGAATAAAAATTAGTTTAATGATAAAGTAAATGCCAATCTTACTGTTATTAAAATGGATTAATATTCAGGCATAAAATGAATTGAACAGCATCTTACCTTGAAAGTGGTCTTAAATCTACTAGAAGTCTGTGCAGTGTTGAAGCTCTGTTTAAGCATCGTATCCTCTCTGTACTTTTCTCATGTATATAAAGTTTTTAAGCAATGTTTTTCTTTTCACTGTAGTAAGGTATTCCTGTGGCAGCATAACTGTTTTCTCAACTCTTTACAGGATAGTGGATGTTTTGCTGAAGGCAATCATGAGAATGATGTGGCTTGCTGGTGGATTCCACTGGATAAATGTTAAAGGCAGACGGGCATTGCCAGCGGAAGCAGCAATATTAACTGTGGCTCCCCATTCTTCCTACTTTGATGCCATTCCAGTAACTATGACCTTCGCCTCCATTGTGATGAAAGCAGAAAGCAAAGATATTCCTGTTTGGGGAAGTAAGTTGGTAGATACTTGATTTTTCAAGAACAATCAAAAATCATTGCTTAGGAAGTTCATTGCTTAGGCCTTGTATGAGAAGGACTGAAACACAAAGAAAAATTTTCCTATTACCTATGGTGCTTTTTTTTTAACTGATCTACTTGGAATGTTGATAGGAAAAAATCGGGGGAGATGTTGTTCTTTTTCCCCTTTTTCCAAAATTGAATCATTGTATGAAGTCAAAGCAATCCTACAGAACTCAGGTTAAATTTGCAGTAAAATTGCAACATTCTAAGACCTGACAGATAGAAAAGCAAATTAGGATGGGCCTATGGAAGCAAAGACTGATGCTAGAGAGAGAGTCTACCAAGACTTCTTACTTGGTGCGAGCTGGCGTGCCATGCCAGAAGTATGTTTTAGGAGTGTTGTCTGCTCTGAATGGTACCCTGCCTTGAGGGAGTGCTGCTGATCCTTCACGCATCACAAAGTTTGTTTCTGGCAGGGTGTGAGAGATGAGCAAGAGCAGATTGTTGTGCACTCAGATTTAGTCATGAGAAGAGCAGATGCCTGAGTCAGTAGTGTTTGAATAGTATCTTGTATTATCATTTTTCAGTGTAAATTCTCACAAATGTTTGAGAGATATGTGGGGTTTAGTGCAGTTGTGCTAAAAAAAAAAAAAGTGCAAGTTTTTTGGGCTCGTAGACTTCTAAACAAAATCTATGTGGAAGCATTTTGGGTAAGTCCACCGTATTGTGTCTAGCAGCCAGCAAAGTTCAAAGAATCTCCCTTCGTCTCATTGTGTAGATTTTATGGGTAATCTAAAAATGACAAAAGATTTTACTCTGGCCTTGGGTAGGACTCTTTAGTTTAAAAGTCTAAACAAAAGCTTTGGCTTCCTTTGCAACTGAGTGGAATCAGGCTGTTGGTGTTGACGTCCTCCTAAAATTTCATTAAACAATGTGTTCTTGAGGTTGCATTCCAAACTTGAAGCTGAGACGTGGCCAGAAATGGTGAGTGGTTACACATGGAAGTTTCATGTAGGGAGTCCTGTGTTATAAAGGTCTGCCTGTATCAGGTAAAGCTCAGGCTGGAACTGGAGTTGTATCTCAATTTCATTGAATATCTTAATAGAGTTTAGAAGTTTGTGGCAGTGAAAAATCTGTGTAAAAATGAATAGATGCTTTGAACAAAAAGGGTGCAAGCATGTGCTTTTGAAAATGGATGTATGCAAACAAACATAGTGTGAAAACAAAAGGAAAATGAACACCCTTGTCCAGTACTGAGAGAAGATACTGTTGTGAGACAGTATGTTGGGACTCTCATACAGCACAGGTGTATCCAGGCCAGCTTAGGCTCTAGAAGCAGGCCAGACTTGGAAGCAGACGTAGAAGACGTAGAAGATCTATCTTCTTTCTCAGGTGACTCAGTTTGCTGTTTAGTAATTGCTGGCTCAGCAAAATAAAGTAGTCTGTGTGGAACTCCATTTGACTTGAAGGTGGACTGTATGGAGGACCCAAACTAGATGAGGTAACTCTTGGCCATGTTGTGTTACTGAAATGTGATGAAACAGCAGAATGGCATTTGACAGAATCCTGTAATGGGTACTTAACTACCCACGTTGTAGATTCAGTGGGAACTAGTGGGAAATCCTGACTAGAATTTGTAGGGATATGGAGATTGCAGTTCCACTGAATGAAACAAAAATAATGCACATCAAGTAGTTAAAACTATTTCTATGTACCTAATTTAATTTCAAGGTAACTTTTAAAGAATTCTTTTGAAAGTCTAGTCTTATTACAATACATTTTAAAAATTATTCACTTGATTTTGTTCATGTGTGAGTAAAACCAGTTACAGAAAAACAGAAAACATGTAGTGATTTGATGGAATATTACTGGAATGTACAGTGCAGTCAAATAAATGGATGTTTTGTCCTGTATCATTGCATTTGCTTTATGTTATGGAGCCACAAAAGTTATGTTGTCCCTTTTAAAGTATTCACAAAAATGCCACAGAAATGAGGCATAGCAAGGGTTGTAACTGGGATTAAGAGTTCAAAAACTTTTTTTGTTTTTAGAGGAGTACTTTTGTATGAGCAACACTAATTACAGCAGCTTGTGTTATTTAAGTAAATGGACCTTAACAGAGAGGTGAGTAATCACTATATTGATTAGTTTGCCTTAAAAATTAGTGAAAACTTTCTAGTGGAGTAAAGTTGTCATTTACTTATTTATTTTTCTGCTTGAAAGAAGTTTTCTGTGAAGCAAATAGTGCTATCTTCTTTGATCTAGTTTTTTAATCCTAATGTTATTTACACTTCTCTGCAGACACACACATGAAAAAAATAAAAATAATTTTAAAATTATATTTCTCTCATGCTATCTATCTGTAGAAAGGTACTTATATTTTTATTGGATTGCCTGGTGAATTGTCAACACTCTAGACATTCATCTAGAATTTATCCCAGAGAGGTCAGAACTGGTTTTTATGTTCTTCAGTTTTGTAAGTCTTGCAGACTTGTTATACCATCTCCAGTAAAGTTTTGTAGCCAGTCACTGATAATCCTAACCTTCCTGTCTGTTAATTGAATCTTGTTAATGGTCATTCAGAACCTTCTGGGAAGCTTTGAATGAAGTACATTTATTTAACTCTCTGAACAGACTCAGGCATATAAAAAATGACATGGCAGGGGAAATCTGAAGATAGTTTTCAAGGACAAGGACTTCGGGTAGAGAGTAGATAGTCATCCAAAATATCCAAGTGTGATATAAATAAGTCGGCTTTTTGATGTAATGAAGTGTTTATTGGGACATTGTACATTCTATATCAAAGGGATCAGGTGCTTTAGCAGGTGCAAAAAGATCTGATTGCTAACTGGTTACTAAGATTGGTTTTGCAAATATTTTAATAGGTTTCTGGAACTGTGTTATTGTACCCTTAGTTTGCTAGTCATGGAAGCTTCTGATCCACTTATAAGTCCAGATTATTAAAAGCCTGTTCTTCATGGGATTGGAATATTCCACAAGTGTGCTTATGCATGAGTGTTTTATTGCTTTCTTACTTGAAGGTGCCTCTTCTGGACCACAAAGTCCAATTTCAGAAGCAGACTTAAGTCTTGTGACTCTTACAGACATTTTCCTCCTTTTTAGGAAAACAAAGAGAAGAAAACTCAAATTTAAAAATGCACTTTTGTTCTGACGGAAGAGTATTGAACTCTTCAGTTAGTGGCCAGTAGTGAAGAAAATTATCCACTTGGCACACACACAAGTTTAACAAACTCTGGGGAGGAACTGCTTGCCCAAATATAAACGAGATTTCAACCAAAAAAAAAGTCAATATTTAGGAAGTAGAGAATGCCAAACAGACATCATGATGCTGAAGGAAGGCATATGTTTCCATGCAGTGACTTTCCAGAGTTTTGGTAGATTGGAGACGTGAAATGCGCCTGACCACTTAAGTGTGAGACGTGCAGCTGGGAAGATGACATCTCGGAGTCTGTTTTACCTTACATGGACTGAAGAAGTCAGATCAATTAATTTATCAGCACAAATCCTTACACTTTCCTGTTTTGTCTGCTGAATCTCACTTTAAGTCAGGACAAGGTTTATGCCTAAATTCTGGATAGTTACACTTCACTGCCTTATTTTTGACAGTTGAAGCAACCTGGGAAAAAGTAATTTTTCATTACTGAAGTGGTCAGTGCTGCTGCAGAAATGCTTCAATAAGAAGGAAAAGGAATTTATCAGTAAATATGGGTTTATGGGGATTTTGTTGGATCACTTCTGTGATTTGAACATCTTCAGTGATGTGAACTTTTAGAAACGAAATTTAAGGTGATAAGCTAGTTTAAACTTTAAGCAACTTTTCAACATCTCTAACATCACCCTCTGAAAAGAAGAGGGATTTGGTACCTGTGAAACAAAGGGGGGGAAATATGTTAGCTTAAGTTTATAAAGAGGAAGGAGGTAATTTCTGTTTGGCCCAATACAGAAGAGCTGTAGAGGAAGGGAGAATCATACTGTGCTGTAAAACTATCAATTCTGTCATGGGTGGTTTTTTCCACATCTAGTAAACTCATGACTTTTTGTTCGAGTTCATCTTTTGAAAGGACATTATAGGCTTTTCTAAAACATCATGACTAAAAGATGAGAAATAAGTAATTTGGGGAAAATATTTGTGCTTTAGTAGCTGGGTATGTTTTCGTTTCAAACCTTAAGAGATGCCAAATTACTCATCAGCTCTTTTATGGAACCTAATCCTTTAGTCCTTCACCTCACATACCCCTCTCTCTCCCCCACCCCTTCCAAAGCACAGAAGGAAGAGAACTGTGGTAGACCCGTAGTTCTTCAGTGAGAATCTTGCATTCAAGTACTTCTGAGATTCATCAAAACAGTCCTTGAATCCTTTTTGGAAAAACCTGCGCTAAGGTGAAGGCATCACAGGTTTCTTGTCTTTATACACTGTAAATCAGCAGCTTAAACACTAAGGTTGCCAGGATGAAAGCCAGCATCCTATGCTATGTTGGCATTATAGCCTGCCTTGAGTACATGAATGAGCTCCCCCATTCTGATGCGCATCTTGAAGTTGTTGCCAAGCTTATCCATTTCATCCATTCCTTTAAAACCTTCCATTTCAAAATTTAAGGTTTCCTTCAGGCTGTGGGCACCCAGATGGCCGTGCAAGATTTCTGTCCTCACAAGAGCTCTCCTGGAAAGACTTAAAATAGTTGCACTATCATCTGTGTATTGTAGGTATGCCTTTATTATTTGGGTTGGAGTCCTGGGAAATTAGGTAAAAATTACTTCTCATTTAAACTACTGCTGGAGTGCCTAAACCACTATCATATTTTTTAAGCATACTTTTTAATATGGTTCATGGAAGTTACTACAGTATGTAGGAAACCTGCAAACCAGCACTACTGCCTGCCTTAAATACTTTTGAGACTGGCAGTAGAAAGCTGAAACATACAGCCATGCCCTCATACAGGTGTTGCAGGTGTGAAAGCAAACAGCAATCTCTGGGACATAAAAAAGTCCTTAAGGGCCTCAAGAAGTCCTTAAGGGAAATAGATTACATTTTGAAAGACCAACCCAAATACCACAGAATTTACTTCTGTTAAAGCTAAAAGAGGACGCTCATTATTTACCTCCTACTGCTGACTTTTCCTTGTACTGCAGACTGCATTTGTCCTGCCTTTCTCTTTGGAAATAGAGAGGGGGAATTTTCTTGTTAATGCTGCTTCTATACCAGGAATACTTGGTATCCCTTCTGTCAGGTGGTCCATCTGCTAGACATTTAGTCAAGCTTGGAGAAGTTCTTGGTGTGCATTGAGCTTCAGTGGTTGGTTCAGATTTTAGTCTTACACTTCAGTATTTGTTTCTGTGTATATTTGTTGCTCTAATAATGTTCTACCACTAACTTTACAGATCTCATGTACAGTACCATGACTATAACAATTTTTTCTTAACTTTTTCTGTAAGAACAATATAATTCCAAGTGGCAAAGATCCTAATTTTGGTTGACTTGAGTTTTGTACATAGATACAACTTCATGTATTTGGTGTGGGTGAGCTTCAGTTTTTCCAATTTTAAGGTCCCGTGTCCATATACACAGGAAATAATTTTAGTCTGGAACCTTCATGGTTTTTTCCCCCCATAACTTTTATAAGGCTTCTGAATCCTTTGTAGATTTCTTTTCTTCTTTTCTGTCCAGAAAAGACTGGTTTTCATATTAGATATTACTGCATTTAAAAAGCCTTCATGTTTTTGTACCCCTAAATACAAAATGCACAAGAGGGCAACTAATAACATAATCTATATTTTTTCCACAGTAGAAAAAAATCAGGGTAAATACTGTAAATAGATAGCCCACTGCAAGGCTACTTGTCTAGCTTACCTCCATGTTAAATGCAAACAGAGCCAGTTGTACTGCCTCAGTAGGCTGCCCTCTTAGTGTGTCAGGAGAATGTATGTGATGGGATTTTTGTCTTGTTTGGGAGAGAAGCCAAGTGAAAGCCTCAGGTTCATCATTCTCTACTTTTGCAGCAGATCTGTGACTTTGTTTGATGCTGATTCTACAGTGGTGAAAATGTAACTGCCTCTTCAAAAGTGTGTGTTTGGATGCCTTTTAGAAGAACTGTATTTAGTGCCACATTGCTATTCCATTGCTTTTTGTGTTCTCTGCTATTCCATTGCTTTTTGTAGAACCAGTGGTGAAGTTACCAGTGTAGCTGTATCTACTACATGGTTGTAACTGCCAAATATAATTTAAATGGTTTGCTACAATACTATTGTATGTTATACTGTCTTGATTTGAAACAAGGTTTCCTCACACTCATTTGCCTCGAAATAGAAAGGTGAAATAATTTTTTTTCTGCTGTTATCTTAAGGAGTTCATTGACACCAGTTGTATGTGTTCAACTCATCAGGGAGAAACCTTTTTTTTTTTTTCATATGCGCTGAGGTGGTGCTTAAATTGATTGCATGGGAGTTACATTTCTGAAGTCAGTTGGAGCTGCACCCTGCAATTAATTAAAGCAATACTGAATTTTTGCAGGCTCTCTTAAAAAAGGCTGTTTTGTGCTAGAGCAGCTTTCAGTTGGTTAGCATATCTGTGGTGGTCTGGCTGCCTTGCAAGGCAGAGGTTTTAGTGAATTACAGGCGGTACTGTTTAAATTGTAGGCACCTGCCTAAGAAGGTGGAGTACAGCATGTCAGCTGTCCTCAGGACTGACACTGCTAGAGAAAAAGCTGAAATAATGACACTGGCAAGGTCATTTTTGTGAATTGAGGGGTTGTCTGTCTTTGCATGATAGAATTGATAATTCAAGGGTGGTTTTAGTGGCGTGAGAGGAGCTGGGCAAGCATACTTTTCAGAATCTCTGAATACTTGAACTGTGGTCTTCAGTACCTGGTTACAGTCAGTCTTGGACAGTTCAATTGCTGAGCAGAGAAAGATATGATTATGTTCTGTTTATTAAACATATTGCACACTTCTGCTTGTTTCCTTTAGCTGCTCAGTATGCCAGCTGTCTGGTGCATTTTCATGCATGCTGCTTTTTTGCTCCTGGCCTGGCTTTGTTCTAGTCCTGCCTATTCCTTGCATCACATACTACCTTATGGTATGCTCTCCCTATGTTTTGACTTGACATGTGACCTCAGTCTCATCTTGTCCACTTATTTGGTATGTTTCTCAGCTTTTCTTTACAAACCTTTGGCCCTGTCCCTGACTTTCTTGCAGAGATTGACTTGGTACAGCCTTTGAATTTTCAAATTTCTGTCTATTTACTGAATATGAAAATATGTGGTGAGAGTAAAGGTCTGTGTAGCCTTGTGCTCTGTTTTCAAAACTGATTAAGAAAAGAATGTATGAGGAAAGGCAAGTACAGAGCTAGCCTTCCCTTGGTGTGTGCTTTCAGCTTCCTACTGATGAGAGTTTCAGTTTCACTTAACTTGTTGGACTTAACCACTAAAGATCTGGTAGCTGGTGTCTTACAAGATCTTCAGTTGCTGTTTAATAGTAAAACAAGAATTCTGTCAGCTTTTAGTCTGATCTCTAAGGAAATAAGAATTAATATGACCACCCTGTCTAAGATTTGATGTGATGGGTTGAAATAGTGATGCCTTCACACATGTATTTAAAAAAAGGTGATCGTTTAAAAGATGCTGAGTTCTGCAAGCTGCATGAAAATACTGTTTGAACTATTTTGTGTCGTATAATTCAACAGGCAGGACAAATCCATAGGAAACAAAGCTTTCAGTTGTCTCTGTTCTTTTTCAGTACTTCGAAGCTTAGTAGCTTGCTTTTGGGAAGGTTGTAACAGTAAAGCTCCCAGGTTTATGCACAACTTGCCTGTACAGTTTTCAGATACAGACGACATTAGTGCAATCTGATGTTTCTGTCATGTTGCCCTAAGTAAAACCTATCTGCTTGCTTAATTTCTTGTGTTACAAAGACCTTGCTGGCAGCAATCCTCCAAAGCCTTGGAGCTCTGGATTTATCTTATTCCTTGGCCTGAAGCAACCCAATTTGCATCATTTGGGCCTAACATAAAAGAAACTTTGGAGTGAATGCTGGGGATGTTTGCGTCTTTTGGTTTCTTTTATTGTATAATGGTTTTGCTATGGAATAGTAATTTGCAATAGTAGGACAAACTCAGGAGTAACATCACTAAGAAACAATTATGATACCAGATATGGTTTCCCTTGTTATTTTTATTGCTTGTTCTGTGTTTGGGGTTTTTTTTCCCCCCAGTTTTTTATGTATTAATATTTTGTTTTTTGTTTGGGGGCTTTTTTTGGTTGGTTGGTTGGTTTTTTTAGCTCCCCCCAGCAGTAACCCCAGCTGACCAATGATGATCTTTGCTCCCCTAGCAAGCATTGCTGTACAGATATTGTCTAAGAACAGGCATGTAGGAATAAGTGCAAGACTAAGGTAACTTTTCTGTGATATACTGTTTCCTAAGCATCGGCAACTTGTGGGATAAAAGCAATATTTCAGAGGCTGGCTGAATGTTTGGGACCTTGCTGTAAGTTTTGACAGATTAGTTTCTCAGGGCCACAGAAAGATTTTGGTGAGTTGCTGGCTAAAATTCCAGTAGGATAACACCAGAACCAGCAGCTTTTGCTGAGTACAGGACTGTAATTCCTTATAGTGTTTGTTTTTTCTTCACACTTTAAGCACTGGCTGATCCATTGATGCAGCAAGTCTATCCTTGGCAAAAGAAGATTATACAATTAGTGGCAGTGAACTCATCCCACAGTGGTTGGAAATATTAAAACAGTATTTTGGGCAAATAGAATAGCCAATATTTTTCCAAATCACCACACTCTGGAACCTTTGAATAAAAATACAAGATAAAAAAAGTTATTAAAAGGTATTTGAAGACAACCTGCTTAAATAAAAGCATGAAACAGTATATTTGAAGGTGCTTCACTTGTTTTGGACACTGGAAAACAGCTGCATATGCTTATTATTTTGAAAGTTGTCTTTGGTGTCCTGGTGACTGACATGCATGGACTGGATCTTGTGGATTTATTTCTGATTTTTGCTCATGTTCATTTTGTGTCTGGCTATGTACAAGAGGATTCCCACTGAGCCAGGAAGAGGATGTCTGAGATCTAATTCAGCTGGTATGAGAAATGGGCAAGCAGATGACAGCTGAGAAAATAATCACACTTTTTCTTTTGGTGATACTGAGTCCTCACAAAAAATAACATCAGGATATGGAATATCTTTTGTGGTATACCTTTAGTGAAACTGAGCTGTCATAGAAGATAAAAACTCTAAAAACCGGAGACAGTCTGACCCACAGGATATCTTTTGGAAGCACTTTGGAAGAGGGAGACTCCTGCTACTTTGCTGGGTTAGGAGGGACTATAAACTCTGTGATTTTTGTGGCAGGAAGAAATGGCTTATAGAAACCACAGCTGCATTGTTGCAGAGAACTGTGCTTAATATGTGCCATCATGTTTTACATTGTCTGTGTTGTATATATTGGTCTGTATTGGTCTATTAAAAATTGAACTATTTACAAAGTGGCAAAATTGTGAAAATGGTTTTCCTCACAGAAATTCATGAAAAGATAATGCCAAAATAGCAAAGCTGGTTTTCCTCACTGGCATTTTTGGAACTATTTCAATAAGACTTTAATAATTCAGCTGAATATTTAAGTTTGCAGTGTAATATAGTAAAGTAGTTATGTTCCTCTACCAAAATTTTTGTCCAGAGGATTACTAGGCAGAGGTGAGGTGGGGGGATCTTTTTCAAACAAAGATGAAGTAAAGGCTGATTTGTTTGGTTTTGTTTTCCTTCCTCTTCAGCTCTAATAAAATACATCCGACCAGTATTTGTGTCTCGGTCAGACCAGGATTCTCGCAGGAAAACCGTTGAAGAGATAAAGAGGCGTGCTCAGTCTGATGGGAAATGGCCACAGGTACTGTGTTCTGCTACTGTTTGAGGAATGGTATTTGGCATTTCCAAGCTTTGGATATGCAGTTTACTTTTTTTGTTGTGAGTGGCTTTAGATGGTTTGGGGTGGGGTATGGGGGTGAAATTTCCTCCACCCTCTTTTTCTAGAAGATATAGTTTGATATTCTTATGTTTCTCATTGCATTGTGTTTCAAGGAGAGCTGGGTAAGTACATGAGATGGAGAGCTCTACTAAGTGGGACTAAATGGAGAGAACACAGCAGTTTATAAAGTTCTCTAAGAAGAAAAAATTACGTGCTCAGGAGAATACCCAGGGAAGTATTGTGTGTTCTTGCCCTTCGCAAGATTTTGGCATAGTGTTGTTTTTGGAGATGTAATACTGGGCAAGACAGGCCAAGCAGTTTGGATGTCCCAAATAACCAGAGCACACCTCTATTGGACCACATGATGAAAGCATGGATAAGGTTTTTTTCTGCACCTAAAATGTGACTATTTATAATGTGCTTTGGAAGAGAATAGTGGGAAGGAAGGGATGACTACCTAAGATCTCATATTTCTGGAAGCATGTGGTAATTTTGCAAATTTGAAGCATTCTTGTGATTATTTTTTTTTTGAGATTGGGATACCGTATGTTTTTTTGGCATTGTTCCTGCTTACAGTGGTTATACCTGCATACTGGACTGCAGAAACATTATAAACAGCTATAAACAATGAGACAGAAGGGTGATGTATAGCTTTTGAATTATGGCTTTCATCATGAGATTTCAAATCAAGCTAGTACTAGACTGGGCAATAAAACTAGTAATGTTAATTCTGGTCCATTGTTTTGTCCCCTTGTGATATGGGTTTTTAGGGGTTTTTGTTACTTTGTGGTTGTGGGGGGTTTTTTTGTTTGTTTGTTTTTTTACAGTCTACTCTCTTCTGCTGAATTTGGTTCAATTTTGGCATTTTTTACTTTGTTAGAATTCTGTTTAGGCATTTTCAGCCTCTGTCATTTGGACATCTGTGCACGTACCAAGTAATAGCAACAAGAAAATAACTGTCTTTCTTTTCTACCTGGGAGCAGGAATTTTGTTTTGGTGAAACCTTTGGTGAAAATACTCTTAAGCTCTACAAGTGTTTCTGGTCACTGTCAGTGTTGGAATAAATAAAATTATTATTGAGGGCAAGAAAGAGGCAAATTCACAGATAAACAAAAATATTGTTATTATTAAGGTAGAACTTTACTTGACTTCTTTATTGAGCACCATTTTTTTTTAATCTATCTGGATTGTTTTTCCCTGAAAACATTTTTGCTGTAATCAGCTTTGAAAAGATGTGTTTATAAATACATTCACATTGGAATAGTTTTTTAAAGTCAACTTTTCTTTTACTTCAAGATAATGATATTCCCAGAGGGCACTTGCACAAACCGATCCTGTCTAATTACATTCAAACCTGGTAGGTATTATACTCTGTTCTCTACATAATGTTCTTGTGTCTTTGTTTCTTGAAATACCACTTGCATTGTAATTTGCTTGCTGTTGCAGAAGTTGAGTTAAAAATCTTGCAATAGGGCGAAATTGGAATAGAAATTTTCTGATGCTACAGGAGGTTTGTCATTCCACAATTGAACAAGACATTTTAGATAATTCAGGTTTTTTCTTGGCTTCTGAGATGCATGTGAACTGGAAGACTAGTGTTTCTTACTGGGTTTTTGTTTGTGGCTGTCTCTTTTCTTGTCTTTTTCCTTCTTTCTCTTGCCTCCTCCACTTCCTATTTTGAGTCTGTCCTGCAGCATTTAGATACACTATAAAGCTTAAAGAAGCAGCGTGAATCTATTTCAGCCTACCTCAGCATTTGTTGCTGTGTTGTGTATGGATGATTCCTCTTCTGTGGAGTTGCATTCTGGTGAAGGTGGCACAAAAGTTTCCCATCTAGCCCTGTTAGGAAGGTTACAATTTTTATGTAACATCCACTTTCTAAGCTCTTTACAATTACTATCACCTTTTTAGCTTATCAGATTAGACGGGGCTGTAACTGAACATTGCTGCAGCTGTAAACTGCAGTTCCAATAGGGAGAAATGCCAATACTGCAGTGAACCACCACCCTTTAATGTAAACTTGCCGTTATCATGTAGAGAGGGAGATGGTCAGGGAAGAAGCTTCAGTGAGCAAGGCAGTTGTGAACGTGTTTTTTGACTCTTCCTAGGTTTCTGCCTAGCTCATTGCGTTCTGGTCTTACTGTGCGACTTGTAGTTTGCATTGCTTGCAACTTACATGTGACTATTAGAATACCATGCAGTGAGTCAGCATTGTGATTCCTTGCTCTGATTCAATTGGCTGAAAGAATCTCAGGCTTGTCTCTCAGCTCTTACCTTTTTAGATGAATGAGTGGTGGTTAGGGAAACACCCACTTCTTTAGCTCTTTGCTCTCCATCTCTCTCCACCTGAATCCTGATTATGCTTTGGAAACTAACCTGAATCCTTCGTTTAAGCCCTGATTTACCACCTTCCCTCCGTGACATAGACCTTTCAAGCACCATGTATTTCCATCTCAAATTCTCACTCTAGCTTCCTCTCCTCTGGCCTAATAGATGCCACTGTCTGCTTCTTGACTACCTCTCTTTTCCTACTGAAACCTGCTTCTGTATCCATCTAGCCTTTCAGAAAGCCTTTACCTGAAAATTCGTTACTTATGTCACATTGCTATTCAAGTAACTGCTTTCTGGATGCCTTTCCCCGTTCTACTCATGTGGCCTATGCCCCTTGCCCTTAACTACCTTTTTTTTGGTTTTATGTTTGTGCAAGCTAGTCATACAGGGCAAGGTAGTTTAGTGTTATTCAAGTGATGGTGTTGTCATCTACCGCTCAGATTTTGTCAGCTTTGGATTATTTCAAAAGTTACTTCAAATGTTCTTCGAGACTGAACGGAAAGTTCTATTGGCCATGAATCTCTGCAGGATTCTGTTCAGACAACCTTCATTTAAAAATGTTTATACTCCATTAACAATTACTACTTTTATATCTCAACAAGTACTCTGTAAAGCCAATGTAATGCTAAGAATATGGTACACTTCAATCAGTTCTTAATTTTAGTCGGAATATTAGAGATATTGTTGTAAATAATGCAGTTTGAGTAAGCTGTTTTTATTTCTTTGTGAGAAAAAGATGTTTAGAGGAATCTAAACATCTGAGCAAGATATTTATCATGCTTACCCAATCTTTGTACTAGAAACCAAGAAAATGCTTAGCAAATGACGTAGATCTTGTGCTACTTAATCAGAACTGCAATTTTCATATGAAATGAAGTAATGCTTCTGTATAATTGCTGCAGTTCAATACCTTATAACTATTAGATTTTCCATAGCTAGGGAATAGAAGTTATGTTAATTCTGTTATTTCAGAGAAGATAAATTACCTATAAATTGTTGCTCAAATAAAAATAGAAAGCTTCTTTTGCATAAGCAAGCTTGGATTCTTCACCAAAAAAATAACCATGGGGAGTATATTGCTGAACTGTCTTGTACGTTCTCATATTTTTTTAATCATTTATCAAGCTGAATTTGGTACTGAGCTTTGACTTGTGTGCATGACAATATATGTAAAGGGTAGAGGATAATTAGGAGAATGCAAGAAAGCATTTTTAATTATTTATCTGCTGAAAAGATGGATATACATTGTCTTTCTCCAGTGCTTGCTTTTTCAATTACTTGTGAGGCTACTTTCAGATCTTATTTTTTCACTATCAACTAATTCCTATCAACCCGTTAATTGTATAATTATTTCTTGCTGCAGTAAACTTCTTTTGCAACATAATGCACTAATAAAGTAATTATGTGTCATATGTGTCTTCTAGGAGCATTTATTCCTGGAGTTCCTGTGCAGCCAGTGGTTTTACGTTATCCAAACAAACTGGTAAGTTCAGCTTGCGGTGTGACTGGAAGTGCAGGGCATTTTCCTTTAAAAACATTTACACTTCTGTAATCTTTTAAGTTTAGAAATTTGGAAATTATTGATAAATGCTTACTGGCTAAGTATGTATTCTTTAAGTCTCAAGCAATAGAGAGAGTCTGAGACACTTTAAGTGTTTCTGCTTTTATTAGGTTACTCCTGAACAGTGCTCTGAAAGTTATTTGTGTTGTTACAAGAAGCACTGTACGCATGAGGCAAATGTCAGCTTCTGTCCAGGATCTGTGTTGCCATGTTCTCCCTATTACTGCTGGAGAGTTTTCTTAACATCATTTACAGCTGGAAGATGCTTCTGTGCCTCCTGCCTTTGGGGGTGTTAGTCCTGAATTAATAGGATTGAATAGTATAGTGTGTGGGGACCTGCGCACCTTTATAAAGTGTCTTGTCTGTGTTTTACATTCACTTGGCTAAGGAATGCTAGACAACGGCTAATTTGGAGTAGTCCTTCAATATAAATCAGATTCAGGTAAAATGCGAATGATATTGTTTATTTACAATACCTGAAGATTCATTTTGAGCCCTCTGTGGAGGGTGTGAGGAGCGTGAGAAGTAAAAATGGGCCTACGTTGAGTCTTAGCTGATGCATGTCACATCAGAAGATCTCTCTCTCTTTGACTAACCCATTAATAATCCCTTGTTCTAAGGAAGGATTTTGTTTCATCTTGGTACCTGAGTTTCTTACAAATACTTCCATCCATTGTTCTTTCTGTCTACTTACAGAATGATATAACACATAAGATTGATTAAAAAAGAGGAGCACCCAAATAAAGTCGATATACATAGACCATCTCTTGACTGAGACAAGATGTGATGGCAGTCAACTAGTTTGCAGTAACAAACGCAAAAATCATCTTTGCAGACACTGTGATGAGAATAACAACCTGCTATGTTTGCATAGTATTAAGTGTATTGTAGCAGGTTGCCTGGGACTTTGCATTACACAATTGTTTGATTTTCGGGAAAAAAAGATTCTTTTAATCCAGTTGCGCACTGAGATGTCCTTATTACCTGTAGTACATAATATGCAAAGTTCGTAAACTAATATTACATGTTCCTAACACTTTATTGACAGAAATTGTGAGCTTTTAACATTGAAGTAAGTCAATATAAATGCAAATGAAAATTTTCATAATTTCTTTGGGTTACTGCAAAATATCATAAAAAACCCTGTAACTATTCAAATCCATTGTGAGCTGGCATGAATTTGTGTATGGGACTTTACTTTTCCCCAGTACTTTTAATTGCTGTGAAGCACTTAGTTTTCAGTGCCTTTCTGAGTCATTTAACCCCTAATGTCTACTTCCTGGAGACCTTCCTAAGATCTAAGCATTAATGAAGGGGGTGCTAATTGCCATAACTATTTGATTTTTACATTAGCTTGGGGGCTGCAGAAGAGTTGTATCAGAGTTAGAATGAGGAGAGGAAGGAGGAATATGATGTGGTACATGAAGGTGAGGTTTATTTTCGTTAGGATGCAGAGTTAGATTATTTTATTTCAGTTATTAAGCTATTCTTATCTCAATCTACATGGTTTACCTTTTCTTCATGGCTTTCCTACCCACCCTGGGGGAGGATTGAGCGAGCAAGCAGCTGTATGGTACTCAGTTGCAGCTGGGATTAGACCACAACACATGTAAGAACAACAGAGTAGGGAGAGAATATTGTTTTTCATACACTGAGACACTATTTGTAGCAAACTTTAATTGTCCCTGGCTTCCTATTTGTTGTCATGTTTAACTGCTGCACATTATAATTTTAGGTTTAGAAAGGAACTTCTTAAGATCTTGGCTTAGCCAGTGAATTCCAGATACGCATTGTGTGCAGTCACCCCACTGCTCTTCACTTGAAGTACCTGCTCTGATCTACATTCAGAGCTCTGAGTTCCACAGTACAGATGAGAACAGTCTTGGATTTGAGTGCACCTACTGTATTGGGAGGCTTTTTGAGATCCGAGCCTGGGGTGAATGTAGTAGGTGTGAGCACGCTTACATGTTTATTTCATTGTACTCTATTCAAGAACTGGGGAAAGCACTGCTGTTCTGCAGTGGACTGAAACATGGTGAAAGGGAAGAAGTAAGTTCAGTTCTTTTCTAGCAAATAAATGTAGCTCTGGTTACTGTGAAGAACTCTGTTTTATTTTTTTTATAGTCAGGGTTGCCCCCTGGATACCTGTTGTCTTGGGGCTTGTGATTATTTGTGTTAGATGACATCTCTGGTCCTGTATCAATGTTTCTTTAGGAGTAGTATGTTAGTATGATCCATGAGCAGAAAGAAATTTTAAGGCTTAAAATATTTAGACCTGACATTCAAAATTTGCTACTGGTTATCCAATTTGGTAGTATTTTGGGTATTGGATGCTTGAGAGCTATTGCCTATACTCTAATTAAAATAAATAAAATAAATAAATAAAATGTCTTCATCATAGGTTGTACAACAATTTGGTTTTACACTTATTTTCTTTGTTTCTTCAGTTGAATTTTCTGTCAGAGTGCTGGTGATACCTGTGTAATTATCACAGAGCCATTTTAAATGTGTTTTTATGTCGCAGTGTCTTCCACAAGTAACTGCTATTTGCTAAGAGATTTGGCAGCATCTCCTGTGCAGTTTTGGTATGTCAGGGTTGACTGAACATGTAAAAACAACAGTCAATCTGCTGTTTAAAGGTTGACGTAATTCTCAGTATCTTCTTGTGTAAAATTCAAACTATATGGAAGATGGCTCTTCTCTCTGTTTCCTCCCGTGCTGAGGGGAAATAATAGGCAGGATAACATTCAAGGTCAGGTTGGATGGAGCTCTGACCAATATGATCTGGTTGAAGATGTCCCTACTTGTTGCAGGGGTGTTGGAATAGATAGCCTTTAAAAGTCCCTTCCAACTCAAGCCATCCTATAGTTTTATGTACTTCCACACAATTCAAAGTATTACCTAGATACAGTAGTTTCAAAGCGTACTCTGAATGCTGTTGAAGTGAATGCTGTCCATAGGCATAAGCTGGTAGCAGTGATAAATATTAAAGGTAACTGGGTAAGGAAAATGCCACTTCCCATTGTCTGCCTGCTGTTTTTATCATAAAAATATTGGATATTTTTCTGAGGTAGGAGTCTGCTATAGCATAGGTCTGCCTCTTGCAGACCAGAATCCTATTTTCCCCTAGAAAATTGCATTTATAGCCATCATCCCTGCTGCATCCTAGTGTTCTTGATGAGAACAATCATGCATGTCTGCTATGGCATTCACGTTGGGAATTTTCTTGCAGGATTGTTGATAGATATGTGGGTTATTTGAGTTTGACTTGCTGGCTAGCCAGCACAGAGCTGGATTCTGACAATACTTATTCTCTGTTCAGTGATCAGAATACTTTTGTGGAGATTTCGTTTTTCTTTATCTCCTTCTGCATTGTTGCAATTTAGAGAGCTGAGCTGGGTATGTGTAATGCTGTGGTGTTGTTCTTTTAAGGCAATTTATCTAGTGTCTAGATAAATTATTAGCTGTCTACACTGGTTTCTCAGGGTTTGTAAATGAAAGTTCCTTGTGGAAAGAAACCAAACCCCCTAATGTGTTTACTTGCGGTGTTATCAGAGACATCAAATTAGCCAGAAACAGTGTAACAATAAAGCTATAGACAGTAAAGTTCTAAAAGATCGCTACATGGATAAGTCTTCTTTTTCTGTAGGTCTCTTACATGGTATAGATAGAGGCTTCAATGGCTTGAAGAGGAAGGTCAGTATATTATGAAGGTCCACTAAAAATTTAAAACTTGACTTTTAACAATTATTTTCAATCAAACAAAATATGATAAAGAATTATTCTATTACTTAAACCACATTTTTCACCTACTATGGATGGGTTTGCTTTCTTTCATTTTTACTTATGATGACCTTTTGCTCTAAATGGTAATTAAAACTGGAGTTTGACTTGGTTTTTCATGGTCTTGGCACATGTGATCACCTGAACTCTCTAAAATGGATTTGGATGGTAGAATAGATCTGAACTGGAACATTTTCAGTAAGTTGAAATAAATATCTTTCTGATCTAATCTTTTGGAAACCTGAATATAATGAGTCCTCTTGTCTTTCCATTAATGACTTGAACTTTTTTTTTCATATAGAACTAATTTTCAGGTCTTTAGATTCTTACTTCTACACTTAAATCTTGTCTCCAAGTATTGCAGATTTTTTTCCTGTGCTATTTCTTAGTCTTACAGTTAAAAATGTGATGACTTTTACTGTAATATTCCTTCCTGTTACCTCTTATATCTGTTATATATTCCTTTCCAAGTCTCTGACCCCTTTTTGCTATTCGCATCTAACAAATGCTTTCACTGCTGTTTGTCCTCTCTTAGTGTTTCACACAGTGTTCATTTTAGCCATGTAGAAGTGCTCCTGAACTTCCCTGAGAGTAAATTTGTAGGTTTAGATGTCTTAGAATGTACCTTTTGATTCTTGGATCAGGCAGGTGGATGTATGGTGTCTGTGTGTAAAGGCAACTGTGAAAATACTGTTTGAGGCAAGACATAAGGTCTTACCCATCCTACTGCTTCATGTCGGTTGAGCAGACTTCCGTACAGTCATCTCCACAGGACACTTCAGGAGTGTTAAAGTATTCATATCTATTGCTGGGACATCCAAGTATGCTGTAGGGACACTCTGTCAAGCAGGGTGGGCTAAGAAAATAAATACATGTGGACTATCCATATCAAGGAACATCAGCTAAGTAAGTAACTTTCTTTTTGAAGGCTAACAGCCTTTGAAGAATTCCTAGATCTTTAAATGGTTTATGAATGTAGATATTTGGTGCTTAAGACTTGTGTTACTGGGTATTTCCTAGCTGTGTAAAAGACAGGCTGATTCCTAACAGGGTTAAGAACTTTTGCAAACAGGGCATTGAAATTTCCATGAAAACATTTTAGTCCTATGTTGTCAGTTATGCTGTCTGCAGTATAAAAAGTTGAAAGCACAGTAATTAATTGCAACTGTCATACTTCTTTTCTTAGGACACAATCACATGGACATGGCAAGGGCCAGGAGCGTAAGTGGTTTATGTTTTATTGCTTGCATCATGATTGCTTTCCTCCATTAGTTTTTATTTACATGACTTGCAGGCACATATAGTCAACCAATTCCTGGTTATTGGATTATTCTTTGGGATTAATTTAGCTTTTATCTATTATTCCCTAATTATGATAATCCTGATTTAGAGAAATCCAGGTATAAACAGTGTACTTCTGCCACTATGATTTTGTTGGTTTGCAGAATGGGTTTTAGGTTTTTATTTCAAATTTACTTTTTTTTAGCCAAGTGCCTGAAGTAAAACAACTTGTTTCTCCTCTATGTATTTTGTTGCCTGCAAATTGATTTGGTATATTACTATAAAAAATCTGTAGGGCTATTGTTTGAAATTAGTCTAGTCTCATGGAAAAAGTCAACTCGGAGAATTTGGAGATGCTGTTTCCATTGTCTTGCCCAAATATAACTTTGATTTTGCAAATTCATGTAATATAAAATATTAAATGAAGCAGTTCCTGATTGTTTAAAAAAAATTTAAGCATTATTTTCATGCTGAAATTTGAATAGAAATTCTAAAAATGTTTAGGTGAAGGTGAAAACAAGAAATTTTGAACCCTAAGTAAAGGGGAGTTGACTGCTTTTTTAATGCTTTGTATTGTTTTAAATGTCGCACCTGAGATCCTGTATTTTAGTAGTCACAAGGAAACTATTGGGATTAGCCAAGATTCAAGTAATTTAGAGTTTTGTCAGTTAGTTTTGCACTTGGGATCCAAGTTGAATTAAGGCCATGACTAGATTTGGAGACTTGAGGAATTAATTGATAACTTTTAAAAGTTCATCTTTTAAAAGTTAGTGAATCCATGATAGTATATATTGTAAATAGGAACTGTAGCATTTACTGCATGAAGGGATTTCTGTTCTCATGAGCTCCTACCTCTTCCCTTGCATTTGCACTGCAATTCATCTGAAAAAGTAACTCAGCCATAGAGGAGAAAGGCAAGTAGCTTACTTCCAGCGTAGTGTCCTATCTGAGGAGTCAAGAACACATAAAAAGAGGAAGAGGGAAGAAACTTGTAGGTGTGTTGCCTCAGATCACTGCAATGTCTACAAAGCCTTTATTCTGAAGTGCTGACATCTGCTAAGAAAGTTAAATTAAATTAAAGCTGAATCTGAGGCAGCATGTGATGTTATATAAATTGACTGGGTCAGTTTAAATTACAGCTGTACTTAATTAGGATTAATTCTGCTGAGTGACCCAAAATGTATTTCTGATGTCTTAGCAGAAAATAATGTTAAGACTGATACATTTTTTTTTTCTCAGCAAATATCTCTCTTCTGTTTTAGTGTTAGCCAAAACTTAATCTGGAAATGTTGCTGTATCCAGGAGTATTGTTTGTTCAAAGGTGCTGTAACCTATAAAGTGGATTGAAAACTTGTCACATACAAACTTAGACACTTTCTTCCACTTACTGAGAGTAATGTTTTTACTAATTTGACAGTATGCAGAGCAGATCAGCTGACTACCTTGAAAACAAAGAATGACTATAGTATACAACTTAAATCTTCTCTACATTAGACTTGTGTTAGATACAGGTTCTATCAGTTTTAGACTTTTATTTAAATTTAAAGTTTAATCTCTTAGGATTCCAGAGAGGTGGCAGAGAGAAAAGTTTACTTATAACTCTTTGAGGGGTTTTAATGCTCTTGGACAAGGACCTACAAACTAGACTTCGATGTTTCCTATCAGTGCCATAAACTTCAAATTACAGATTCCACTGTTGTTCTTGATCCTTTTCTTTGCTTTAATGCATTGGAAGTAGAGTAGGAAGGAAGGAGGGAAAATATTTTGCACCCCTGCATGAGTGTATAACAAAATGAGTAGGGTTTTGCTTCTAGAAACTGCACTTCATCTGTGTACGAGGATTTTGACCAGCCCTCCCCTCACAATGATTGACTTCTGTAACTACCTAGATATTGTATAAAAATGAGGTTACTAACGCTGCTCCCTAATTTAGGTTTACTAAATCCTTTCCTGGATTTGAACCTTAATGCTTTCCAAGGTCAAGTTAATTCCAGTTATCTTGTATCTTAGGCTAATAAAGCACACGTAGAATTTCATTAACAGACTTCTGCAGTATAATGAACTTTGATTCCAAACCAAGGTAATGATAGAATCTCAGTGGTTATAATTAATCTTGCTAACTGTGTGCTGAATACAGCATTTTCCTGAAACAGACTTAATCTTTCTTTACACGTTATGCATACATTATCTTTTACTGTTTGTCTTCCTGCTTTTGAGTGTTTTTTAAGATACCAATTCAGTGTAAACTGCTTTTGTTGCACCTTATGGAATGTAATGTGTAGAAGTACTTTCAAAGACCTTTTCTGTTACTTTTTTTATCTGAATATAATCACACCTAGAAGTAGGAATGCTACTTGAAGACTTTGGAGTATAATGTACTACTGTTTCACTACATGTAATTTTTTTTTTCTCCATCCTTTCCCATCTTTTGCTCCTTTTAGGTTTGAAATTCTGTGGCTTACTTTATGTCAGTTTCACAATTCTGTGGAAATCGAGGTCAGTAAAAAAAGAAACTCAGTTTATTCTGAACAGGTTCAGAATATGTAATATTGTACTTGATTCTGCAGTAAAAGTTTGTATTCAAATTTTGTATGTTTGTCTGTAAAAGCAGGTTAAAATACCACTTATATTTTAGACAAATGGCTTCTGTATCTGAAAATGTAGTCTAAAAATGGAATAGCAAAATACAGTTTTCCCCTGGGCATAAGACTTTGCTTTCTTATTGATTTAAATTGAATAGATAAATTTCTGACTCTGTTCAAAGAGTCTTTTGTGAACAAATTTCTTGTATTTTAACGACCTGATTACTATTCCAAATAGTGTACCAACTTTGTGTGTTAGACATCCAAGTGTGTGAATGCTGGTGTACAAACTAAGCGCTGTCTTGTAGAGGAAAACTGTGGGTGATTTCTTATAGGTTGGATGGGTTATTTAATGTCTGACTAATTTTTAATTAGGCTGCACTAGTCAGAATGTGAAATAGGAAAACAGAAAGAAAATCTATCTATATTCTTAACTTTGTTTTGAGGAAAACACTATGTGATCCTAAGGCTGAAGACTATTGTAGTGACAATGCAAAAACAATTAAAACCATTCCTTTTAAATTGTTGTCTTTATATATTTTAGACAGAGTAATTACATTTTGTGGACAATTACAGTATTTGGAAAGTGTTATATAGGATATTTGACAGATGTTCTGCAATTCATTTGCTTTCTGAATAATGAAGCAGCTATTTAGCTCTGACAGATGGAACTGATGACAGGCTAAATCAGTAGGAAGAACTATTGCATATTTACATACATTGTGTTACAGTAGTGACATATAATGCATGCTAATCACAGTACTTATCATTACTCTGTGTTTGCTTATTTATGCAATCAGTTATTCTCAAAATTAATGAACGTACAAAATACCAGCCACTGAATGTTTGTATCTGTTGTAGAAATTTGTGGTTTGTGTTATCACTTTAGTTGGATATCATCAGCTATTAATAGCATATATTAAAAAAAAAAAATTGGTTCCCAAAATAGTGACCTGTTTTATACAGAAAGGCCAGGGAGTGACTGCCTCATGCAGGGATAGGACAAACCAGTTACTTGGCAGGATTTTACTCTATCTCAGGAACATGTTTTTCTGCCCTAGGCAAGTAAAATGTTCTTTCACACAGAAGTGAACACTGCTGAGCTTTCTTGATTTTTGAGGCAGCAGCTGCTAGCAGATGCTGAGTTTCTGTAGCTCTTACAGATCTTGCATAATAAGTTATGATCTTTGATAGTCTTTAAAAAAAAAGCAAACTACCTAGTGGCCTTCTAAAGTACTCCATACTAGAGCAGGAGCTGGCAGAGGGTAGAGGAACAGAGCTGTTTTCAAGGCTGCTTTCAAGTATGAGGCAGAATACTTGAGTTCTACTTGTTGAATCTGTTTTTGTAGGGAAGTGTAGCAGATTTAGGAATGTAGAAGAAAAACTAGTTGTTCAAAGCCATGTTTTTCCCCTGGTCTCCAAAGTTTGTTGGTTTTTATTCCTGCTCTGTTCCATCAGCACAGACATATTAGCAAATACCAACCAACCTTGATACCACAGTTACTGCTGCTGATGCGATAACTCAGGGAGACATACAACAGAACAACACAACATGGGTCTGTTTTTGATTAAATGATAACTGGTAAGGTTAAACAGCCAACAATCAGGTTCCAAAATTAGTCTGTGCTTCTCTGCATATAACATATGTTCTGGCATACCATATGTGTCATCCAGTATGTATATTGAGAATCAAGCATCTATGTAGGTTTTATAATAGGTTTCTGTAAATATTGGCCCATCTATCCATCCTGTACTTGGAACTGGCATGC
The DNA here is from genome assembly GCF_003945725.1 of Corapipo altera. Lineage (NCBI taxonomy): Eukaryota > Metazoa > Chordata > Aves > Passeriformes > Pipridae > Corapipo > Corapipo altera. The sequence goes on from NW_020884888.1 coordinate 5,696,976, forward strand.
AAGGAATGTTGTGAAGAAGAACGGAGATATGATCATCTGCACATGTAGATTGTTTTGGCTCATGTCAGTTTGTTTTGGTGACCTGTCTGCTTCAGTGTTCATACATCCATCACAATCTCCAGCAGCTGAGAGTTCTTCTGGTTTTGTGAGTGCTGTTGAAATATCATGCTATTTATATCAAGTTAGGCACGGACATGTAGAGCACCTCTGAAATCTCCTCATCTTCAAACTTGTTCTGTGTTTGGATGAATGACTTGACAGCAGTTTGCAACTCAAAGAAACGGAATAGGACTTACAAGTTGAAGGAACAGTTATTCCACCTCTGTTAACTTCACAGTCTTTGTCCTTTTGTATATTAAATCAGGCTGGTGTATCTGCTTGTAATGTAAACCTAGAAGACAGGAGTTACATGTTTTCAGTTGCAGTAGTGCATATAAGGAAAACTAGCAAAACTCAAAATAAATTCAGGATTTGCCCATTATAGGAAAAACATCTAATGGCAACGTTAGAATACTGCTGATCATACCATTATGTAATTGTGAAAATACAGCTAACTTCAAAGTTATTGAGAAATATTTGCTGAAATTACTTCATATTTATTCCCCAGTTGTTATTTTATTTTTTAAAGACCAGTGTAAAATTTTTTGGTTATCTGGAAAGAGCTGAACAAAAGAATGTAAAAGAAAGGTTTATGCAAGAAAATGCTAATACTTGTAAATTATTTAAAAATTCCTAGTGTTACTTAAGAAAGGAAGATAAAACTCTGCCTGGGTTCCATGAGATAAAAATCAAGCAGAGTCTATGTTATGTGAATTTCTAGAAGTATGACATATGCTTAAACATTTAAGAGTTGAATTATAATTTTTTTCTATAGTCCTTTTGTTAATATAATTTTGTAAGTAACAAAAACTGTACACAATTTTCACTGTAATGCTATAAGAGAGATTGTTTAAAATCTTAAATGTTTTTGGTATAATTCAGTTCTCTTTATGCAGTTTCTACCTGTGTATATTCCTTCAGAAGAAGAAAGAAAAAATCCAGTGTTATATGCCAATAACGTCAGACGTGTAATGGCAGAGTAAGTATCTTGTAATACAGAATAAAAATAGATAATGTGTGATTTTAATTTTAGGATGAAGAAAATATCACAAAATCAAGTCGGCGTAGTTGCCTGCTTGCAATGAAGCTTGTAGTCTGCCAAACTTTTTACATAGCAGTTGCTTTCCTCTCTTGAGGAGGCCAGGGAGCCACAAATACAGCAAGAACTGTAGGAGCTGGTGTGTTTGGTTTGGTTTTTTTTTTTGGTTGATTGGGGTTTTTTTTTTAAGGTGTCTTCATAAAATGAACCAGTTCTGCTTGCTTCTGTGAGTATTTAGTCTTTTGGGGAAAGGTATAGGTGAATTTTAGGAAAGCTAATGTAACCAAATTTTGTGCTGTTGGGGTTGCATTTTAAGCTGTGATTGTTTTAATGAGGTTAAGAATAGTTTCATATATTCATTATTAGCCTGTGGTTATTTCAAACAGTGAAGTACAGGAAAGTCACTTCTGTTGGAAGAGCACTGATACAATGCAAATTAATTGAAATCGAATGTTCATGTGACAACACTTAGAACACTTATCTATAGTGTATAATAAAGGCTACATTTAATGCTTTTGCTCTTTTGTTTTATTTTTGATTAACCCCTCTTGTTCATTCCTTCTTTGTCCTTTCAGTAAATCCTCCATTAGTCAATAGATACTCTTTTTGGTATTTACAGCAAACCCTCAGGTCTATGATCACTGATAACTCTTGAGAGATGTATGAATCTTCGTAGTCCTGATTTTGAAAGAACTTGTGAAATCTGAATTTCCTTTGTGCAACTTCTCTTCCGTTTCTAAGTTACCAGTTTAAGCTAAAGGCCAGTTGGTAGATAGTAAGTGATAATTCTTCTCTGGTTTATAAGCAGAATGCAGGTCTGGGAATTTTTTGTAAGGGTGTTAGGACTATAATATAATGATAGATCAATACTTGATCCCTTGTACAAAAGGACCTGTACACTGGCCTCAAAGGCTTTGGTTGTTAATTTAAGACAGTCAGCTGGCACTACATTAAGTGTTGTTCTCAGACTTTGGATAGAAGGCCATGTTCTTAAACCTTCATTCTGAACTCTGCTCCAGTCAGATGACGGGTATGTTATATATGTGTGTTCTAAGGAGAAATTATGAAAGCCTACAGAAGTTTACAACAACAGGCATGTTGAAAACCTTCCCTTCTATGTGTGCTTAGACGTTATTTTGTTTCTCCCATCCCTGAAGAATTAAGTATTTGGGGTAACAGAAGTGGGATGCAGGTCTAAAGGGGATCGGAATGAGGGTTATCAAATACAACTTGCTTTGAGATGAAGAAGGGGGCTGTAGGTGTTGTGTTGATGTGAATGAGAAAATAAATATGATGGGATATCAAAGTCTTGAAGTTAAAATGCAGAATGAAACCTGGATACCATGGATAACTATAGACCAATTAACAGCAACATAGTCAAAAACTATTTACTTCTGATGGCTTCCAGATGCCTACTTCTAGTGGCAATTCTCTAGACTTTCCCAGTTTGTTCTTGTGGCTTTTGGTACAGGAGATACCAGCTCAGATGCTGTCAGACTGTTCTGGAGCTGTAGCAGTTGCAGCTCAACTATCTCAAGTGCCCTTTGGTGCTAACCTTTTATTGTGCATTGCTGAACAAATGGCATTATTGCTGCTTCATGTAGATTTGTCTAGCTTTTCTTGAAGATTAAGTCAGTGGCAGTGTCACATTTTGTTGTCAAGGGGTCAGGATCTATTTAGATGTCTGCTTTCCCCTTCTTCCCCATATTTTTCATATTTTTCTGGAGGAATAGTCTAATCCTACTGGGTATTTTACAGCATCAGAGGTGACAGTCCCAAATAATAATGTATTTGCGAGTCTAGAACCAGTGTTGTGGAAAGCTTACATCTTGCTTCTGATTCCAAGGGAAATTGATAGAAGTTGCTGAGTGCAGCAACAGGTACAATTTCCACTTCTGAAATTGTTTGCCTTCACAATAATTTTTTCTTGTGAACAGCTGCTATTAAGTGTTGAACAAAACATTCGACAAGAAGAATTTTGACTGAGAATTTGGTAAGAATTTGATAAGAACTGATTCTTATGCTGCTTATTCTTGTTGATTCTATGAAAATCTTTTGGTTTAACCTTATTCGATTAGCTTTTCCATGGACAGCCACAGATGCCAGTGATGGGGGTCTCTAGATAGTTCCTGTTCACTTATGCATATAAATTGAATATTTGATGGAAGAGATGCTGTCATTCTTGGAGGTTTGCTTCCTTAGGACATTAGTTTCTTGCAGGTTGGATGAATTTACTTGCCCAAAAAGTGAAATCCAAAGTGTGCTTGGCCTTTTGACTCTGTTTCAGGCCAGGAACAGGCAGCCATACATGGAGTTGGGAGGGCACAGCTGACCCCAACTGACTCAAGGGACATTCCATACCATATGTCATCAAGTTCAACATATAGACCTGGGGGATGAAGAAGGAAAGGGAGACATTCAGAGTGATGCCGTTTGTCTTCCCAGTGGTGCCTGAGGGGGCCCTGTGGCGCTCTGCTTTCCTGGGGATGGCTGATCACCTGCCTGCCCAAGGGAAGTGGTGATTGAATTCTTTATTTTGCTTTGTTTGTGTGTGCAGCTTTTGCTTTCCCAGTTACACTGTCTTTATCTCAACCTGAGTTTTCTCACTTTTACCACACAAGGGTAGTGAGAAGGGGGCTGTGTGAGGCTTAATTACCATCTGGGGTTAAACCACAGCAACCATATTGGGGATGATCATCTCATTGATGTGACCGAAAGTGCTGCAGTCTGGGTGACCATTTTGTAAGAACCCTTTCCTGTTGCTTTTCAGGACCTCATTTCACAGACTTCTTTTCTAAAATAAACCTGCTTCATGTTTTAATTAATTCAAATGTAATATGAGCTGATCTCTTGATGAAAAGTGTTTCAGTATTATGCACTGATCTGTAACCAAATTCCACAAGAACCCAGGTGATACATTTCCATTTTTTAAAGGACACTGACATGGTAGATAATGAATTTAAGGGTCACAACTTCTACAGACTTTTCACTTGGAACTGCAGCTGTTTGCTTCTGCAAACAGCTATCTGGAGTGATATCTTTCAGCACTTCTCATCAGAGAGATGAGTAAGATCCAAGCCTTAGAAGCTTTACAGCATCCATAAAAATCCAAAGTTTCTTTCTAAAAGCATTTCTTAATCTCACCTGTGTGATGACCAGTATTTTGGTGTCTGTGATCTTCAACCTTTTTCTCATCGACAGATACATACTTAATAGCATTTGGCCAAAATCTTGAATCATGCAGTCCTGTTGCAGTCATGCAGCTCACAGTTTCTTCTGTTTGGGGATTATCTGTGTAATCAGAATTGTAATCTGCTGTTTAAAGTATGGTCCCCTACTTGCTCCTTAACAATATGCTTTGAGTTTGATTTTCACATAGAACATATTTTGTTTGAGTGAGTCTGTCTTGTTTGGTCTTTCTGACTATGTTCTGACTGCTACTCTGTGTAGTTGATGCCCATCTCATCCACAACATGCTATCAAAAAGTGTATTTAGAGTCACTTTCAATCACAGAAAATGTTGAATGCTTCTAAATATGGCAACAGCCTAGGCAAGTTCTCTCTTTAAAATCAATAAATAAACTGTGGTGCTGTCTTGAGCTTTAATTTACTTTATGTGTTCTTTATTGCTCTAACAGTTCTAAAACCATCTTGCTAGTCAGGTGGTATGTAGGTAAATATTATGGTCATGTGGGTAAATATTATATTGCCTCACTTTTGTATTAGGCAAAATCATCATTTTAGTCTTCTGTGCGTAAGCTTCTGTTGATGGTAGTCAACATAGGTTGTTTTGATCTGTTAATTTAATACTTTCTACACAGTTTCTTCTATGTTTTCTAGTTAAGTGACAAACTTTCTCGCCTGTGTTGTCACTTTTTTTTTCTTGTCTTCAGAGGATTAAGTCATGATTTATTTGAACTATGGTAGTGTTGTAAAACTGTCAGCCACTTGAGACTGTAATCCCAGCTTTCCAGAATTATTAGGAACAAATCATTTGACCTTGCCATCACAAGTATTTATTTCTAAAAATTTCATAGTGATAAAGGAAACATCTCTACCACTGTTAGAGCATTGGAAAGTACTTAATTTTCTTCATAAGGTATGTCATCATAATTGTTTCCTAGTGTAAAGTATTTATTGCACATCACAGCTATTTTTAGCTCTTGACAATTTTACTATCCTTCACTAGTAGTAAGTTATGTTATTTTTTGATATTTTTTTCTTATGCATTAAAAAGTCTTGTGCTTCTTAGCTGCATCAATTGCAACTTTTTATCCTTTACCTTGCTGTGTTGTTTTGCTGCATCATAGTTTCTAATTTTTTTATACCCAGTTGAAGTTAGTTAGGTTTTATGATTTGTTTGGGCTATTTTCCCCTAAAAAAAAAAATTAGTTACCTCTTTTCCTTGTGGGATTGTAGCCTTTTGCCTGTTGGATAGATTCTTAAACACCTGATTTTCATTAAAGCTTTATTCTGTAAGACAATAGTTGTAATCAAAGTACTATTTAGAGTATAGAAAATCTATTCTAAAGAAAAAGTAGGTAACTCTTTCACTCCCATTTTGCAAAAAAAAAAAAAACTGGTTTGTTACCTTGTTATCTCTTAGGTCTCAAATATACTTGGAAGGAGTATGTCAGTTGCTCAGCTTCTATTTAGTTGGAAAAATTCATTTTGTACGTAGATAAACCAGTGGTGGTGTAGGCAGCTAATTGTGAAAATTTGCACTGCAGGCCCTTTGTGCAAGTCTAAAGTGACCTCACTTTAGATGTAAACTGATTAGATAATTATACTCAGACCCATTGGTAACTTATTAACATATAAACACAATTTGTTTTCCTTTAGTTTCTCTTACAGAGACTGTCTTTGAAATAGGAAGGAATGTGGTTTAGATGGTACAATTTGGGGAAAAAACAGAAGCTAAAATACTGCAAATTTGTTAATTTTCTTATTGCAGGGGGTAGGTGTTTAAACTGAAACTTGATGGAAACTGGATACCTTTGCTTCTTTGTTTTTCAAAACTGCAAGAACCTCAGAACCAAAGTTCTGTCAGCATTCCTCATTTGAACATTTTGTTTTTCCAATTTTGTAATGCTAAACTCAACATTATAGCTACATGTGTGACACTGGCCTGGAGTTCTGAAGTTTCTCTTTCAGTGAGCCCGGTATGGGAGACTTCCTGTAGAAATACCAAAATGTTAATAGTCCAGTTTGCATTTTTCCAATAATTTGTTTTTCTTCCTCACTGACACAAACATTTAAAGACATATTTACAGTAGATGCTGAAATCGATTAAAATGCAGCGTGTTAGACATGAAACTTGAAAACATCTATCTTCCTTACATTTCCTCTGTCAAATGCTTGCCAGGATCCTTTCCACTTGTTGGAGCATGTCATAGTTAGAGCAGCAACTTACCAGTCTGACATATGAGCATTACATTTTTGCTTTTGAAAAATTAATACTTTTTTCCAGTATGCTGATGAAGGCAAAGAATATTACAGATAGTCTTCTGTTTCCATCTTACCTTTTTTCATCTTCTACACAGTCAAAATCAGTTTTGGTTTTTTTCTCAAAGGCTTTGACAGCATCAGTATGTGATCTCTGCCACTATATGGGATACAGTAGTGCTGGTTGTTGAAGAGTAGCCTTGAAGATGTGGGTTTACAGTAGCTTACTGGTCTGTCTCATATTTATCTGTTGTTTTCAGTGGCCAGTTAAATCTAACTTTGGAAAAGCTGCTGTACTCTGTGCCTATGCTGTCTGAAGTTTCGTATCTGATTCTGTGCAGCTATTGCTTGGTCGCTCAGCATTCAACTTTGAAATTCAAATCTTTTTTTTTTTTTGCGTTTTTACACCATCTAAGGCATCCCTGTACCATCCCTATAGGTGTTCAAGAAATGATTGGACATAGCACTTAGTTCTGTGGCCTCATTGACGAGGTGGTGATCGGTCAGAGGATGGACTCAAGGATCTCAGAGGTCTTTGCCAACCTAAAGGATTCAGTGCTTTATTTGGGTTTCAGGTCATATACAGAAATGGACATGAGAAATACACAGTGCACTCTGTTCATTTCTGTGAATGCTGTAATTGTGGCAGTTGGGCAAACATAGTTACAGAACAGGGTTAACTGTGCAACTTCTTGCTACATTTATTTTCTCACGAAAGAAATAAAGTTTTTAAAATTAAGTAATAATTTGCAGCAGTTTGGTTTGAGCTAGATTTTTGAATGCTGACAACACAAGGAAAATCTGCCTCATTTTTCACCCTTGAAGATCCTGTGATGTGCAAGTCTACAAGACCAACAATTACAGGACCCGGTTTCAGCCAGAGAGAAGTGCAGCTGTTGGCAGCTTCTTTTTCCTTCTAAAAATTAAACCGTCATTCCTGATGTGAACTTCAGACTCCTGACTAGACTTTCATTTGCTTGGAGAATGTCACAAAGTAATAGTCTGAGAAAAAAAAAGGGGCTATCTACTCTGGCCTTCCAAAACTAAATAGGTAGAAGCTCTTCAGTTTGGGAAAGGTTGAAAAAAAAATAGTGGAGGATTGTTTTGAAGGTCAGCAAAATCGATGAGTGGTCTGGAAATGCATAGTGGGGGATTCCGTAGCAGAAGAGATAGAAAGCACTCAGCAGTAGATCAGCTGAAATTAAATGGAGTAAGTCTTTAAAACATGTACAAAATTGTGGCATTCACTACCAGGTATATAAAGTGACTCCATCAGAGCTGAGATATACTGTAAAAAAAAAATGTGGTTAATAAGCGATTCTAAAACATAGTGGTACGAGTGGTCTCTGGTTCAGGAAATTCCTTTACGAATGACTACTAATAATTGGAGTTATTTGTCCACTGTGTTGTCTCTCTTTTTGCTGAACATCTCGTAATGAAAAATACCAAATTTGATGTAATCTTAATATTTTCAGCACCTTATAAAGATTATAGCTGATTTAAAGAGCCTGTGGAGTATTCATTAGTTCACAGTTCTGCTTATTAACAACTTAAAACACTTCTAAAGTGTTTTTGTTGAAGCGGAGATTCAGAATGTCACAATATTGCCTGTATTATTTTCTCTCACTTCTCATCATATTGCAGCAGTCACATTCTGTTTTATGTTCAGCCTCTTGCATGCCTAGTGGATTGGTATGCAGAAAATGAGAAAGTTGATCATTCACTTTATATTATGACTGCACAAGTGTTAGATGTAGGGAGCTGTTTGGTGTAAGACATCAGGATATAATAAGTACAACTGTTGTGTGTCACAGATTGGGTTTGCAGGAAAACTTCTGGGGTTTGGCTTCATTTGGGTTTATTATTTTAAAGTGACTTACTGACTTTGAAATTTTATGTAATATGATATCATGAAAAGTAAATAGCCAGCATTTCAGGGAAGGCAGGGAGGGAAAAAGCCTCAAGGTGTGTCAAGCCAGACATGCGTGTCAGGCCATACAAATTTGCTGAACATTAAAAAGGCCAGGTTCAGGTTAACTGGCTGTAAAAGCAGAGGTAATATGAAGAGAAGAGGAAAAAAATGCTTTTAAATAAAGATATGGGAAAAGTTGTTTTATTTCTAGTTTACTAAAAATACGGAGTTGCACTTGTGATTTTCATCGCAAATTGAAATTATCTGTTTTCTTCTTTTTTTCCAGTTGAAATAGAGAAAGGTTGCCCTGGAGATAAGTTAAAATAGTTTAGTAACTGGTTCTGTAGAAAATCCTGTGAGTTGCAGTTGTACCTGAGCCTCACAGAGAGCTCTAGGATGTCAGACTTTATTCTAAGAAACTGAAAAATTCACAGGTCTTATCACAAATAACTGAAGGTGGAGAACACATAAACTTTATTTCTTCAACATTCTGAGCTGAAATCAGGGTCCTTTAAACTGGTAGCCCTATACAGCTTGTAATTTGTCTTCTGAACTAGAGTCCCTTGGACTCTATCTGACCTTTGTTGATTCTATGACTGAACTTTGCTATGAGCTAAACTTGTTTCTTCCCTTCTCTAACTTCTGATCTTTGTTATTGTGAAAGTCTGGAGTGTATACGTATGTGTATATATATATATATATATATGTGTACACACACACTGTATAAATCCATTTGTCTCTTTTGTTTTTTGAAGTTGGAAAATTGCCAACATGTGAACAAGAGAAGTTGCTTTTGTCCTTCTCAATCCTGTTTTGTATATGTGTTGACATTGAGCCTACATGTAGATATTAGTAGTGCTGGGCATTTACCTGTACTGGCCCAATACCATGCCTTTTATTAGAGCTGCACAAAGCTATAAAAAGATGAAGGTTATCTTTCCCCCTGGTGGTTTGGCTAAGTCTGAGGTGATCCCTGCTTTTGTTTGGAATTTGTTCTGGATCTTAAGTTTTGGTTACTTGTTGATTATTTGTTTTGGGTTTTTTAATTCCTCTTTGGCTAGGCTCGTTCAACATGTTCATGGACCATTATTTAGAAGTTATTTAAATCTGGCATTGGTTCTGAGATGGCAGTCAGTCAGTCTTCAACGCTCCCCCCAGGTTGAATGCCTTGATCTTTCTTAGTCATTTTTCTTTTGATGCGTTCAAAAAGCGTCATGCTTTTGATTTTAACAAGTTATTGTTTCTTGCTTTGGCTTGCCACCTTATGGTAATGTTTTAACTTGTCTCTCTTCTCTTGTTTTCCTCGAGGGAACAGTTGTGGTTTTCGTTTGGGTTTTTTTAAAGTCTCTTCATTCTAATTGCCACCTTTAATCAGTTTGAGTCACACTAATTTTTTTTTTTTGTCCTTTCAGAGTCTTATTTGTTAAATGTTTTACTACTTCTGATCCCCTAATATGTGCAGCAGAGGAACACTTTACCCTTCCAGTTTCTTTTAACTTATTTTTAACCAGCTTCCTCTTTTAGATGTAGTTGCCCTGTGCTTTAGCTGATTGCCTGTAAGTTCCTGTATTTCTCTTGCATACTATACCTACTGTGGCCTTAAGAACTGATAAATTTTCGTGTAATGTGCTTGGCTGGACAAGATCTTTGTTAATTACCATATGCTTTTATGTATGCTGCTCTTGATAGTACTACTTATAGCATGTCCTTGCTGACCTAGGGGTTCAGCTATTTCACTGACAGTTGACATGAAAGGCTATAGGGATGATTGAGCACACAGACACTACAAAAGAAGGGAATAGGAAGTAATCTCAACTGGCAGGATAGACTCTGCTTCTCTCATTTGCTCCTTTTTCTGCTTTTGAGGAAAATTGATTCTGTATTGTAACATACCAGTGATTTAATCTTTTATATTAAATACTCACTATATTAAATACTGTAAAATGGAAGTTTTGACAAAGTCGCAGTACCCGATCTCTAAGTCAGGTTGAACTTGGAAATGGATTAAAGTCCCCACAGCATGGGGGAGTTCTTCATCTGTATTTTACACAATATTCATTACTATGTTAACCCTAAGTCTATGGGGTGAAGTAGGGTATCACAAGAATCTCTTGGCCGTTCGGTTAAGTGTTTACTGATTTACAAATACTACTAGGACACTTCTTAGGAGGAGGAACAGAAGCACATCAAGAAGAGAAAAATTTGGAGGAACTGAATTTAATTGCTTAAGATCACCAATATGAGGCAATCTAGTCTTCAACAGTCTGCATGATTTTAAGATGACTTTTCTATGTACCTGAATATTTTTGTTTTAGTTGGCTTTTTCCTTTTATTTCTTCCTGTTTGTTGTTTCTTCTTGGCAAAAGGAAGGCTATTGATTCAAGATCACTACCTTGTATGTCCTTGTTTTGTTCAGAAATAGCTTATTAATAATACCTATTTTTAATGTATTTGGTACTTTTGAGCTTGAGTGTCTATTAGTGAGGTGTTCTTCCTGAATATTTGACTTTGTCAGCCTTAAAGAGAAGAGAGAAACCCTGACCAGTAGCTTTAAGGTTAAGTGCATGTCTTACTAACATCTTAGAATTCCTGAAGTTTGACAGTTAATTGATGGAAAAAGAGAAGTGGCTTATGTTATTTGCATTGGCATTCAAGGGTTTAGAATGAGATTCTGAGGAACAGACTGCTTAACAGAAATTGTTCATTGTATGAGAAGTAACTGCAGTTACAGATCGAATTGTTTATAATAAAGCATAGAATTGAATGCAGAGTTTCCATCAAAACCAAAATGACTGTGGCACGCCTCGGGGTTTTGTATCGATCTTGCCATTAGTGTATATTAACTTCACATATGAAAAAGGTGATTAGCAGTAAGTTAGACAAACTGTAGATGGAAAGAATGAAGGTAAGTCAATAAAAAAATTTTGTGAGGCTTCATTAAACTAGAAAAAGCCACATAAAGGAGGTAATGTTCCTTACTAGTATAAGTAAAATCGAGTGTGATGGAAGTCATGGCACAGGAGTAACTCATACGGAGCAGTGTTTCCTTTCTAAATGTTATCTTACGCTGAAATCTTAAAGGCCTCTTCCAAACCAAAGTGTCTTTTTCTCAACTTTGCATAGCAAATGAAGGGCAGCTACAATATCAGGATTTTCTTGGTGTATATTGTGGTGCTACTATTACTACAGACCATGAAGTTAAACGTAAAGCAAAAATGAATACTTAGTTGTTGATATATAAAAGCTCGGGAGTATTTTTTCTTCTACCTTTCTTACGTCATAAAAATAACTTGTGTTTGCATGGAGATTAACTCTACTTGCTTTTATATGTTATATTCTAGCTGTTCTTTATAGACAAATGTCACCTGTCATATAATATTAGTATTAGCAGAAAGTAATAGGTTGTCTGCTCAAGTGATTACACTAACATTAATAAATCAATAATAATAAAAATATTGAAAATAATTATTGATAAATATATATTTGTGTTCTGGATTAAAAATCTTGAAACCCTTGTTATTCACTTATATGAAAATATAAATTAATTTATATGTCTATGAAACTATGCACTGCCTAATTTTTCTCTTTTGTTTTTCCATATTTTGATGGACTCAGAAATTAAAAATAGATGTTCTGCAATGGTTCAAGTCCATATTTCATTCTTTCTATGTGAGCTTATTTTGTAGGCTCTTCCTTATAATTTTTCAGACTGGAGAGCATAATACAGGATTTCTTGCTGTAAAAAAAAAAGTGATGATTGTGTTCGTTTTTCTTAGATTGTCTCATTTACGGTGTTTCTTTGGTTTATTCAAGGGCACTGGGAGTTTCAGTGACAGATTATACATTTGAAGACTGTCAACTAGCTTTGGCTGAAGGACAACTTCGTCTGCCTTCAGATACATGTCTTTTAGAATTTGCAAAGCTTGTGAGAAGCCTTGGGTGAGCATATACAATATTTATATGTAAGGTGCATATTTATTATATATCCATGTTTATATAGTTTTCCCTTCATATAAAAATACTGCATTTATGAATATATATGGAATGTTGTCATAATATGATCAGGGAAACACCAGTATAAAATCAAACCAATACTATAATTGATTTGCAAGCAGCACCCCAAATCCTAGTGATTGTGAAGTAGGTTGTAAAGTTCTTACTTTCCGTCTGACAAGTCAACAGAGTGAGTCTGAAGCAGTCATTCCTGAGCAAAACTAAAAACACTTTCTGAAGAGGGTCAGGAATACTGTGGGATTCCTAATATTTGTTACAGTTAAGAGTCAATTACCTTTTCCTGTGACATCTGTGAAGGGAAACAAGGGATGCCAGACAAGGACATCCAGTCTTGTGACTGGATTAACCTCGTAATAGTGAGGACAGAGGGGTCACCCTTTCCCAAGCAGCAGAAAGTGGTAGTTGATCTTTTGAGCAGGTTGCTGCCAAATGGACTTTCTAATGAAACTGTAGCTCAGTATATGCAGCCTAGATCTTCTCTCTTCCCACAGTGTCATTTCCTGCTGGCTTTACCTTTCAGAAGAGCCTCAGCAAACCTGAAAAATTCACATAAACCAAATAGCAGAACTTGTTGCTGCTGTTTTCCAGTTTTTCTCCTGCTTCTTCAGTCATCCTATTGAACAGCCACAAACTACATGTGCAGCCTCATCCTATTAACTGTTTTAATATGCAAACATCCTTCTTGTTTTTTTATCTCATCACCTGAAAGTATAGAACATAGTTTCATGTTTTCATTCTGTACTGTTATTGCCTTTCACTATTTTTTCCTTCATCTTCAGCTTGTGTACATAAATGAAAATAAAGAAGAGCAAAGCTGTGTTGGAGAATAAGGAATGTAGGACAGCTATACACTGTGCATTCAGATGATAAACATATATTAATCCATTGTCAGGACCTCCATCTGAAAAGACTTCCATTAGGACAGGAGAGACTTATAAGGGCAAAGAAAGATTCTCACTTTGTTTCGAAGGCTCTGAATTTACTGTATCAAGAAAAAAAAGCAAGCAAAACAAAACAACCACCCACGTCTCTTATTATGCAGTTGATAATCCCAGGATTCGGTTTAATCCTCTTGTTAAGTTGTCTGGCTTCTGTCTGCTCAATTTAAAGCTGTTCTTTCAAATTATGCTTTTCTGGGTTTTTGTTTTGACCTCTAAAACAATTACATGCATTTGTGAGTGAAGTTCCCTGCAGCCCAAAAGTTCCCTCTCTGGTTTGAGCAATTATTCATTGGTGAAATATCCTGTCTGGAGTTGGGTATGTGCCAATAAGAAGGCTATTATGATGGTGTTTTTCTAGCACAGTTGGATGAAGATTGTTATATGACTTCATCTCTAATGCCCATTTGATAGAAGTAGTCATTTTGCTGTTTATTCAAAGGTTTTGAGGCCAGGGAGGCAATAAGATCATCCACTTGCACAGCTAAATGACTGGAGCAGTAAGTTTTATCCAATGGATTTTTCATCGATTGTTAATACTTGCTTTTGAGCAATGACAAACTTTGAGGTAACATGCAATTTTAAAAGATTTCTGCAGTGAGACAAATTCAGACTCCTTTTTGGTTTGCATTCTTTGAAATCAATATAGACCTGAGTTTGCTACACTGGAGAGTTATTTCTGTACACATTATCTATCTACAGGATTCATTATCATTTTCTGAAAAACTTACTTGGTCTGTGCTCAGCTGGATGGGATTCAATCCAGAAGCCATGCAGCCACAGCAGGGAGTTCTCATGCTTCATTTAACGAAGAGCTCAGGCTCTGTTAACAGAGCTATATAGCTGGCTGAAACTCAGCTGCTTCCTTCTGAATTCCTTGGTAAAATGACTGCTTTATCAAAGAGATCAATTGATCATAGACTAACCTTCTCAAATTGTGCATTCGTTAGTCCTCAAGCGGTCATACCTCTCTTGAGACTGATAATTTATGTCTGACCAATGAGCTGATTACTAAGATATATGCAGTCTGTATTATAGTTTTTATACATTGTAAATCCTCTGCTTCATTTGATTATTTGTTGCATAATTAATTACCCCACTGTTTAAAGTGAGTCTGTTTTTACTTGGGCTGGATCTATTACCATGTTCTAGACATTGTTTGGATTTTGTGCCTTACTAAAGATGTCTTCAGATTATCTCCTTCAGGAAGTGTTAATACCGTTGATAAAATCTCATCTCCATCTTTTTATGAACTGCCTTATGGCAGTTGCCTGCATGGAGATCCTTGAGTTCTGATTTGAATTGATTTGTTTCTATTGTTTCAAACTTCTGTTTGTTCTAATTCCTGTATCCACTTTGCTCATGAACTAGAAGGACCTTCCAACTTTAATTGTTGCTCCCCTTTCTTATGGAACAGTGGCTTTTAGACCATCAGTGTCTTCTTACAGAATTCGGTTTTCTAATTTTTTCAGTTGTGGTTGTTCTCAGTTTTAGTTGTTTTGGGTTTTGAAAATTAGAGATATCTCTCTTTTCTAAGGAAAAAAAAAAAAAAAACCAAATGGAGCAGATATTGCAATCCAGAGTAGAATTTTTTTAGTGACTGTGTTCTGCATGCTGTTAGATGGGGCTTATAAAGTCAGGTCTTAAAGTAACCTGAAATTTTACTCTAGTGGTCCCGGCCTTTTGCACTTTTTTTTTTTTTGCGGGGGGGGGTATAGGTTATGAAGGGGAGGAGAAAGAAAGCAACAACTTTGTCAGACTTGGAGCCAGATTAAGGATCATCTGTTTGCATATCCCGTGCTTGATTTATTTTTTTTGCTTCACAGTTGTTTTATCCCAAATCTTTCACTTTTAAAAGCCTAGGTATGATTTGGAACATATAGCAAAAGCAGATGGGTGTTATGTCCTTCTGTTTTGGTCACTGTTTTCTACCTCTTGAAATTTTTCTTATTAATTTAAAGTCTTTTTGGAAAAAATATTCTCTAGAAATGAAGGTTATGCATCTGTTTTCCCTAATTTTTTTTTAAGCTTGGCAGCACTGATAGTTGTCCAAAATGGCACATGTCGTCTTCCTACGTGGTAGTTGGCCTCCACTTTGTGCATCAAAAAGCAATGGGTATAGAAAATACAGCAAAACTATCATATGGTAAAAGGGTGAATGTGTGTTTTATTATTGGTGTCATGTGGCACAAGACTCTTTGGTTTGGCAGGTTCTTGGTGTGGTGTATTCCTTTAGTACACAGACTCTGAGGTTCTTCGTACTTTTCACTGAAGGCAGTATGGCTTTGCTGATTATGTCTTACTTTCAAAAAATACAGTTTGCACCACATTATCTTTTTCAGGTCATATTTCAGGAAAATCCACTGTTCTTGCCTTTTTAGACTTCTTAGCTTTTGCAGTAGGATTACTTTCAGTAATTTTTATCTTTAGTAATGGGCAGCAATTTGGGTTTGAATTCTTTTTGAATTCCTAACCGTCTCTTTGCTTTCCTGCACTGAGTATTACTGGTATCTTGTACCCAAGTGATGGGTAGTAGTGATGTCTGCCCTGGAAGAATATTCAACAACCTTAGCATGCCTGCAAGGTTTACCTCCTTACATACTCCCTGGCCCTGGTGAAATTCAATGAAATTCAAACCGACTGGTTTTGAATCAATTCTGCTGTCTCTGAGAAGCCTTAGTATTTTGGTAAGAATGGCATGAACTAAAGAGCAGTTCCATTTTGACTACTACTCTCCAGTATTATCAAGTCAGTTGTGAGGATCCTACTAGACAATGCTACTATAGGCTTCTAAAAAGATCTGTAAGGAGTAAATAATTACCTCATAGGCCTGATGCCTGTCTATTCTTACTCAACAGTCTTTAGCATCCAGACTACAATGCAAACTTCTGCTTTACATGTGTGCCTGAAATGGTGGTCCAAACTGTAGGCAGAACTTTGAATTTCCAATGTAACAACCCTCACAACTAACTCATAGTTCAGTGACTTCTAAGTGTTCAGAGATCATCTATAAAAAGAAAAAAACTTCTGGAGGATGTTGTCCGTCTGCATTTCTGATAAGAGCAATACTCAAAGTATTCAAGAAGGTCAGTTTTGCAGCTGTTCAGTATCCTTTCTCCATTATGACATGAAGTGTCACAGAAGTACATCAGCAGACACAAAACTGAATGTATTGTGCTTTTCTGCCTTAGGGCATGTTTCTCTGTGCTTGCAGTTTACAGTAGCTATCTACAGGATCCAGCTGTTCCTCCAGCTCTGTGAGACACTAGAAGGTTTTTGGCAGGTTCCCAGCATGCAAGAAGGGAGTTCGTTTTCAAATAGTCAAATGCAGCTAAAACTAGCTTACTTGCTAAAAATAGTGGTAATTATGCTGAAAATATTCTACCTTCAGGGATCTGGTTTTCCTTCTGAAGTCTGCTGTGAAGAATTTAATATTCAGAATTTAATATTAATCTTGAAAAATGTCCTTTCCATCTTCATGGACTCAGGAATGGCTTTTTCTTCTCTTTAGTGTGCACTGACCTAAAAAAATAAAGCAAAACACCACAACAGCAAATAATATTTTTTATCATAAAACCTAGATCCTGTGTGGATGCCATTAGGCCAACAAGCATGACTTCATCAGTAAAGACATTCGCTGTTGGCTTTCTAGCTTTTATGGCCTCCATTGAGATATAAGTAAAAATTGTAAAGGAATTGAGACATTCAAACCATTTCACATTGGTTCAGAACCTATTTACAAGACTTGCACTTGGCTTCAGAAAACTTTAGCATAGCAGCTTTGGTCATCAACACGTCAATTACTTTCTGATTTTGAAGGGCTAGAGGGAAGCAAGCCCATCTTTGGATTACCAGAAGTACAGTGCAGCTATACTCAAGTTGAACCAGTGTTTGCCTCACTGTTCCACATACTGCTTTTGAGATTGGCTCACATCTTCTGTATTTACAAAAGACAAACCACAAGATGTCTGTGAGATTTGTGGTAAGTCATCCTATTTTCCATACAAGGTTTTGCCTTCAAACTGTATTTTAGCTTTTCAAATTTAATTACTGACAGAGATCTTGCAAGTCTTGAATACTATTCACCAAAGGGGTACTCCCTCAGTTATAGAAAGTGAATTTTGAGCCAGTTTGTTGCAAACCAAATCTCTCTGATTTAGGGACAGATGTTGGACTACATATTCTGTGTCAGTGGTGGCTTATCTCAAGGAAGGATTTAGATGCCAGCTGTCCTTATCCTACAGTTAAAATCCATTTCAGCTACTACAGTGGGATGTATTATCTGTGGGCACTTCTTGCATGTAATCCTACATGTGAGTAGCTGAGTTCTGGGTGCATCTCAAATCCTCTATGGATTTCTTTTTTATTGTTTCTACTCGGTTGTGAAAAGTGAATGTTTGCAGAAGGGTGTCTCACTCCTCTTTTCATACTGTCTAGAACTAAATCTTAAGATAGGTGCTTTAATGCTAGGATGGAGAACATACGAATGTTCTGTGGGAACCATGGGTCTCTGGAAGAATTCTTGCATGACCTTCTTCAGATCTTATAATTCAGAAATGCAGGACTTGGCATTGTTTAGGTAATACATATTTGGTCAGTATAGGTCATGACAGACAGCATGGTAGTTGTATTTTTACTTAAAAGCCATGATGTTTAGGAAGGATCATTACAGCAAGCAGTCAAGTTCTGGAGCTGATGTAACAGATAATCTTCCTATCAAAAATGCTCTTATCTTTTTTCAGAAACTCCTGAGAATGCTGATATTAAGCATTTTATTCATTCTTGTTACCGAGAGGAAGCTGCTGAGGAGTCCCAGCTGCAGCCTGGGAACAATTCTGGTGTGAGCTTCTGAGTTCTGTAAATAACTGCCTTTCCTTGTCTGCAGCAGCAAACAGGAAAACAGGCAACTGCAGAAGGATCTTGTAGGAGACTTTATTGCCTTCTTTTGTCTTCAGACTGGAAAGTTTGGATGCCCATGTTAACCTAAATCACTTCAGAGGAAACCTGCTGATCAAGATGTGCTTGATGTTGTATTAGGGAGAGAATCTACTTTTCCTTGCATGCCTGCAGCATCATTAATTATATTCATTGTAAGACTTTTTTTGCAAAACGGAAACAGGAAGCTTGACTTAGGGAAAAATAATAACCAGTCATGAAGTAGATATCTACAGAATTATAAAGTTGTTCGTTCATCAGTTAAAATCTGGTTTTGCAAGAGAAGGACTGAGGAAATTCTGTAGCTGTATGCACTGTTATAATTTTGTTTAGGTCACCTTATAATGGTGTCCAGCTCTGGACTGAATGTGAAAAATGAACACTGACAAACAGGATTAACAGTATAATCTCTATTATGTAATCCCTGATCTTTTTTTTTTTTTACGCAGGATGCATCAGGTCTTTCCTGTTCAGTGACATTAGTAAATTTGGAAACATAATTGGTTTATGTTACTGTCCTACAATACAGCCATATTCAGGTGACCTGAATTCCTCCTAGCTCTCTATGCTTGGTATTTATTAGCTAGTTCTAGACTGTGTTTCTTCACGTTGAACTGCTTACACATATGACTTATAATTAAGGTAAAAGACAAAACTTTATGTCCAGGGTTCTTAAACCCTTGCAGTAACTTCTAATACAGTTCAGGAACTAATGAGAGCCTTAAAATTATAGGAATCCAGTATTTTATAAAAAAGTTGTGTAATAATTCTGATTCCAGATTTTGTAATACTTTACACCATTATCATCCATTGCTTCATTTGGCACATTAAAATGTGCATTGTTAATACTGGATTTATTTTTAAAATGTGCAAAAATAATGTTTTCTAGGCTGAAGCCAGAAACACTTGAAGATGATCTTGATAAATATGCTGCAAGTGCCATGAAAATGAAGAAAGAAAAGGTTGATCTTAAAGAATTTTCAGCATACTTGGAATTTCCAGTTTCTCACACATTAGAAAATATGTTCACACTTTTTGATGAGGTAAGAAATGACATATTAAAAAAAGTAAATATTTTTTATGAATTCCACTGTAGCCTACTTCTTTTCCGATTGCATTCACCAATATATGATTTTGAGCATTTCACCATAGTATTTACCTACTGCTTTTCCCTTTCAGCAAAATAAGGGCAGTTGTCACCAGCTAAATAAAGCATTTGTTCAGGTAGAAGTTAAAAGGAGTATCAGCTGGAAAAAAATTACTTACTTTCTAGATGCAAAATATGAAGAGGAAGAAAGGTAGAGTCAGGCTAAACCTCTACTGCTGCTCATTGCAACTCAATGCAGTGTCTATTAGCTGATATTTCACTTACCTTGTAAATAAATCACTTGTTTTTCTAGGATGCCTGAAACTTGAAGGACTTTTCATTCCTCTGGCAGTCAGAATGGGGAGATTACTATTATCTTTGTCTGGATGAGGTGCTGTTTGGACCAGGAGGTGGATATGTCCGCAATGTTCTCTCTTATACCAAAGAGCAGATGTCTTGTATTCATGACTTAAATTAGACTGTGTTGTCCTCTGGTTCTGCGGTTTTAATTTCAGCCAAGTAATTCAGATGGTTTAATGTAAA
The DNA here is from genome assembly GCF_003945725.1 of Corapipo altera. NCBI lineage: Eukaryota > Metazoa > Chordata > Aves > Passeriformes > Pipridae > Corapipo > Corapipo altera. The sequence goes on from NW_020884888.1 coordinate 5,716,988, forward strand.
AATCTTAAATATGCAAGTGAAGGGTGACTGCAGCAGTGTCTTTTAAGAATATTTGGACTATGACTTTTGATGAGACTCCAAAAAGGGCATGCGCAGCTTTCTCACAGGTTCTTGACCTCATGTGATTTCATTTCAGTGAGACTCCATGGCATATGTAACTATCTTTCTGAATATTCTGCATCTTTAACAACTGTTAGTTATGAAAATTCTCAGACAAACTGCACTGTTTTGAGGGGAGGTTTTCCTTCACAGAATGAAGATGGTGTAATTGACATTCGGGAATTTGTCATTGCTCTGTCAGTTGTCTGTAAGCCATCCAAAACTCTGGAAACAATTCAGCTGGCATTTCAGGTAAGCAGCATTTTCATGCTTTACGTGGTTTACTTATTTTTAGAAATTTTTTATACTGCCATTAGACTTAATAGTAAGTTTCACATTCCTTTTTAATACTTTATTACATTTTAAAACAATGGAAAGTTAGATTAAGAGGTCATGTTAAGAGCAAATCCATTGCAAGTTTAAGTTGTGTGAAATTATGGAAGTTTGCAGTTTGAAATTGTTCTTTGTAGAACTCTGGTCGAATCCTTCTCAGCAAGTTGAGTCTCAAACCTTAATTCCTTTGTATTGATTCCTCTAAACTAAAGGCTGTTAAGTTGTAGAATGTTTGTAGAATGCTAAGTTGTAGAATGTAAACTTTTAGAATGTTTAAATCAAATCATACTTTTCAAGTTAATAAAGTATTTAAAAAAAAATTCCTTCATGTTAATAAAGATTATTTTTTTATCTCCTGTTAAGATTTTCTTCCCTCTTAGTCTTAGCATGCTTCTCTGGTGGTTCTGCAGTCTTTTTCCAGACATTATGCTTCCCAGAAGTGCTTCTGATCTTGTTCTTCTCTCAGTGGTTTGTTGTAGCATCAGCATAGATCATTAATAAGGGCTTTTTGGGAAAGTGACAGCAACAGTGCTTAATATTTGTCATTCTGTTGGGTTTCTGACCCCTTGAATTATTTCTTTTCCATTGATTTCTTCATTATTGCTATTTCAACATGCAAACTCTGCTGTGTCCTGCATCATCTTTTCCCTTTGGCTTGAACTCATATGGTCCTTCACGTTGCTAAAACTGCAAAGTGCTAACTCTTGATGCTGTCTTCACTGGTGAATGGATGGAACTGAGAACATTCAATTGCATGACACTATATATGTAGCCTTATTTTCCAAGTAGTTATTTTCAGGTTCTTCACCATACCTGCGTAACCTTAACTATGTTACAGTAAAGAAAGCTCCTGTGAGTGCTTACTGTTCACATGTATATGCTTACCCATTGGCCAGAATCAAATTTGACAAAGGAGGAATGAACAAAAATATTTAGTTCCTATAAATATTGGGGGAAATCTGTCATTGGTAGCTGCTGCTACTTACTGCTACTTTTGAGGCAAAAGCAGAAAGGTCTCTGTCCTTACTTGGTCAATTTGATCTATATTGTGGCATAGAGAAATAGTCAGGTGCTGTTTGGTCAGCTTTGTGTCATCATAGTAAAATGAACAAGCTTAAAGTAAACTTGAAGGGGACTTTTGGGAAATATTTTAGTGAAATTTAGCTGTTGTGATTCATAATACACAATGTAATATTACCATTTGAGAGGAGGAAAAGCTCAGATTGGACAGTTATTTTCCTTTTGGAAGCACTTGAATTTAATAGAACTGTTTCTTACTAAAATTTCTGTTCTTCATTATCTACTTCGTTCTTCATTATCTGCTTCATTCTTCAACTCCTAATACATAATTTTGAGTTGCCTGGTTAATTGCAAAATATAAATTTAGCTGTAAAACTGCAAAGGTGATTTATGCATGTATTAAGAAGGGGAAGTGGGTATTGCTCATTTTGTTATGCTAGTGATGATTGGAAGGGTTAAGGAAAGTCTCAAGCTGAGGAAATTTTGCTCATTATTCTAGCAAAAAAAGAAAGAGAACTTTTTTTTAAATCCTTTCCTACCTCACATCCTGCCTTAATGTACCGTAAGATATTCACAGAGCTTATCTGGAGTTACTGCAGGTTCTAACCAGTTCATGAAGGTATGACTTTGAACAAGTTCTGTCCTCTGCCACCTGCTACTTTCTACCATTGTCATTTGCTCTCAGGGAAAGTGCAACATTTCACATAGTTTTCAAAGTGAAGGTGTTTAGTATATGGCTGAAGAACTTGAAAAATATTATCATTGTATGCTGATGATACAAAGCTGGGGTGAGTGGCTGATGAACGTTAAGGCTGTTCTGGCATTCCACGGGACCTTGATAGGCTGGAGAATTGAGCAGAGAGAAACCTAGTGAGGTTCAGCAAAGGCAAGTGCAGGGTCCACCTGGGGAGGAATAACCCCCAGTACCAGTACAGGCTGGGAACTGACCTAGTAGACACCAACTCTTTGGAGAAGGACCCTGGAGTCTTCCATGAGGCAGCAGTGTATCCTTGGGGCCAGGAAGGCCAATGGTATCCTAGGGCCCATTGGAAAATGTGAGGCCAGCAGGTTGAGGGAAGTGATCCTCCCCCTCTACTTAGTCCCAGTGAGGCCACATCTGGAATACTATGTCCAGTTCTGGACTCCTTAGTACAAAAAAGACAAGGAGCTACTGGAGAGGGTCCAGGGGAGGGCCACAAAGATGATTAGGGGTCTGGAGCATCTCTCTTATGTGGAGAGACTATGGCAGCTGGGCCTGTTTAGAGAAAACAAGACCGAGGGGGGGATCTCATCAATGCAGATAAATATCTCAAAGGTGGTTGTCAAGAGGACTCCTTTCAGTGGTGCCCAGCTGCAGGACAAAGAGCAATGACCATGAACTAAAACACAAGAAGTTCATCCACCTCAACATGAGGAAGAACTTCTTTGCATTGAGGGTGGCAGAGCACTCAAACAGGCTGCCCAGGGAGGTTGTGGTGTCTCCCTCTCTGGAGATATTCCAAACCCAGCAGGACACGTTCCTGTGTAACTTGCTGTAGGTGACCCTGCCTTGGTGGGGGTTGGACTAGATGATTTCCGGAATCCCTTCTAACTGTAATGATTCTGTGATTGTGAAAAATAGGAGTTACAGAGCCACCACACTTCTACAGTGATGGACAATTAAAAGAGATTGGGGGTATTACGGCAATCAAGTCTAAGAGCAGCACTCCAGAATAAGAGCTACGTGTCCTCCCTTCCGAACTGCTAGTGAAACTAAAGGGTGTTGTAAATCTTGTCAATGTGATGCGTGTGAACCTGACCACCAAGTATCACCTGACTACTTGTTCTGTGAAAATGTAGCAGGTTTTATTAAGCAAGTCTTGGCCTTGCAGCTGTTCCTGTGAAACAGTGTGCAAATTAGGTGCTAGAGAAGAAAAGGCAAGATTCCTGATCTAATCATGAGTGTTGTCTTCCATGGAACTTCATTATTTTTATTCCACTAAGGTGTGCTGTCTTGAGACAGCAACTTCTGCTTGTGGAAAAATGCATCCTTATGCCTTTTTTGTTCAATCTCATCACTTCCCACCTTCTTAATAATGTAGAGAAATTAAAAGGAAGTTTCCAAAATGGCATTCTTTACATGGTTCGATATTTACAGTGTTGTCATGCTTGAAAAGGAGACAGGGATGTTTCAAAAACTCTTATGTCTCATGTTCCATTGTGTAGGCAAATTGAGTTATTTTAAAGAAGTTAAATGAAGCTGTGTATTTGGTACAGATGTTTTGAACTACGTAGGTCCATTTTTTAGGGAAAAACACTGCATGTATGTGAAGATGAAATGAGACTGTGAACAATTCTTTTTAGTTATCAATCTATCAGTAGTAAAGCTAACTCTTTCTGTGAGGCAGCTCTTTTTCAGGATGTAAGAGTATGCAAATTATTGTTTTCTAGAATAAGTATTTGTAGAAAAGTATAGGTTTATCACTGTTATGGGGGAGGATTCTGCTGATTAATACCATTTAGACATGGGCATTTTATGCAAACTGGCTTTTGGATGTTGGTCAAAGGAATCTTGAGTTTTACATCTGACCAAGTGGAAAGGTCATCTACTTTATGTTGACCTTTTATCTTCTGATTTCACAGACTGTCTTGGAGTTTGGACATGTAGCTCAATGGACTCAATATTATTCTGAGTTAAATATTTGCAAAATATGTTAGCGTTAAACAGTTTTGTCACTGAATTCCAGTGGTCCACTGTAATTCAAGTGGTCAGGCATGTAAACATGGGATTTTTTTCTGAATATAGTAAGTTTTACTTTCTAAGCATATACGGGTGAACTGATGATGGATATATTTTACCCAGACTAATCTAAAATCCTTAATATATCACATCAGTCTGAGAGTGACTAGAATTTCCAATACCAAATTTTAATTTTGCATTACTTAAATGTGATGCTGTTTATAGGAGTTGGCATTTGGCTTTGCAATGATTTATCATGCTGTCTTGATTCGTAGCTATACCAATCAGAAAGTGGAACTATAACAGAAGAGGATTTAGCTCATATTCTGAAGACTGCCATGGGTGTATCACAGATTAATGTTACACATCTCTTCAGAGCTGTAGATGAAGAAGAAAAAGGAAAGATTACATATGGTGAGTAATTTAAGTGGGTCAGAAGTGTCACAAAGTGTCGAAGTTGCCTGAATTCATGTTGATATACAATTATATTTTTATTAAACTCTACCTTTTGTTGATTTGTCTTTAATTCTGATAAAAGCATTGCAACCAAAGTAAATTTACATTTTAACAAATATGAGTTTCACCTTTGATATCAAGTACCGTATTTGCATGTTTTCAGAAGTTTTCTTTATTGGTACATAATATGTCGATTAACTCGATTAGAGATTATATAGATATGTCGATTAGAGAATATTCTGTTCTGTGACTTCCATGTATGTGAATACGTGTTTTTAAAGAAAGGTACCTTAGTTCTGTCTTCTTGTTTTGTCTCTTGTATCTGGGGGCAGGAAATGAGAGGGTTAACCAGGCTGCCTAATATGTAGTGTGTGATGTAGGTGGTACGGAGGCGAAAAAGTTGCATTTGAAAAATTGAGACCTGGGTGAATAAATTGTGCTGGGAGCCAAAGTACATGCGTGTTACTGCACAAAACATGAAGAATCTGAAGTAAGGCTCTAAATTTAGTTGTATCATTTAAGTATGAACTGAGTTGTTGATAGCCAGCATATCATGTATCTCCAGTAGAGGTGCTTATGACATAACCTGTTCTAATTGTTTTCCTTTAGGATAATCAGTATGTATTTAATTTGTGAAGAATTTACAAATTAGGATATCAATGTTAATAAATCATAGTTTCTACACTAGTAATTCCTATGTTTGTCATACAATATGTACGTAAAGCTTCAACTGCAGAAATATTTTAGAGTTACTTTAATGATTATCATTGCCACTGCCCTTTCCTTTTTTCCTGACTACTCTTGTCTTCTCTCCTGGGTTCCTGCTGTACTACCCCTTTCCTTTTTGTACCTCTCATCTGTCACATCCCCAGCATTTCCACATACATCCTGCCCATTGCCTTTTTCCTGCCTATCACTCCAAACTGATTTGTGCAGTGACTCAACTCTTCTCCCCACCTCCCCATTGCCAGCTTCAAAAATACCATCAAGAATCTTAAGCTGGTAAACCTAGCAGAACTCTAATTTTGGCACACTTCATTGTTTGAGAATAGCTAAATTTAAAATCATGTACAAGTGAATTCAGACCAGTTCTTGTGATTTACCAAAGAATTAATACTTTAATGTTCATCTTTAATAGTTGCATTTAATCTACACTTTTCCCCTGAGTGGTCAAAATGAAAGAATATCTGGACTGCCGAGCCACTGGCCACTGAAGTGCTTGGCTCTCATATTCACTATTTTATTTCCTGTAGTCAAGAACAGTCTTTTTTGAGGCTACACAAAGTAGGTAGTAGGATGGTTTTTACATAATTTCTTTAAAACTTTCCTCGGTTCCTTTTCCATTAAAAGCTATCATTTTATAAAAAAATGTTGCACTGTGATTTTAAAATATCTGAAAGCTTAATAGTAAGAATAAATGTTCAATATATTGTGGTAGAGAATTAGAAGAGGCAAATAAACCTTTGGTATTGCATTTCTGTCTTGAAAGTTCCTGCCATAAATATTCAATCTCTTGCCTTTCCTGAGAATATGTAGAACTTCGCACGTGCTCAATTTGTTGCTCTTACTTACTAGGAAGGAGAGGTGGAAAAACTTGCAGACTACAATGTCTGAAGACATTGTCCAGACAAGTTCTGAGAAATCAAAACATTGTGTCTGATGGAAAAGTACTGATGTTATTTTGCACACACATAGCAGAGATGTCTACTCACAGCCTCCCTCTTTCTAGGGTGTTGGAATGTGAAGCAGGAATTAGGTCTTGAGTCTTACTTGTAAGAACAAAAGATAAAATATCCAAAGTATCAAACATATATTGCTGCACATATAGCAGAGTCCTTGAAGCCAGAGATTTTATCCCAAAGGAAAAGCTCAGGTTGTGGGTAAACAGAATAACCAATAGCAAAATTAAATTTGTATAACTAGATTGATAATCATGAACCTAAATTGTTAGAAATCTGGATTCTTGTTGCATGTTTGAAAGCATGCTAGTGGCCAAGGACCTGTGTATCATTTCTCCTAAGTGGTATGCTGTTGGCTTAACTGTTCAGATGCTTTGATTGCAAAGCTTATCCCTTCACTATAATATATAGAGAGGCAAGATTTCTCAGTCTTAAGACATGATTCTGGGGATTTGGAATAGGTTCTGTAAGTGGGCATCGCAAATCCTCGGAAACTCTCCAACAGCTCTTGGTAAACAATTGACAATATACAGTATGACAATAGACAAATAGTGAAAGCGTTTGAAGAGTGCCTGGCTTGCTATAAACAGAAACCTCTTGAAGTTCTTGTAGTACCTATGCATACTTAATGCAAAAATGTAGCTGTGAGTCTTAACTCCACTTTGGGTTCTTTCTTTCTTTTTGTCTCTTTGCTCTTGGTAGGGTTAGGAAGCAAAATTACCTTTTTCCCTGGGTTAATGACTAAGGTGATCTTTTCTTCCAGTGTAATGCTTCACAGTTGCTTTCAGCTGTGAGATCTATGATTAGAAGTAATGCTGGAATAGTTTGTTCTTCCACATCACCTCGTTTCACATTTCTGGTGAATGAGGCAAATGGGTTCCTAAGAACTTTCCTTTTGGGCTCTGCTGTGTACAAGTTTCATAAATATTACTTAATATCTTCATGACTGTTGAATTCAGTCCTCCCTGGAATGTTGAGGTTTTTCATTTGGATCCAGTACCACTAAAACATTGAGGGATGGATCCTGACAGAGTTGTCAGGATGACGATTTGGATAGAAACTGTTGTACCTGTGTGAACAGCTGCTTCAAGGGATTTTCTTAATTTATTTTCAAAAAAGGTACTGTAGCTTTTTGAGGAATTGCTTGGAATGGTATCTACAGTAAGTAGTCCAGTCTTTCTCATGCAAAAAGGATTATGCTTAATGTGACTGTAAGAGCATCTTTGGTACTGTTGAAGGAGGAACCGGGCTTCACTCCTTTGAAAGGCTTCTTCAGCTGTTATCTGCCCTGCACTCTGGGGAATTTACAACATGGTCTGTCCATGAACTCTTCTGGGATAACACAGTGAATTTGAGTAGGCAGTGCATGATACTCTGTAGGTGACAGAATTAGTGATAATGTTCACATCCAGCTTCTTCTAGTGTCAGTTTACATTATAAGAATAGCTGCTTATTACCTGGATCCTCTACAGTGTTTTGTGTTCAAATCATGTCTGAATAAATAGTCATATGGGCAAACTGTGACAAGGCTTCAGTGTCTGATTATTAGCACAAAATGTTACTTCTTGAGGTTAAGGATTCCATGCTCCCCCAAGAACTAATATTGCTCTTTTTTTTGTCATATTAGTATCCAACATTAAAATCGGGTTTGTTTTTTATAAAATGTTATAAATTTTTATCTCACAATATTGTTCTCTAAAATATTAGGACTTTCAAAATGCTGAAATTTTGAAAGTGGAAGGCAACAATGACAGCTGCTGTTAGGTTGAAGCAAAACATTAAAGGGCATGTTTGCAAAAGAGTTTAAGAACTTAAGAAATTACTACTCTTGCTGTTCAGTGATCTTCAGCTGGAGGGGTTCTGCCCTTTCCCCAGTGAGCAGTGAGATGCTATGTCAGGGCGTGTGGTGCTCATCATGCATTTTAATGCAAATCTGAGCCTGTTTACCCCTTCATACAGGGTGAGGTCTGACCTGAAGTGTTTTAAGAGGGCTTAGATAACTCTTTGCAGCATTTCAGTTTTGGGGATGTGTTAAACTTACGCTGGGAAGCTGAAACGAGCAGTGAGGATAGCATTATGTTAACTGCTGCTATTTTTCTCCAGAGAGATCATATGATTATATATGTGTAAGTATTCAAATTTAGCATCCTTCTGTTTCAAAGAGCTGATTCTGTGTAACAACAATTTTTTTTTTTTTAGATGACTTCTACACATTTGCTGAATTGCACCCACACTTTGCAGAAGACTATCTCTATGCTGATCAGATGGGAGCTGAGAGCAGCTTGGAGACTTCATCTCTTTCTGCTCCTAATGGTATCTGTACTGACTTCAGCCCTGATAACACTGAAGATAAAAACAAGCCCCTACAGAAGAAACTGAATTAACACTGCAACTCTTACCTTCCTCTCCTGGTGAGAGGGTTGTCTTTTCTTGGGATTTTCATAAGTCGCTCCAATTATACAGCAAATACCAGTTTTATGTGTGAAAGTTCTTCTACCTTAATATCATTCTTTGAATCATATGTGCTGTATTTAACAACATGTTCCAGGTTACTTTGGGAAAGGTGTTTTTATTTTTTTGAAAAGGTCTTTGAAAGGCAAAAATGTGAATGTGCTTCATTATTAATGTTCATATTTAAAGGAAGCGGCACACTTATTTATATTCCATTGGTTAGTTTCCTGTACAAAGTGTCGCACAAACTGTGCATGTAAAAAGAAACTGTAGCTACTATGGTGTTAAGTGCACTTTGGTGATTAGTGTTTTCCCTAGTTATGGGGATGTTTATTTGGGGCCAAACTTTGTTGTCCATATTTGCATAGTCAGTCCTGTTGACTTCAGTTGGATTAGTCTCTTGAGCAGAGCAAGCATATTTTGGCCCTTTGTTTTGGTTTCAGTAAACAGTTTGGAAACAGTAATACAAAAACTTGCTAAGGATTATTTTTTATTTTTATTGTTGAATGACAAAATTGTTTTTCTTTCAATCTATTCCATGGTAGAATGAAAAGGAAGGGCTGTTTAACCCTCACCCCAACACTTTTCTACTGTAATCTTCCGGATGCAATTAAACATGAATTTTTTTCCAAACTCACATGCCACGTAACTGTTTGCAAATACATAACTAAACTGTGCTTTTCTCTTATAAACAATTCAAATCACGTCCACATTTTAATAGGAGATGTTTATGCAATTTTATTTTATGTAGATTTATTGGGGATCACAGGTTTCTTTTGTAGCAAGCCTGTACAGATAACACAGCATGGAACACATCATAGAAACTTCATTGTATCAGCTCAAGTTTGAAAAGGTTGCAGTTACTTCAGAGGCCAAGCCAGCAACAAGTTGCAGAACATCCTGAAGAAGTGCTAGTTACATTTCTATAGCAACATTACATATACTGCATATGATGTATATAAAGCTTAAAATAGTTTAAAACTGTTAAAAAAACCACCACGCTTATATTAATAATACTTCTTATGTTTCCTTTTGTAAAACCAGATGCCTTAACTACCACTGGAGGTCTCAGAGAAAAATCTAGATTATTATAAAACCACAGCACTTCACTGATTAGTAAATGTGACAAAAGCCTCAAGGAGTAGGAAGGAGGACTCTGTTACAAAATAACTGTGATGGCAACTCTGCTTCCAAACAAAAAAATCCTTCAAGTAATTTCTGTGACTAATTTTGTAGAGCTGTGCTAAAATGTGATGGTTTTGTGATTGGAAAACTGTTGAGATTTGAATCTTCCACGTGTTAGAGTAATTTAAAACTAGATTTGAAAGGGACGAATTTTAGCAGAAGGAAATCTGTTTGTACCAAATGCTTTTATAACTATTTTTTAAGTAGCAGGAGGTGTTTTAAAGCTCATTAGGGAATTGGCATCTGTCCTTAGAAGTACCTGTCCGTGTTGGGGCACCTGAGAGAGACGGGGAGTAGCTGGGTTAAGTCTGGAGGACAGAACGTACTCAAAAAGAGAGAGCAAAATTATCCTTTAATCCAAAGAAGAGGAGACTGGAGGAAGATGTGAAAACCAATATGGAAAACATTGTTATAGAGAAGATAGGAATGTTCTTTTCTGCACATGGGTGGTAGATACAGGCTCTTAATTTAAAAGGCAAGTTAAACATTAGGAAAATTTCCTTACAATACACCTAGTTAAGCTAAGGAGAATAGGTTATTCCAGGTGGGGTGAGGAGCCTGCCTCCCTTCACTGGATGTTCTGAAAACAGAGAACACAGACAGCTGAGATGAAGCCACTTGATTTTGTTGGTCACAGGGAGATATCCCTGAGGTCTATTTTCTGTGATTTTACAGTATGCATTTAATTCAGTATGTAAGGGAAGGCACATGTAGCCTGGACATGTTGCATCACCTCTATAAGGCTTTTTACGGCACGTGGCACAAGCTGGCTGTCTAAGATAGTTATCTTTTGCTTTGTATGTGAGCTTGGGATTTGAGAATTTCAGACTACAGGGGATGAAATAGAGTTCCCTCAGACATGTCTGAAAAGAAGAAAAAGGTAAGCTTAGTATCCCATAGACAACTTTGAAGTGAGAAAAGCTCCAGAGGAAGAGATACTGTCCACATCTGTGAAAGAGCAAAGAAAGATGATTGAAGTTGGCTGAATATGAGTGTGTCTAATTTGCATATATGGTGTGTATATCTTGGGGGTCTGTTTTCTGAAAGCCCATAGGTTCATTTGGCTTCATAATTTTTTTGTGAAGATGTTTTTTAATTGTGGTGAGTGTAGTGGCTATACTTGTGTGCAGCTAAGCTGTACAGAGTGACTGAGGGGCACTGCATCCTATAATAGATGGGCACTTAAACAGATGCCACATTGTGTGGTGAAGAGGCACTGGAAGTCCTGTGTGTCTGTGAGTTCAGACCAGAGCTACCTGCTGAAGAAGGCCAGTGACCTGCACATTTTTTGATTGGTGAGCAGGTACTCTTGGTGGATGCAATAATTTAAAAAAATAAATAAATAATAAAACATAATGCAAAACAACACTTAGATTCTGGAATGAATTGTGATTCTTCCTCTTTTGAGAAATTATTGAATGAGGTAGAGATGTAAATAGGATGAATGATAAGTTGAAGGATCAGCCTGCATGGAAACATCTTTAGATCACATCTCATGTCACAGAAAGCTGAGAGCAATTAATATGATTCTGGTAATTTTAGCACCTGTAGAATATTAAGGTATAATATTAGACTGTCTTGTAGTGAGAGAAAAGCCACATTACCACAGGGTTGAGAACTCAGGCTCTTGAGGGCTAAGACCTGTAACACATCGCATGATTGCAGCAATATTCATTACAACTCATCTATCAAACTCTGACTCCTGAAGTGTTTTAGTAGTTCCCCATGAGAAGCCTTTTTAAAAGGCACCTGACTTGGAGCAGCTGGGTTGTGACAGTCAAGTTATAGTGACTTGCTGCAAAGTCAGGGAAACTTCCTTTCCCCTTCACCACACATTGACACGTAAGTGCTTTCCATTAAAATATTACAGATTTTACAGACAGATTGTTGTATTTTAACTGGTGGTGTTAACAGCCCCTAAATATACAGGGGGAGATATGAAGAAATTACTTCAGTTCTTTGCAACTATTTAACTTAATAAATGATCCTTACGCAGAAAATGCAGGGGTGTGAAGGTGTTTGATGTTTCTGATGAGCATTTTTCTCCTGTTATGTGATACTGCCATCTCTTCCCAGAAGAGCTCTTGCATCATCCTGAATTTTTACATATTGTATGAGATACACAGCCAAAGCTTTGCTATTCTTGTATGGCTCAACAAGTATACTCTGTATTTTGAATATACTTAAAGTTATACAGAAAACCATGATATCCGAGATACCTGAAGTTTCTGGGTTTTGGTTTGGGTTTTTTTGCTTCATTTATCTCTTTCTAACATAATGAAACCCCACTAAAACCAAACATGTTTTGGAGCTGCAAAACATGTTTAAACCACTGTCTCTACCACAGTATGGCAAGTGTTATTACAGATTTTTCAGAGTCCACTGCTGTAAGCAGATACACTTAAAAGGCTTTATAGGTAATTCATAAGCCTTATGGAGAAACTAGGTTGTACACTTGTTTTATATGAATTAATTACACTGTACATTTCAATGCATTTGTCTTAGCTAGAATATTCTTAGCACGATAAATAGTGACCAGACGTGTGTGTGTTAGCTAATCCCACTTAGAAAGTGTAAATCCTTAGGCCACAAAGGTTGAAAAGTAGAAGATGTGTGCAGAAGGGAAGTGATGCAACCTCTTTAGTGACAAAGCTGCCAGAAGTAAAAAGAACTAAGATTGACACAGAGCTCTTTATTAATATTTTCATGCAAACTGAATAGCTTTGTTAGCTAGTTTAAGCACTGGGCTGGTTGGAATATTTTTATATTCATAAAATGTAGTAAACATTTTTCTAGCAAAGTCATTGTTGGACTTGAGCATCTGATAAATTTTCTAAAGCAGATGTGGTTTTATTAATTTATGAGTTCCCTGATAAGGCCATCTTTGGTATTGCCATTAAATTATTCTTCCTGCTTTTATATTACCATGAGGTAAGTACAACTTTTCATGTTAATTATTGTAGTTTCTTTCTGCTCTCTGCTCCTTCAAAAATGGAATTCCATTTAAAAAAAAAGAAAAAAGACAAAAGAAAACCCCAACCCACCCTGACTTAAAGAATACTAGTTGCAAAACTAGCAGCACATACTGTAGATCCTATGATCTCAGAAGAAAAAAAAAAAAAAAGACCACCCTAAGCACAGCTTTGCATATGTAATGGGACTAAATAAGAATGGAAAGACAACAAAATTCTGATTAGAAGCTCTGACCAAGTCAATTTCCTTCTTCTTTAGGTCAGAGTGTGGGTCATAAGACCTTCTGAAATGTCGTATTTTGCTTAATGTGAAGCCTCTGGGGTTTTTTTCCAGCAGCCCTTTCATGAGTGCTCCAGAAATAAGACATTACTTATGTGCTGCCCGAGGATTCTATATTAGCAAAACTAAAGTTCAGCTCCTAAAGCCATAATGAGACACAGAAGTTCCTTGTGAACAAAGCATTTCAGATACTTTGCTACATTTTACGTATCTAAACGTCACCTCATTTGGAAAACTTAAATTACCAAATTATTCTGAATAGATCATTTAAAAAAAAAAAAAAGGAGGAAGAGTACAAAATGGAAAGTAAGAATTTGTCATCAGTGCCATTAATTAAATCAGTTATTGTTCAGTCCAGCAAAACTGGAAGATCTGTTTCACATATGAGCAGGAAGGCTGAGATTGTCACTTAGGTAATTTTGCTATCCTGATTCCGTAGAAATTAAGCCAGCTGGTCTTCAGTCAGAGGATGATTTCTTGAAAGTACTGCAGCATCATGTATCCAAGTAACATCTTGGTCACCAGCAGTGCAGCCAGTGAGATTTCATCTTCTCACCCTGGCTTTTTCCTTTGAATTTTGGGAAAAAAAATTCAAACCATGACAGTATTCAAACCTTGTAAGATCTTAAAGGTAAAATCCTCCAGCACCACCTCAGAGGTGATCAACAAAGATGATAGTTCTATGCTTATAGCTATGGCAGTGAACTGGGTATACATGTTAGTCACCAACACCTTGTGATCAAACAATGCATAAATTATGTAATAAACTGTGCATAAATTATATAATACTGATATAAAACTACTGAGAGAACACAGAGGCAAAGAGGTCATCCATTAGATGTGCTAGGGCTTGAGTCTGTATTTCCTACATCTCCCAGTGCTCAAGTTACAGCAGTTTCGTTCTCTAGGAAATATTTCAGGTTTATTTCAAGATAATAATTACTTTGACTTCTACAAGTGGAGGAGCAATTTGTAGAAAGCAGCTTCTTTTTCCCCAGATGGTATGACGTGCTTTGTGATGTATAATGGGATTAAACTGAAGTAGGTGATACCGAGAGAGGAGAGGATGTAAGAGGCTTATAAAATGGAGCGTTTATGTTTCTGCAAGATATGCTAAGACATTTCTGCAGCTGTTGACACTGCCTAGATTGTCTTGCAAGATCATTAGGCAAAATAATTTTACTAGTTGTGTGATGGCAGTGGCTGCTTATTTCATTCTCCTTAGTAGAGTGGCAGAGCAGAGCACTCCTATGCAGGTTGGCTTTGGGAGGCCATCTGTAACTGATACTGACATATCTGCAGTTTTAAAATGATGAGTCTCCGGGAACGGAAATGATAGAATCACCTTAGCACACATCGCACTGGCGTAATTAACTGTTAATTAACTTATCTCTTTGGGGTATTTCTTTTTATGAATGTAATTGTCATGCTGCTTAACTCTGAGCTAAATTGTACAGAGCCATATGAACATTAGAGCTCATTTGAGATTAGCTTAGGGATCTCAAAAAAGGTGCTGTATAATAATCTGTCAGTAAAATGTTAAATTTCAGGTTTTTTACTTTGACCAAAAATGTTAGGCGCAAGAGGAAAGTCATAATGACTTTTGTAATACTCTATTTTTATGCTATCAGTGGGGTGTTATTTAAGAATGCCAGTTCTGAGCCAAAGTCAGCTGGAGAAAAATCAGTTTGAACTTCTGATCCCAAACCAGCAAGTAGGAAAGCCCATCAAGGCTAGCATAGCAGCAGAACTTTTACTCTGCAGCTGACCTTTTCTGACAGTAAAGAAGGATCTTTTCTGCATCTTGGGCTGGTGAATTCAGTTTACTGTATCTCTAGTTCTTACTTGTGCTGTCTGTTCTTTGTAGAGAGAGCCTGAGGGAGACCTTGCTGCCTCTTAGGTGACATTCACACACTTTTCTCCCTGAGCCACAAGTGGCAGCTGAATATTAAAGTCCTGTTCTGCTAATACAACCCAAAACTAAGGGTTCATGTACTGGTTTAGCTTATGCCTGCCACTAGGTAAAGAGTTGCTTTTTCTTTTCACGCACTTCAGCCATTGCAGATGTGTCCAGGTGACAGTAGGTCTGAAAGAGCTTATGAGATTCAGTTTGTTCCTGTGAACAACAAGAAATCAAATTTACAAATACAGTACAATGAAACCTTAAATGGGGTTGACTTCTGGCTCACTGTATCACTTTCAGTGTGAGCCTGTTTACTTCCAAGTTCCCAATACAGAATCTATAAATGTGATCGCAAACAAAGTCTCCTCATGAATACTGAAGAAAGGTGACACTCAGACACTTTTCATCCTACCATGGTATTGGAAATGAAATTCATCTGACGAGGTTGTTTCTAAGTCTATGAATGTATATGGGGAAAACCCAAATACATATCTTTTATTCACTATCCAGCATGAAGACAATTTTGTATTTTAAATGCTAAAGAAATAAACTTTTAAAGATCTTTTATGCCCTAAGTAGATATATTTTTTGTTCTATGTTTTCTTTTATAATGAAGTTCAAGCAAAATATTTCTTATGTTTCAGAAGGGACACTTAGATTAGCCAGTGCTGTACTTTACAGACTACAAGAACAGCTATAAAGTAAACATCTAAAATTGAAATTGTGTTTTTAAATATGTGAATTAGAATTCCTTTAAGTCAAACATGTCTCCTTAGCAATTGTATATACTTAGACAAAAAGTGAAACTGTTGCAGCTGCTTGTCTCTATAGTTGTTTGTGTTTGGTGATTTGTTTATATTGCTTTCTCAATTGCTCTAAAGGTATTAAGAGCTCCATGTAAATCAGTAATGTTAGAAATAGAAGTCAGAAGTAAATTTCTTTAGAAGTGGTAGACTTTGTTTCCTGGACGAGGACCAAGACTAAGCATCAGCTAACCTTGTATTCTGTACTATAGAACTTCAGTGTTGCAGCGTTGTGCTGAAAGTATTTGACATCTGTTCAACGGGACCACTTTCTAATCCTTTTTGTAATTCCCAGCGTCTCTTCAGGTGTGTGAGACATTTCTGATTTGATCACAAGTATTAGTTCATCTTTTTGGAAGAATAAAACTGAGTAATCAACAAGCTGAGAAATAATTCAGGAAAAAAGTTTTTGATCTCTTGAATTATTGTTGAACTTGCATTGAGGATATAATTTCTATATTTTGGAAAAAAATATTGCTATGTTTTTCAGTACACTTGAAACTTTAAATGCAAAAGCAAAAAAGTTAACCTTTTAAATGATCAAATTTTGGAATTTTCTCTTACTGCTGCTGAATCCAAGTTAGGCACTGCCATGAAGAGGATGCTTTTAGTTGGAAACCTGTGCTGACAGAGCAGGAATCTGTTTTGTAGGAACTCACTTGCAAGGTATCACATTTTTGTTCCATCAGAGGTACAACTTCTGTTGTTGACTTCAAGGCTGCTCAAGCAGACCTGATGTGTTTAAAGATGCATATTGACTGCAAGCTTTTTATTACAAGAGCCCTTGGATATGCAGTGTAAATCTGTAACGATATATAGTGCTACTGGATAATAATGATCTGAATGCGTATTTTCTGCTGTAAATTTCCCTCATGTGGCTCCTATGATATGTGTACATAGACTATTACCTTTGCACTGAACTGACTATACTTCATAAATGAAGAGCAAAAACAAGTAGTGTACTAAAGATGACTGTACCTTGTGGTTCCAATTGTGGAAATACTTTTGCAGAACAAAAAGTATAGCTTCAGTGCTACAAATTTGATTTTTATATTTTTTATTAACATGCATGGAAGACTAAGGATAATATTTTTTAAAAATGAACTTGTTTTTTGTACATTTTTCAATGTTTAAAACTATATGATTTAACATTACCTCTGAATACCAGTGATCAGTAAATTTTTAAAGGAAATACCTCAATTTGAGTGTTCTTCTCTTGTTAGTTGTCTGATAGGTTGAAATGGACTATAGCGCGTGATGAAGTGAGCCGTATGATGTAGATGCCTAAACTGTGCTGTAGAAGGCACAGTTGATGATATGATTTACTAAAAGGGAACTAAATGATACACTACAGGTGTTGATGTGGAGTTACACAATCATGGCTCATTCTTCCCAACTGGACATTTTCCTCATGAATGGCTTGTAAATTGAATTTTCAGCGTGAAGCCAAATTAAAAATGAAACAAAAAATGTTTGGTTTCCTCTGGATTTTGTTTTAGTTTTTTTTTATAAACAACAAGGTTTACAATAAGGGAAAGGATACAAACCCTGAGTGTGAATAAGGCTGAGTCTGTATATGTTTAGGTTTGCTTTGTTGTTCTGTCAGTGTGTGTAGGAAAACAGTGTTTCTTTACCTGACAACTGGGAGCATGAAATACAGGGGCTTAAGGGGGAGGTTTGGGGGGGGGAACCACAACCACACCAACAGTATCCCTGTGTGACAGTGATCTTGACATCTTGACTCCAGTTCTATTAAGTATGCTTAAAGAATATTGAAAGATAAAAAAATATTTGGAAAAGGTGCTCCAGAACTCTGGAGAATAAAGCTGTCTAAATTAGGGTGAAGTAGCTCTGGCTACTTGCATTTGTCCAGGGAATAGCCAAGAAGGATCCAACAGTTCAGATGCCTACATACCTGAAAACTTGATAATGGAGGGTGGAAAAAAGGCATACTCTGAGGTCCAGTGGATATAAGCTGAACCATTAAGAATACAAGTGAAACACTGGGGAAGCTTATCAGATAAATTACTTATATTCATCATGATGTGAAGATTTCAAGGGAAGACTTGTAATGTTTTTGTAATGTTATTCTCTAATTTCAAGTGATGAAGTTGTTGTGATTTAACCTCAACTGGTGTCTAAGTACCATGCAGCTGCTTGCTCATACCTAGGGGGAAGAGGAGGAGAACTGGAGGGGAAAAAAGGAAAAACCTGTGTATTGAGATAAGAACAGTCAGTGTCAAATCCCCAAATTGGAGTGGCAGAGACAATGCACTGATGAGCATATAGTCACTATAGAAGTGATAATACAGTGTCGATATCAATTAACATAGAATTTAATTCATTGGCTATTCTCATCCAAAATCAAATTCCCTTGAGGTACACATTGGAATTCCCAGTCCTTCCACATTACCCAGCAAATGCACCCAGGTCCTTGAGCAACAGCAGTCCCACAGATGGCTGTACCTTTGCCTGAGGCAGGAGTAACCCAGATTGTTTTCCCCAGCAGATTTTTTTTACATGCACTATAGGAACTTTATCCCCTTCTACAGTAGGTGGAAATTTTGACTGAGCAGGGCCAGCCCAGCTGGCAGATCCCCTAGTGTTCATTAACCAGGTGGCATTTGCTAAATGTGTATCCCGATGTTGGAAGGTCCCACCTTGTTCTGCCTCTTCTTCCTGTTCTTGTGGTGACCTTGCTTTGTTCTCCTTTACTAAAGAAGCTGACTTTTGTGTCCATTTCTTCTTGTGTATAGGGGCAACTGATACCAGCACAGGCTGGTTCCCTGGTTCAGGTGCTGTTCCAGACACCAGGGTTGGAGTAGCCTCAGTGCCTGTCACTGAGGTTGGAGTAGCTGCAGTTTCTTTTGTCTTGTCATCAGAGACCTTCTTTTTCTCTTGAGGGTAATGAATAATGTCAAAGATTACCTGGGAGGCCTGGGCCAGGCCCCAGCATGTTGCAGTCCTTTGTGCCTCTCTGGAATAGACAGGGTGACAGCATACTTTTTCCAGATGTTTTACTAGCTTTTCCAGATTCTGCACTTCTTCAAGGGTGAAGTTCCAATATGCTGGAGATGCCCACTGTCTAGGTGCTTGCCCATGCTATTCCACACACCGTGCCGCTCAGAAATATCCAGCCCCAGAGCAAATCTCTGGGTGGGATTCTTAAGTAGCTGTTTAACCTTAGACCAGCCCTGGAACACATGCAGGAGACATAGCAATAGGAACATGCTGGTTTGAACAGCCCAAGGATATTCAGAATTCTCAAAAGGTATCTGCTCCATGGATTGGGTCTCCGAGGAGAAAAGGTAAAGGCATAATTATTAATAGTTTCCAATAGATGGCTCACAAAGTCCAGAGCTGATGGCAGTGCTGAGTACAAACACCAGATTAGTTTGAAATCCAGCCATTCCATCATATCATAAGACATAGTTCCATTTAAAAAAGAGTTACATTAAAATCATAACCTTGGCCCAGTTCCCACGGGTGATAAACAGCACAAAGGGGGAACACAGACTGCAAGTAAGGCAACACATAACACAACTTTAAGAACAAGCACACTAACTTTGAAAGCAAATAAATCAACAGTGCAATTAGCAGCTATTAAACTAATAATGCTTATATTTGTTCTAATGTGTTCTTGTCTGATTTGTTATTATCTCAACCCGTTGGGCCCCACATCACATGCCAAAAAGAACTGTTACAGTTTAACCCCAGCCAGCAACTAAGTACCATGCAGCCACTGACACCCCCCCGCCCCCTCCTCCCCCCGTGGGATGGGGAGGACAATGGGAAAAAGGTAAAGCCTGTGGCTTGGGATAAAAACAGTTCAATAATTTAAATAAAATAAAATATGACAATGTTATAATAGTAATTGTAATGAAAAGGGAGACAACAAAAAGAGAGAGAGAAATAAAACCCAAGAAAGACAAGTCCACAGTACAACTGCTCACCGCTCTGATCAGTGTCAGACCCTGTCCCCAGGCAGCAATTGGCCCCTCCCAGCCAACTCCCCCGATTTATATACTGGGCATGACGTTCTGTGGTATGGAATATCCCTTTGGACAGGTCTGGTCAGCTGTCCCAGCTATGCTCCCTCACAGCTTCTCGTGCGCCTCCTCACTGGCAGAGCATGGACACTGAAAACCCTTGACTTGGGGCAAGCACTGCTGAGCAACAACCAAAACATCAGTGTGTTATCAATATTATTCTAATACTAAACCTAAAACATAGCACCATGCCAGCTATTAGGAAGAAGACTAACTCTCTCCCAGCTGAAACCAGGATAGGCGTGGATGCAGAGTTTGAGTATTTTCTTTTGCCTGAAAGAGTCTTTTCCATCTTTTGTGTGAAAGAACAGACATCTGTAGATGATAGCAAATGCATGTAATTTTATTCTAAGTAATAAAAAAGACTGAATATTGTATTTGTCTAAAACACAATTTAATCTAGTTATTTCTTCTTTCAGTAAGTCCTACTAGTCATGCAGCAATGTGGCATGCTTTCTTATGAAGAAAAGCTTTAAAACCTCAACTTCTTTTGCTTAAATATATTGTTGCTTTTTCTTTTGCTCTAAAATGCAAATAACTTATGTCTTCTATTTTATGAAAGTAGATTAAACTAGAAAATTATTCAACTAATGCCAGAGGATAAAATCAGAGTGTGGTACAGTTTCACAAATGCTTATTCATTACAAAATGGAAGTGATTGACATAATTTAAATATTACAGATGTGTAGATGCACAAAATGCATGCCAGATTTCTTTCTTCCAGAGGTAAAGATTCCCCTACCTGATAGCATCTCGATTTAACCCCGCTTTTCCCTGCTGCATGCCTCAAGGTGTCATGAGGCCTGCCAGAGGTGACAGGTTATAGCCCTGGCTTTGCTCTGCCCTGGCAGCAGATCTCTACTCTGCATCTCCTGCCACTGAGCTGCTTGGATCAACGGGGAACCGATGGGGGTCTAAATCTGCAGCCAGCCTCTCCTTGCTGCTCTCTTGTTTTGGCATCTTTTCAGGTGACATGGTCTCTCCTAAGGTAGCAGCAAGAGCTGTGACACTTCACATCATTCCTTCTTCTCCATCTTCATCTTCCCACCTTTCTCTACCACTCTCTTCTCTTAAAGAAGATATCCATCTTCATATTCCCCCATGGTATTTCAAAGCTCCATATAACCTGCCACACGTTTATGGTAATGACGCAGACTGCCTGAGCCCTTCACCTGCCCAAGTGCCTGTTTTCTCCCTTGTCTGTGTTGCAGGGAAATTCCTGGTTGTCACCTCACTGAGCAGTCATCTCTAACCCATGCTTATGCCTCTTCTGCCCCAGTGTACCTTCTGCCCGAGCTCCTCAGCTGAGGTGTACTTGAGGTACATACTCATACCACCATTTTCTCCTGATTGCCCCCCTATGAGCACATACAAGGACCACAAGAAGTGCTCCTTTGTCTCTCCCAGCAAAGAGCCTGGAAGAACCTTCCCAGCTCCCCTGAGGGACAATGTTTGGTAGCTCAGGCCTACGAGAGCAGAGTGTGACTGCTTGGCAGGTGCACTGCCTGGAGGGTGCTTCTTCAGCTGCTGACAGATGGACACCTTCTTCTGGGTTCTGCCACTGCCCTTTACTGTTTGCTCCTGTTCACAAAATCACAGAATATTCTTAGTTGGAAGGCACCCACAGGGATAACTGAGTCCAACTCCTGGCCCTGCACAGGACCATTCCCAAGAGTCACACCGTGCCTGAGAGCATTGTCCAAATGCTTCTTAAACTCTGTCAGGTTTGGTGCTGTGACTACTTCCCTGGGGACTTCCAGCACCCAACCACCCTCTGGGTAAAGAACCTAAACCTCGTCTGACACAACTTCAGGCCATTCCCTTGGGTTCTGTCACTGGTCACCACAGAGAAGAGATCAGTGCCTGCCACTGTTCTTCCCCTCACAAGGAACTTGTAGATGGCTATGAGGTCTCCCCTCAGTCTCCTCCAGGCTCAATGGACCAAGTGACCTCAGCCGCTTCTCATACAGCTTCCCCTCAAGGCCCTTCACCAACTTTGTTGCCCTCCTTTGGACACTCTCTTAGAGCTTAGTATCTTTTTTTTATTGCGGTGTCCAAAACTGCAGACAGTACTCAAGGTGAGGCCACACCAGAGCAGAGTAGAGCAGAGTAAAGCAGAAATGGTTTGGGTTGGAAGCGACATTAAAGATCACCTAGTTCCAACTGCCCTGCTGTGGACAGGGACACCTTCCACTAGACCAGGTTGCTCAGGGCCCCATCCAACCCGGCTTTGAAGTCTTGCTTCTTTCCTTTCCCTGACTTTTTTTTCCAACAACCTTGCAGTCTGTGAGTAAGGTAATTTTTTGTTAGACTGCCAAAGGATATTTTTATTATTATTGTTATTGTTGTTATTATTACACAATTATTGTTGTTATTATTACCTGGGGGTGCTGGTCGACAGCCAGCTGAACATGAGCCACCATGATGATACAGCCCATGGCATCCTGGCCTGTATCTGCAATAGTGTGCCCAGCAGCACCAGGGAAGTGGGTCTCCCTCTGTACTTGGCACTCGTGTAGGAGGCCACACCTTGAGTCCTGTGTCCAGTTCTGGGCCCCTCAATTCAGGAAGGACACTGACGTGCTGAAGCAGATCCAGAGAAGGGCAACAAAGCTGATGAAGGATCTGGAACACAAGCCCTATGAGGAGCGCTGAGGGAGTCGGGGGTGTTTAGCCTGGAGGAGGCTCAGGGGTGATGATGTCGCTCTCTACAACTACCTGTGGCTGGGCAACTGGCAACAGGATGAGAGGACATAGTCTCAAGCTGCTGCAGGGGAGATTTAGGTTGGACATTTGGAGGAATTCTTTTTTGGAAAGGTTAGTTAAATGTTGGAGGTGGTGGAGCCACCGGCCCTGGAGGTGTTTAAGGGAAGACCAGACATGGCACTTCGTGCCATGGTCTAGCTGACATGGTGGTGTTCAGTCACAGGTTGGACTCGGTGATCTCAGAGGTGTTTTCCAACCTAACCGATCCTGTGATTCGGGATGATCACCATTTCTACCACTGTCATCACCGTTACCTGCCCTAACCCTAAGCCCTGGGCGGTCCCTGGCGGGGCCCTGCCCACAGCGCCCCCTAGTGGCCCCCGCGGTGCCGTGACGCGCCCGCCGCGAGCAGGGCCGCTCCGTCCCCGCGGGGCGCTCGCGGCTCCCGACGCTGGTCGCCGGGAGGGGAGGGGGGGGGGGGCGGTGCTTCCCGCGCCCGCCGGAAGTGACGGACATACCGGGGCGGGGCGGGTGGCGCGTGGGGGATGCGCGAGCGGCGGCGGCGGCGGCGGATCCCGAGCGGGGCTGCGGCGGGAGGTGGGGGCGGCCGCCGTCATCAGCACCGCCAGCAGCGCCGCCATGCTGAGCCGCAGCTCGTTCACCAGCCTGGTGGTGGGGGTGTTCGCCGTGTACGTGGCGCACACCTGCTGGGTCATGTACGGCATCGTCTACACGCGGCCCTGCCTGGCGACGGCGGCGGCCGGCGCGGCGGGGGGGTGCGTCTGGCCCTACCTTGCGCGGAGGCCCAAGCTGCAGGTGAGCGGGACCGGGACGGACCTCGGCCCCTCGGTGTCACCGGCTCCTCGGCACCGCCCTTCCCCTTGTCCCTGCCCTCGGCCCCTGCCCAAGCCTCTGGCCGCTGTCCGTGACCCATGTCCCTGCCCCCGTCCCTGTCCGTGCCCCCTGTCCCTGCTCCTGCCCTGTGCAGAGCGCCCGTGGCTGCTGGCACGGGGAAAGTGGAAGCGTTTGGGGTTTGGGGATTTTTATTGATTTCGTGTACTTGTTGGCACACACACACTGGATAGAGCAGCACTGCAGGAGAAATGCTGGGCCTGTTAAGTCTGGAGAAGACTGAGAGGGGATCTCATTAATGCTCGTTAATATCTCAAAGGCAGGTGCCAAGGGGATGGTGCCAGGCTCTTTTCAGATGTGCCCATCGACAGGACAAGGAGCAGTGGACATAAACTAAAACATAAGAAGTTTCACCTCAACTTGATGTAGAACTTCTTTACATTGAGGGTGGCAGAGCACTGGAACAGGCTGCCCGGGGAGATTGTGGAGTCTCCCTCTCTAGAGACATTCCAAACCCACCTGGACATGTCCCTGTGTCACCTGCTCTGGGTGACCCTGCACTGGCAGGGGAGTTGAACTGGTGATCTCCAGAGGTCCCTTCCAACCCTGACAATTGTGTGATTTTGTGAGATGGCTCCACTACCTTCAACTTCCAGGACAGGTCATCCTTTTAAAATGTATTCAGTGGCTGTGTTATCATGTTTTTTTGTCCCCAAAAGGAGTTGAAAGCTGTGTTAAGACTTTTTTTGAGTACATTATTTTCTGTGTATATAACCTTCCTGTGACTGGGGAATTAGTGAAGCCAAAATACAGACCTGTACTTTAGGCATAACAATGCATGGATTTAATATTTCCATACTCTGATTTCTTCATGCTGTGTTTGGATTTCAGTTAAGCGTGTATACGACCACAAGGTCAAGCATTGGTGCTGAGAGTAATATAGATCTCGTTTTGAATGTGGAGGATTTTGATATTGAGTCCAAATTTGAAAGGTAAGTATCTGAACTAGTAGAATCTGAGGTGTCAGAGTTCATTGTTTAATTCTGAAACAAAAATCCTAACTGATGGTTACATGGACAGAAGTATGCATGAAGCAAAGTTAGGCTTCACAAACACAAACAAATCACAAGAATTAATAAACTGATAATACAACCAGCTATGGGGCGATTAAAAGTTTCATAGGTTTCACACAGCTCTATCTCATCTGTTGGCAGTTTCCTATAAAAAGATAAATGAAAATTTGGCCCAATACAGATCGATTATGAAAAGGAAGGCTGGTATAATACTACTAAAGCAGTAACTTGAGTTTGAAATGCTGAGATTCACAAAGGTGACAGATCCTAGGGGAAAAATGGTTATCACATCTTTGCCTGTAACTCCC
This sequence comes from Corapipo altera, assembly GCF_003945725.1. NCBI lineage: Eukaryota > Metazoa > Chordata > Aves > Passeriformes > Pipridae > Corapipo > Corapipo altera. Next base: position 5,741,876 of record NW_020884888.1, read on the forward strand.
CTGCTAGTTTGCCCAGTCTGAACTGGTTCCTTTGATCTTCAATGAGGGGGAATGCTGGCATTCCTAGAAAAAAACCCCAACAACACAAACTTCCCTGACAAGTTATCCCTTAGTGAAGGAAGTTTGACTGCATGAACTTGGTATCTCTCAGGTGGAGTTTTAGCTTCTGTTTCATAAAGTGCTTGCTACCCTGCTGTTCTTGCTTGCCCCATCTTTTCAAGGGGATCTCCTCCGATTAATATCGTGTTTGGAGGGAGTGAGACTGCTTGTAAAAATTCAACAAGCCTCTGCTGCTTTTGCTGGATTTCTTTTAGGGTTTTTATCAGGCTTCTGCTTCTTACCCTGGAGCCATGGAATTAGCCTTATCAGTTACACAGATAACACTTGCTCAGTTTACTCCAGTGATTGGCTGCCATCAGGGAAGTGGATCCAGCTTCTCGGCATCCCACTGCGTTAATATTGACTGGATTTCAATCTCACCTGATACATGGCCAGACTTTGATATCTCAGTAGCTGTACACGGCACTGTTTTAGTAGCCATTTGCTGACTGTGGCCGTCATTTGAGGTTTCAGCTTTAATTCAGGGTCGACATGCTACTTTGTCGTCATCAGATGTCAATGCAAACATTACGTTTTGCTCTTCATCAGAACAACAGACTTGCTTTTACTGTCTCTCAGCTCCTCCAGTGGACACAGTAAGTTTTAGTTACGAGATCGTATTTCAGAGAACGTTACAGGTTCTACATCCTGCAGATCTTCCTGTAAGATTCTCTCATGCGCATTCCAAAGCTCCACCTGAAGCTTTTGGATATGATCATCCTCGGCAACAAGCAATGCCTCTGCTTGCAGCCTCTTTTCCAGCTCAGCAGCAAGCAATGCTTCTGCCTGCAGCCTTTTTTCTTTACATTGGCCACCCAGGACAGCAATTTTAGCTCTTCCTCCAGAGGTCTGTCCCATTTCTCTCCAGTGTTTTAAAATACAACCCAAAGGTGATTTCTTCACAATTCCTTCTTTGGAACCTGAAGAACCCACAGTACAAAATAAACCAAATACCGGTTCCAAAAGCAAATAAACCAATGAGTCCAAACTCCCAAATTAATATCCAAAATACCAAAATATCCAAAATACCAAATACAAATTACCAAATGCTAGTTACCAAATACCCCACATAATGCATAAAAAAGATCTACACAACTTATTTCGATAAACCAGAAAAATGCCTTATTTTAAAAATGCAGAGGCATCTTACCTGTGTCTCAGAGTACAGGAACAGAGGAGGCATTATGCAAGGTTGCAAGTAGAATGATTTCTTGGCTAAAATAAGGGGAGTGACTTCATGGTTTGGGGCTCCAATTTACAGTTCTGTGCTTGCCATACCATAGCTGAGAAGATATTTTATTAATGCAAAGTGCATGGCAAAACTTTGTGATTTTCTTATTAAATTTTGTATTGTGTATACAATCTGTGATACATATTCAGCACATGGAAGGCTGTTTTTTGTGAGTGTTGTCATAATTTTGGCCCTATGACGTAGCAGTAGATCAAGGCAACAAAAGAATTGATGATGCAGTCCTGTGTTAGCTAGAGCAGTAAAGTATGAAATGGACAAAGATTAAACTATCTTAAGATAATAGTAAAACTTTGGTAATGCTTATATTGTAATATGTACTGGAGCATAAAAAATTATCCTGTCCAGGCATGCATCGTTAGGACATACTAGCTAGAAGTAATTGTTGTGTTCCAGGCAACCCAAATGTTTAGTAATAGCTAAATGTTTTAGCATGTACATCTCATAATGTATTTATTTTGTGTTTTAGGACAGTGAATGTCTCTGTACCAAAGAAAACGCGAAATAATGGCACATTATATGCATATATATTTCTTCATCATGCTGGCATTTTGCCTTGGCATGATGGTAAGCAGGTGCATATAGTAAGCCCTCTGACCACGTACATGGTCCCCAAACCAGAAGAGATTAATTTGCTCACTGGAGAATCAGCCACACAGGTAGGTAGCTCTTCCATCTACAAAAGAAAAACTGCAAAAAAAGTGATTTCTTTTATAGACACTTGTAGTTAGTATGTGATGTGCTTGCGTCTTTAAACTAAAAATGATATTGTGGTGGAAAAAAAATCAAAACTCCTTGATTATCATGTGCCAAAAGTAGACCACTCCCCAGAGCAAAGGCAGAGCTCTTTCTTTAACACTGCTATTGAAACACTACCCTAGTTAACATTAATTACTTAAAGAATTCATTGCTTTTGGTAGAAATATTGCTCTGTAATAGAATGGTAGAATCCATTCTCTGTGACAGCATGGTGCTACTTTCTATAGTGAATTGAATTTGTGTGAAATAATATGCTTTGTGGTTGTAAAATAGCAGAATAACATATGAAAACAAACAGATATGCTGTTCGGTTAATCATCCACATCCTTTTGAATGTTTTGAAATATCATCTAATTACTGTACAGTCCTGTTTTCAAAGTGAGTTTTTCTTACTAGTATACACATTCCTAAGGTATGAAGATTAATTAGGTGAATATTCATTCTTGATGAACAAGGCTGTGATTGGGCACTCCACTTTTTCAGTGTCAGATTATGGTGGGACTTTACAATCTACTCTGTTGCATTTGAGCATTTATTCATGGGCTTTTTTTTTAATATAGTTAATGACTCCACAGAGTCTGTGAGTTACATTATTATCCCATTCAAAATTTTGTGTTGTTCAGCAGCTTGTATTTTTATTCTTCTTTTAAAGCAAATCGAAGCGGAAAAGCACACAAATGCTCTGGATGAACCTGTCTCTCACTGGAGGTCAAGATTAACCTTAAATGTCATGGTGGAAGATTTTGTGTTTGATGGATCATCCCTCCCTGCTGATGTTCACCGTTACATGAAAATGTAAGTTGATGACTTCATTTTTATAGATTTGTTATTATAAACTTATGGCACATTTCTTCAAAAATCCTCCCTGGCCACTGTTAGTAATTTTATGTTTAAATGGGCACTTAGGAGACAAGAATAGGTGCTCTGAATGCTTTTCCATAGAGAGAAATTACTAAGTTATTGTGTACTAGAAAACCTGATTGGAGATACCTTGCTCCTGGGCAGGTCAGAGTTTAAAATACTTTATTTGTAAGGAGTTATCATGGTAGGACAAGCAGACACAAGTAAAATGCTCCAGCAGATTTCTCCAGCTTCTGCCTTTGTTCTCCAGTTGTTCTTCTAGCCTTTAGAGCAGTTACTGTCCCTAGACCCTTTCCAGTTATCCTTCTTCTGCAAGTTACCTGTACAAACCCCAAGTGCTGAAAACAGGCACAGGTGGTCTCCTATGATATCTTTTTTTCTGCCTTTATGATTGGCTTTGTTTTACTTTGACAGCATGTATTCCTACATTATGTCATTTTTCTCAAGAAAGCACTAAAAAGCAGAGATAGGTTTTTAGGCCACTAGATGCAGACAGCAGCTTCTGTTCACAGCTTGCTTAAATCACTTCCAGTGTCAACCATATAAGTAGTGCTGTATTGGCTTGTGCTGTTGTGTGATGATGCCTTTCTCTACAAGTATCCTGTTAAATCCAGAATTAGTTGTTTAATCAGCAGACTGATTAAGCAACTGGGGTTCTGGGATAGCTTTCCAGCCAGAAGAGAAAAGCTTAGTAACTCGTAGGATAGGCACATAACAAGAAGAGGTTGTTGAACTGGAGTTGATGAATGAGGATGTTTTTCTGATCATGTTTAGATTTGCATCAGTGCTGTTTTGTCATTATATTGTACAGGAGATAGTTTGGATATGAAATAACCTGCTGCAATTCCACTAGCAATAGCTTTAATCATAGTTATCACTTAGAAGTCTAAACCACTTTGGTTAAACAACCAAGCAATATTTCTGAGCCTCAGTTTGGTACTCTTCTGTGCTACTGTTACACTTTGTATATTTAGTATGCGGTATTTCTTAGGATGCACAGAGACTTCTTTCTTTTGTCAACAACTAAAATTCAACTTTCAGGCTTTACAAAACTCTTTTAGGCTAGTTCCATAGACTTTCACCGAGAACATCACAGTGCAGATAACTCCTTTTCTAGTGAAGACTTTAAGAATTTGTCTGTCTTAGAGCACTGGGCTAAATACTTTTCTAAGATACTGACAAAGCAATTGCATATAGGTTATAATTTGCTAAATAGCTTTAATCAACTTGATAGAGGGCTTGAAGGTTGGGTGGTTTCTATTGGATTCATGCACGTTGGTGAGGTGATAGAGCAATCCAAATGAGACCTTCTGTGGAGGAGATGGCAGGGGAGATTTCTGCTCCTTGGGTGCTCTCTGAGGTAGTATTTGGCCTCCTTGTGTGCACACCAGCCCTCCTGTTAGAGCATATGATGCTGCTGACCTGATAGATGACCTGCCAGGTGCAGAGGAGTGGGGAAGATGGTGGAGAGTTGTTATTGTTGCAATACGAGCAGGATACTTGAGACAAAGGATACAAATATATGGTAGTAGACTTCAGTATATTTCTCTTCCATGGAGTTGTAGATTTCCTCTACCCCGATCATGCAAAAGCTTCAACATCATCACAACCAATTTCATTTGTCTTTTTATTTGCTTATTCTGTCTTTCTACAGAAGAGTAAAAAGAAACAAAAATTTTTAATGCAAATATCTTTCAGTGAAAGATTCTAGGCCAGTGGCTAATTTCTTGCTATGTGTTAAAAGAAAATGTGCCTGAAAAGATGGTGGGAAATATCTACATGGGTAGATCTGAAAGTAATGAATGAGTGCTAATTTGAATAAAAGTAGTTTGCTTTTTAGATCACTGCAGTCATAAAATCCATGTTTAAACATCCTAGGGTGCAGTTGGGGAAGACAGTGCATTACCTTCCAATATTATTTATTGATCAGCTAAGCAACAGAGTGAAAGATTTGATGGTGAGTAATAGAATATCTTTAATTACATTTAACAGTTTAAACAGTAATCTTCACTGTTGTTTTAATTAAGATTTTTTCATTGGTTGTTTGCTGTAATGAAAAAGTATAAATGCACAAAAGAACTCAATGACAGTTTAACTTAATGCAATCAACTGTGGTACTGCAGAAGCTGGATCCGGGTTTGAGATTCCCTTCTGGCAGAATTATCTGCCAAGCACTGTCTTCTATTCCACCAAAAGATATTTGGATTCCATTGTTTCTGTCTTTTGGGTGATATGGAGGACATCACTGTAGCTGTGGCAGGAGAAGTCTCATGAGTAGTTTGACACCCTAAGCTGAAGAAGCTGTGTTAGCATCCCAGAGTGGCTTCTGATATCTTCTAGGAAATAAACATATTCACATATCCACAGCTGATAGTGAAGTTACAAGGACACAAGTCAGTAGCTACTCATTCTCTTGTCTCCACAAAATTCACTTGTGGTTAAATTTTCTTGTACTGCTTTCTGGTACTGCTGTTAGAGCAACTTGAGCACCTGAAAGCTTGATGTTGCAGTACATCCAATGATTTTGTACTCTCACATTAACCAATAGAATTACAGAAAAATAAAATTGTATGAGATTTCTGGAGATTGCCAGTCCAGTGACCCTGCTCAGAGTAGGATCATACAGAGCGAGTTGCTCAGGACCTTCTCCAGCTGAGTTTTGGTTATATCCAAGTATGGAGATGCCATAGCCTCCCTGGGCAACTTGTTTTAGTTTTCAGTCACTCCAGAAGTAAAAAAAAAAAAGTAGGAAGAGTTTTTTATAAATTTAAATAGAATTTTCTGTATTCAGTTTTTGCCCAAATCTTCTCTTGTAGCAAATTATTCAGTTCCTTTGCTACCAGTTACACATGTCAGTCCCCTGTTTCTAAAACATGTTCATCTTAGCAGCTCTTCATTAAGCCTTGCAGTTCTTTTCAGTTGTACCAATTGGAATTTGGTAATTAGAAGTTACTGGGACCAACCATCTTGGGGAGTGTCTCAAAATTGTTAAATGACTATGTTTGAATACTTTGTCTTCTACATGAAAGCCTTAGTAGCTGTAAACTTTCCATAGACCTTCTAAATTATCTCTCCAATTCATTAACTTTAGCTCAAAGAATTTTGCTACTTAGTTTTGGGGAGATTCTTTAAGAACTTGTATCCCTTCCACCCCAAGGTTGTTTAACAAAATAAACTCCTGAGCATTTGTTACAAGTCTTGATAGCAGATAGTTTTGTCCAATATTTCCTTGGGTATACTTTTGCAATGTCTTTATTAGTGGTTTTGTCCTTTGTTTTAAGTTTTTTTATCACAGATCATTCAGTTCAATACATTCATATGAACTTCTAACTGATCATGTACCCTGTTTACAAACAAATTCACACTCTCATGTTACTAATGACATTCCTGCAGTTGTCATGAAGTTACAGTTAATGCTGTTGTAACTCACTGCCTTGAAGTCATTAAAGATCCTGAGAAGTGCTACAAAGACACTCCATTAAAACTAGCAGACTTCCCCTCCAGCACTGACTCATGTGACACCTCAGTAGTGGCTGGCCACACTACTCTCAAGCACTGCAGAAAGAGTGGTCTTGTACTAAATATACTGTGAGATAATGAGGGGTAAGGGAAGAGCAGGAAAGAATAAGGGAAAAAGGTGGTACAGCTTTTGTGGAGCCAGGTTAACATTTGGCTGTAAATAGAGGAACAGATACTGTCTGTTTGCTGTGCCAGATCTAAAGTCATGGAGCTGAAGATGCATTTTCCCCCTTGTGCTAGGCTGTGTAGATTGTGAACTGACTATTGTTTTGATCAAGATGTACATCTTCTGTGGTAAGTACTGCGGTCCAGAGGTGGTGTGCTCCTCATGTTTTTAAATGCGCTTGGCAGTGCTGGCATTTTGGGGATTGCGCAGAATTTAGTAAAGAGAAAACTTTAAAATTCATACTGCTTACGTGCTGTTTTGTCGTACTGATTGAGTGCTAGAAGTAATGTGTGATGTTCTGACGCTGTACTACAAGAGCAGGTTGTATTGCAGAGGTTTGGTAACTTCAAGCTTTCCAAGGCTTAGTAACCATCACACTCACATCAAGGTTGTGAGGCAGCACTTGCGGACTTTTAATTGCTCAGTGAAAAAGGGTTCATTCTTCTAATCCTTCTGTCTCCGTTTAATTTGCTATTGTTGTTGGAGAATTCCTGTCTCTGTCTTGTATTGCAATCCGATTTTCTCCCTATGCTGTCCCTAACTTCTTAGTAGTTCTTTGTTTGAGGTACACTTGCTGCATGCTGCCTTGTAAAATTTACAGGCACTTGTAAAATTTTTATTTCCTGTCTGTCCTCCACAGATAAAATTTTTTTTCCTTTTCTCCCAAAAATGTTAATGCTCTCATGGATAGACTGACAAGTTGGAAGGAGACTAGATAGATTACAGGAATCCTTTAAAAAGGGAAAGCAGCCTAGCAGATGTTTATATAGTTTTTGGTAAACAGCTGTAGAATATTGGCAGCATTCCTTACAGTCAGCTCTATCCACATTGGTTTCACCCAGTTGTTTTTCCTTTGTTCCATTCAGTTCAGAGATTCCTGGCACTGTTCTAGTTTCTCAAGCTTTTTTCCCTGCTGTATTCATAAAACTTTCTCAGCTTCCCTTTGTATCTCTAGTACACCTGCATGTTCTGCCACAGTCTGAAAAGCTTCCAGGGTCTTGGGAGGGTGGTGGGATTGAGATTCATTTGTACTCACTGAAGGAAACAGTGAATGGGAGAGTGAATGTAACTCCAGTTCGCACCTGACTGATACATGGGGAGGCTAAAACCATGTTCTGTGTCACAAGAATCAGAAGAAGTCCATTTGTCTTGGCTAAGTGTCAGATAACTAATTACTGTAGAAACAGATACAGTGTAGAGTAGCAGGACTGAGATGGGATCATGATTGGGAGTAATTAGGAGCCTGGAGCAATAGATCTTTAACTGTTGCAGAGTTCCTGAGCTATCCCTGGAAATGTAAAACATACTTAGCTAAACTTCTACTGAAGTAGCTGCAGAGAATTCTGACATCTGAGAGGATGTCTGAGAGATGGACAACTATCATGCAGAAGGAGCTGAGGCAATTTAGGGCCTTTTTTTTCCTCATCTTAAAGGGACCCCAAGTAGTTCTCATCTAACTGAAGTGTAAATGATACAATAGAATTAGCTGAAATTTGTTTCTTTTGGGGCAAGAAGAAGTTTTCTGTGACATCCCAGATCACAAAGTATCTTGCTTAGCTTTAACTGTGGTGTTTTCACTAGTCTGAGCTAGTAGCATCATCTTGCTTCCCTACTTTTTCAATTTCTCTCAAAACCAGCCTCGATTTGCTGAAGTTTTGACTGTGGCAATTTTTTTGGGTTTGGGTTTTTTTAATATTCTAGTTTAGGTAATCTTAGCATTTACATTCAGAGAAGTACTGTCAAAAGAATTATCTCAAGTATACTTTTCCCACTTTATGCTGCCATCCCAGAGGCATTTGTATACAGGAACAGTGAGGTTGATATAAGAACTTGAGCAGAACAAACTGGTAATTTAACTTTTCTTGGAAAAAAACCCTAAGACTTCAAGCATGGTATAGAAGTCTAAGAGCTTATTCCCTTTCAAAAAACAGACTTCCTAAAATCGTGTGATTAAATTATAGAATGATACAATCACTTTCTTTATATAAAAAGAAAGAATGGAAGTAATTGTTGCCATTTTTCTTCTATTAAAAACGAAACTATATCTTTTTGAAATGCAGGTTATAAATCGTTCAACAACAGAGCTACCTCTTACAGTATCTTATGACAAAATATCTCTTGGAAAACTCCGATTTTGGATCCACATGCAGGATGCTGTGTACTCCCTCCAGCAATTTGGTATGTTTATTTTTAATGTCTTTAGGCCAAAAAACCACAACTGTCCCCTCAATTTGTTTCTTTTAAGTACACAGATGATCCTTTTTTTTCTCATGCTACAAATCTTGCGTTGTTTCACTTTAAGTTAAAGATGAAAATATATGTTGATATGTGGTAGGAAACAAGAATACAGAGGTAAATCAGCCATTTTTAAAAGGAAATTTATTTGGATAGTACTCTGTCAAAGCATAAGAGGACATAATCAAGAGGAAAATTTTCACCATGGGTATCTCCTATCATCCATGGAACAGAAAAGCTGGGTCAGTGGTACATAAGCTTTGATATAAGTTATATACAGCAGGTCACTGTAGCCGTATATCTACAGTGAAATACAGTCAGGCACAGCAAAGTCTCTGAGTTCAAGCTTAGCATGAAGAAGGAATCATCTGGGTTCTGATCATACTGTTCTGACACCAAAACTGTCTGACCTCTCACTTTGGCTCAGTTACATATTTATAAGGTAATTCAGATAAACTAGAGGCTTTACATGCATGAAACTTAAATTCTATGTTTTGCTTAAATGTAATGGGGAAGGTATACACTTTCACTCTGAAGTTCATGTGCTCTGTTGATGATGGTATAGCCAAGCTAAACATTTACTGTCTTTGCTTGTTTCACTGATGCACACCTTTGTGAATCTAATCATCACTCTTAAAAAAATCCACATCTAATTTTCAGGGTTATATTTGCTGACTTAGTTTTCTGTTACGAGACTGTAATTGGCTTCTTTATGCTTCTCTAAGGAGCTACATTGTAACTGAACTGGTGTTGATCTGTGAGATAGGATTCTTTCTGATCCTCTTTTTTGGAACTCTTCAGACAGCAATTTGAACTTTGAAGCTTCTGTGCTGTATTATTGTAATGTTTTTTATATTCTTCCAAGTTTATCTTTTTTTTTCCCAATACAGATAAATACAGTATTCTACTAGTTTCCCAACAGACATAATGCTGCTTTCATACTACTCAGTGTTGTTTTTTTGTTCACCAAAATTTAGTCAGGGCAAGAGGGTTTGGTTATTCACTGTCATCTCTGAGCTAATATTTTGTGATGGACAACTTAAAGCGTTGATTCTGCTGGGAAAAAATAATCTGCTCTGGTTCAGCACTGGTTTCAGAATGTAGTGGTGTAGGACACAGAACCTCTGTGCAGTGTAACTTAGCTGAGAACCTAGACTTTCTCCATTTCTTTTGCAGTCTAAGCATTTCTCATGTTTTATTGGGAGAGAGAGGGCAAGTAAGGAATAAAGTCATCCTAAGTAGAATCCAACTGCTTCTCCTTAGCTCAGGCTAATATATATTGAAGCTGCAAGTATGTCCTCTAAAAATAACTGTCTTGAAAGAATCAAGTAACTGCTTGCTCAGAGTTTGTATAGGGTATTTGGCCACCATCACTTCTCCAAGATTTTTTTGTGAGCCCCCTCAGAATGGCATAATTAAAATTTTCATGTTCCATATCTTGGTTGTCTTGTGATGGACACGTATAGCAAGACCTATCCTAAGAGTGCTTCCTCTGCCTGGAAAAAAAGCTTGCCTAAGATGCTGCTTGTTCTCTCTAACTTTGTAGATAGTGAATCATAAGGTTTGAAATCTTCCCTTTGGAAAAATTTTTGAAAGATCACCTTAGGTTAGTAGCAAAACTCCAAAATCACTTGAAAATGAGTACATTCTTCTTACTGTGATGGTGAAGTAAATTGGTACTGAACTCTCCAGTGTCAGAATTAGCACCAGTATCATAAACACAGCCTTGTGTATTTTCTGAGAACTGTAGACTTGAATCACACCATTGCATCTACGACTGTGTTTCTCACTGACCTCTGTTGTCCTTTACAGTATATTCCTTTTCTGACTTTTCAGTTTTTGATGTGAAGCTAACTCTTCTTGTGTATCAAACAAAAGTTCAGAGGCCAATTTGAATAACTATTTTTCTTCCCACTTAGGCCAAAATGATTTCCTGTGTGTTGGCATTTGTCTGTCAGATGTTCAGCTTAGTCTGTAATCACACAACATTTTAAAGGCATGTTACAAAACACATTGTAATTACACAAGTTAAAGGCTTGTAACTGATGGGTTTAGTTTAAGGTGAGCCAAAAAGTTGTCAAAATATAGGTAGACTTGGGTTTTACCAATAAAGTTTCCATCATGTTTTGGATTTATGATTCCTTAACGAAACTTGTGCAGGTGACATAAGATTCCTTTCATATTCTAGCATAATGGCAATGAACTGTTTGGTACTTCTTGCATAATGATTTGTTCTTTTTCTTAGGGTTTTCAGAAAAGGATGCAGATGAAGTAAAAGGAATTTTCGTTGATACTAACCTTTACTTTCTGGCTCTGACATTCTTCGTAGCAGCATTCCATGTAAGTAGCTTTAATTTTTAGGAACTACATAATATTTAAAAAGAAAAAAAAAGTCAGGTGTCTGAATTTCAGTTGTTTATTAAGAATTGGCCTTGGAAACAGTAATTTCAGTAGAGCAGTGGAAGTGTTTTCTGGTACAAGTCAGCTATAAAAATCCTAAATAAGACAGAAATTTGGGTTAATTACATAAAATTACATAAATTACATAAAAACTAACAGTCTTGATGAAATATAAAACATAAACTTCATAATCACTTTTTTTTTTATTCTGTAGTTGAACCAAAGCCCCTAAATTTAATATGCCTGTCAACATTGGTTCAAATTTTGTTGACATGTCACAAGGTTTACCACTGCAATGGCATAGCTGCAGCAACGATAGTAGAGTTTGAATCTCTGACTTCTAATCCCTGGAGAAATTTACATCAGCTGATATAAATTGTTCCAAAAATGTTGCTGTAAAGTGCAGAGCACAGGTGTCCAGTCATGGCTGTTTGTTATTATGTCACACATACATTGTGTGTGTCTTGGTTTAAATCTGAATCTTTGTTTTAATGAACAATTTTTTTTAGACTTGGTTGTTCTACTGTGAACGTTTTTGTACTCTACAATTATACTCAACACAATTACTTTGGTAAAGTTAAGAACTTGCTGAGAATGTTTGCTATATTTCTTTATACTTACATTGCATACAGTTAATTTGATTGGAAAGCATTAGGTTTCCCACACGTATTAATTTATTTTTTCCGTTCTGTTTGTCAGGTTGTAAGGTACCTGTAGACTGGGATAGGCTTTTCTGGTACTGTTTACTTTCATGCATTGGTTGCCCAAATTAAAACAAACAAACAAACAAAATCACAAACAAACAAAAAAGAAAGCAAAAACCAAACTGAAACACCCAAAATAACCCCTCAAAACTTTCTCATCAAAATTCTCTGACCCAAGAAGTTTTGAATCTGTGCTTTTTTTTAAGATACTGAATGTTTAAAGGAAATGCTGAAAAATGTATTAAATGAAAATACTGCATTAAAAAACAACCAACTTGCTATGAATTCTAAAATATCCTGGAAGTTTAGGTCAACTTAGTGACAAAATAGAGAAGAAACCTGCCTTGCTGTATTGTAGGATTTTTTTAAAAAAGCTTTGGTATTATCCAAACCTAAAGTGACTATGAATCCAATACAGAGCACTTTGAACCTAATTTACTGAGCCTTTCCCTGATCTCTCGAGGTACACAATTCATCAGGGTCCTCGTTCTTCACCCTCTGTGATGTGTTACCCTGTGTTGGGTCATTGACTTTCTTTACAGAACACTGATTTGTGCAGCTGCACAGAGGCAGTATTTGAAATTCATCCTGTCGTTTTGCACTGCTTTTAGAGCCTGGGCTCCTAAAACAGCTTTTCTTTTTAGATTTTATTTGTGATACTTAATTTTAATTTCTGAAGCTTCTAAAACAGGTTTTTCTTTAATTCCATTTTAAATGCATTTCTAACAGTTCAACTGGCAGTCTCTAATTAGTGCATGTTTCAAGTAAATGAGTATGTTTCTTGCTATTTGCAGCTTCTGTTTGATTTCCTTGCATTCAAAAATGACATAAGTTTTTGGAAGAAAAAGAGGAGCATGATTGGGATGTCTACAAAAGCAGGTATGGACCAGAATGTAAAATGATGTGCATATGCTGAGTAATATATGCTGTGTGTTTTCAGTCTTAGCCTAAATTGACACTTTGTAGATTCACCAAGATAGCAAAATGAGATGGTTTTGTGTATGAAAAAAGATGGCTAACAGTCTATAGAGTTAGATGGTTCTAACTTCATTAGCTTCAGTATTAGTTGCTTTTAAGCACTCATGTCACTTCTGGGTTTGACTGTCTTGCAATTGAGAATTTAATATTAAGTCAATTACCGTATTTTCCTTGCTGAAGGAACAGAAGAGTACTTTGAAAAAAGCATGAGGACCAGAAAAAGTTCTGTGGGTGGAAAGAGTGTGCTATCATGGGTAATGCTGCAAGTCCCAGGTTCCAAAGTATTTGGAGGTGGAAAGTGCTGTTGTGTAATGCTCTTGTTTGATTTGGGCTTTGATGTAAACAGGAGCAATAGAGAGTCCTTGGATGTGGGGAGTGGGAGAGCATAGGAGGGTTGAATTGTCTTGTATATAGAAAAGATGAGGGAACATAGTTATCTGACATCCTGCCATGCCTTCCTAGAAATAGATGAAGGGTTTTCTAACAGATTTTTTCCATTTTTGATTGTAAACCAAAACGATAAACCTGGAGTCACTTGACCTCTGAGACTATCCCTAATTCTAGCATGTTTACAGATGGATTAGGACATGTGAGGAACATCAATACCAGGGAAAAAAAGGCATTCTAAATTACAATGAATAGCAGTATGTTTTTCCCATGTGGAGAATCTGTCTATCATTTCTATTAGAGTGCATTTGGTTTTCTTTAAAGCAGTTATACTGCTGTTGGCATGTGTATGCCAGAAGGTTAGTAAAAATTCAAAATGGTCCATAGAATTTCAGAATTGTGTCAATTTTCAGTTTCAGAAGTCAGTAAAGTCAAATTGAAAAGACAGCAACTAAGGGGTTTTTACTGTTAAAGTATCAGTCTTCAGATATTGATAGTTCCATCCTCTCTTTAGCAGGCCTTAGTCACCTTTCTACCTGTGTCTCCTTCTTACCCTAAGGGAGAAGTTTGACAGGCAGTTGGTGTGGAGTGGTATAGTGTAATTGTTGATGTCTGATTGTGTTGTACCTATTTTCTCCTTTTTTCCCTGCTTGGGGGGATGGATATTCAATCTAAGAATTAGTTGGGAATCACTTACAAGCATCCAAGGTTTTGCAAAACCTGAAAAATAAACTTAAATATAAATAAGTAAATGAATTACATAAAATAGATCTATTTGACAGTATATAAAATGTATTACATAACATTTACAAACATTAATTTAGTTGTGTGAGTTTCAGAGACTGACATTACATTACCTCACAGCCTTTCAGCTTTCTGGAAACAAGAATCATGAATATAGTTCATAATAGTAGTGATACATTGCTGAATTGCTGCAGTACAGAAGTCTTCCTTAAGTGTTCCAATTTTCTTTCATCTTTTGTGATAAGGATTGCATAAAGTGTTTTTGTTCCCTGTTTGCCTGGAGTTCACTGTCTGTTTCTAGGGCTGCTAGATATATCAAGATGTATACAGAAGGAGTTCATGCTTACACTGTGTAAGACAGTATTACATTAAATAGGCCAGGAGTCTTCTGTCATCTCAGCTGTTCATTTAAATATTAATAAGCCTTTTGTTTTTATTTTTTCTGTCTAGTGCTTTGGCGGTGCTTTAGTACTGTGGTAATATTTCTTTTCCTTTTGGATGAACAAACAAGTTTATTGGTACTGATCCCAGCAGGCATTGGTGCACTGATTGAGGTGAGTTCTTAAAGCTTTAGAACCAAATACAAGTGTTTGCAGCAAAATCCACAGTTTATTGTAGAAAAAGAATGCTAAACTAGTTACTGGAAAATTCTGCTGTAGCATGCTGTGTTTGCATCATTATTTAACTGGCTTTCAGTGGCAGAGGAGATTGTGTCCCTTGATCGGATAAATAAACTGGAAGTATCAGTTTTTTCTGAGATGGTCCAGATGATATTGTAGAAACCAAACATATAGCAATGCTGAGGTTCCTCCTATCACATCATCTGATAAGCATCACTCCTGGCCAGGCACGTATAACCATGTCAACAAGCCTTCTTGGAAACACTGTCAAAGAGCAGACTTCGTGCTGTCAAACAGTGTGCCTGGACTGAGGTGATTGGGGTAGGAGGAAAAGGGGGAGACAGCTGGTTGTGTTCATGATTCCAGAAGACCACATCCAGTTACTGGGTTGCAGGTACTGCTTAGAAGCCTGATTTATGTGTAATAAAGCACAAAGTCAGCAGTAATGGGAAGGTGAGATTTCTCTACCTAGGATTGCTTGTAGGTCTATTTACTTCTCAGCATTTAAAAATAAGTTCAAGGCTCTTGTGGAATTTTTGACTACACATCTACTATAGTTGCAGATACTCCCTGTGGAAGCAAAACAGTTCAGAACTTCTAGTGATTAAATTGTTGAATGCAAAGTCAGAAAGTGATTCTTAAATTTCAGTTTGTTGTGTAATGAACAGTGGTGTCCTAAATAGTACCATTTCATTCACTGTAACCTTTTTTTCCTGTAAGTTGAGATTTTAAAGTCTGATGTATTTCTCTGTTTTAGGTTTTCTGTATCAGATTATCTGGTGGTTTTGTTCCTATATATAGCAATTTAGTCTTATATTTCAAATGTTCTTTAGCTGTTTGAAATTTTAACTAAGTTTCAGGGATAAATATATATATATATGTCCTTATAGATATGCTCCTTCTTTTGTAGAGTATCTTATATTTTGATCCTTGGAATCTAAGTAATTTAAAAAAAACAACTAAATACGTCAGAAATTCATGAGTACCTGAGTAAATTTTCAGATGAACTAAACCTTTCCTTGCCTTAGGGTCAAACTCTAAATGCCTCAGGTGCATATTGGTGCTGAGAGCATCTAACCTCCACCTGAGCGCTACAATCCAGATATCCTGGAAGGACTACATTATTTCATTTAAAGTACATCATCTGGTACAGAGACATAATAGTGCAGGCTCACAATGTTGTACTTGTCTGATGACATGGCATTTGGTTTGTATAGACACAGGCAGAAGGATGCAATCAGGCTGCTTTATGCAATGGGTGCTTGAAATAGGTGCTCTGGAATCTTGATTCTAATTATCTGGATCCTACATAAGACATTCCTTTGGATAATCTTTTACGTGCATGTTTTGTTTTTGCTAATCACAGCTCTGGAAAGTGAAGAAAGCCTTGAAGATGACAATCAAGTGGCAAGGCTTGAGACCCAAATTTCAGGTATAGTAGACATTGCCCTGTTAATGATTAAGCTCTTGAGTCA
Source organism: Corapipo altera (assembly GCF_003945725.1). Taxonomy (NCBI): domain Eukaryota; kingdom Metazoa; phylum Chordata; class Aves; order Passeriformes; family Pipridae; genus Corapipo; species Corapipo altera. Next base: position 5,758,072 of record NW_020884888.1, read on the forward strand.
TCCATCTGTTTTCACGTTACTATACAACTTGGCTTTTAGTGAGATGAAGATTCAAAAAAAAACCCCATAGAAGATTCCTGTGTACATCTGCTCTTTATGAAGGGCTTAATCCAAAAGCAGGATGAGCATTTTCAAACTTATTACTTTCTTTGACCTCTGTAGAGGAAGCAGCTATTTGTATTAATGGTGTGAGAATCTTCAGAACTTCTCTGTCAGTCCTGCTAAATTGAGGTGGGACCATGCTCCTGCCACTTTGTTGGAAAGGCACTCTTAACTGACATCATGGTTTGAAATATGAAAGTATCTTTTTCATGAAGCTGTAGGTGTAATTTCTCCATTGTGGAACTAATAGAAGATGTGACATGTTCTGGGAACAGCACACTCTGATGATTGTTCTGGGTAAAAATGAAGTCCTGCAACTGCAGAACATGCAGTGGCAGCAGGGATTCAAATTAACTCGAATTTTTAATGTGAGTGTAATCTTTTGAAATTGAAATCTACATTGAAAGTTTATCTTGTTGGTAGGAGAAACAGTTGTCTAATCTTCAGTGTTTACTTCACAACAAGTACTGGAATTTTGTGCTGCTTTAAGTCTGTGCCTTGAGCAACCGACAGCTCTTGTTGTTCCTTTGTCAGTATTCAAGGAACTGTGTTTAAGCAGTCACAGTTTCTGGACATGTGGAACTGACCTCGACGTGGTCATGGTTTTTTAATAAAGGCTTCCTATATCTACCAAAATCTTAGCTCCTTCACCATGCTTTTGCTTTCTGAATTCTGCTGTCTTGACAACATTTTTCTAGGCAAAGAAGTCCTGGAAGTTTGGTGTAAAATATGAAAGGAAAAATTAATCTTTTTGCCTACCTTGTAAGGCTGCACAGCACAGATGTATAACTCTCTTGCACAGAAGCTTATAAGAACTTTGAACTGTTACCTACTTAATGTCTAAGCAGATTAGTTTGCAGTTTAAATCTTGAGTTTAGGGAGTTGGACAGCAAGTGCTTTCCCCCCATGTTCTGACTTGATTATGCTTTTTATATGTATTGCAGTTTGGTACATACAATGACTCTGAAAAGAAAACTGAGGAGTATGATGCCCAGGTAAGAGGGAATCATATGACTTCTGTGAAGTCTGTATATGTGACCTGCTGATTGACTTATTTTGCTCTTTTTTTGCTGCAAGTGCATTTTTCATGTTCTCATAGTTGTCAAGTGGATCATCACTGTGTGGATGATCAGATAGTGAAGACTGATTCTGATAATTTATGAAAAGAAACAGCAAAAGAGTTCTTTTGTTAGCTGAATCTGGTTGAAACATTGTTCTGAGAAGTAGAATTGCAATTGACTACCAGAAGAGAGATCTGAAAGGGTTCATTCACAAATTCGAAAGTTGATATTTGTACTTGTTATTTATACTGAAGGATAGTTCACGTGCTTCCTGATTTCTGACAGGAATTGAGCATAGGTGGCAACATTGTTGCTAAGTAGGGAGCTACTATTAGACCCTGATCTTCACGCTGCCTGTTGGTGCCTGTGCTCTAAGGGTTGTTTGAATTGGGCATTGGAATTTTCACTACCACCACTAGAACTGGAAGCATAGTGGAAATAACAGCAGACATTTGGGAATAGGAAAAAGATTTTGAGGAAAAAATTATTTTGCTGTCTTCTGGTTAATGCCATTAAAAATCTGTATATCAAATGTGAACTAACAAACTATTTTCCTTGTCTGTTAGGCTATGAAATACCTGTCATATTTGCTCTATCCACTGTGTATTGGAGGTGCAGGTTATTCCTTGCTGAATGTCAAATACAAAAGGTACTATAACTCTATAAATGATCTTATATGGAATTGAAACATTTCACATTTTTTCTATATTAATGAATTGGAGATGATGGGTTATTTAATTCATAAGTCAGGAACTGAAAGCTTCCTTGTTCTATAGTATCTAAAGCTAAAGAGTCTGGATGGTTTTTTAACACTCTGTAAGGCTACAGACTGTTGTATTTCACAAGTAATCTGATATTACTTTAGGACAGAATTCAATACTTGCATCCATGAGTTAGCTGTCAGTCAGAAGAGGAGGAAGAAAGCTGCCATTGCTGTTCAGAGGACCAATATGGTGACAGGAGAGATGACATGAATTCAGTGGTTGAACTTGTCCAGTAACAGAGAGAAGCAAAAACTGTCCCAAAATTATTTGCTCTGACCAAGAGGCTTATCTGTTCCTAAACAAGATAGCTAGGATGGCAAGCAAGCAAAAGCATTTTTGAGAAAAGCCTCTTTATTCCTTTAAATCTATGGATTTCCTGCAACATATTAATACTTCAGCAAGAGGTGGAGACTCAATATTCCATGAACGGGTGAAATCCTTGTCCATTTTCACTCAAAATAGAGTGTGTCCAAAGGAGGGCAATGAAGATGATGAAGGGCCTTGAGGGGAAGCCATAGAAGGAGCAGCTGAGGTCACTTGGTCTGTTCAGCCTGGAAAAGAGGAGACTGAGGGGAGATCGCATTGCAGTCTTCAGCATCTTCATGAGGAGAAGAGGAGAGGCAGGCACTGATCTTTTCTCTGAGGTGACCAGTGACAGGACCCAAGGGAATAGGAAAAGGTTCTTCTTCACCCAGAGGGTGGTTGGGTGCTGGAACAGGCTCTTCAGGGAAGTGGTCACAGCACCAAGCCTGACAGACTTCAAGAAGCATTTTTGGATGATACTCTCAGGCACATGGTGTGATTCTTGGGAATGGTCCTGTGCAGGGCCAGGAGTTGGCCTTGATGATCCTTGGATCCCTTCCAACACAGTATATTCTGTGATTCTGTGAAAATAACTGGTTTATATTGGAGGGATGCAAGCAAGTGTGCAGCCGTGAGACTTTTTTGTAGAAAAAATCTGCAAACACAAGCATGGTGGTAGCCATGTAGACATATTTTTTTATAGTCTTTTGGCCCAGAAGGGATGGGAGCGAGCAAGCAGTAGCTAAAATAACATCAGGAAGAAATATTGTTGCTGCGTTCATGAGCTGTAGCACTTGTACTAGAAACTGGGACAGTTTCTGGGCTGTTAGAAAAGCAGTTTTTTCAAAGGACTTTTGTCTTAGTAATGAACTAGCAAATATGCAGCATTTAAAAATCCTACTTTTCTTGCAAAATTCATGAATTCATTCAGTACTGGAAAATACTGTGTGCCAGGTGTTTTATGAGCTGCAGCTTAACGAAATGAAAACAATTCATATCATAGAATTCTTACCATTGTTAAATCTGTAAGGAAATGTAACAGAACAAGTAATGTTGACAGTGGATTATCCTTTAATCTTGGAGGCATTTTCTGATGCATTTTTTAAATGCTTGTGGATTACTGAAGTGCTGCTAGAACTGTATCGCTGCTATTAACGTATCACTAACACAGCAGTACAAGTTTAATTTTAATTGATGCAACCTGAGCATCACATTTATTAGCTGTTTCTACAAACACTAGCAAAGGTATGGAACTCAAACACTGTCTGTTACTTTGCTAAGACTGTGCTCTGTTGAACATCTGGGAGGGTTTTTAGATGTAAGGAAGGAAAAATGTAGATTCCTTGTGCTTACTTTTTTTTTCTAAAATACCTACTATCGTGGCTTGCACTGAATGGTATTTGTTGTTTGAAATTTGATAAGTCCTTACAGTGCCATATTAAGTGTTTCTTTGGTATTTAGAATAGAGTGTTACATTTGCAAGCTTTAATATAATCAGGGTTCAGTGCACAGTATTATCTGATGTCAGTTTGGATACAGAAGTCTTAGAATGGTCTGAAAAATTATAAAAGCAGTTGATAAGCTCTCCAGACATCTATGGACTGATAAGGAACCTTTGCTTAAGCTACCTTCTCTGGAGCCCTTCCTAATCAAAAGAAGATGTGAGGTATTTAGTTCTTGTGTAAAGTAATTTGCAACATAGCCATTTCTTGGTGTAGTCAGCATACAGTCACATAGAGGATGTGTTATAATTTTGGCTGAAGTGAAAAAATAACTGGACTGTCTTCTTTGTTTGTAGCTGGTACTCCTGGTTGATTAACAGTTTTGTCAATGGTGAGTCCCTTCTTCTGTTCTTTTTTCTATTCTTATTTCTTCAAATGGAGGCTAAGACCCAAAAGTGGAAAATTGACTGCTGTCAGTTGGATCAGTGTAATACAGAACAATAACTTGGCCGTAGGTTCCAAAATAATCACAGCGGTTGAGAAAGGGAGAAGAGTCAACTCAAGTGAACAAAAGAATTAGATACATCTTCTCTCTTTAGAAAAAAATTACTTTAAATCACTAATTGTGAAAGTATAGTTGTGTGATGTACATCTGTGTGCATTTGTTTGTTTTCCATATTTTATCTTCAGGAGTGTATGCTTTTGGATTCCTGTTTATGCTGCCCCAACTGTTTGTAAACTACAAGGTAAGAATGAAAAGTAATATGTCTGGTTTTCTAGTCTCTTCTTCTAGACTTCCAGACTTCCAAATTTATTACAAATTGATATTTTTTATTTCTAGATGAAATCTGTTGCACACTTGCCATGGAAGGCTTTCACATACAAAGTAAGTAAAGCTCTAGTTTGAAGTTTGGTGCAGTCATTTTGAAAATTATTTTCTGTAAGAAACATCTTAGTAATATGTAGCTTGACAGTACTTTTTTTGTTTAAGAACTAAACTTGTTTGCAACTTTCCTTAAAAAAAAATAAATTTTCGTTTTTCATAATGACTTCCATATAATGAGAATACTTGCATCCTAGTTTTTATTATAATACTGCTTTTTGTACTGTCACCTGTCTTGTGTGGGTGCAGATGTTGGTCCTGTAGATAAATCAATCAGTCTCAGTTTAATGCATCATTTTAGGAAGAGAGAGATTATAGTGACAAGGAATAGTTCTCAAGAAACAGATAGGACTGCTAAGAGACCTTATTTTGGCAGGTTCCAGGAGCTACCAGAGACTGAAGTTATACACACTGTGCTGGTGTGGTAATTCTGAGCTCCTGGGCAATGGTGTGTGGTGGGTTGTTCCATGGGGGGAAATAGGGGCTGCACTGCGGTGTCCCCCCTGCCTAGTCTGCCCTGGTAGGAAATAATGCAGTGCTGCAACAAAGCTTAGTATCAGACCTTGGAGAAGGAGAAGGTGAGCTTATTTCAAAACAAAATCAAATTACTAACCCTTTGATACATGTATAACAGGTATACTTATGTGTCCTCGTGGTTTGTATTGTGTTCAGACACCAAGATGGATATATCCAAGTATCCCAGTCAGGATTCCTTGTGCTGATATAGATAACCAGTGACACCTGTGTTGAGTTCCTATGTCTCCTACGTTCTTCCTCAGTTGGCAACTATATGCTGGTTTTGTTCTTGTACCTCTAAAGAACTGATAGTGTTTTGACTCCATTGTTTCCTACCAGTCTCAGACATTAGGATTTTTGTACTGTCCTTTTTTTCCTGATTATTGTGTTCTGAGAAACCTTGGCTGGATGTACTGGGATCATCAAGACCTAGATGCCATCAACTTGTGCCCTTTTTACTTCTGCTTCCGTTCATAAATGCTTCCATTCTTCCTTTGTGTTGATGTATTACAGTTCTACAGAACATCCGTACTTTAAAAGAAACAGTGTTAAAAAACACTGAAGAAATGGTGTCCAATTCTGAACAGATTATTTGGGACAAAAGAACTAAAATCTAAAAATTTAAAAAGCCTTTCAAAGCTTTAGTATTTCTGTAAGCCTACAGCAATAACCCAACTTTCTACTGTCTTAATGTTTTTAAGAAACTAGAGTACATCTAGGAAAACAGATTGAAATATAGCTGGTAGCAGAATAGCAACTAAGCAGTGTTTGATGTGGAAATAGAGTAAAAAATAGCAATAAACATAGTGTTTAAGGCATGGACTAGGCAAATCAACATGTTTCTTAACCAAAGGGAGTAAAAGGTGTATTAGTGAAATAATTCCACAATTTTACTTCACCATCAAAAAATGGTAACTGAGCAGAGCCATTAGCAGTTAAATGAACAGTGAAGGGAGGTTATTCAAGCAAGAAGCCTTGAAAGTAATACAACCTTGCTGAATAGCCTTTTCTTACAGAGCATTTAAGGTTCCTGTTTAGATGCCATAGACTACCCAGAACAAAGGCTTGTATGTATGGAGAAAGAAGTATATGGTGTTTTCAATTATGTTTAACTTACTGGGCTTTGGAGAGAGTAACTTACTTTTTCTTAATGGATATTTAAAATTGCTTGCTCTCTCCTGCACTTCAGGTGGAAAGAAGAGTCTGAGGGCTCATCTGTGATCATTGTTTTAGAGAGCTTTGTTGGTTTTTTTCCTTAATTTGAACTCTGACTTTCCAGTTTCTGTAGGTTTTATGTTTATGCCCTTTATACATTTGTGAGAAGTACCTTCAAGTGAGGTATTCTCAAAAGAAAATTATCTAGTCTGAACGCTATTGGATGGGCTGCCTTGATGCATTCACTTGCAGTGGCTATGTGCCTGAAGGATAGAGCACTTAGCTTTTTCTTCCTTTTATCACTGTTGGATCACTCACTTAGGCATTGACTTGGAAAAACTGTCTTTTCCAGCTTGCAAGGCCTGTTTTTTTTGTTCTATGACAAACCTCTGCACAGACTTGAGAAGTGCTATCCATATTCTTCAGTCACTTCAGATTAACAGATTTGTTCTGACCTGACAGAAAGAGCTCTCCTGTTGTAACTAATCAGAACCCTCCAACACTCCCATTTGCTGCTGATGTTTTGTTCTATCATATAAACATTAGTTCAGTTTGAAGAGTCCTTCTGTGCTTAGACACATCACTTCCCCCCTTCTTATGGTATGGATTAATGTACAGTTTGCTGATACTTAAAGAAGAAGCCATGTTAATGACTGAATTTGTTAACCCAACAGTGAATATTCTTTGCTGGATTTGTTTCCTGATGTTTTTAGTGAGTTGAAACAGTTTATTGCAACATATGAGTATTAGAGTCGGTGCACTGTTAGGAGTTGATTTCTGTAACCTCCCTGTAGGGTAGAGCCAGATCCAGAGGAATTGCTCTTCTGTTTATTTACCTTTCATTATTGCTGCAGAAACAGAACCTATAGTATGCCTAGTTGAGTGGAAGTGGTGCAGAACATTATCCATCCCTTATTCAAGACATGATTACTTTCAGAAGATCAGTGAAAATATTTTAAAATCTCTCAAAGGCTATTAAGTTAATGTTCTTAGGAGCAATAAATTAACATGTTTTTTATTTCTACAGAAAATGAAAGTGAAGTGACATTTTGCAAATCTTAAGATATTGAGTAATAAATGAACAAATGTGTGGGGGGTTTTTCCAGTTTCTTTTTAAGATTTCACGGAAATTAACCCTATGTTTTTCCCCTCCCATGACAGTACTCTCATTTGCCTGAAACAGTCCTGCTTCCTTTTTTCTCGTAATTATAACACTGTGGTTTGTAGTAGACAGTATGGTGTTCATTCAAAGAAAGCCATTTTAAGTTTGCATTAATTAGTTTTTCATCGTAACTCTTAAGTGTTGCTATAAATATGGAAGTAGTCTGTGTTCCTACTGAAAAACATAGGAAATCTGTAGCTTTGTGTGACTGATGACTTCCTTTCTTCACAGCCCACTGAAGTATGCTTTTCTTTTATTTGTAGGCATTCAACACCTTTATTGATGATATATTTGCTTTTATCATCACTATGCCAACATCTCATAGGCTGGCATGCTTTAGAGATGATGTTGTGTTCCTGGTGTATCTTTACCAAAGATGGTATGAATTTCTTTAATATTCATTGGAGTTTTTAGAAATGCTGTAGATGGTTGCAGTCTTATTGCTATGAAGAACTACAGTTTTGAGTAGACTTCAAGCAGAATTTTTATACTGTAGTAATATATAGCATGGTATGGTCTGGATAGTCGTAGTTGTGTATATGCCTAGTGAATGGAATGGTGAACAGGGGATTCTGTAAAGAAGATCTTGAGATAAGAGGAACAAAAGCATTTTCCCATAAATGACAGTAATTGTGGACATGCTACAGAGTAGTTAAAAAGTTCCTCTTCTCACAGGACTCAGAAGTTTTGTCAGTTTACCCTTTTTCCCTCCCAACAGATAGTTTCACATTTTCGAGTTGCCAAAAACCAAAAAAAAACCCCAAAAAACAAACAAATACCCCACAATTAAAGCCTGAGACATAAATACCTGAAGCAGAGGGAAGGAGAGAAATTCTTTAACTTGTATTCACAAACCCACTTAGGAGTTCTGGGCTTCTAACCCTTGCTGAGTGGCCACATGTCTGCATATGCTCAGTATCTGAGGCATGCTTTCCAAGTTGTTCTGCAAGGCAGTAGCAGAAGGTGTCTTCTGGTGAGGGACTTCCCTGCTCTGCTTTTCTCTTTATCTAGTTTGCAAACACAAGTTATCTGGTTCTCTTGTAAGTTGAGTACCTAATGAGTTTCAGATTCTTTAGTAACTAAAATCAGATGGGGAAGAAGGCTATATGCAATACTCATGAAATATTGTTCATAGTGAAGCTACAGAAAGTGTTTTCTTGTTTCCAAGGATAAATACTTACATGTGGAGCAAACAAGAATTTTAAGACAAGTTCACATTATACCAGGATATATGGATGTGTACATCTAACTAATCATTGATGTGGCACTTAGTGCCATGGTCTAGTAACCACAGTGGTAGTGGATCAAGAGTTGGACTTGATGATCTCCAAGGTCCTTTCCAACCCAACTGATTCTATGATTCTATGAATACTAAATGCAGTTTGGGGTTTATATAATCATACGTAAGTGTAGTAAAATAAATCTCCTTCTGAGGTATTTTTCTAGAAGTTAGGAGCTCAAATAGGGGCTGGATGCTGGTTTCAAGTTTGAAAGGTATCCTGGATTGCTTGAGAAATACTCCAGCCAAGCTTTAGGGGAGCTAATACATCTCTTAAGAGGTCCCATTACGAGACAACTGGTAAAGTCATTTTGTGAAGAAGCTGATATGTCTGTAGCTAATCTTTAAAACTTTTGGGTTTTGCCACAAATGGGCAGAGAATATGATGACAAATTCACTTTTAAAATTAACTGTCATAGAGCTATTTAATTCCTTCAGATAGCAGACTATAATGTAACTAATAATTTGGTTTTTTTCTGCCAGGCTTTATCCTGTGGATAAGAGCAGAGTAAATGAATATGGAGAATCTTATGAAGAAAAGACAAAAAAAAAAGCTCATAGAGAATAACTAAGAACTGAAGAAGATCCTGACCCCTGGACTTTTACTTGTTTTGTGTATTATCTGGTCTTAAGGAAGGAAAAACTTATTTAATAAGAGTATTTTTAAAGCTTATGACAAAACTACATGGACAATACATCTTCTATATTGCCAAAATCTAGTTTTGATATCCTCCTGTTTCAAGACCCTCTTTTGTCCTCACAAGGTTCAAAGTCTGCCAGATGTCATTATATAAATTTCCTGCATTTCACCTTCTCTTTGGTAAAAGCTTAAGCATCCTGACCATGGTAATTAAGATCCAAATCTATGTTTTTAAGACAACTCATTAAGTGAAAGTGTGGTGCCCACACCACTAGGCTATGAAAAGTGAAAAAACGAGACAATGCATTACAAAAGAACCAAGCATTATTGCCAAACTAGAGGCTGTCAAAAATAAAAGATATAATATTGGATTAATTACAAATAATTCTCATTTGATGATGGAGATAATGAAAATTCTAGAAATTGTGACTTCGTAACTTAAAAGATACATTGTTGGAAATATATGATGAGACAGATGGGGTTGTTAACTTCAAATTCTGCTACATTTTTGGTCCACAACACAGCAGAGGGTTTTAATTGTCTTAAACTGAATGAAGGTGTGGAAAAAACTGTAACATGATTTCCTTTGGTAGGTATCCAAGTTTACATAAATCCTTCTGCATTGTTGACAAACCTGATTTCTTGGCATAGCAGGTATTCACATAATGCAAATCATTGTTATGTGCTAAGAAAGTCTCTTAACACATCTTAAATTCTTCATAATGTGGTACCCCAGTGACCTACTAGGTCAATTCTGTCACGTTTCAAAGGGAAAAATTCCTTGGTCTTTTCTCCTCTCCCTACCTGCCCCATCCTGTTTATAAGATGAAACATGCCTCATTCAGGTGGAATAAATTCGCTTAAATACAGTACAGGTTCAATAAACTACCCCACCCCAATACAGAGGAAAAAAAACCATCCTGGTGAAGAACAGGTATGCTTTTGCATATTCCATGGAAATGGAATTCATTAAGGGAAGTATTTGCTCTATTTCTTTCAAACTGGTAAAATAATCAGGTTGAATTATTATACCAAAATAGAAACTTCACAGCTATCAGCTATATCTAGAAACCATGGTTCTAGATTTTATAAAGCAAGTTTCTTAGTAAGTGAAACACAGAGTGCATTCCTTTCAGCATCAAATAAAATGTAATTAAAACAATTCCAAAGGGCAGAATTCTCCTTTCCAATTCTAGTTTTGCTTTGGTCAGTATGTTTACAAACTAAGCCTAACGATTCTTAAGTTTCCTCAATTGCATGCTGTTTGTGCAAAGCTGTTAAACCTGAATCGATGGAAAATATTCACTGAATAACCTTGAAGAACACAGGTCAGCTCCTATGGTCTGTAACTGGTTAATGAAGTGGATTTTATCCAGTTGTGATACTGCAAAAGTCTGAACGTATAAATATTTGGGTCCCAAAAAAATTAAGAAATGTGCCTAATTTCTTTTGTCACAGGCAAAAGAAATGTCAGTATGTCTCTCCTATACTGAAGTCCTCCTTATACGCTCCTGGCAATGGAAAGGAGCCTTGAAGTGAATATTTAGCTCTTGTTCATGTTAAAGTCTCTTTATGCTGTTAATTGTAACTAAGGAGGACTGTTGATTTTAGCATCAAACACACATAAGTAAGTCTATGCAAAACTGGGGTTGCATTTGGTATATCTTGTACCTGTTTTGAATTTGTTTGGAATGAGCTATTTTCTTTTAAGCAAACTAATTTGTGGCTCCTATTTCATAATAAGTTAAATGTCTGTGAAACTTTTCCTGATATAAAGAATGCATATAGCATGTTCCCCTTTTCTGCTGTTTCAAAACAACCAAATCACTGATTATTCTAGAGTAGCTTCTGAAAATCCAGAATACCATATTTGGATATTTCTAGTGTTTCATCACTCATTTTTTTACGTAGCTGTTGAAAAATCACTCTTCCACCTTTACATACTGTGAGTTTATTGGTCCTCTGTCTTGCATTTCTGATGACAATGACCTCATAATATCCTATACAATAGTCATAAAGCATATAAAATTAGAATATTTTAAGTCTTTAAATGAGCAAGACTTTCCCATTCAAGTCATTGTTTATGCATTCCATTTCCAAATAAAAGACTTGTCATTCGGGATAAAGAGTTACCTTTTGTTACTAGAAAGAAATATGGTGGAAAAAGTACATAAGTAGAATAGCTTTTGAGATATTAAGTGTTTTAACCTTGTTGTGGAAATGGCATCAGCTTAAAAGTGTGATTAATGTGGAAGAAAAACTTACATAAAATTTCATTGAAAGTATTGCAGCTCATGCTGGATTGTCAGTATCTAGGACCTATTTAACTCTTTGAGAGTAACTTAAAAACTTCCTCACTTCTAATAGGATTTACTGTGATAGGCAACTAGGTGACCATCTCACTTCCTCATTTTCATTAAGCTTGTAATGGCTTGGGGGTGTGGGGTTGTTTTAGAATTAATTGAGAAAATTATCATACACTCCTGGAAGCTGCTCTTGCACGGGACTCAGTAGCGCATGATAACGCAGCAGTTGTGATTCCTTACACTTATGTAAGGACATAAGTGACAAAAGGCAGCTGGCTTGACTCTCTGTGGGTGTGCGTGGCCTGTGGCACAGTGCATCTTGGCTGTGACGGAGGCCATGCTGTATTCCTGCACGGCCCTTCCACTTCCATATCCTGCTACTTCCTGCACATGACCCTGTTCTCCGGGAGCTGAACTTCTCTCCTTATGACTTTTTTGTCTGGAGCCACAGGAGGAACCGATATGCAAAATCAGCAGCAGCACAGACAGTTTTTGTCCTACCAGCAGAGCTCAAGAAGTCTGCTCTGCTCTGCTTCTGTTCCTGCTGGAGCAGGGGCTGTGTGTTGCTGCTAAAATGTGGACTCAGCACCAGTACATGTTCCCTTTTAATACAGCGCTCCAGTAACTGCAGCATCTACAGCTGGTGACAGAACCACTAAGACAGATAATCCTGTAGTTTGTCTGCAAACACCACGCTTTCCAGTTTTTCCAGATTTATCAGAAGATAAATCTCATCTTGAAGAAGTGAAACATGGCAATTTATATATAGTGCTGGTCCCCCTTACAGCTTACAGCTTTGCTGTATCATAAGATCTAAAACAGGTGGGTACCCATTACCAGCACAGCATCTTCCCCCTCTTATAAGACTAACTGGGCTTTCCTGTGTAAAACCCTCTGAGTGAATAAATCTAGCTATAGGTATTGAGAAATAGATACAGAAAGAGCCCAACTTCTCCAGATGCCCAATGACGGTCTCTGACTGCTTCACCTCTCACACTAGGGGAGGTTTGGTCCTGTATCTGTGAGGAGATCAATGCACTTTTCCAGTGGTTACAGGCATATATAAAAAAGACATTAGGCTATTAGAGAGTGTCCAAAAGAGGGCCACAAGGATGTTGAAGAGTCTGGAGGGGAAGCCTTATGAGGACTGGCTGAGGTCACTTGGTTTGTTCAGCCTAGAGAAGAGACTGAGGGGAGACCTCATAGCAGTCTTCAACAGCCTCAAAAGGGGAAGCAGAGGGGCAGGCATTGATCTCTTTTTTTCTTTGGTGACCAGTGACAGGACTCAATGAAACAGCATGAAGATGAGTCAGGGAAGGTTTAGCTTGAATATCAGGAAAAGGTTTTTCACCCAGAGGGTGGCTGAGCACTGAAACAGGCTCCCCAGTAAAGTGGTCACAGTACCAAGCCTGACAGAGTTCAATTAGCGTTTGGATGATGCTCTCAGGCACATGGTGTGACTCTTGGGGATGTTCCTGTGCAGAGCCAGGAGTTGAACTCTGTGATCCTGATAGGTCCCTTCCAACTCAGCATATTTTATGGCTCTATTCTATTTAAGACTTCTGAGTACAAAGGGAGAACTGTGATGTCTCCTTTTTAAGAATATCTAGAGCTAACCAGTTTGCTCCAGTTTTTCCTTTATGTTACACTGTTTCTTACTGCTCCTTTTAATAGCAGGTCCCCAAAAATCCTGGTTTATTTTGTGGGGTTTTTTTAACTTATTTTTTATTACACTCCCCCTTCATCAAAAGGAACAAAATAGATTCAAAAGACAAACACTTTAACATTGGGGCATTTTGGCTCATGCCTGCCTATGTTTGGTTAAAAGAATAGTATAGCTTCTCCCCTGTTGCCCCTTGCTTTCTGTTTAGCAGTACTCTGTGATTTTAGTACTTGCTGTACAGTAGCCATAAAATTTCTTGCAAGCTGTTTTGAGAAAAGTGTGTATTGGAGTATAGTCGCCTCTCATTTCTGTCTCCTCATGTTCTCCTTTGTCATCCACAGTTCCACAATCCTTGTTAAGACAGAGCTCTGCCTTTATGATGATTTCTTGTCCTATTCTTGCACAGCTTCGAAGACTCACGGACTATCTTACTCTTATTTTGGACTTTGAAGGGTTGACTCTGAACTTTTTTACCAGGCATTATTTGCCTCTAGCAGTCTCTAACTACAGGTTAGTCTGTATCAAGAGGCCTATAGCCAGGTAAATGTGTCACTGATGTGGTTCATCTGCATGCTTTGGTCCAGCTACTCACTTGGCCATGGAAGCAAGATGCTTCTTTGAGCATATACCTGAGAATCACAGCTACACTCCACTCAGAACAGCAGGCCTGGCACACCTCCAGCTCAGTGCAGTGTAAAGCTCAATGCCTGGCTCGTGTCCAGCCAGCAGTGTCTATCCAGCACACTTTGCCTCCTTGCTGTCCTGCAACCTCCCATCTGCACTTCATCTTCAGCTCAAAGATTGTCATAGGTACCTACTTTGTGGACTCACACGATCTACTGGAGTATAGCCTCTACTTTTTCAACTGGACTTAGCAATTTCCATTTCCTATGCTGAAATTCTCAGCTCTTGCTACATCTGCTCTTTAGCCTCCATCATAAGCAGGTGTTTCGTTTGCCTAGTACTGACCGTGAGAACAAAAAGGAATAAGCAGTGCTTCATTTGGTAAAACCAACAAACCCTTCATCAACTTGCTTGAGAAAGAAGTGGCTAGCCTCAGCCTCTCTGCCATCCCAGCAGTTGTTACAGGTACATAGGAGAAAAAAAAAAGAGAGAAAAAAAAAAAAAAACGTGAAAGAGGAATTTGTGTAGTTTCAAGTTTTTGTAAACTTGGAGATCTCAGATTAATATCAGAGGATCATGCGATCTGAAAAAATCCCTATCACAAACCTTGTCTCCATTCTCCTTGGAACATGCTAAGTATTCTCTGCAGCCTCATGCATGCTACTCTGATCCTCTTTAGCTATGCCAAATGTGCCAAGATCAGCAGTACATTGTGGATGTTTGCTTATTATCAAAAACCTCCACTGAACAAAAGTTCAAAAATCAGAATTGAAGATACAAGGCTCTAAGAGCATTCATGTCCTTCACTACTGCTTTCGTCCACCTCTCACTTCAAATCTGATATGCATTCAGGGCGAGGGGAAAAGCTGACAGTTCTTTGGTTATGCTGTGTTTTTACATGATTAGTTATAAATACCTGTAGCTAGAGTACCAAACAAGTCCCTTAAACTTTCTGATATTCTGTCCCAGGAACTCAGAAAAGATTGTGTTCTTCTCTTGCTAATTAGCTACAGCCATTTCCAGTCTTTGCAGAGAAAAAAAAAAAACAGAGAAAGAAAAAAGCTGAGAAAAGCTTCTGACCTCTGCATTTCTAAAGGAAGCACATTATTTGAAAGTCTTCCAGTGACAAAGGCTAGTTTAGTTCATACGCAAAACAGGTGTTTTATTCTGCTGAAGATTTGACCAACTGAAGGTAATGGTTTTATATTCAGCTACCATCATGATCATATATCTTGCCTCTTTTCATATTAATCTTCCTCAGTATCTTTTCTGCAGGTTAAATATAGTTCCGTAATTCTTTCTTGGGGCTGTATTGTGGTATCACAGTACTGCAGCAGAGCTCTGAAGGACTCAGCAGAGAAGTGAAAGGATACTCCCTTCTCTAATGAAGCTACCAACTACTGACTCTTTTTTAGAGTCAAGTTGAAAATTTCTTATCAGAATGGACTATCTGTGAAGTGAGACAGTAATACAGAATCACCAAGAGTAAATGCCAAGAAAAGTGCTTTGTAGAAGCAGAATTAGATTCTTCAGCATGCAGAGTTTTTCTATCACTGGACCATTTCAGGACACTACTAAGGGTTAGTGCACACAGGCTCTCATATCCTGCTGTCACAGGGGTAGGAATTGTTTTACACTGGGCTGTTGAGCAGCCACACTTCTGCCTTCTGGCACAACGAGTCACAAACATGAGCTAAGTATACTCAGAGCACTTGTACAGCATTTACTCCACACATGCAAATGTAACCCTAAGCAGTCAATTCTTCTGGTAGTGCTCCTGGCAGGTGGCAGAGACCAAGCAGCCTCTGCAGGGTAATGCTGCATTCCTTTCTCCTTTCATCAAATACCCATATATGGTGAGATAAAACTTTCACCTAGTGACACACCTAACAAAAAATCTTTTCTACAATGGGAGCTGTTAGTTGATTCCTCTCAAAGATGAGATACTCTCTAATCTTTGGGAAGGAGAGAACTTTCATATTCCTGCAGGGTACTCACAGAAACCCAACTATGAAGCCTAGCTAGAAGACAATCACCCCACCATCCGTAGAAGAGTGCTAACTCCATCTTGCTCAAACATTTACTTTAGGGTCCTGCATTTTTTTTAATTGTTGCCATGTGTTGTGCCACACCCTTCTCTGTTCTTAATCTTTAGCACCTACAGCCCCTGGGCCAGGAGTGCATCCTTACCAGCAGACCTGTACTGGGAACTAGAGTCCCTTTCTTTTGTTGTGACTGCATGTGAGAGAACAGCAGGACAGAGCAGATGGAAGAGGAGAGTTGAACTTGGAGAGGAACGTGGTGATCCATGCCTTTGCAACATGCTTTAAGCAGCCTGTAAGCCTGCCAGGCCCTGGGGAGCATACTCAGCTGCATCAGGAGATGGATCATGGCATGCAGCATTTGCCCCTCCCCACTAACTTATCCCTTTTCCAGTTCCACCCTACCATGTCATGGCTCACACACAACTGTTCCATACATTTGGCCATCCACTTTTTCTAGTTGTAGTTCATCCTTTTTAAGATGCGGAGACCAGAACTGCACTCAAGGTGTAGGCAAACCATGAATTTATGCAATGGCATAATGATGCCCTCTTTAGTCCTTGCCTAATCATTCCTAACATCCAGTTTTCTTTTTTGACTGCTGCTGAGCACAGTGTCTATTTGGGTCTTGTAACCTTGGGGTCTCACTTCTGAGTAGTACTAATCAGCTCAAAACTCATCATCTTATACATGAAGCTAGGAACGTATTTCACCTCTGTGCCATACTTGTTTTATCAGCATTAAATTTCACCTGCCATGTAATTGCTCAATCACACAGCCCTGTAAAGTTCTTCTGCGATTTTCTACTGTTTGTGTCCTTGCTGCTTTGAATAACTATCCCATCAGCAAATCTTTCTACTTACTGCTTATTTATGGCACTTCTGGATCATTTATGAAAGTTACACAGTGCAGACTAATGGGGAACTCTGGTGCAGATCTTCCTCAGTTGAAAGAATTGACCATAAAGGTCAGGTTGTGTGGGACCTTGTGCAATCTGATCTAGTGGGTGGCATCCCTGCCCATGGCAATGAGGTTGAAACGAGGTGATCTTTAAGTGCCCTTTCAACCCACACCATTCTATGATTCTATGATTTATCCCTACCTCTATCTTTTATGTTTTAAAAATAATATATCTGTACCAGCACCTTCTATTTTAGTTTTTTATTATTATTGATAAAATTTCCTTGCAGAGGTTTTTGGGATCTTAATTAGCATATATCAACCAGATGACCATAATTGTCATGTTTTTCCAACACTTGACAGAATTCAAAGGCAGGACTCCCTTTTACAGGAGCAATATTGACTAAGCAACTTGTATTTGTCCCAGCATCTACTAATCCTATATTCTACTATTTCACAGATATTTCACAGATATTGCCCTGTCCATGGCAGACAAGTTGTAACTTTAAGGTCCCTTCCCATCCGAACCATTCTATGATTCTATGATTTCTACTAATTCACCTGGAATAAATATTAGGATATGGACCTGCAGTTCCCCCCAATTCCATTGCAGTCCCTCTCACAGTCTGGCATCGTTTTTTACCATGAAGTCTTCAGATGCTAAGAAAAATTCTGAGAAGGAGGAGGAGGAGGAGTAGGTTACCACAAGTGATTTGGCTTCTTAATTCATGAGTTTGGAGAGAAACCCAGGAGCAGCCACTTGGGTTCATCTCCACCATAACCTCTCCTACAGCGGCTCCCATTTCAGACAGATCCTCAACGGAGTGATGATCCTGGAAAAAAAAAAAAACAAAAAACAAAAAACACAAACGGTTCCTTGGAGGGTAATCCAAGCGGATCGTTCCCGAGCGGTGGAGCTGGACAGCGGCCTCCCGGCCCGCCCCGCCCCGCCGCGCCCCGCCCGCCGCCCCTCTGCGACCACGTTGGGGGCGTCCGGGCGCTGCAGCCGCGCTGCGGGTGTGCGAGGGCGTTTTCTGCGATTTATTTAAATTTTTTTTTCCTTTCCCTTAATCCTTTTATTTGTTTATTTATTTATTCGTTAAGCGGCAGTTCCCCGTTGCCCGGCGGCGGGGTGGCGGAGCGGAGGGGTCGGAGGGGAGCAGCGGCCGCCCCAGGTGGCCCCGTGTGCTCCTTGGCCGCAACATGGCGGGCAGGGAGCCCTTCGCGGCCGTGGTGTCCGCGCTGCGCGGCTGCTACGCCGAGGCCACCCCGCTGGAGACCTTCATCCAGCGGCTGGGGGAGAGCGGCGCCGGGGACGCCGAGGTGCTGCGGGGCGACGACAACCCCCACTACCGGACTTTAGTGGCGCAGTGCCTGGTGTGCGTCCCCCGCGGCGCCCGCCCCATCCCCCGGCCCTTCACCTTCCAGCAGGTAGGAAGGAGCCCGGGGGGCGAGGGGCGGCCGCGGCAGCGCAGCCCTCGCCGGGCGGCCAGAGCCCCGCCGGGGGCCCGGGCGGCGGCGGGGGCTTTCCCGGGGGGCCGCTTCCTGCCCTCCATGTGAGCGCGGGGGCGGCGGCGGCCCGTGGCCCCTCGTGGCCGCTGCCCGCCGGGCCTCGGCTGCTCCCCCACAGCCTCCGCCGCTGTCGGCCCGAGGCAGCGGCGAGCGGTGGGGGATCACCGCCCTTCCCCTTCTGGGGGGTGGGTGTGCAAAGTCCATGCGCTAGCGGGTAGAGAACACGAAAGGTCTGCGCGCATGGGGCTCCCCTGCCTCTCTGCTTCCGCTGCGGGGTCGGCGTGAACAAACCGAGCGTGGCCGGGGAGCGGCTGGAAAGGGAAGGTGCCACTTTCCCGACCTACTCTTGAGAGGTTAGAGGAGAGCGGGGTAGAAAGGGTTGCGGGTCGGCCTATAAGCAGAGGAAACTTTTCAGAGAGGAAAGGCTGCTTTTCTCTCAGTGCTGCCGCGTGTGTGAGCAAAGCCGTGCTATGGTAGGAAGAGGCCTTCGCGAGCTCGTTGAGTGGGTTTTAGAATTGCGTACGGAGTCGTTTAGTTGAGCTTTTCTTTACATAAAAGGAAATGGAGGCCTCAAGAAAATGAGCGTTAGTTCCCTGGAGGTTAGAGCCTGCGCGAGCACGTATCCACGAACGCGTGTCTACAAACTTGGATCTACGAGCGCGTGTTTACGGGCACAGTGACCTGAAGGCCTTGGAGTCTGGGTTGCTGAGGGAGCCAGGGGGAGTAATGTAGGGTGTTTCCTGGGAATGAAAACCAGGATCAAAAGGGCAGACATTAAAAAGACTTCCTTAAAGTCGTAGGTTTACGTTACTACCTGTGAACACCTCGTGGTACACTTGAAGAGTCTTTCTTTTTGGGTATGGCACTTGGGAATCACTAATACTGCTTAGACAGCTGATGTCTAGGGCTATGTGTCTTGCCTGTCTTTTTATTTAAAAGATATGTTGTGGTTTATGGAAGAGTTGGTGAAAAAAGCTAATTTTCTTTTTTCTTTGTTTCTTCAGTTATCTAGTCAGGATGAAGTCATCACAAGAGTTGTGCAGAGACTATGTGAAAAAGGAAAGAAGAATGTCCTTGCATATGGATACTCCTTACTGGATGAAAATAGTTCTGATTTCCAAATCATACCATTATCACATATATACAGCTACCTGCCCAATACTGTCACAGAAACTCTTCGTATCAGCGGCCTCTGGGAAACACTGTTGAGCAGGATAGGGGATGATGTGATGATGTATTTATTAGAACACTGTGCAATCTTTATGCTGGTTCCCCCTAGTAATTGTTATCAAGTCTGTGGGCAACCAGTTTATGAACTTATCTCGCAAAATGTAGACTCATTCCCAGTATTTGTTAAACAAAGATTCTCAAAGCATAAGTGTAATAGCTTGCTTGACTATGTGCAGAAAAGGCTTAGTTTTCATACAAAGTATCTTTCAAAGTCACATAGGTGGCAATGCAGACAAAGACTTGAAGATAATGTCTCCAGCATGGGAAATAAAAAAAATAGCAAGATACGAAGCTTAGTGTCCAGTTACCAGTATTCTGCAAAAGATGTTTCTAAAGCAAGCAGACAGATCAGAGTGGTCACTGAACATCTGGAAAAAACAAATAGCTACAGTTTATGTTTGTCATCTACAGTACCATCTCTAAAAAGGAAGCTTCACAGGGAACAGCTTGAAATTCCAGCTAAGAGAGCAAAAGTAGAGGAGAAAGTGAGAGACGAAAAGGCTTGTAATCTTACTCCTCATGTAAACCAAAGTAGTTCCAAGAGATATGAAACTGGGTATGTAGCATCACATCCTGAAAGCCTCATTAAAAATAACCACATTTCTCAAAGAAGTAACAGTGCTATGTCTGGTCCTTCTTTAGTTCACACATCTCATGACAGGAAGAAGTTTGTGGCAGGTGAAAGCTTTCTTCTGCAAGGAGTTCAGAGTAACAAACCTTTGAAGTCCAGCATTGAAATGCAAGCAGAATCCCGTAGGAAAGGAGTAGAGATGCATATGTGTGAATCTCAGGTGAATTCTGTACAAATCAAGCCTGTGGAGGGTAATTCTTCAAAATGCAGAAGGCAGGAAAGTCCCCTACATAATTTGGCAAAGAAGTTACCAAATAGACTCCTGCGTTCTGCTGTATACATTGACAGGAAGTCTCTTCTGTATTCTCACAGGAGTTTCCAAGAATGTTTTCCTAAATCATTTTCTCTGAATCGTTTGCAGGGCTGTCAGGCAGGTGGAAGAAGGCTTATAGAAACTATATTCTTAAGCCAAAATCTGTTGGACCGAAGGCGTAACCAAAGTCTGCCACATCACAGCTGGAGAAAGAAGAGGTTGCCCAAACGCTACTGGCAAATGAGACATATATTTCAGAAACTGTTAAAGAACCATGGAAAGTGTCCTTACTTAGCTCTCTTGAAAAAAAATTGCCCTGTTTGGATATCTGAAAGTGTGAGAAAAACCAATCTGCCTCGTCAGGCAGAGGTTCATGAGCAAGCAGAACAGTTTGGGAAGGAGCCTGCTAAATGTATGACAAGAAGCAGATGTGAATCTGGTCACAGTGTTGCATCAGGCAACTTACGTGCCCCTCTTGCAAAATCTGCGTGTGGAGAGTTGCAGAGTGAGGAGCAAAACCCAGGAGAGGTGTGTGATTCAGCCCTCAGGGAGCTCCTCAAGCAGCACAGCAGCCACTGGCAGGTGTACATGTTTGTGAGGGAATGCATGGAGCAGGTTATCCCTGCTGAGCTTTGGGGTTCAAACCATAACAAGTGCCGGTTCCTAAAAAATGTGAAAGCATTCATTTCCAGGGGGAAGTTTGCTAAGCTTTCGTTGCAGGAGTTGATGTGGAAGATGAGAGTGAATGACTGCATGTGGCTTCGTCTAGGCAAAGGTACTTGTTATAGTAAAGAACTAAGTGGTGGGGCTGTCACATGACTGGTATTCGTGTTTAAGGTGGGAAGGGGAGGATATTGAATCTGGAGTCAGAATTGCTGAGTTCATTGATAATAACCATTGCTGAGAGCAAACCTAATAATGTTTGTAACCGTGGGTGGAAGCACGCTTAAGCCTGTTTTCCTTCCAAAACTTGTTTGCATTCGTGCTTTTTGTGTTTAATAGAATGATGTCTTCATAAACATGAATTCAGAACCTGGGCCAAACAAAAAGCAAACCAAAACTCCTTCCCATCCACTCCTACCATCCAAATTGCAGTAACTGAAAATCCATTGAAGTATGACCTAAGCATGTAAGGAGTAAATGCAGTCTGCCTGTTTGTCACTGTAAACCTTCAGAAAGAACTGAAAGCAGATCAAGACACTTGCAGTGGCATATGTTTCTCTGCTATGGGAGGGAAAAAACAGGGTTTTTTACCCCCTCACATCAGCCCTGTGAGAAATATGTGAGTATGGGACCCATTCAGTACAGGGGTTGCCCAGCATAGAATCACAGAATGGTTTGGGTTGGCAGGGACCTTAAAGATCATCTCGTTCTAACTCCCCTGCTGTGGACAGGGACACAGTCCACTAGATCAGGTTGCTTAGAACCCCATCCAACCTGGCTTTAAACACTTCCAGCAATGGGATGTCCCCAGCTTCTCTGGACAACCTGTTCCAGTGCTTCGTCACTCTTAGAATGAAGAATTTCTTCTTAACATCTAATCTAAACCTACTCTCTTTCAGTTTAAAACCATTGCCCTGTGTTCTATCACTACACACCCTTGTAAAAAGGTCTGTCACCTTCTAGAGCCCTTCTCTAGGATCAAGAGACCCTTAATGAGCACTGCTTCAGGCTGTGTGCTTGGTGGTGCAGAAGTCACCTACTGAGTGGTTCCTGGCTAAAAGCTTTCATGAGGGCAACAGATGAGTGCTCCAAATTCCGTGTGAATCCATCTGTTTAGTCCTCTTTTCAGATGACTGGTAAATCTTACTTCCCTCAGGTTTGTCCTTCAGACACTATGCTAGGATTTAAATCTAGGCTGAAGCTGTGGTTCTGTCGTTGATGGCTGTAGGATCTAATGCGTATTTTCATTTTTCTGTGCTTCTGTTCTCCATCTATAAAATGTGGATTGCACTTCCTTAACTAGTATGTTTGCAGTATTTATTCTTACCTGGTATTGTACTTGGATCCTACAGTAATATGAGCTGAAAATGGTATTCCTTTGTTAAAAGGTGTAGTAAGTGCTGAAATTACTATAGGTTCTTCATAGTGTCAGAGGGAGATTTAAAAGTGATGTTTGAGAACTGATGTCAAAAGTAGGGGAGGTTACACTTTCAAAAGAAACTGTTAAATCTTGGAAATATGTTGTTTCTTGATTTAGAAACTATAGTTCAAAAACATGCCTTTCAAAATGCTAAATATTTAAAAGGAGTTAAATATTTTAAAAGGTTTTATTCTAAAATATACGCTTGGTTCATAGTAATTTGGAACATCTTATCTTTAAAAAATGTAACACCCTCTTGTTCTCTGGCTGTATTCCAGGTAAAGCAACACATAAGCTTGATTTTAATTTTCATGAAAGTACTCCATTGTGATTGAAGTTTAAACATGCATTTAATTACTTTGCTGCACTGGAGGTGGGGGTTTTTTTCCTCCAAATGCTGTAGTAGTGGTTTCTTGTCAGGTCCCTGAATTGTAGTCATCATTTACATCTGTTGTCAGGAACTTAGAAAACAAATAATCTAGTTCCAGAAGAACTGCTAGTTCCAGATCAGCATCCTGATTTAATTTGCATATTACCAGTGCACATTGCAAGTCTTCAGTTAAAGAGTTTTCTAACAGTCATTGGACTTTTTCGTTGGTGTTACTTGGCTTCTGTTGAAGTGAACACTCTTTATGGTAGTTGTTTCTTAGGTGCTGTAAATACATGAAAATGTCTCTGCCCTGAAGCACACAAAAACTAAACAAGGTAGAGAACTGGAAATTTATTTCCATTTTATAAGTTTCACTGTTAAGCTTCAGCTCTGTTATGTCAAAATTAAGCTGTTTTTAACTAATTCGTGCCATAATCATGATTTGTGCTGTGCAGCTAAGCTGGTATTTCTGTACAGTTTCTTTAAATGTCCTGTTGTCTTTTGCTAAATTCTACTGTTTAAATTTAATTAGAAAAATTATGATTGGAAGTTGGCAAAAAAATCATTATTGTAGCCCAGGGTTTTATTCCGTGCTTATCCATATTTAGACATCATTACAGATCTATGTGGCCTTAAATTTGACAGTAGTTAGGAATGTTCTGTGTTCATAATTATTCCCCCATCTACATATTGAAAGTGCATATGGATTTGGGGTGATTTGAATTTTTGGGGTTTTTTCTTTTACTGCAGCAATAGGTTTTATATAGGATGTCTGAAATAAAGCCTAACCCTGAAATTAATTTTCAGGGAATTGGGAAATCTGAATATCATTCTCATCCCCAAGTCATCCCAGTTTAATTTTGTTCTTTTTTTTACAGTGTACCTAAGTATTTTCAGCCTTTTGCTTCCTTTTTTTAAAAAAAAAGTTTAATGTTGCAGTAGATTTGTTTCTTTTTATTTTACCTTTCCTTTCACAATAATCTTACCATTGTGCATTAATGATCTTGCCCAGTCAATGCTGGGGGAAGAAAGTAAGTCTTTGTACTACTAATGGCATGTGTTTGTATCCTCTGTGTGTTTGTCACTGCAGATTAGTTTCTGTGTTTTACTTTAAGCTTGAGTCAGTCACGTTAATGCCGGTGCAGATTTGGAGTGGCAGCTTGCTTCTTTTCTTTCAGCTGACCTCAAGCTAAGGAAATAATGTCGTGGGGGGTTTTTTTGTATGTTCTGTTTCTTTGCTCATACAAATAGTTGATAGTTACTATAACTACCTTTGAATTGTTTATTGAAGGTGATCACTTTGTTCCTGCCGACGAACATTGTTTCCGTGAAGAACTTTTGGCCAAATTCCTGTACTGGCTGATGGATACGTATGTTGTTGAGTTGCTCAGATCATTTTTCTATATCACCGAGACCATGTTCCAGAAAAACATGCTTTTCTACTACCGAAAGTTTATTTGGGGCAAGTTGCAGAACATTGGAATTAGGTAACACAAGAAAACTAATTAAAATTCATGGAATATGTAGAAATACTGTGTTTTGTTGTATAAAGTTATATCTCTGCTTTAATTTGTTGCCCATTTATCCTCCTTTTATTTGCTTAACTTCCCAAAAGAAAATTCAGCCTGTCATTGTAGCATGCAGAGTTTGTAATTTCAGAAATATTTTGTGGGGGAAAACTGATGCAAATTTAGAATTCTTAGGTAGGAGAAACCTTTGCAATAATAAAATCCATTATGAAGAGGTTTTTGGTTTTTGATAAGTAAATTTCTTACACCTTTTAACAGTGTGATAGAATCCCCAGAGTATCCCTGTGAAAGTTCATTTTAAAAATTCTCAATTTGCTTCAGGTGCCTTAATTTAAAAACGAGAAAACCAAACATCTGCTAAAATCCTGTAATACTCTACTAATACAATTCAGACAGTAGCCTTGTGGGTTTAGAAGTGGGTTTTTTTAAGAGATTTAGAAGCCACAGCTTCTTTTTTAGTGCAGCTGTGGAATTCCATGCTGGTCTTTGGTATTAAAAATGCATGCATGAATTTAAGTTAGGGCATTATTTAAGGTAAATTTTGAAGCAATTAAGTGAGAAAACAGGAAATACCTGAAGGCAATTCTAATGGACAGTATTGTGCACCCATCTACACTGTTCGCAGCTTTCAGGTTTTCATTATAAAATGTTGGTGTCTGAGAGAGCTTTGGAACTGAAAAGTGAGCGTACTCGATATCTTGTGTTTTACTGGCTGCTCTTTATGGTGAACCTTCTGCTTTCACAGTGAGCTGTTGGTCTACAACGTTATATGTGTGATTTTTCCTCTTCTGCCCCACCACTCCCTGATTTCAACACTGATATCTCCAGTGCAGCTCTTTGCAGATATGTTTGCTCATAATGGGGCCTCGATCTTGTTTGCAGTTGTAGCACAGATGATGCACTTTAAATAGTAGTAGTAGAATGTAATTTTCGGTCCCACACATTCTGTTTGTCTTGTCTTCAAACTAACAGCCTTAGTGTTGCAATTAGTGTTTTATGCAGTTGTAATGTACTTAAAGGCTACTTTTTGTCATGAAGTACGATCGAGTAATTTTTACATAATAGATATACTGCTGGTTTTACTGGGGTATGTGATTTAAAGAAAACAAGTAACTTGGGGTTTAGCTCTTTTGTCCCTCTTCCCTGTTTCCCAGAAAAACCCAAGGTGCTTTGCACTCAAAAGACCCTAATCTAGGCTCGTCTTGTTCCTTCTGATTTCCTCCCCGTATATTTTCCCACCATAAAGGAAGCCTCTTCTCACCTTTGGCTCAGGAGGTCCCTGAACTGCAGATTATTGGAAGCTGGAGAAACATTCCAAGGAAGTGCTGCTGTGTGCTTGCCAAAGGCGTGTTCTAAGAAGGGAATGTTTGCTGTTGGCTACAGAATACATAGTTTATAAGGACTTTCAGTCTGATCCCAACAGCTACACTTAAGCTTCGCTGGCTAGGGCTTTCAGCACTGCTTTTTACAGTGTGTAGTGCAATGTGAAGTCTGCCAGTGGTCCAGTTTACTGCATTCATACACGTGGTCAGCTGCCTACTTCACATGGGAGGAGAGAAATTGGGGGTTACAGATATTGGGAAACAAGTGTTTATGGCTGCCTTGGCCATTTTGAGGCTGTCCAAGCACTGTCCTCTCTTAACCAGCCAGTGTTTTCAGGCGCTGTTGGTGAATCAGTGCCAAAGGCTTTTGAGCTGCTTCCATCTTTCCTGGAGGAGGAGTATCTGGTGGCCTCAGTTGTTCACTAATGGCTGTTCTGTGATTGTTCTGGTTCTCCTCAGCAGGAACTACTCAAAGCAATTGTTCTGAGCTGGTTTGCAGGAAGGCATTTGTAGCTACTAATTCCTTTCCATTTCTTCTGCATCTTCCTTTGGAAAAAGAGAATGGATGGAACAAGCATGGACTGAGTGGACCTGGATCTTACTTGTGAGCTTACCCTTGCACTGCATTGTCGTTAGGGAGTAAATCCTCCTCCTGAAGGACTGTCCATATGAGTAGATCATCCTGTGCAGAATCCCTCTCAAGGATACAGGCTGTGGTTTTGAGAGGGGACCTGGATCTCTATGTTTGCCTTGCTGCATTGGTGGTGTGAGTGTGCAGGTGATTGCACACAAACAACTTTGTGCTGATTTTTGAAGCTATACCAAACTTCATACCCCAAATTAAGAACAGTATTTACTAAGAAAAAAATATTTCATGATGCGTTGCTTCAAGTTCCATGGCCTGCAGAATGTAAAGTTATGTTTTAAAAATAGTGAGTGCAGTGCTGTGGTGACAGCACATGTTTTAATGCTCATGCCCTCCCTGCCTGTGCCATATACAGTGGCTGCTGAGGATTAAAAATGCTGTAGAAATTCTGAATCTCACCCATGAGACTGGAGTGAGATGTCAAAAGACAACAGGACCATCCATTCAGCTTCTTCCAAGTTCCCGTGCTTAACAGTGTTGTGAGTGTGCCAGTGAGAGCACGGTTCAGTGCCTGCTGGATTAGCACACAGTCAAAATCATTAGCAATGCTATAGATGCCATGAAATAAGCAGTGAATGTTACTGAAGGCAAAATACATGCAATTCTACAGCTGGCCAGAGGTAGTAGTGGAGATCTGCCAAAAGCTGGTCTTTGTTTTCAGTTTCAAAGGATGTCTTTATTTTTTTATGTAGTGATTGAGGTTGATTGTGAATTTTGTCCCCTCCCGTCTTGAGTGTGAGCTAAAGAGGGATGGAGATTTGATAATTCAGTTTTTTCTCTTGAACTGGAGTCACTTGATTTGTCTTGGTGATCTACCTAATACTATAGTAGAGGATGAAGTTTTATGTGGTCAGGAAATAATGTAATTCTACGAAAAATAATGATCTCTATCTGTGGAAAAGCAGATAGGTCCTTTCTGCTTTACTTTGGGCAGCATCTGTACCAGGAATTTAATTCCAAAGTTGGAATATAAATCCTCAAAACTCCTTCTCAGTAATAGCTCAGCTTGCCTGCCCTGGGTTGTATACCTCAGATCCCAACAATCCCAAGCAACTGGATTGTTAGCTTGTATGTGAGTTGTGCTGGAATACAAAGGCATACAGACGTATACAAAGTATTTGTGTGCCTCTTGTACCTGCATCCTTACCTTCTTGGGTGTCTCCCAGTGCATGCTTACCAGGTTTCCACCATCCACTAACTGCCTTTTGTGGTAGTGTGGCCTCCTTTTGCTAACTGTCCCAGTGAGGAATGTGAAAAGTCTTCATGCAAGTTTAGATTCACGTTCCTTCTTTTGCAGGGACTTGAATTGCTGAGGTTCACTTCACAGCAGAGTACCATAACCAGTAGACTGTAGGGCTTTTTAGCATGGCACATTTTGCCATTCTGAACAATACAAACAGTGCAGGAGATTGATCCAGGTCTTTTATGTTGCAAGTGGGGTACTTTAATGCTGCATCTAAAGTAAAAGCAAGGGCTTTTGCTCCACCTCCTTTTCCTGACTCATTGTATGGGAAAGTATTGATTTGGGCTAAGCTAAACTGCACTGTAAATCCTGAGGGGGTGTCTGAGGGGGAAACACATTTCCCAGTAAGATGAACTTACAAAGCTCAGAACTGTGACTGGGGAGCCTTTGGTTTTTCGTTATTTTTCTGCTGTTCAGTTCAGCTGACAACTGCACATTAAGTCAGTCCTGGATACCTAAATGCCCTTATGTTGTGTATGTATCTTATCATCTCAGTTAATTATAACTTTTAATAAGTAGTAGGTCCCCTAAGTGTTGGGAGTGGAACAGCCCATTACAGTGTGTAAGTCTTTCCTTGGAGCTTTCCTAGCATAGTTTTCAGAAGGTTCTGTTCAACTTTGTTAATGTCTTTCAAACTTCTGAAACCATCAGAAATATACGGTATCCTGCTTCTTGCATAAAACATTTGTCATAATGTTCAAATGTATTCTGCTAATCTGTACTTAAATTTTAATTTGTGTTAATTAAGTGAAGATTTTATTGGCATCAAGCAGAAATGTGTTCTCCCTTCTTATTGTATTACATTGTCATTAAGATACTGTGAAATTTTTCTGAAACTTGGGTTTCCATGTCACTTTCTGCAGAGGTTAATATTTGTATTATCTTAGAAAAATATTTGGCATCAGTTATCATAAAGATATTACATGCTTTAACTTACTGCCTTTCCCACTGCTTACACTAAGGGTGTATTTTTGTATTTCAGAAACCATTTTGCCAGAGTACATCTACGACCTTTATCTTCAAAGGAGATGGAAGCTGTCCGTCAAAAAAAATTTGTTCTTATGGCATCAAAGCTCCGGTTTATTCCCAAACTAAATGGGTTAAGACCCATAGTAAAAGTGAAAGGTGTTGTTGAAGCACAAGCATTCAGCAGGGAAAGCAGAGAAAAGAAGGTTTTTATTTTCATTATTGTTTTATGTGTATTTGTTGTAGGCAGCTAATAAACTGAGTAAGGGTTTTTGTTACAGCAAACTAGTTTTGATGTGGTGAACTGAAACATTCTAATCAGAATGACTGAATTGATCTGTTACAACTTAACTTCTCCCTTCCTAATGCTTAATTGCCATTAGCCTTCAGTTCCAGAATCACATACTTCTGTTTGCAAGCCTGTCTTATGGAAATGAGCCTAACAGAATGGCATGGCTTGTCACGTAATCCCAGTTTGTTTGGGATGGATGAGTCTGGCCTGTTGGGATTTACCTGAATACTGATTGTGCATGTTGATTGACTAGTTGTCTGTGGAGCCAGATCAATCCAGGGAGCTGAACAGTGATGAACTGGGTGTGTTACAGAAGAAGGTCTAAGAAGGGCAAGGAAGCTGGATTGAGCACAGAAGGGAGATAGGAAGGAAGCTGAGAATAACTCCAGTGTGAGAACAGAGACAGAACATGCAGTGCACAGTATAATCTATTTAATCTTTGCTGTCGTACCTGTATAAAGTACCTCTAGAGGCTCAGCATAAAGTTAGCATAAAGTCTCAGGGCACGTGTTCTTTTTGCTATTCTTGTTGCAGTCGTTACCTCTAGCAGAGAGAATGAATGATATTTAAGAAATTACCTTCAAATCAGTGGCAGTTTTATTTGGTGGTGTTCATCTGTTTATCTCTGTAACTGTTGATTTCCAAGAGTCAAGTACAGAAACAAAAACATTTTCCATAGGATTTAACTGTACCAAAAAAAAAAAATTCTCTAAGGCTGTTTTATGACTTCCAAGTAGTTGCTGCTGTGATATTCAGGCTTTCTGAAAGCTTCTGTTGACCAAAATAACATAGTAAATACATAAATTTAATCTCAAACTTCATCTAAACATGAAATCTCTGTATTTCACAGAATTTAATGTGTTCCAACGTAATTTGAGGTGATTCTCTTTGGTCTCTTTAGATGCATCATTACAACGCTCAACTAAAAAATCTATTTAGTGTGTTAAACTATGAACGGACTATAAACACCAGTTTTATAGGCTCTTCTGTGTTTGGGAAAGATGATATCTACAAGACATGGAAGCAGTTTGTTATGAAGGTTCTTGAATCTGGTGGTGAAATTCCTCATTTCTACTGTGTAAAGGTATGTATTTTTAATTACATATTCACACTAGCTTTTCAAAACCATCTTTTGCAGATACTTTTATAACTGTAACAGCTGTGATCTGACTGCATAATTGTTTCTTTTTCAAAATAAACTTTCGTGCATACCTAACACATACTCATGTTGGTTTTCTGGTATGGGTGGTTGGTTACTTTTTGTGGATGGGTGTCCCTGCAGTAGTGCTTCCTGTCCTTGAATATTTTTTTGTCCATCTTTCTGTGATGTAGAAGCTCTTGCTTCTGTACATGCACTGGATTTTTGAAATTACATTTATACATTGAGTATAAAAATGGGACAAAGATAAAAGCTCAGATATACTTTTTGAGCCGTCATCCCAAATGAAAACCAGAAAAACTTGCTATGTGCATTTGGATAAATTCAGTGTCTTTTAAAAAATTGGTCTGTTCTATCTCATTATCATTAGTTTCTGTTGAAAGTGAACACTTCTAGTGTTTTTTTCCAACGCGTTCCTTCTTCCACTTTGGAAAAGTGAGTGCTTGTCATATCCTACTATTTGAAGGATTTTCTTCTTCACACTTTTCAGTTATGTCTATCAGGCAATATTTTGTGTTTGAGCTCAATTCATAGCTTTGAATTGGGGCAATGTATACAGATATATGTAAATTACGCATTTATTTATATTATAGTGGGATGACTTGTGTCTCATATGTTAGGTGGCATACTACCCTTTCAGTGATTGTCTCATTATCTTTCAAGCCAAAGGATCATGTCATTGACATAATATGCAGGTTACTAAGATTGTTACTTCTTTAGAAGAGTTTTGGTTTTGACTTTGACAAATGCAAGCAGAGGTAGGATTGCGATATGAGGTTTAGGAAAGGTAAAATATGTAGATTTGCAGCCTAAGATGTCACCTCCATGATCATATAGCAAGGAAAGTTTCTTCAAATATTTAAACATATAAAAATATGAGAAATTAATTTAAATGATTGAGGGTTCAGTGTTGGATTTAAGTTGCATATGGTGTCATCTTTTGAATTGTGCTAAAACTGATAGTTTGGATATGCCTTATAAGGGAATGCTCATCGATGAGTGAATTTTTCAGATAAGCAATGAGTTTTTGTTTTGTCACAAATTTGGACTGAATAATGCAGTAATTTCACTCCTGTATGATTTATATTTTGGCCTTGCTTATATACTTTTTTTTATGCTACCACAATATTTGCGGCTATACTGATGAATACAGAATGGAAGATATTTCTTGTATTTCAGGCCGATGTGTCCAGGGCTTATGATACCATTCCTCACGATAAACTTGTGGAAGTGATTTCACGCATCTTAAAGCCTGAGAAAAGAACTGTGTACTGCATACGGCGCTATGCTGTGATTATGATTACCAGAAGTGGAAAAGCCAGGAGGTTCTATAAGATACATGTATGACTTGCTGATTTCTTCTGTTTACTGTAAATATATTTTGGTCCAAGGAAAGATTTTATCTGTAGCTGGTTTTAGCTTTTTATAGTTGCAATTTAAATACTTCATAAACCCTTTTTTTAATAGTGTTTGATATTTTCCAGAGGTAGAAAAGCTTATTTTTTCTCTGTACTTTTTAAAGTTTTTACTCACTCATAGTAAGAATAAAGATAAATGTGTTGTGGAAATAGGGGTTTGTGAGGGAGACATTTCATTTTAACAGTAGCAGAATCGTTGTTTTAAAATAACTGGCCCTTTGACCTTCACTGAATAAAAAAGTCTATGATTGAATTTTCTATTGCTTTTGTTGTTTATTTCTTCACAATTTATGCAAATATGCAGGTTTCTACTTTCAAGGATTTTATGCCAGACATGAAGCATTTTGTGTCCCAGCTTCAGGAGAGTACCTCATTGCAAAATGCAATAGTAGTTGAGCAGGTAAGTATTGTGGGGCTTCAACTGGAAAAGAAAGCTACAGAAGAATTAGAGAAGATTGAGATTTTTGATTGAATGTACATATTATGTAGTGACACCACTTCTAGTTACCCAGCACCTTCTGTAGAAAGACTTTTGTCATCTCTTCTGTGATGTTTATAACAGGCTCTCAGTGTTCAGTGGGAGGAGTGCACCAGGCAATAAATCTTACAAAATGTCCTTCTAGATTTTTCCCAGATTTTCTCACTGTTGTCTCAAACTTTCATTTTAACCAGTGTTTTCTTTTTCCTAACTTCACTGTTTCTTGTAAGAGTTTTCAAGTGAGAAATTAACTATCTAATAAAGAGGGACTTCAACACTTGCTGTCTCCAAAACATGAGAGCGAGAAAAATCTATTATAAGCCAAGTAGCTAAGAATGTGGCATCTTGAATAGTGAACTTCACAGAATAGAAAGATGACTTTTTTTTAAGAGCTTATTTTATGCCTCATCAGAGAGCTTTTTTTAAAGATTACCTGCCAAGGTTGATAAGAATGAATTCTTCTTTAGAACATTTAATGCAACACAAAATAAGATAAACTCTTACAGTTTTTGTTTAAAGAGATTCCTCACTTTCAATGAAATAAAGTATGGTTAAAAATTACCTGTATTTTATATTTACTCCAACTGAGACTTTGTTGTAAGAAGCAAGCATCCTTCTGTTTTAATTTTTGGGATGCCAGTGTTTGTTCCCAAGAGTTCCTTCTGTGCAAGGAGCATGACAGAGAAAGGCATAGATGTAGGTGATATGCTCAGTTTCTTAATGCATTTTATTGCTTGGAATCCTGGTGTCCTATAGTAATAACATCATACAAGATTACCTGAACGTCTGATGACCAAACAGGTATTTCCTAACAGGCTAATAATTCCCCTTTAAATTTTTCTTTTCTAAACCTGCCAGTGGAAAATGACAAGGTTGACATAAGGTAATTTCTGACATAGGAGTAAAATGATCTTGTGCATCTGTGGACGTAGGAGTAGAATATACAGTGTGGCTGGTGTACAATTCCAGGATCCTACAAAAAGCAGAAAACCTAATGAGTACATGGATGAAAATGAAAACTAGCTGGATCTCTGATGATGTATAAGTACATTTTGTTTTGTTCTTTTTTCCAGTGTACATTTGATTTAGATAACTATGCTAGATATTGTGTGAACAGCAGCATTCTATTTCAAAGTATTTTACATTTGAAAACAATTTGTGTGTCATTATTTTAAAAGAATAAAGTATTCTGAGAAAAGTATCATGTCAGGCCAGGTGTTCTGTACGGCTCTGTCAGATTTGTCTGCTGTCTAATCTATGCAAGTAGGAATTAATTCTGCTTTAGTTTGCATGAAGTCATTGTTAAAGGTATTCAAACTCTTCTAAATAGATTTTTTATTACAGTTTTTAGCACAAAAAGCTTCATAAATATTAGGCGGACAGTCATGCATGGAATCATTGGTAATATCTGGCAAAGTAGGTGTTTTGCAGCAGAACTGGTAATGAGTGTATCTAGACTTGGGAAGTCTTGACAGAATCCTAACTTAGTCTCAACAGTTACAGAAATTGTCCTACAGGACAGAAACTGACCAAAGGAGCGAGGTCTCATAGATTGTAATAATCCAATTTAATATGCCAGCACTTTAAAAAGTGGGTTTAGATGTTATATTCAGTTTCTCCTAATGCAAAACAAAAAAAAGAACACCAAACAAAAAATTAACTTGGTGGATGTGAGCAGCTTTTTAGTATGTATATCCAGATTTTGGGTTTAGGGTTTGTTTTATCATTTACTTAGAGGTTTGAACTGCTATAGTCTACCTTTTTTAAGATTTCTGTGCATCTTCAAAGTTTATACTGTATTTTTAGTTTCAAATCTTGTTTTGTTTTGTCCCATTTCTAGAGCTTAACTTTTAATGAGACTAGCACCAGCCTGTTTCATTTTTTTCTTCAAATGTTACGTAACAACGTCCTAGAGATTGGGAACAGGTAAAAAAGAAGTTCGTTTTACTTTGTATAGCATGCTTGGTTTGTTTGTTTGTTTTCTGTTAAGGATACTTTTAATTGGCTCAGGAGACTTTTGGTAGCTATTTTTAAAAGATTTTTATTTCATGTTAATTCGAAATTAAGCTCCAAAAAAGTGTGAAGAGTTTGGAATCAAATTTATACTGAATAAAATTTCTCTTTCCTACCTGGATGATGTTACCTATACACAGAATGCATTATTTCATAGATATGTAACCTTCTTCATCTGAGACTTTAAGTGAAAATACTTAAAAATGTTGGGATCCACAGTGGTGAAAAAAAGCAAGGTGCCATCCAAGCAAAAGCCTTGTTTAGTCATTTCCCTGTAGTGTAAAATTAAACCTTTTCTGCATGGTTTTCCTATTTGGCAAGTTACAGTAAAAATCAACAGCAATAGCAATAGGAATTAAAATTTGGCAGCTCCAGAATTAAGAATCAGATGTTGTAGAGGGTAGTAATGCAGATTTCTTCTTGTGTTGCTAACGTGCTAACGTTTTACCTGTTGGTGGCAAATGTGTACCACATCTAGAAAGCAAGTACTTACATGATCTTTATTTGTAAATTCAGAGTGAGATGTATTAGAATGAATACCTTATTGCTCTTGAAAAAATACCTTTATTTTAGAATACTTAATCTCAAAGGACTGAGGGAGAGGGAGAAAAGCTTTCAAGCAGGCATACAGAAGAGCATTTATAGGTTTTTCTGGCATTGACGCTTACACTCGCTTTGGGAGGATCACGAGAATGCCGATGTGGCATGACTTTAAGAATGACTAACCAATGGCAGTGTGTTTCATGAAAGTTGACTGGTTTTACAGAAAGCACAGTGTGACAAAACCAGCTTCGCACTTAATGAGTTCAGTCAAGCTGTAACAAGAAATACTGTTTGTACTGGAATGAGTTTGCACCTTTTAAGTAGCTTATTCTCATTTGTTCAGAAAAGAAAAACAAAACTGTAAATAAGTTTAGTGAATGAATAGACTCTTTAACTGATGGTTCTCAAAAAGCTATCACAGTCAATGCTCACTTGATGTTTTGAGAAAAATACTGATTGTTGAACTGGGCACCTAGAAGGAATCTTTGAATACCATTTGATACATTTATCAAATGTCTGTAAAAAAGTAAAATTCCTGCTAGGAAAATTTGCAGATGACTCAAAACATAGGTAAGATCAGTGCTCAAAAGTAGTATGTGGCTCTGATATGCATAATTTCATTTTGTTCAACTTCACCGAGCCATTCATGTGGTAATGTTGAAATGGGCATTATAACATCTCCCTATTTCAAAGAAGTGTTGTGAAAATAATTCCCGTGTGTTTTGTGAGGCATAACCCTTCTGTTGCTGCCAGCACAGAAAAAGGCACAAGTTCTTGGAGGACTTTGTCTTCAGTATCATATCTAGATTTGATACATTACTATTACTCTGTGTAGTCTTATAGGGTGTACACAAGCAACAAAGTAGAAGTATTAATTAACCTCCCTCTGCTATGTCTGTGTGAACTCCTTGAAGCCATGAGAAACAAATCAAGATTTACTTCTTTGCAAAATGACAACTGACAACTTCAGTAAACTTTTCAAGCAGGGCAAGGGGGAGGTTGACTATAATTACAAATAATAAAGGTTAGCATTTCACAGGATGTAGTGATTTTTCCTAACTAGAAGTAATATAGCTTCATTCCTGAGGAGCTAAATGAGGAAATAAATGTGATTTAGAGTGTAACTGGGATGTATAAAACCAGGTCGTGCTCTGTTGGGCTAAGACATCAGAAATTTCTCTAAAATTAAAATGATATTTATTTGTGGGGGGAAAAAAAGCACCAAAAGAAACAAACCAAAACCAAAAATCACATGAAAATATTTTCCTTGACCTGGTCATGCTGTGCAAGTATAAAAAAAGATAAATACCTCAGCAAAAATTACAAATAAATACATTATAGTTTGAAAGATCTACCCAGTGCACTTTGTTTTTTGTACAAGAACACTTCTTTTGAAGCTGTGTGAGGTGTAACATAAAGAATTAAAAAGCTCAAAGGAAGGCTGTCTCTGCAGCTGAAGGAGGCATTGTGATTTGAGATCAGCTATAAGATTTCTTTCGTTTAATGACAGTTGTCTCCTAGAGTTTGTTAATATGAAAGGAATATGTGTATTAGTTGGGGTTTTTTCGCTCTTTAAACTTCTAGATCCATATGTAGATTCTTAGATGAAAGAACAAACAAATATAAGTGAGGCTAACTGGCAAACATGTAGTGTATTTCTTATTGAAACATATGTTATACTTGAAATAAAAAATATTTAATGGCTATTGTGATCTTGTTGCATGTCTTGATTTTTTTTTTCTTTTCTTTACTAGGTACTACTTACAGTGCTGTGGAATTCCACAGGGCTCTATTTTGTCAACCTTACTTTGCAGCTTATGCTATGGAGACATGGAAAACAAATTGCTCTGTGGAGTGCAGCAGGATGGGTAGGGATGCTTTGTTCTGTGCTCTGTTATAGTAATGCAGAATATGTAGTATATGCATCAGTAATTTTCTCCGAAGTTTAAATTTCAATTTCAAGAATTTCCAACTCTTCATTAGGAGTGTGGTGCCCACAAACATCTCTGCAACTTCAGTGAAACTGTGGTTATTTTGTGTGGCAATTTCCCTTTTTGTCATAAGATTAGGAGGAAAAGTGCTGAAAAGAAGCTTTACTGTATCTTTGGTAGGAGAATTATTCCTACAAAGAGAACCGTATTAGGGATGCTGTAGAGAGTCCGACAAGCTGCTTTTGTACATCTAAGAAGTTTTCTGGTTCTGCCACGCTCATTCTCACATCATCTGTGGTCTTTTGACCTCAAACAAGATGCAATGTTTGTTACAGGCTTTCTGATACTCCAGAGTTCTACCTGCTGGCTTTCCAATCCACTATCTGTAAATCTTAACATAGGACACAACTCTATTGCAGACTTTTTATGAGGGGTGTTGGTTCTTGTTTGAAGGCCTGTGTGATTCTTGGTAAATCTTCTCAGTCGTTGTGCCCTGCATGTGCTTTCTTCTTAGGAGCTTGATAGAAAGCTAGCTTGATAAAAGCTTTACCTCTTTATTTTCTCTAAAAATATTGGGGTCCCTTTTCCCTCCCTGTGAACTGGAGGTAAAACTGAATCCCAGATCAGGGTATTTAGGCATGAACTAGACCCTGAAACCTATCTGTGTTCAGACACCTCCCTTCATTGCTGCAAATTCTATCCTAAGAAAGAAAAAAGAAACTGAGAATTGTGTAGGAATACTCCAGATAAGTGCATCTGTCTGGTATTTCTTCTTGGAAGGCTCACTGGGCAATGGAAAATCTCAGAATTTTAAACATATCCCTACAAAACTAGTAGAGTTCTTACAGGCCCTGGGATTCTGTGGTAAGTCTGAACTGTTGTCTATTGCTTTCAAAGGATATTGTTTGTGAAACTGAAATTATGAAACTGATTTAGAGGAAGGCACTCCTTAATGTAGCAACTGGTTTTATAAAAAACAGATTTTAGAATGCTGCTTAGGTGTCTGTTGAATGATTTTGATAATTTCCTTTATCCTTTAAGTCAAAAAAATAATGTGGCTATTGACTTGTGTAGGCAAAGGCACAGCTGATCTGATCATGGTGGTGACAATACTCTTGCTTCGAAGAGGAGACTTTACAAGATCATCTCCAGAGCTTCTGTGATCTGCTAGGCAGGATTTATCAGAAAAATATGGGCATGCTTGGGGTCTTAATTCTGTTGGAAAAAAAATTTCAGCCCTTATAGTGGTAGATGGCAGTATGTTTTACATCAAGTTATTATATGGTAAACAAAGAATTAGAACCCATCAAGAATCTGGTTTCTGCTTGAAAATACCATATACCTGGTCTTTCACCTCTTTTCCTTGTCTTATAGATTAAGATAATGCAAATTCTGCCTTGGAAATGTGTGCAACTCTGCATCTAGGGGAGCTATTGTGGAATGGCTTGTGTGCCGTAAATTCCTTCATGTTTCATGTAGCCAGTCCCTTTACTTTTTTTTTTTTTTTAAATTTATATTTAGGAAAGAAACAGAACTGATAATTTCTTCATGAGTCTGGATTTGGAGATCATACTGACCTCTACCATCTTGTTAATTAAAAAATAGGCACATTATTGCTCTAAAGAGTATGACAAAAATTTGAAAGGATTACATATTAAAAAATCTGATATCAGTTTCTTCTTGATTACAGAGTCCTAATACGTCTCATTGATGACTTTTTGCTGGTTACACCCCATTTATTGCAGGCAAGAACTTTTCTAAGGTATGCTATTAAAGACAGTCTTTAAAGTAATAAGCATTAACACCTTTTACATAATTCTTTTTAGTCTTTATACATGCTTATGCATATAGGTGTATTTGTTTTATGAGTTAACAGTCAAGGGCTGTTTTGGAGTCCTCACTCTAAGTGTATGCTTGGGAAGAATCCTAATAACTGCATTCTTGATAGCCAGCTAACAATCTGTTGCAGCTCAGATAGTAGGGGATTCCTGCTGAAGTTTAAATTAGGGACCTACCTACTGACATTGATGGAGCTTCCAGCAAAAATTAGTAGTGCACTAGTAACCAAAGCAGCTGACAGGTGTCTTTTAAGACCAATTTCCCTCAAATTTTGAAGATATCTTATTTATATTCCTAAAATGTTTTTATTGAGCAGATGTGCTGCTACTTTCTGTTCCTTGGGAAAGAGTGCAACTTTTGTCTGATCCAATATTGCTAAGAATTTTCTGGTCATTAACATTCCATGATGAGTATCTGAAGATACCAGTAGCATAGCAGCATGCAGTTCACACAGAAGTTTTAAACCAGTAATTCTGAAGAGTGCTTCAGAACTACCTTTTCTTTTAAAATTCTTTTAAATTTCTTTAAAATTTCTTTTAAAACCCAAAAGAGGTTCCTGCTTACCGTAGGTAGGAGTCTACAGTCAGTCCAAGGAGAGTTCTGCTGATGCCAAAGCCAGTTTAATGGATCCAAAGGACAGGTCTTGAAGCTTAGGGTCTGCAAAGCAGTCAGTTGCGTCATGCTTTTCAATAGTGAGAAAGATGCAGCTCTCTCGTGAACCTGAAATGTGATGGAGGAATCAGTTAAGTAGAGATTGAAGTATAAATTGTATGAAATAGTGGACAATGTACTTTTAAGACTTCATTTATCCTCATTTCCTTATCAGTACAGAAAGAAATTTCTAGGGATCTGTGGGTTTGCAGTTCTGGGAATGATAAACTGAACTAAGAGGCAGGGGGTACCTCAAGCTAATATTCTTCATAGCATGTTTTCAGCACAATGTCATTTGCAGTAGCATTGCAGATGTTGTCCTACTTGCCCTTTGAAGTTACCTGCATCTTTGTTCTATATCAACTTCTGCACCATCTGTGTTATTTTCTGTAGAGAAGCAGCCTCTTCTGTGAGAGTTTTCCAGAACTGCTTTCAGATCCTATGAACTCTATGCCACAAATGGAGTAGTAACAGTTTTGTCTAGTGTAGTATTGCAACATGGGGACTCAATAAATTAATTATGAGGAGACAGCATTACAACTATGGCACCCCAAGAAGAAGAGCCTACCTCTTCCTCTCACTCTTTAAAAGGATGAAACCTGCACATAAGTACATTGCCAAGTAAGACAAATTACTGCTTGTCCATGACACCACTAATCCAGTAGGGGTAGATAATCAGCAGGCATTCTGCCAATGAAAACATCCTTAGGGGAAACTTTCTCCACTAAGTTCAAAACCTGTCATCAAATAAATGAGGTTACTGTTATATGGGTTCTCTTTTGTTTTGTTAACTTTCAAACGCAATAACTCTTATCTGTCTTTTTCCAGTGATTATGATCTCAGTGGTTTCTGTGAGTGTGGTTTATGCAGCGTGTCTCAAATGTTTCATGGCTGAAGTGCTTAATTTGCATTAATCTGTGAAATTTGCATTAATCTGTGAAATTTCTTCTCCATTATCCTAAAGTTTATTTTATGTATGTATTTACCTCTAATATCTTCACTTTTGTTTATTTCTAACTGTGTTCCTTAACCTAGAGTTAACCTAGAATAAAGGTTCCCTTTATTCTTTGATTTCTGACCTTTTCTGCTAGATCTTGTTTGCTTTTGTGGGGAGAGTTAGGCTAACTGTTTATGTCTGTTTTAGGACTCTAGCAGCAGGTATTCCTGAGTATGGCTTTTTACTAAACCCAAATAAGACAGTCGTGAATTTTCCTGTTGATGATATCCCAGGATGTCCCAAATTTAAACAGCTGCCAGATTGTCGTTTGATCCCGTGGTGTGGTTTATTATTAGATATACAGACACTTGAGGTTTACTGCGATTACTCCAGGTAAATAGAGTTGTAAACTCCAGTGTCAGCTTTACAGTGTATTGTACATAGTGTGAGAGGCACAAGGGTGTCTTGTGAATGGTGTAATTGAATTAACTGCAAAATATGTTTTACAATTCTGATTCTTATACAGTAATCTAAACACTTTATTCTGTTGTGCAGCTTGCTGTTTTCTTCATTCCACCCTGGTGGAATGTGCATATCATTAACACCATCAAATGTGGCTAACTCACTAGTGATCAGAAGGCATATACCACATGATGACCTCATG
Organism: Corapipo altera; assembly: GCF_003945725.1. Classification (NCBI taxonomy): domain Eukaryota; kingdom Metazoa; phylum Chordata; class Aves; order Passeriformes; family Pipridae; genus Corapipo; species Corapipo altera. The sequence continues at coordinate 5,798,624 of NW_020884888.1, forward strand.
GTTCTGAAAAAGTTTATTCAATCACCTCAGTTCAGCTTCTGTCACCACTATGCAGTGTGTTGCACTTGATGTCATATAACTGTATTTATAGTTTTGAAATTATTATTTTTTGTACCTTCCTGAAAGCAGCAGGAAGTATTATGCTTCAGGTAGGGATTGGGATTGCTACAGATTGGGACTAATTTGGTATAGACTGGAGGGACTAGTAATCCTTTCAACATCAGAGGTGTTCCCTTCAGATGGTAGTGTAGGGGAGAGTTAACTTCTTGACTATCTACACAAAACAGCTTGAAGTGGCATAGAACTCAAGACAGGACAATGTATACTACTAAAAAGCTCTGTAGACCCTTTACAGGGACTACTAGAGGTGGCATTAGATATTTGTTAAAGATTGAAAAGAAAGAACTGTTTAAACTCAAGCATAATATTGCTGCCTTATTGACCATTTTTAGTATAAACAGCACTTCATGCATTTAAGTGGGAAACTAGGAGGATGTTTTCCACCAACTGAATGGTAAAGTTCTTCAGTAGTCTTCCTAAACAGAAAAGCTTGGTCAGTGTAGGAAAGGAATTTGTATGACCCAGTTTTCCATAGCAAAGGACTAAAACCAGCAGCCAAAGAGATTTATTCACTAGCTGTGTTTCTGAAAGAAACAGTTTATTTTGATAATTGGCATCGGTGCTACTGTTCTTGGAGACACTAATCAGAATCATAAAATCATAGAATTGTTCATGTTGGAAAAGACCTTTAAGATCATCAAATCCAACCATTAACCCAGGACTGCCAAGTCCACCATGGTGTTTGTTACAAGGACTACCTTGCTCTTGATAAGCTTGACTTAAGTAACTGGAACACTGGTATCGTTCCAGCAACTAAGATGGCTTCAAGCCTAAGATCCTGCATTGCATGGATCATAGATTATAACCTTATTGTCACTGGAGTAATTAATAATGCTCTGGCTAGACTATGTGTTTTAGAAATACATTTTGTTTGTGTTTAGGGTTATTGGTTTTGTTTTTTTTTAGCAGGGTGAGTTATTCAGCCCTGAGGTATTGAAGCTGTTCCTTAGGTAATACCCTTAAAGCCACAGTGTCTAGTCTTTTTCAACACTGAATTTAGTTATGGCCATCTTTTAGCTACTGGCTTGTTGATTAGCAGGAATCTCTGTAATGTGGGAAGTTAAATGAGGCTTACTTTACAGAATTTAATATGATCTAGTAGCCCATGGAGTTTAATTACTTTTTTTCTCTTTTTTTTCTAGTTACTCCTGTACTTCTATCAGATCAAGTCTTTCCTTCAATTCAAGTAGAACAGCTGGAAAAAACATGAAATACAAACTGATTGCAGTCCTCAAACTGAAATGTCATTGTTTATTTCTTGATTTACAGGTGAGAATATGAAAATGGATGTTTGGAAATATTGTGATTATTGATGAAGAACATTAAAACTGCTTTGAGTTGTAACATAAAGAGTTTATTTTAAGAGGTAATCCGTATAATTTGGGACTGTTGACATCAACTATATTGTAGGGTCTTCCAGAACTGAGCCTGCTAACTTAATTGCATAAAAGAAATTTTTGAAGTTTAGCATAAAATGTTTTTTATCTAGATCTTCAACAAATCCTATTATGACACTAAAATATTCTTAAGGCTCTGTTTCTGTTCTGTTCTAGATCAACAGCCTTAGAACAGTTCTCATTAACATCTACAAGATATTTTTACTTCAGGCTTACAGGTAAGTCACGGTCTTCTGTAGTAACTGTCAATATTTCATTACTCTTTCTTAACACATGGAGGAGCTATGGATTAGAAAAAAGTGTGTGATATAAATGTGCAGTGTATATATATGTTAATGTGTGCATTAGTAAATATCTGTAGCAAGTCAAGTTATTCTTGTTTCAACACTTCTTAACTAAGAGTATTAGATTTAGGATACAGGATTATATTGATGTGTGTGTTAAAGTGATTTTAAGTGTTTAAGTAGATTTTCAGTATCTCTTGGTATTGACAACTGACTTCAAGAAAACCAATTTGTTTTGCTTCAGGAGTATGACAGGAAGCCTTATTAACCATTCTATATTTAGACCAGTTAAATATTAATCAGTTTATATTTAGAACTTTGTATCTATTAAATTCATATAGAACTTTGGCCAGTATAACTAGGTAAAGTGAGGTTTGATTCTACCAAGTTAACTGCAGTTTCTTACCTGCTGATAATGTCGTAGTTGCTCCTTAGCTGGTAGTATCTTGGTCTCTGTGGGCTGGTCTTGATCAGCAGAGGAAATGAATGTTTTAAACAAAGATAAGAGAGAGAAATTAAAACTGCTAAGCAGGTTGGGAGAAAATACTAAACTCTGTGCATTGAAAACTTTGAATGATTGGCAGCAGTAATTTTTTTTATTGTTTTAACAGATCTTTTGCTAGACTCGTACTTGTTATAAAGTGATATTTTAGTTTTGTTCTTAAAATCCTCTTGGTCTATATTCAAACTGTATTCTTTGTCCAAGAAGTGTGATTGGGTTTGTCTAGTACAGCACCGATGCGTCAGACTTTTGTGTCGAGTGACTTATGGTTTTTCTCTGATGTTGGATATGATTACTTAGTTACTTCTATATGCTTTTAGGGTAACATTCTAACAATGGTCTTTATATCTTATTTTAAAAACTGTCTACAGCTGCATGTCAGGTTACTTCAACCAGAGACCTCAATGCAGCTTTAAATATTTGAAAATGTCAGAATTTTTTAAAGTGATTGCAATACACTAATTAAATGAACAAGTATATACAATGTTGAATAATTAAAAGTCAGCATTGTAATTGGCTATATTCACATAAGCAGGATTATAATACCGGAGTCTGAAGAAAAAAAAAGGGGAAAAAAAGTCAGCAGTTTTAAAATATTTTCAAACAGGTGTAAAGAGGCACATGATACAAATAATTTCTGTAGAATTGGCTTCCAAATACACAAAATAGGGAGTGTCCTGGTCTCTGGAACACCACATCATTTGGAACTCTGTTTTCCTGTATACCTGAACAGAATTTGTTGTAGAATTTTCCTTTGTTTTTATTTCCTCTCAAACTCTTTCATGTGGGTGTTGTCTGGTGGCATGGTCTGTGATATGGAATTGGTGACGATGTGTAGTTTATTTTTCCCTGCACGTGAGACAGTTGTTGTCCTCAGAAGACAATTCTATTACCAAGGCAGATGGCTTCAAGATCTTCATTCAACATAAAACCTAGAAACAAATATCCTGTGTGTCTGACACTCCAGAAATGTGTATATCTGGGAGAGGTGTCATACGGTAACAGTGTTGATATAGCTAAAGACTGTTGGGTGCATTTAAATGTTGTATAGTGCCTAAGGTATGTAATCATAGTTGCACTTGAAATCTCAAATGACTTTTGATTAAATAGGCTGGTTTTTGTGAACAGGTTCCATGCCTGTGTTCTCCAACTTCCATTCAACCAGCAAGTTAGAAAAAATCCTTATTTCTTCCTAAGGATCATCTCTGAGACTGCGTCATGCTGCTATGCTATCCTGAAAGCAAAAAATGCAGGTATAGGTTGTTAATGACAATGAAGTAGTTGGTTTTGGGGGGTTTTTTTAGACAAATGAAACATCTTGAATGTGCAGTCTGATAATGTAATTTTTAGATAAAGATCAGTAATGAAAAATATGGAGTGTATGATAAGAATCACAGGCCATTTTTCTTCTTAAACTCAGTTTTCTGAAGATTGAGATTCAGGCTTTAGTTTTTAGTTTTCTGCTGGCTTAAGAGCAGTATCATTGACTAAATAGGTTTTTAGTAAAAAGTCTTGAAATAGTTTTACAGAAAAAGAGGAGAGATCAGACATTCTTCCTGATGCTCATCGTTTTCAGTGACGTTATTTTCCTGTTCTGTCTCTAGGGATTGCTTTAGGTAACAAAGGTGCATCTGACATGTTCCCTTCTGAGGCAGCAGAATGGCTCTGCTACCATGCCTTCATTGTCAAACTGTCAAATCACAAAGTTATTTACAAATGCCTGCTAAAGCCCTTAAAAATCTGTAAGTATTCAACTATTTTTACAGTTTTATCTAAGATTAATTTTAATAAATATTGGCAAGTAATGGATTTTTCAAGTTTTCTCATCATAAAATGTTGTTATAAAATGTACATTAATATGCTTTCTGATTTTTATCAAATTTACTAAGGATAAGTAGGCAAATTAAAATGGTATGTTTTTCAGCACTGCATGTTCTAGAGCCTTGTCCTTACAGGACAGTTCTTGATGCTTGGCACTTAATAAGTTTGTACAGTTCAGAAGGCTTAATAAGATTGGGGTAATCATATAAGCATTCTCAGCAGGTTTAACTAAATGAAATATAAATGCTCAGGCTCCTATTTTTAAAAATGTAGATTAACAGGCAACTAAATAAGCTCCTCCCACTATTTAAACTCTTACCAAAAAAAGTGTCACTGGGGTCAGTTTGAAACAGAAGCACTGGCTGCACTTCATGTGCTGTATTCTTAGAGAGTTGTGGTGTTGGCATGCCTCTTGACACTTCTACTTGGTAAAGAAGCTACCTGTGTCCCTGGCTTCTAGGAAGCTCTCTCCTCAAGCAGTTGTGTGGTCTGTCCGCTGGCCAGCCACAGAAATAATGGAATTTTCAGTTCTAAGATGCTAAAAGTGAACAGCAGGAGGTTTTCCTGAAGCAGTTCAGTACTGTTGATGAATTTAGCTGCGCTGAAGCCCAGACTGTCAATTCTGATTCTGTAGTTTGCACTCTGAATGAGTCTTTGCTTGGGCAGTTTTATTATACAATACTGAGAAATTCTTCAGTCTCGTTCCAGAATAACATCTATTTGATTTGAAATGTATCATAAGCTTACTTTGATACTGAGGACCAGTGCCCCCAAAAGAGAGCAGTTCTCCTTTTGAAAGGAAGCATTTTCTTTCCAGATCAAAGGCTTGCAGCAATGCCTGAGTGCACAGTCTGATTTTTGGTGGTGCAGTGTGAATGTATCAAGATGTCACTTAAACTTTGACAGGAAACAGACTGATGATTGGGATTCTACTAGCCATGTTCTTGACAGCTATGGACTTTCTGTATGGAGCAGAACTCCAGCAGCCTCTCCCAGAGAAACTCCTTCTCTGAGTTCCTCACTGACACCAAAACCAGAGGCTCCATGTCTGCTCACTGCTGCGGAGAAGTACCGGGGGTGGCTGCTTGCTTCACTTGGAGAGGGTGGGAACTGAAAAACTAAGCAGGGAATGCAGTAGTCATACCCTGTAGGACAATGGCTTCTATGGGAGCTGCCTCACTGCTCCAAGATCCATATAGGGCACATTTGAGTTTTCATCTTTAATGATGAATGTTTTGCTCTTGGGATCTTTGACTGGCAGACCACAATCCAAACCAAAGCTCCCTCATCCTTCTCTGTGCATGCTTTACTATTGAATCTGACAGTACCTTCAGGGTGAAGGCACAGCCCCAGGCAGCGTTATTGCTCAGCAGAATCTTGTCTTCCATGGCTGCATGCATCTGCCATAAAAGTGGTTTCTGCCCTCCACAGAACCCCTCCACCTCAAGTGGCAGGGAAATTGGGCTGGGAAGTAAGGAGCAGTTTCCCTAGTGTGAATAGTGGTTGTCACTAGGCTCCTTCTGCTGCTTGCTTAACTGCAGTACTGGCCTGAAACTTGCATGTGGTCCAAGCCTGTGTGCACAGTTTCTAACCCAAGAAGGGAAAGAGGGAAGGCTGACCATCTATCAGTTGGCTTCTCTGGCAGTGAGAATTGCCCTTGAGAAATGGAATCATCCTTCTTCCTAAATTCCTGGAAAAGCCTATTAACACTCTGCTGAGTATTGTGGAGGTGGAGCAGGAAAAGTCCAAAGGTCAATAGAAAGTCAGTGGTGATGTTTTCTTGAAAAGAGCAATTTCCAGCTATTCTTTCATAAATCTTACCTTATCTAAGGCAGAATCTATCTGTTCATCACATCCACAGTGTCAAGACAACCCAGTCTTTTTATCTACAGGGCCCATTTTCTTTTGTAAATGTCTGAGACTTCAGGTAAACTGCTGAAAGGTCGAGGATTTAGAGATCTTTGCTTCATAGCTACCTAAACAATTAGCAGGCATTGACTCACTTCTACTATGAAAGCAAGACAAAAATTTTTGTCTTACTTCTGGAAATCAGGTAGCACGCGGAAACGCTGGAATAGTCATGACAGAGAAGTCCACTAACTCAGGTGTGGTCCTGTAAAGTTAGCTCAGTATCTCTATATGGTAGAGTAATCTGTAGCACAGGATAACTAAGGCTGGTAATAACCCCTGTGTTGACTTAACAGCTATATTTTTTTGTTGTCATTTTTGAGTTTGTATTGGCTGTATAAAACCTATTACCCCTGTAAGATCATATTGTTGATAGTAATTAAACATGGGGGGTTTTGTGTCCCTGCACATGCCTTTCCATTACTCTCCACAGGAAATTAATACCAAGCTCATAGGTTTTGGGGAGGAGGTTCTTCCCCCAATTCCCAAACCTGTTAAATATCGGCTTCAGGGGCTTGTCATTACGAGTTGTCATCATTCTTCAGAGTTAAGTATTTAAAACATAGTTACTGTTTAACATCTCTCCTATTATTACCAGCAGGGAAAGGAACAAGAGTCTTTCTTTATCATGATAAGATATAAATACATCATCTGTCTCCTTTCCAAGTACAGGACAAATGTTTACTGAGCACTTCTGCCTTTCTGCACCATTGACAATTTTGCTGAGACTGTTTAGGTGACGGACTTAAACTGTTGCTAGGATTTTACATGTTCCTCCTAGTCTTTAAAAGGTCCTTTTTACTGCCTGTAATTCTGTTGATGGGACATTCACTGACCTGTGTTTCAAACTGTTATGTTCACCTATAAAAAATTAATTCCTGATAATCTCATTTAGTCTTCAGTATTTTCCACCATAAGGGTGGCTTTCCAGTTAGCCTCTCTTCTCCTGCATGGAAACACAGTGGGGAGAATTGCTGTTTCCAGTCTTATAGCAAAAGGTGCATTTTCCACATGATTTTATTTTTTTTAATCTTTTTTGCATATGTCAGTTCCAGGCATAGGCTACTTTGATGACATATCTGAAAGTAGAGGGGAAAAGAAACAGTTTGGGAATACTTTCCTGCGACAGATAAGGACCTGTCCCTTGTCCTTAGCATTGTTTAAAACAGGGTCTTTCAAAGTAACTGTGGTTTGACAGAAGGCCTTTTTTGGCAGATAAAGTTATTGAATAAATGGTCTTATACTTTTTGAAAATATTTAATGAAGTTCTCAAATCCAAACAAAGTAGTGTTACAAGAAATGAAAGTAGGAGGAATTTGCTCCTTGGTTTTCTTTGTTAATATTTTCGTGTACAATTTTGAACCTTTTTATTTATTAGCCTTATTTAAAGGTAGAAGAGTGGTAACATTTTATTTCAGCTTTTTTTATCCCCATATTCCAGATATTTCAGCTTTTTAATTGGATTTAGCTATTATTGATTTCATCACTTCATTAGTATTTTCCCTAAATGACAACTGATAGTTACTTGCACTTATAATTAGTTGTTTCTGATATTTTGGTAGGTAAGATGCAACTATTCAGGAAGGTCTCAAAGGATACTATGGCACTACTGAAGACAGTGACAGAACCGTCTCTTTGTCAAGATTTCAAAGCTATCCTGGACTAACTGATTGATATTTATTTTATAATTTTTTCAGGTTTGAAAATCAATGCTATACCTTTAGGTGACTTTTCTCTCTAGTTTGTTTTGATAGAGTGGACCAAAATCAGCTTTGTTCAGAAGTTCGGATACTATACAAGGACTTAAAAAGAATACACAATTTTGTTAATACCTTCTTGTTTGTGGGGTTTTTTTGTTGTTGAGGTTTTTGTTTTAAATTCACAGGCTATTTGAAGTAATTTACTTGGTTTCATTCAGTGATTCCCATCCTCTTGATGAAGGAATTATTAAACTATGTTCTGTACAAAAATTATCTACTTTCATGTTTCAGTGGGTTGTTCTGAAGGACTCTTCTTTACTTCTCTGTGTTGCAGACTATTTTATAATAAAGTGCCTGGTTAATTGCAATAACACATACTTGTTTCCAGTGCCTTTATTTTATAGTAATCTTTAATATTCTGCCCAGCTGGGTTATGTCATGAAAAACAGTTACCTTCACAGGGCAAATGCATTCCATGGCATTACCTAGCAAGATGCACAGGCTGGAAATTTTATGCTTTGGAGGTCACAGCTAGTATATGACAAAATTTCGCTGTCCAGACTGGATTTTTTTAGTGCACGTTTTATGTATTTTGAATCCTTGGTGATATCTTTAATACAGTGTTATATGGAACAATGCTGGTGCATTTATACCTACAAAACAGAAGTTCTTGATTAGAAAATATACCACATATATTGCTCTTCTGTTTGCATTTACTGTTTTTTATTTAGGTTTATCTTTGCCTCTATAAAAAAAAACTTTTTACAAGGGCATATAGTGATAGGACAAGGGGGATGGCTTTAAACTGAAAGAGAGTAGGTTTACATTAGATATAAGGAGGAAATTCTTTACTGTGAGAGAGACGAGACACTGGAACAGGTTGCCCCAAGAAGTCATGGAATTCTCATCCCTGGCAGACCACCACCACACAGGGACTGGTAACACAGGTCCTAGAAGCTGATTTGCCACATTGCAATCTCTCCATTAATAACTCAGTTCAAAACATACAGTCAGTCATACAGGTTTGTCTTTTTCTTTCTAAAAAGTGGCACTGTTAAAATAAAAAAGGCATAGAATAATTTTTCCTACTAGAGATGAAGAACAACCTAGTTGCTTCTCAGCCAGCAGCTCAAACATTTAAACACCCCTGTGCCCCACAATGGTCTGCAGTGATACTGGTGTGAGGGAGCACTGTCATGGACAACATCGTTTAAGAGAGGCCTGGCTTGGCAGGAAGCTTTATTTGGTTGGATCATGGGGCAGGAAGAGACAACAAGATGCTCCAATGTGAAGAACGGAGGGAATGTAAACTTCATTGATGACTTGGATTAGAACATATTTTCTCTGGATCACAGTGGATACTGCGAGAGTGCAAACTGCTGATATGGTCTCAGTTGAAGGTGCAATTTTATAAAAATGAATAAAGTGTAATGCCTGCAATTCCCTGAGCTGACATTTGTCTTTACCTGTAATAACCGGCTGAGTTGTTAGTTTTGAACAGTAACTGCTGTTTCTGAAGGCTGTTTGTAAACAGATACAAATACAATGCAGAAATCACAAGAGAAGACTATTTCATTTAAAATATCCTCCACTCAAGAAGGCAAGTGAAAGTAAAGCTGAAACTAGTATGAGCTTTAGCAAATGGAGAATTTGGATATTTGAAGAAAAGCTGGCAGTCTCTACTAGAAACTCGAACTTGCTGCGGTGGCTCATGATAATTGGAAAAACAGTACTGTGAGCATACATGTAAGCAATAGATTAACCATAGCAAGGGGATGCATTTGTTGCTCTAAAATTAGATGTTTATACTGTTGGGAAGGTAGAAATATTGCATAAAGCTTCTGCACAGAACTGTTCTAAAAGAGATAGTGTCCTATGTTATGGTGGTAAAATATGTTCTACTTAATTGGTAGCAAGGCAGTGCGTTAAACAGCAGCTGCTGACAGGAAGTGTTTGGGTGGATTGAATAACTTGAATCTGGAAATATTAAATGAATTACCTTAGGAGGGTTCTGAATTTGTAATGTGGATTTTCAGCAATCATTGGACAGCTGGGAAAATTGCATAAGATTTGAGGGTTGGGGTGAAGGTTAAGGTTGCCTCAGCATTTAAGAGAAGGTAAGTAGAGAGAAGTAAACCACTCAGTGTAAGTGAGCTTTCTGGAGGGTTTATATGGGGAGGAAGAGGGGTAGGGCTGAACATTGTTTCCTCATGTGTGTGCAGGGCTAGGAGGGAGGAATTTGGCAGAAGTCCCTCTGGAAGATATTGTAGTATCTGCAGGCGTTCATCAAACACATCCTTCTCCCCACTGCTTCCTTTTAGGAGGGAATTACGGACTGTGAATCTCAATTTGAGGTAGGTATCAAGTTTTCCAAGTTAGGAAACTGCCTGTGTTCCAGAAGGAATATGCTTTTCTCTCTGCATCTTTCCTCTATTTATTGTGTTGTGATAATTTGGATATGTCCTTATTTATAGTGCTGTTGCAATGCTCCTTTTGATGCTTTTTCTTTCAAGAGGCAGTTGAACTCCTTGTCTTAGGGATTTGGATTCTGCTTAAGGCTGTGCCTGTGTCCTTTATTAATTTACCCCCAAAGAATCCATTCTGTCCTTACAGCCTAGACAATTCTAGAAAAGTCTTGTCTGTCAGAACGGTATGAGTTCACCGCAGAGTATAACAGAAAAATTCGTTGGGATATGGAGATAAAAAATTCAAAGAGAAGTGAGCAGAAGTAGAAAGCCTTTAGTATGTAAGACTTCAATATGTTCAGTTACATATTTACATGCACATCCTTCCCCAAGTAACAGAGTCAGTCATGCAATTCAAGTGAAAATAGTATTTATAAGATGCTGTGCTTCACATGAATAGGAAGGGGAAGGTTGTAGCACTGATTTTACTGGAATAAGGCTACAGTTTTGGCATAGGAATTTGGGTAGAGGTCGCATCAGAAGGGCACTGACAACAGAAACACAATGTTCATGTGAGAGTTGCTCAACACGTTTTCTACATGCCTCCTGCAGCTAAACAGTAACTTCAGATAGTGTGTTTCCCTGCTATCATTTGTAGTTGCTGGAGCTGAAAATTGTCTTCCCTCTGAGTCCTGTCCTAGGCTGAACTGCATGTCCAGTGACCCACAAAGTCTCCCTTCTCCTGAATGGGAAGGGGCAGCTCAAAAGTCAACAAGTCTGTGAGTGCATCGCCAGTGACGCAAGATGGATTTGTAGACTTGAAAGTCTTGTATATGTAGTTTAATTATTTACTCATCTTGTGTCTGCATTGATTGGATGTGTTTTTGTGTAACAACAGAATTCTGACCAGATGCTTAAACCTGCTGCATGTACTTGCATATGTGATTTTAATGAACATCTAGCTATCTGTGGTCAGAGACATGATTATAAAGTATATGCTTTAGTTCGTATTCATACCTTTTATATAAATACATGCACAAAATTTAAATTCTTTTTTTCGTTATTCATTCTTTTTGGAAGCATTTTTTACTCATAACATTTCAAATTTTATTTGCAACAGGCAGAGTAGCGATTTAAATCTTCCATGTCATTGTCAAAAGCTTTAGGGTGCATAGGTGCAGAACATCAAGAACTCTGATTAGACCTTTGTAACTTGTGAGGTTTCTGTTGACAGAAGTTGTGTTTCCCTGCTGGAGTACCTGACTTGAAGGGCTGGGGCCGTTGGCAGGCTACCATGGGGCATTGCTGGACATCCTCATGCAGACCATTGACCAAGTCCATGGCTCTCGGAAATAAAAAGATGCATAGCCCAGGCACTTCACTGTTTTGCAGGTGATACTGCTTATCCCACATAGGGGAAGAGCCAGGAGGCTTTGGCCTGGCAACTGCTATACACACAGACTGTTTACCCTGTGCATTTCTTTCTAGCAGGCAGTCACAGTGTGCTTTTCATCATTTGGTGTAGACTGATTGGATACCACTGTTTCTATTCCCATCACTGCTTCAGGAGAATCTTACTGTCCAGACCAGTTCACAGAATCATAGAATCATTAAGGTTGGAAAAGACCTCCAAAATCATTAAGTCCAACCTTAAGTGGGAGGGAGAGGGGATATTTCTATCTTGCAGCTTAATTTTTTTTAGATTTTTTTTTTTATTTTTTTAAGATTTAGTATCCCCCTCACACAATGGGGCTGGTACTAGGTTAGTGTGCAGGATTTAGGACAGGATGCAGGAGGGACAATTTTATTAATGTAACTGCAGTGAAATAGGTTGAAATTAAAAGAAACATAGCACTACTGTTTATATAGTAATAGTGATTGGCTGTAAGTGTATGAACTGCATATACCAGGTTGGTTGATAATACCATATGACAGCTCATCGTGCCTAACAAAGGCTTATTTTTGCTTGCAGAGCAATACAATGGGTATTTATTCTTTTGAATGAGGAAAGTTGCTATTAGCCCCTTGACATGAAAATACTTCTGGTGATACAAGGCTTGCGTCCTTGCTTCTGTGCTTTTGTTTGATCAGATGGAAGAGTGCTACCAGAGGTACGCACATGCAGGGAAGGGCAGCTAACAGCACACAGATTGCCTGTACCCAAGGTGGGTAAACTTTCTCCTCTTTCATGGGGAAGCCTTCCTATGGAGACAAAAAAGCAAGAGAAAGAAATAACTGGTAGGTACACTTATATTTGCATTTTCTCACAGTTTTAGTAAGGATAGCGACATTTTACTCTTGGTCAACAATAGCACTCAGTGGCCATGTCCTCTGTAAACCCTTCGAGTCTAAAGATGGCTGTAAGTATTCTACAGTTTCAAAGACTTATAGCTGTAATTTTGACACATTACTAGGGATACAAGGATGGCCCAAGGAGTTATTAAACCTTCACCCTCTCTTGATTAAAGTCTGTTTATACGCGTTAGTATTCAAAGCTTATCTGGTGTCAGCAGTGACTGAGCATGTTCTTTGTCAAACAGGCAAGATTTCTGTCAGAGATTTTGAGGGAATGATGGTAAAGCAATTTCTGCAAGTCTGTGGCTGTGGGTTTTATTTGGGATGATACATACTTAGTGGCATTTGGAGTAATCCTCATACAGTTTAGGACCAGAATCAATCTCCAAACCCCTACACAGGTTGTATTTGAGAGGGATCCAAGAAACTGCAGGTGGCATGAGACAGTGACACCCAGATCAATTGTTCTGAGCATTGACATGACTTTGTTGCTGAATTAACCAACACTATTCTCAGAGCACTGCTCCCTTCCTGTCTGCCTGTCAGAAGTACACATTCATGTATTCTTCAGGACCGCAGTGATGTTGGTAGTTGTCACTGAGAACTGTTTTCATCCCTGACATCCTTTTTGCAGTTCTGCTCATGCATTTCTTCTACCTCTGAACCCTATATAGGTATGGAAAGTCTGTGAGACATTTCTCTTCAACACGTCTCAGCATTACACACACCTATAACAAATATGAAGCACATAGTGTGTGGGACACCTCAAGAATAGACACATTTTAGTATATGTAACCTCTTTGCATACTGGAGCCTTCTCATTCTGAGCACTACATCACTGCAGGCTGCATTCCATAGGTAAGCAGTAGATAGCAATGATTTTAAAGGATCTGGTAAGGGAGAAAAATAGATAATTCTTGCTTTTATTAGAGGTTCTGAAAATATTTGGGAACATACATATTTAGGGTTCCAGGCTGCGTAACTTGGCGGCCTCAGCATCTGAAGAGCAACAAAGGCCATGAAGACAATTAGCAGGAGCAGAGGGCTGATAAACCTCCATGTGATTTGCCAGTAGAGATTGAGTTTTCGACCAGTCATCCATTTCACATCTTTACTGAACCTTGTAACAGAGAGCATGGTTATGATGATAGATCTAGAGTGGTAACAGTTTCACTTTTTATATTTTTCTGTAAGTTTTAAAGACATGGCACAGCACCCTAAATCACTTCTATTCCATACCATTCTTTAATAACTCACTATTGACTTGAGTAAATAATAATATCAATGAAGTAGGTCTTTACTGATCCCTCCAGAGATCAATGACCAGTTTGCACAGTCAGTTTACATTACCAGAGCACCTAGTCTAAGGTTTCTAAGTACAAATAAATGATAATATTTCAGCAGTTCTGTAGACTATTCAAATATTTAAAATAAAAAGGCAAAATTATCAAGGGAACAAACAGTATGTTAGGAAGAAGTCTGAATTAACCAGCACCAAATCAAATCAGGTCAGGGACAAAATTACTGTAACCTGAGTTGTATTTATGTCTTATGAAAAAAAAATCCGTCTGTTTCCAACATACCTTTTAATTTTGTAGACATACACAACTCCAATTACTTCAAAGAAAGCAATGACTAGAAGAGGCACTGAGCCTGCATATCTGTCAAAAATGTCAATCCAGTAACTCCCTGAACCCAGTGTAAAACAGAGAGCAATGAGGAAGCTAATTAGACATATTATACCTGAAGAAAAAAAGATATCTTTGTTACTGGAGTATTGAACTTGGTAAATATATTTTTGTTCTAAATTATTTTTGCTCTTGTTCTAGTAATTTTTATTCTCTCTCCTTCAATGGAGCTACAACAAGCTATTTTTACCTTACAGGAGTTAATATCACTTCCCGAATTCAGTTTTCCCTTGTGTGTTGGCCAAGAGGCACGACTGTTGCAGGAGGAATGCACTTGTGTGACTCGGAACATCCTCCTGTCGTTAATCCTTTAGAAAGCCTGGGCTGTGCTGTGCTGTTGCCCAATGTTAATTTTTGGCTGATGCAGTGAGTTTCAAGTGCCCTCATTTCCATGCAGCCATAGCATCAAAGCACAGGCAGCTGTCACCTCAGAAGTGTAAAGACTCCCTGAATTTCTGTCCCCCATTTCCTCAAAGAACCCAGAGCTAGAAAGGTATATGTCCCTTATGTTCCAGTGTGTATGGTTTGTGTTTCAGCACACTCTTCTGTACAGTCAGTTCTGCTTTGGCAAGATTTAGATTTGTGGTAATTGTGCGAAAAGTGGGAAAGAGGAAAAGTGTTGCTGGACGCAGACAGGGGCTGCACATCAGTTTGTATGTCTTCCTAATGTGTTATTAATTTCTTCTGGCTCTGAGATGGCCTTTGGTTCAATTCTGTAAAAAGTTGGCTCCAGACATTTTTTTAATTTTACTTAAGGAAGTTTACAATTGGAAAATCAATTTCAAACTAATATGATTACCTCATCAGGTTGTGAATAAATTTGTTTCTGCATAAAAAGTTGTAAAATGAAGGATATAATTTAAATGCCACAGGAAAACTCTAAAAAAGGCATGACATCAGTATTTCTCATGAGAATTTAAAAGGGCACATTGTGGAAGCATTAATCCAAACTTCCAGAAATTTTTCTGGACTGATTTTTCTGGACCAGTTTCACAGTAGAATCTCTCAGACCCTCATCAAGCCTGGTTCTTAAGGAGCAGGTTGGATTTAGTACCCACCTCTGGTTGAAAAGATCCCAGTTGTGGTGCAAGAACAGGATCACACACACTGGTTCCTCATTTTCCAAGTCGTAATTTTCTACTCTGGCATGTTTATAGTAAGCATCATAAACCTGAATGAGGGGTGAATGACCTCTCCTACAATTGTGACAGAAATTCATGTGCAGGTGGTTATGGCAGACCAGCCGATGTCACTGGATGCATTAAAGTGATTTGTATTGGTGCCAAAGGCTTAAGGGAAGACAAAGCTCTTCCTGATGTCTACAGCAGTTCAGAGTGAACTTGACTCCAGGAATAGCAATTTGGCGAGCTTTCTCAGACTGAAATGGCTACCTTGCAAACTTAAGAAAAAAGATGGCAAAGGCAATATAATAGTAACCTGACAACTTCTACCATAACTGCTACCTCATCTCTGTGCTTATCTTCTGCAAACACAGTTCACTGCCCTTACTTACACTGTGAGATTAAGCTAAATTAATATTACAAATTATTAATTCCTCTGTGATATTTACTAAGCAGCTGGTAGTTTGTGCATCTATAAAGAAGCCACCCTCTTCAAACAAAGCAAATACCTTACCAGATAATAACTCTTTAGGTGTGGATTTAGATACAATTTGAAGTTCTAGAAGAGGAGTGAAGACACCCTCGATGTTTCCAAACATCGAAGAAAGGCCCAAGCAGAACAACATTATGAAAAACAGGATGGCCCAGGCCTGGGAGCCTGGCATGAGAATGATAGCTTGAGTGAAAACGATGAAAGCCAAGCCAGTTCCTGATACACTCTGCAGAATTCACAAAAAGATAAAAATACACATTATAATGTCATTTCTCATGCATGAGTAATTATGACACACTTCTGTCCTTCTCTGGAGTCAAGGGTGCTGGTCAGCCTGTGGGGCTCTGTGGCAGCTACAGCTGAGAAAATGTGCACTGGGGAGTGTTTGTGGGGAGTTCAAATTTTCTATCAGATGTGTCTAGAGAGTCATGGAGCAGAACTTTGGCTTGCACAGAGAGATAGGTCCACAGTAAAGCAGATCTGATAGTTGTAATTGAAATAGCAATTGTTTTGCTAACACCATTTTAAGTGTGCTTTTTAAAAAATCTCTGATGGTTCTGGAAAGGAAGAGATGTAAATAAGGATATGATTGTCACACTAGCAGCAAGACAAATGGTGAATTATTGATTACAAAGCACCCCATAATTGCAAAGGCAGAAAAGACTAATAGGGGAAAAAACCAATTTCAAACAAATTTCTTTTATTTTAGTCTCCCAAGGACAAGGATATTTAAATATAAGCATTGAAAGACACTAATGTTGCCATAATTTGGAAGTAAGATACTTCAAACCATAAATCAGAAATGGGTGCCATCAGAAGAAGTGAGACAAAACAAACTGACTTGTGCCGGGGCTGGAATGTCCTCCTTGGACTTCTCCGTCATGTGAGTAAAATATGGAATGAGGTAGGACAAGTAGACAGAGAAGAAACATCCATGTGTAGTGATAGGGGAAGTGTTTTAGGAGGATTAGAAAATAAGGAAAGGAAGAGGATCCTAATGTATTTTGGTGGCAAACAGTGTACATTGTTATAGGTTTTTTGATGCTTTCCTAAGATTTAGGAAATATAGATTTAAGAAGTATAGATTTAGGAAGATTCCAAAATATAGATTTGGGAAATTCCCATTCAGCATCCTTTTTCTGTAATCTTTCATCTTGATGTGTGTCCTCTGTTATGCTTATTCCTATAAACCAAAGTATGACTGAATGTACTGTCCATGGTAGGAGCACCCTTGAAGATTAGTTTTGTGATTATTATGTGTAATTTTGCATGCTGTAACAGACAGCTTTAAGTTCAAACTACCCTACAATGGTATTGTTATTTCAAATGTTGAAAAATTGATTTGTTCAGTGATTATATATAATATATTCATTACAAGTAGAGCAAAATACAAGCACTTAAAAGAAAAAGGAAGATACCAATCCTTCTACATTATTTTGTTTAAGGATTACCTGTTGGAAGCAGTTATGGTACCTGATCAAGAAATTCTTGAAGGTCACAGCTCTTCAGTTTGAGTCCAGCAATTTTTTCTGGATGTGATGAATTCAGGAAACTAATCCAGGAGGTATAGTTTTGTCGCATGATGCTCTCTTCCGGAAGATCAAATTCATTAATGATACTCATAATGTTCCTGCCAGAGAAGCCAACATAGCATTAGTTTAAATGTTTGCAGATTATGTGACTGGCAATGCTATGCCGTGTATCCAGATGTTACTCAAAAGTTGTGCTTACTTCCTGTGCTGCTTTTTACAATATAAAGGAAAATAAAGGACAGGTTTTTTATAAAACAGGAAAAAATAGAATATTTAAAGTCTTCTCTTTCAGATACAAACTCTGAGTACTTTATGCAGATGCAGTCTCTAAAACATTTTTATTTTATCAGGTTCTCCAGATCATTTCAGCCACTCGTGTTTAATAACTTAGTGAATCTGGTGGAATAGAAAAATGTGTTGGTTTCTTACTACTTCTAGTGCTAGTCTGAGATTGAGATGTGAACTTTGATGCACTACTTGAAATGGGTATATTTATGTGGTTATGGTTATATATTTATATGGTTATAATTCCTCTTGCTTCTTATGCATGCTACCCTTGACCATTCTTTCCTCAGTGCCATAATACTTTCTGTTTTTACATTGGACTTCTCCATACATGCTTGTCATCCATAGATGCTTTTCCTTTTTATTGAAAATAAATTCTCTAAATGCATGTTTTTCAAATAACGCATTATCTATTTAAGCATTGAAACCACAGTATAACATTGGGAACACAACTTTCTCACCTGTCCAAGCAGTCCCAATAGGCTGTGGTTGCTTTAAACCCCAAAACAGAAAAGACTGGAATGGAAGCGTAGAGGGATGTCATGCTGTTCACAATTGCTACTGTCACAGCATCCTTTTCACAGTCGTTTCTAGGGATAGCATTCAAACAAGTGAAACAACTTAAAAAGGGCAGTATTTTATCTGTGATTCAGTTATTTCTGCAAGCATTTTAATTTTTTAGATTCCCTCCCCACCTCTTTCTGTTAGAAGATCTATTTGGCCTTTTAGAAAGACAGCATCTTTTAAGATCCTTTAGAAAAATTAAAATAATTTATAAATATTCTAAAGAAAGAGTTTTGAAAATTAAAAAAAAAAAAAAAAGGCACAGAATGCAGCAAGAATTTAGCCAGTTAATAAAGGCTGCAGTTCTACTTACTTTGGCAGATTGTAGCTTGAGAATGCAATAAGCCCTCCAAAAGCCAAAGAGAGAGAGAAGAAAATCTGGGTAGCTGCATCAAGCCATACGCGGGGATTTTTCAAAGTGTTCAGCTGAAATAATTGGAAGAAATGCATGTATTAGACTTAAATTAAAATTGCTTTTTCTCTTCCAGTTCTCATAGCTCATCTCATTTCAGTTCTGAAATTTTGAGGAAATATAAGGAAAAAGAAGAAACTGACAGAGTGAAATTTGAATTTTGATGTAAGGGCAACCAACGTCATACAGGAAGCTAAATGACAAAGCAAGTGGATTACAGAGAATGTTAAGCAGTTTTAAATAGTGGCACTAAGGATCTTGCCATTGAAATCTGTCTAAAAGAAAGAAAACATCATCATGGCTAGGCTTCCCAAATGAAGATTTGGGAAAGATAAAACATAAGTAGTGGGCAAAATGTAAATGTCATCAATAAATATTAGTTTCCTGCAGAAAGTGGCATGATATATTCGTACCCTACCAGGTGAATTACTTTCCAATCTGTTATCAAGGAGGGGGAACAGAAACCAGTATTAGTTAAGAATGTTTTAGAAACGAGATGGTTTAAAAGTAATACTGGGACTGCAGAGTATTTCACTTTGTTTTACATCAGAGTCAAGTCTGCATCCCAGTCTTGCAGGACAACTTGTGTGTCTTCTGTGTCTACCTGATCCTGGTACATGACTGAGAACATTTGCAGGAGTGAGAGGTAAGTGCGTCAAAAGACCCTTAATAGCATTTTGGGTTTCTCTGCAGCTGGCCCAGGCTTGAAGAGCAAGAATAATGGATTCACCTCAGTGTGGATGGATGCAGGTAATGCCATTACTGCAGATGCCCTCCCCACTGGGATATCAGTGCTTTGGCCACAGCAAAAGCAGTGTAACCCTTTGTACAACATAGCATAACAAGCAGATATGTGTAACCACTGCTGGCTGAAATGCTTCAGCTTAGGCAAACCTTTCTAGAGGATTAATTTGAAAGATCATAACCAAACCCTCAAAGGCCAGAGTGCTCACTGGCAGGGCCTTGTGCAGATAAAGATCTAGTTTGCTATTGCAGTGCAGAAGCTTGGCACTCACATTACTGTATGACCTTCACAGTTTGATTAAGTGCTGCCAAGTCAGTGCTGACAGATGCAACTCCTACAAGTCCAGATTTTTGACTGGGGACTTTGGCAGATGAGTCTGGAGATAGTTGTGACCGGTGGTAGGTGCAATGCATTTATTGACTCTAAAAGATACTAATCATCCCCCAAACTTAAAGAAATAGCAGGTGGGCAAGCATGCCATGGCAATGTCATTATCTGCTCTTAAGCAAATTAATAAAAATATTATTTATATTTTAAGTAATATGGCATACGGATTTTACAAGTATCTTCAGAAGAAAAAATGTGCTGATGCCAGAAACATGCAGATGAAGATATACAACCAGAATGTCAATGAATGAACACAGGAGTAATGAGGAAAGGAAGCATAATTGCTACCTCATGGGTGGTAAGATTTTTAGATACTGGAACACATGTAACACAGACAGAAATTTTCTTAAAACAGAATTAAAAATTACTGGGTCCCTGTGATGTGTAAAAACTGATGCTTTTCTCATAAGGCCAAAAAGTAACACTGTACTTAAAGGCAGCATTTCATTAGGGCAGTGCTTTTGCTCTCCTTAATACCAGAAACAGTATGGACAGTCCAGGTACCTGTAAAGAAGCTTTAAATGTCCATGTATAGTAATATATCATAACTGCAAAACAGAGGAAAAAGTTACAAATTGCCTCTGTGGATAGAGGATTTGGTGCCTGTGCTGCCTTTTTCTTGGCTATTCTCACTGCTTGTTAAATAGCTGCAGAGCTCTGGGCACAGGCATCAGTTGCCCAGTCAAGTTCTCGGAATTGTTCATTGCCAAACCTCCAAATATTTACAGTTTCTGAAGCTCTTTCAAATGTGAAAGGACTGGACAAGGAGACATTTGTTTTCCTGAGCTCACACAGATGTCCACTGAAGGTGTGCCATGCAGACTGTTGCTGATGCTTGATGGGATCTCTTTTCTGCTGCCTCTCATTACTTATTTTTTTCAAAAACCTTTCCAAAAGTCTGTTCCAGCTCCTGTGTTGCTTCATCTTTGACAACTTCTGCTTTCCCTTCAAGTGTCTGTGAACATCATTTCAGTCTTTTTTATTTTCTTGGCAGCTTCATTTTCCAGGTAGCCAAGAGTTTAGAAAGAGTGAGTGAATTGTCAGACTTTTTTTTCCACGTCTGAAAGTCAATGAAAAGAAGTATTCATTATTTGTTCTAAAATTTAGGGTATGAAAGTAAGTCAGATGGCAAAAAACCTATGTATTTCTGCATAACCTGCCACATTTTAAATCCATACGCGTGCAGTTGTTATTTCTGATATTTTTTAATGAGAACTGAAATACAAACTTAGAAAGTGAATAAACTTAAACAGTGGTGGTTTGGAAAAAAAAATTCATTTGGGTGATTATGATCCTGAAACTGGGTAAGATATAACTTTTAGCACTAGGCGTTACTTCTTTCACAGATTTTCAAGAACAGTGAGGTGCCACAGTTACCAGAAGGTGGACGTGGCAGGTGTCAGAAACTACAATTTGTGCTGCACTGCAAAGTAGGAAAAAAGTTGGAAAATACTGCCTCCAGTGAGTGGAAAATGTCAAGAAGGTTGATTTTATTTATTTATATATTTATTTTAAAAGCAAAATGAAAAAAGCAGTAGGTGAGCTAATTCTTACTTTATTTTGCTAAAACTTTACCAACTTCCTGCAAAAAGGTAGGAAAAGAAGAAGGAAACAGCACACACTTAAGAAACATGCTTTACAATTTTGTAAGCAAGTGTGGTCTGGATGGACCAGGTAAATCTCTACAAAAAAAAAACCCCAAAAAACTCCAACCCACAAACCAATAGCCCCCCTGTACAACTCATTTCAGGACATTCCTTGTGGGGAAGCATAACAGGAAACACAACTGTGTTTATTGATGGCAGGGGTGAGAATAGTTCCTCATGAAAAAGGCTAACAGGAAAGAAAATATTGGTACTGCAGTTATGGGCTAAAGGGAAGATGAGAGAAGGGTAGTGTTATGCTTACTGTCTTTTGAAGTCCTTGAAGTGCCACAATCCTCCATAGCAGTTGGTAGATTGGTTTAACAAAGCCATCTCTCTCTCTCTTACACCATAACTTTCTATGCAATGGCAACACCCATAGCAGGTATCAATTTACCAGGCTGTTGCATCAGCTTTCCCATGTTTGTAGATGAGAACATAGTTTCATCACTAGAACCATCTTCAGATGACTTTTCAAGTACGTCCCCAGGATCTGCTTCCTGAAACTAGCTAACCATTAACTGCAAGTTGACTGCAGATGGATTTCCACTCTGACTTCTGGCACCAGTCTACAAATCCATCCGGCTCTTTTTATGATGATCCACTCCTCCTTAGCACTGCAATACCTTCAAGCTTTTGGGAATATACACAAATCTATTTTCTGCGTTAAGTTCAGTGTGCAGTGATCCCAAGTCCCAGAGATGCCTGAGCTCTACCAGAGAGAAACCCAACAGCCAGGCTGAGACCAAATGACAATAGGCTAAGCCCTGTTCCTGGTTGTGTCTAACCTGCTTTCTTCCTTAAGATGTTGCACCAAGCTTTTATTGTCGCGTCTGGGCCCTAAAAAAATGCAAGTGTATGTCTTGATCTCCTGTAATAACCAAGGTTGTCCTTCTTGAGCTCTGGTAGCATTTAGATGGCTGTCCATGCCACTGGGCTTCCAGAGAGGGGGATAAAGAGATGTCTTCTCTGAGCTTTCTCCTGCTATTGTCCCTTTCCAGCCTGGCATGTAATATATCTCTGGGCTACCTGACTTATGTTTTCCTTAATGCCTGTTTTCTTGTTGTAGAAAAGGAAAGGGAAAAACCCCGTGCTCCTGTAGCTGGAAGTGCTTCTGTGGCTACAGAACCAGTGGATGCTCTGAGACCACATATTAGTGGGTGCTGCTTTCGTCCTCTGCACTCACCGTTTCATGGAGCTTTTTAGCACAAAGGCAGAGCTGTGAGGAGCTTACAGTTTGTAGCAACCATTCAGCGGGACAGTCTGACTTTTCATTTGGGAATGCCACTAAGGAGAGTGTGAAAAGGGCCTTCTGAAACGAGGGATCTGGAACTCCCATCCCTTTGAGAAGATGAGAAAAAATGGGAGAGGCATTCTTCTCTAGCCGTTGTGTCTTTTAGGAACAGCTATGATGGAGGGGAGGAAACTGCAGTTAAGGAGAAACATGGATAGGAGAAAATTACTTTCAACCTTAAAAAAACCCCACTTTGCAGTGTGTAACTCCTCATTAGTTTTCCTTGTGAATTCTTAAAAGATTAAAGTTGTGTAAATTCTATAACCTTGGCATGAAAATCTCATCTTTATCATGTGCTTGTGAAGTTTACTTACACATTCAAGACTGAGGCACCCATAACATACTTAATTTTCCAGTATTTTCTGATATGCTTACTACTGAATTGTTAAATACTTTGATGCTTTTCATTTCTGCCGAAGTATATTAAAATACTAAATCACTTCATCTCAGAAAAAAGAGCTTAGCTGAGCTCTTGGATAGAGAGCTAGATCAAGAGTTGCTGGAAAATGAGTATACAGTGTGAAATCTGAGGGGGAGAAAAAGGAAAAATATTTCTGACTATAGCAGCAATACTTACATTAGGGGTGAAGAGGTAAGCCAGACCGTCTGTAGCTCCTGGTAGAGTGAGTCCTTGAATAAGGAATATAGTCAGGACCAGGTAAGGAAATATTGCTGTTACGTAAATTGCCTAAAGTAGGAAAGTCAGAAGACAAACAGTTACTGGTAATAACTTCAATAAAACCTATTAAAGTTATTGCAACATATAATCCTAATAATATTTGAAAAGACAGCTACAGATGAATACTGCCATCTTTAAAACAAGCAGGGTGTACTTTTGCATAATATATTTCTAAGAAAATTGCCCTTAAAACTGTGTGAGAGAAGGCTGGTAGAGCAGAAGCATTTGCAATGGAGAAAGAGAGAAGCATCATTTTAAGCCACCTGTACTGCTGTTCTGGCTTCGTTGGACAAGGAGCACAGTGAAATGGTGCTAGTGTGGTAAATAGGGAAGGCTTTCCCTGGTGGTAAAAACTTGGTATCTGGAGAGCAAGATGCAAAGGTTGGGGTAATGCACTTCTCTGTCCTGTGTACCTTTCCTGTGGTTTCAATTCCTCGGATGGTGCAGAGATAGACAATTGCCCAGCAAGTTGCTAAGCACAAAATGAGCCACCACTGTAATGTGCCACTCTCACCGATATCAGGTGTTATGTTCAAAGTCTTCCTATACCAAAAATAATTTACTGCAGTGCTTTCATAGCATTCTTTGTTGAACCCTGAAAAAAAAATGTGGCAAGTATTAGAATGAATTGCGGACTGCCAAATCAAATTCAGAGGTGGACTTTCTGCACTGTGTGTAAGGTGCAGCAAGACAAACTCTGTCACATCAGCCTGAGACTCTGAGACTTACTTGAGACCTTCACCAGAACATCACCAGTGTTTCTCCAGGGGATAACTTTCTAAATAGAAACAGTGTTGTATGCAGTGCAAGGTAAAATCTAAATTAATGGCACTGGAGACTATGGAATTCTTAGCTGTATGTCTGCAAGTTGGTGGAGCCATAACAGACTTCAGGCACCTGAGGATACTTCTAAGGCCAGGCTCCCCTGGCGATGTCATGGCCCTGTAGTGGGGAAAGACCCAGGCATTGGCCTCTTTGGCTTATGTTTCCAGGAGTTCTGTTAGTGGGAACCTCAGGCGCCTGCACCCAGGAGAGAGGACATTCCCCAGCCACGTTCTGTGCCTGAAGAAAAAGGAATGGGGAACATGACATGCATCATGTTACCCCTCTGTCTATGAGCAACCTAAATCCCTGAAGAGGGGGTTGACAGAGAATCCTCAGGAAACCCATTGACCTGCTGTCTTTAGCTGGAAACCTGAATTCCCTGGTTGCTGCAGCCCCTGCCGTTGCTCCCAGCCAGAAATGGGTGTGTCCTGAGAACACTCAGTGCATTTCCAAAAGCTGGTTACACAGTCTGGCAGCACTAATAACTGTCCCATAATCAGGAGGTCAAGCACACATCAAGACTGGGGGAGTCTGCCTTCACCTAAGCTTAGTAGATGGGAACAGCTGCTACTTGTCTCAGAAAGCAGCTCCTTGGAGAGAGCATTGGCTTTGTGATGGAGAAATGCAGGTTCTTCCCGTCTTGGCACTGGTATTGAAAAATCTGTCCTTAAGGGATTTCTTCATTATTTTCAAAAGATGCTAAACTAAAAATGCAAGGTTTTGTATATCAAATATTGATGAAATAGTTTATCTGCAAAGCAGGTTTGGAAAACATCTATTTAACTCCCTAATTGGGACATCTGAACCTGAGAAATGAAAGAATCCTATTTCTTAAAGCCCAAATAATTTTGTCTACTTCTGTAAGAAATACGGGTTATGTCTTATTGTCTTCCTACTCTAGAACAGTCCTATGGCCTCCAAAAGAAGGTTGACTTTTTTATGTTTTGTCTCAGCCTCTAACGCAGGTTATGGTTCTTGCTGTACCTGGACCTTGTTTTCTCTCAAACTGAGCAAAAAAGAAAGCTGAAAAACAGTTTTAAAGACCCGAAAGAAGTTCTCCTTGTTCTGCTTAGCTACACTGTCTGTCTTTGGTCTTACTGAAGTTTTGTAACAGGTAGCATGACTTTGGTCTGAGCACCAAAGAATCCCACTTTAAGTAGTTATTCTGCTTATTTAGTTGTCTTTTTTTTTTTTTTAACACTGTTATTTTGCTTTCCATTTTGAAATCAAGCAAAATGGCTCATGGATTTTCTGGATCTTGTTGTTTCTGTGAGGAGGATGAATTTGAGTAGGCTATTGTGACTCTTGGACCTTTTTAACGTGAAATCAAACCAGGACTTGTGCACAACTCAAGGCCAAATCAAATGTGGCTTTTCAGGATTTCTCAGTGAGCCCACACTGATGTTTCTGATCCTCCTTTTGCCAGCAGTGATCATGGTATTGTAGTTACCTGTTCTGTTTGCATTTAGAGGACAAACACTCCAGGGAAGAGGTTCTTGGAAGGAGTTTATGAGATACCACATCACCCAGGTTAAAACAGTGTTGTAGTATAAGCTCACCAGAATGGACACCACCCACGAACCAACACCTGCAGAAAGCACAAGATCTCAGCTTAGAAAAGCTTTGGAAAAAATTATCAGTCAGTCACAGCACTAGCTCTTGGAAGCTCACGCTTCCTATTGTTTCAAGATTTTCTTGTCCATCCTCCCCTACCCCTCCTAGAGATTTTCCCCTGAAAGATGGGCATTTGTGTCCTCAGTAGCCAAACATTAGTACACAGTCTCCCAGCTCATCAACCCTGTTCCAAGAATGCTGACACTCTCTACTTACATAGAAGATTAGGATTGAAACCTTTGCCCTAGTACATAATACATTGTTTTCTATAACATGGGACAACTTTAATAGACACCAGAAGAGACTGAAGTTTTACAGCATGCTGTAGCTGCATGAGGCCACTCTTCTGTCCCAAATCATGCATGTATGCCCCAAATTGATCTCTGTTTTGCTCCTGTGATAAGGAGGGAAGAATATCACCACATTTTCTGCTTGCTTGTACTTTTACAAAGGACATGCTTAATTGAAGGATGTGGGCTTAGCTGGAAGCACCACCCCATTGCTTGGTATTTCTTCCTTATTACCCTTGGCCCTTAGATAACTTCCCTCACCCATCCCTTCTTCTCCCACATGTGCCCACAGGCATGGCTGTCAGTGCCAAGCCCATTTCAAGCACCTGCTTAGTGCGGGGCATGATCCAGCAGGGCTGGCTGGAGCATCCAGGGGCTTCTCCTTGCCCTACAGGCACAAGGGTGCTATCTCAAATACCTAGTAGAGTCAGTGCTTCAGTCCTCATGGTGGCTGTTCCCAATCACTTCTACAGCCTAAAAATTCATACAGGACACAAGATGTGTTTTTTCAGTGTATATTCAATAAATAGAAAAGAATTGCCAGTACAGTCCTACACACCAATCTGATGCACACTGCCATGTGGATTGTACCATGTGCCCAGCCGTGTTAATAATGTCCCTTCAGTAGCCCCACTGTGGCCCCCTCTTGTGCAGGGCAGCTTTCCCAGGTGCTTTAAACTCATTAGGAGGTGGCCAGACCCTGTTCCTGGTTTCATGTCTTTCTGTCCTCCCTTCAGTCTTACTATTTATGGACAGAGAAGACTGGCTTCTGGAGGGGCTGTCACGGAGGAGCAAGAAGCACTGTGGGCGGGCAGCCCTTGAGTGAGCACCAAGGTATAGTAGGAACAGGACAGTGTTGGCTAGCAGAGCTCACGTTCATGATACTTCCTACAGCAAAGGTTACAAGGTTTGCATTTTAGGCTCCTGTGTGCCTAGAGTAATATGTGATGAGAGCAATATTGAATTATAGAATCATAGAATCATAGAATTACAGAATCATAGATTTGTTTGGGTTGGACATCTTCAACTAGACCAGGTTGCTCAGAGCCCTACCCAACCTGACCATGACAATTTCCGGGGAAACCACCTCTCTCTTGGTCACCTGTTCCATTATCTCACCACCCTCATTGAAAAGAAATTCTCTCTAATCCTAACACTCATTAATTTTTGTATCTTAAAAAGCATCAGGCATAGGTGTGTAGGAAGTGTGTGCTGGATGAGAGCTCATTTGCGATTCCTTGAGCTGGGACCCAAAGAGACGTACCAACCCCTCCAAGGTAAGGCGAGACAGTGTTCCAGGCACCAATGCTGCCTTTCCTCAGGCACTGTCCTAGGGCCAATTCAAGATGCAACAGTGGGATTCCTTCGAAGAAAAGAGCAATGAAGTATGGGATCAAGAAAGCCCCTGAAAAGACAATGAAGTGCAATTAAGTCACATGATTATCTGCATCTCTCTAAAATTACCATTTGGTGATTAATCTGCTTTATGAACCTAACAGTCTGTGTAGGATGAGTGAGGTATCATTTCTAGGGACACTTGCCAAATTTGTTACTGGTAATTTTGTTGGTGAAGACGGAGGAGGAAGGACTGGGACGCTTAGTGTTGCAGGACACTTCCCCTCAGGCATTTCTACAGCCCATTATAAGTATTTCACTCACGATTTCATCCCTTTCCCTTTCTTTTAAGCATCTTTTGTCCCCATTCTCATAAAGAACAAGGATTTTCCTGTCCCCTATACCATCTGTTTTCCCTTCAGTGCATTGGCTCATTCCCCTTCTTAAAGCTCTCAGGAACGTGCTCCTCCATCTTCCACTGCTAAAGCATGATTTTGTGCTGGATACCCCCAAGAGACCAGGTTGCTTTATTACATGAAGTTCTGCTCAGAGCACAAAGCCTCTGGCTAACGAAAAACTGAAAGCAAGGCTGAAGTTTTTCTGTGAGACATGGGGGCAACAAAACCCAATTTCTTCCCGGTTTGTATCCTTTGCATCTTTCCTGTTTTTCTCACAGCATCTCCTTTGGGCCAGAGGCAGCACATGCTGTTGGTTACCTGTGGGAAGGGACCAGTCCTGCCAGCAGCCTATTTCCTGCTAAACTGTGTGCAATTCCTTGTTTCCCACACCTTCCCTCAGAAAGGACATGGGTTTGGGCCTCCCTTCTTTTGCACAGATACTGATTTTTATGAGACCAGGAGAAGTTCCATCAGTATGTTTATACCACCTGCCCAAATGTCCAATCAAATTGAAATGGTGTAATAGATTGAAGTTTGTTGCCATGACCAACAACCACTGTGACCACGAAGCCTCTTTTCTCCAGGGAAACAACGACAGAAGTCCTGCCTCAGCCACCTCCCAGTCCTCCTACCAACGTGTACTGATTCTATGCTCCTCATTGCTTTGTCAATAAACCTGTGCCTTGTTCTACCATTTCTACTTTGCCTCCAAATCTCATATCTGAGTCTGCTCAGCTCTGCTCTTCCAGCTCTGGAAACTTTCTCCTCTTCCTCCAGGATGACAGGGAGAGCAGCCTCACCATCCCCATCCGAGAGAGCAGAACAGAGTAGCTCTGCTCTCTGCTCAGTCTTCAGCCCTGAGAGGGAGGTTGGGGAATGCAGAAGGATTTGCCGTCTCCACCTGGAGTGGCGCCAGGATTCTGCAATCACTGGTTATTTAGAAAGGCTGGGCAGATAAATCTAATCACTTAGGCTAGTGTTGTATTGCAGTAACTTCACTACCTATTGCTAGGAGCTGCAATAAATACATACAACATCCCAAGAAGGTGCGGTGTTGAATGGTTGAGCTTTCTATCAAAAAATCAGCAAAGCTCTTCGCAATGGAGGACTGTTCTTAAATTGCCAAACGTGGAAATAAATGTCTTGCCTTATGACCTGAACTCTTAAGATGTTTTTAACTACTAAGAAGCAGATTTGAAAAAGGAGTCTCACAGTTAATTCCCAGTACGTTAAATCCTTGATTTGGATCCTTGGTACCCCTGCTCAGTAGTCCTTGTCCTTGGAGGAAGCTCTAAAGTGGCTGTTACAAACTCCCCCCTCCAAGAGAGATTTACAGAGGGACTTAAGGACCACGGTAATTTGTTTATTTTTATTTGCCACCTGATGAAATCTCACCTGGAGCTACTTACCAAAGCTCCCATGTAAATATGAAGGAATTTGGAGGTCCCTTCCACAAGAACTCAGTAACCTCTTGCCATGCTCAGTTCTGTGCTCTGCTTCAAACCTGCTGCAGTATCCCTCTCCACAGCACACCTGACAGCCCAATGCCTTGGACTGGCCCCTGAGAAGAGCAAAATATTCAGGCAAGTGACCGGAGCACCACAGTATGGAGCACTCTACTTCTTTGTCTGGCTGCCTGGCCATGCACCAGCTCTGGGCAGTAGCTGTCTTGCTGTAATCCACACGATGCTGAGGCCTTGCTAACAGAGCACTCCATAAGAGCCCAACCTATCTCCCATATCATATCTCCTGGGAAATAACTATGTAATAATTAGTGCAAACTGCCCTCTGTTATCTCTCTCCCCTTTTCTGTTTGCTAGTTGAGCCAGTGACAGCAGAGCGTTTAGGTATTCTGCTGATAAAAACCTGTTTACTTTGTGCAGGCTTGTGTGTACCTTCAGGTATATTTACAGTATGGCAAAACGTAGTGTCACACTTGGAAAGAAGATACTGGTTTTTCACAGGAACACTGTAAAAAATCTGCTATCTGCAAATATGAAAATATGGCAGAAGATTTGGTTAAGAAGAAATAGGTTATGAAGCCAATCTTTCTCTAGTCTAATTGAAGTAAACAGCTTGTAGTGTAAAATTAAGTTTTCAGTTATTCATTCCTTTGCATTACCCTATTTTTAGGCAAAAAGAAAATAGTCAGGAGAAGGACAGTCATCCTGCTGAAGCACTTGAAGCTTACTCTTTTCCACAATAAAGTCCCCCCCCATAGCAAAACCAGAAATGCATTAACACAAAGGTATCATATATGGAATAGTGAGTAGGAACCCTCTAGTACCATATAGTCAAGGGCTCTGTTTAATAGATAGAAGAGGACGTGCAAGAAGGCAAAATATAAGCACCATTTTTTAAAAAATGCACTGAGAAATCTAACCATGGAAAAGGCAAGCAGAAAATCCAAGGAGTAGAATGAATCAGCAAGCTGGTACCTAACACACAGCAGATATCACAAACCAGAGCATTCAAACACAGGCACAGCAAAACCTCATCAGAACCTATATGATGCATAGCACAGGCACAGGGGAAACTCTGTAGATTTGGCTTCCATGAGGCATGGGAGAAGGAAATCTTAGCAGAAATGATCATAAAACACTAGTAACAAATTATCCTGTATCTGGACATTCTACATATATTTATATTTAGATATTCTAGATCTATATGCTCTACAATGAAAGGAAAACAAACTACGTAAGAAGCAAGCCAAGGATGGGGGGAACCTCTTTAAAAAAGGGTTTATTTTCAGTAATTTTTTCCTCTCAAAAAATGACTAAGAAAATGATAGTGATGAAGTATTTTTAAGTACTTTTAAAGTCTGGAGAAATGCCCATAAAAATTGAAAGTATTGCCAGAGCATGATTTAGTTGCATCCCTGAGGCATGACCTAGGAAAATTTTAGTCTACATCATTCCTTCTGTCAGAAAGACACTGAAGATTCATAAAGCAAGTAGATACATGAAGTACTAAAAGAAGGTCAAGGGGAAGGGGGGAAACCCAGTTCAGAATCTATGAGAGTTAAAAGTTGTTTTGGAAGGAGATCCTGCACAAGGATGCAACAAAGCTGTGGAACAATCCCTGTGCACATGAGAAGGCACAGAAAGCCTTCAAGAATTTTTTGAATCAGGCTATCAACAACTGCAAATACTGGACACACTGGTGAGCTGGTTCCATTAAGAATAGAGTCCCAAGTGACAAGGAGCACCAGTGTGTGACACGATTGGTGAAGAACCACTGGAATGGACGTAGCTCCACAGTCACAGCAGCAGAAAAGAAAGGACCTGGTGCACTCAAGATACGCTGAGGGTTTTTAAACCTGACCCCTTGATCGCAATGCACTGGCAACTGCTCAACCATATTTAGCAAAATGTCACTCGAAGGGCATGATCTTTGTTGTATCACCTGCACATGACAATCTGGATGAGAAGTGCTATGATGCAGCCTGGGGAGAGCTGCTGATGCACCACAGGACAGAATGACAAGGAGGGTCAGGAAGGAGCACAGTGTAAAGTTGGTTCACATCGACCAGCGAAACAGAGTGAAAGAACCTAACTGGGTTTGCAACTTCTTAGAAAGAGAGACCAACAGACCTGACCAGTGGAAATGTAAGGCAGACTGAAGAATCAGCCAGGTGACCTCCTGATCTACATATACCAAGATCAGCAGAAATCGATGAGTCTCAGCGAGAAGCAGAGAAGAAAACCTAGTAGCCTAGTAGCTTTTCTTGATGATGGGATACTAAGGAAGACTTCCTAAATGTTGGAGAAAAAATTGCAGGAACTGACCCATGTGTTCAATTTTGCATCTTAGCAGTGCTTGTGGACCAGCTTGAAGAAGAAAGGCAAGTGATTGAAATGATGATCTAAAGACACAATAACATTTGAAAGGGCAGAACTTGAATAATAACTCTCCTTCAGATAGAGATTTAGCAATAGAAAAAATAATTATGATAAAGACTGAAATGACCTGGAAAGTGTAAAAATAGTAACTTCAAATGCATCTGTAGAGTCTGAAAAATTCAGAAAGCACATCTCAGTGTGATACAATGCAACAAGAATTCAGAAATCCGCTTTACTGGTTCTGTTGGTACATAGGAGGAAGGGCAATGGGTGCACTTTTCCAAAATACTGAGGATTTAATGGCAAGATACCTACGACAATTTGTGTTTTACCTACAAGAAATTGCAATAGGTGGTAATTATTTGTTCAGATACAGAGAAAAAGCTATTAGCTATTGAAAGGGGATTATCAGACCCGTCCCATTTTCTTTATGGGAGTTCAGCTAAGCAGCGTAGTAGTCAACACAGCAAGGAATCACATCACGACATGTGGTAGGAAAAAAGGAGCAACTTAATTACACTCACTCCTCTCTCTAGAAAATGTACTTCATGACCTTTATTATGTCTTCTGCACATGCCTCAATTCAGATGAAAAGTATGAGTTAGTATAAACATCATATTTGTGCAGCATATTTATGATGGCACTGATTTTGACTTGCAAGTCACATTGTACATCTTACAGACTGAGACTTGGCAGGGTTGAATTTCCCCTGTAAATGACTATATCTCCTTGGGCAACACTGAAGGAGCTAAAGCTGAGTCCAGAAATCCAAGGGCGCAATAGCCATTTCAAACAAAGATGTGTAACACTCATAGATCAACTTATAAAATAATCTTGGTGAACTTCCTTTGAAATACTCATGACTAAAGGATGCAAGCAAGCTCACTTGCACCAGCCTGAGCTGTAAAGAGCAAACAAATATAACAAGCTGTGAAAGGATCAACTCCAAATGTCACAGCTTTACACCAAGGACTTGAGCAGAACACGACAACAATCCAGAAAATTGAGTTTGTTGCTTGCTGTAACACAATTTTTCTGTCAGAGAGTGAACTGTTCTGCACTTCCCAACATACTACGTTTTGGTTTGTGTGTCTTTACAGTATCTTCCAGGTATACATGTTGTTCCTCTTGAGTTTTGTTTTCTTTCTGAGGACACAGTGAGCCAGGCATTTGGCAGCAAGTCATAGTTCAAGTTTGAGGAAAAGGTCAGGTAGGGTTATGAAAGTCTGTAAATGGTTGCCCCAGAAGTAAACAGTTCTCCCTTTTTACCATGACTGTAGTGTTTACGCGTATTTCTTTTCCTAGAAAGAAACTGTATTTTATATTAAAGATGTTTTTCAGTCATCTTATAGGCTCAGGCACATTTTTAATGCCCGTGAGCTAGGCAAGCATATACTAGGAAAAATTAAAAATAAACCATTGCAGTCAGTCCAGCTAGAACTGTGATGATTTTTCTAAAGAATACTCAGATGACTCTATGTGTACACATATAGCTATATATGACTTGTTAGTGTCTCATTATATACTGAGTCAATATACACTTGCTAGTGTCTCAACAATATACTGGGCTGTTTAGAGACTTCTTTTCAATCCCAGTTGCCTGGGAACATTTGTGTTTGTCTGCACTGACTGTGGCAAACAACCTTCATACCCATTAGTCATGAAAAGTAAATAACTAACTTAACTCAGGCAATAAATCCAAATAATCAGTAACGGCAGCAGGTGATAAATGTCAGCAAAACTGATATTATATTAGATACGAGTTACTGAGTAACACTAATGTTCAATGAATCTGGTCCAGAGGTCTGATGGGAACAGCTGGCATGAGGCAAAAGCGCACGCACTTGTTTTCATCTCTTGGTTTTTAAAACATGTAGAAATGAGGAAAAGTACATTGACTAACGCTTAAATACTTGGATATCACCCGAACCAGCTGCAAAACTGTACCACAGAAACTATGCAGCCTTCGAGCATGTCTATGCCATATCCATACCAGGTTTAGCTGCACTTATGACTGTGGCTGCAGGCACAATCCACTGCAGCTCTCAGGGCTCCCAGTTAACTGTTGTCTCCCACTGCGGCTGTTCTCTCCCACGTTCACATCTTCAGATGCACACAAACAGGATTTATGCTCCAGTACTCCTGAAAATCTATTGGGCTTTTGCGTCTGAATTGTTTACTTTAAAAAATGCAACCTCTAATCACATCACTGCCTTAAACTAACAGAAGAAAAATGCAACTACCTTATGCACTAGTGTAAAACCAACGGCTCTGTCTTCTCAGTGATCTTCATGACCCACTCAACTTTTCCAATGTCATCTCTTTGGGATAAATTATTCACAAACCCCACCGCACTTTATTACAGAGTTCATCCTGCTGTCGAGCTCTTCGAGCCCTTTATTGAGGCTGAGTGACCAAACACTGGCTGCACATCCATACATTGACCTTAAATCACCACTGTCTTATGTCACTGCTTGTGATGATGCAAAGTAGCTGTTTGCCATTACTGAATCTGATAGCTATTTTA
Organism: Corapipo altera; assembly: GCF_003945725.1. Classification (NCBI taxonomy): domain Eukaryota; kingdom Metazoa; phylum Chordata; class Aves; order Passeriformes; family Pipridae; genus Corapipo; species Corapipo altera. Next base: position 5,832,730 of record NW_020884888.1, read on the forward strand.
AACTGTTTTTTCACTGGCAACATTACTACTCACAGAGCAAAAGAGCAACTCAGCCTTTATCCCTGCAGCATTTTCCTCTTTTTATAATCTTTAAGCCTTCTCTAACCCCTGTATTTCTTGTCTCAGCAGTTCCTGTGGGAAATATCAGAGATCTGGAGCCAGATAACACGAGCAAATAGACTTTCTGAACACTGTTCAGTCCATTAGACAGGTCACCATGGGTCTCCTTGCAGTCGGTCTCACACTTCTCCTGGAATGGCGAGATCTGTAGGGCAGGGATGCAGGGGATCCCAGAAGGGAGGATGGATGAGAGAGATCAAACCACAGTAACAGGTGAGCATTGCTGTCTTCTGAAGTGAGGCTGGGATCTGAAGATGCTGAAAAACTGTTGGCCAAAGCTCCCACCTCCAGCATGGAGAAACAACGATTGGTGCTTCATGGGAAGGTTTGAGAGCCTTTTTAGGGTCAGTAGCACAATATTTCATCTTAATCTAGATTTGCACAAAACTCTGAAGCACAAATTTCATGCAGCCTCACGCAGTTGGTGGCCCCAGAAGCAGCTCTGTGCAATGAGATGTGCAGAGGAGCTGCATCTTGCTATGTCCCTGCCTGTGAGTTTCAAACCTTTCACTGAATGCTTTGTGTTAATCATTCGTTACATTACAAAAATATCATATTATGTTCTCTTTATTGTGTTATTTGTTGATACTGTACATGTCTTTCTTAGCTTTCCAAGACTGAAAGACCACCTGGGATGCTGTAGAGTATTTGACCTGCAGTTCCTGCTCCAGAACATTTTCATTGCAGGTCTCATGCCATATCTGCTATGGGGATATCTCTCTAAAGGTCTTTATCGTGTCTCATTAATGCAAGCATCACTAACTGAAATGACCATTTTTTTTCCAGTCATTCCCATGGACAAATGCAGAGAAATAGTGTGAACCTATGGCTTTCTAGCCACCCAGTTATGGTACTTCTCTAAGGGAATTTCACTGGGTTTCTCATCTTAAAAATAAATAATGGAAACCACCAAGACTCCTGGGAGGAATCTAACCTACTGCATCTTGTCTTTTATTATTTGTATTTGTGTAATTGTAACTTTCAGCTGTTACGTATTCAATGTTAAAAAGCTCCCTGCCACCAAAATAATTTCCATTTTCTTGTTTAAAGACTATGATAGACATACTTTTTCATTTTCAATTTCATTACCTAAATAGATTGAATTCTTAAATTGTTTCTTGTCCCACAAGTTTTCCAGCCCTTGAATAATTGTTGGGGCCTGTCTGCATTTTGTCTAATTTTTCAAGTTGACTTTGAAAAGTAGACTTTCAGAAAAAGTCAGAGATTCAGAAGTTGACTTAGTATTGGTAGCAATATCTCTACCTGCTTCCTAGTGCTCTGCTTATATATGCCAAGATTCCTTCTGTTGATACAACCTGCTGTATCTCATTCATTGAGCTGCTTACCAGAGTCCCTAAGTAGCTACTCCTTTCTGAAACACCTTCCATTAAAGGCAACATCCACTCTTGGTTCCTTGGTTGATTGAAATATATGTAGTTCATCAAGAAATATGGATACCTTAGTAAAACAAGCTTGGATTTAATAATGTTTTTCTGTCGTTTGACAGTTTCTCCAGATTTGAATTCTCTGTTTCTCCAATTAATTGAAAGATAACAAATAATATTGGGCTGAAACATTTTACTGTCTCTCTCTGCTTTAGACAGTGGCAGATTTCAAAAGCTACTATGAATGGTGAGTTACCAAGCACTCTTTTCTGATCCATTTATATATACCAAATTGTCTGATTCTAAAGCAATTCTTGGTGGAACTGGTGCCCAGAGACTGACTTGGACACCTGTCCACACCACCTGACAGGCTCCTGCTGCTGTTCTATCAGCTGAGCATTTTAAACAGCCTCTCAGACACTGAAAAACACAATTTAGTTTTCTGCAGGGACAGTTCCAGATGATGAGATAGCTCCTAAGAGCATCAGAGAAGGAATGGCTTGCTCACCTTCCCAAAGGAAAACTCAGTGGCCATTTGGCTGGGCACCAGTTCACTCAGTCCTCCCTAGGACTTCTCGCTTCTCCTTAAGGTAGCCGGTTGCATGTTCAGTCTCCTGGTCCCATTGGGACCGTAGCAGTAATGTAAAAACTTTAAAATAGCCTTTCTGAGAGCGAGCATCAGTCAGGTCTTCCTAAACAAATGCATCCTTTTAAAATGAAATGTACTTCTATAGAAAAAGCTAATCTAACTAGAGCAAAACATTTATGAGAATTAGATTTTTTTTTTAAAAAAATTATGTAACTGATACAAATTATATAACTTCCATACCTCTCAGAAGTCAGTACAATTATATTAGAATTGCAGTGTAATATTTTGGCAAAGTCCCATTTCAATCTTACCGCCTCCATGTATCTGACACAAGTATGGAAATCGCCACACGTTCCCCAGACCAACAGCAAATCCGATACAGCTTAAAATATACTGGAACTTATTGTCCCACTTGGGTCTGCCATCTTCTTTAGGGACTTCAGGTGTTGCTGATAAATCTTTTGACATTTTAATGAAATATCCTTGGCTCCTTAGCCCCTTTCCCTATAAGATGCTTTTGAAGATGCTTCAAAACCTGTCTATCCTACAGGTTTTATGTAGGGTGACAGGAGGATCCTGGAAGAGAGGTGGAGCTCTCTTTTTATCTGATACAAAGGAATGTGTCATTGCCAAGGCTGGAGTTTAAAGACAAAACCAGGAATTGTTATTATATAGTTACCACTCTTGCGTTTTTTTGCAGCTCCTTCTGTAGTTAGAGAGCTTGGGAATATGTTGTTAATGGGTAACTTGGGATCAAACAGGTTTTTATTTTCTGTTCTCCTTCTGTTCTTAGAATCTGTCAGAGAAGTGTGACACTGAATATAATTAAAAAGAAACCTTTACAACAGACTAATTAAAACTGTAAAATACTGGTAAAAATCTGTGAATAAAATGTTGCCATTTCCTTTACTAGTTTGCTAATAGAAGTAAATGAATGAAGGCACCTTTGCAAATTCAAAAAGTCAATTAGGGAGAAAAGCAAGAAAAATTAGACCTTGCATGTTCAGACATAAGAATTTGGTTCATTTTTACAGTAGCTGCTAGAAGTTTCACTTCCCACTTCTCAATGAGTCCCCATTGACTACTTTTATTGTTCATTAAATAGTTATTCACGAATGCAAGAGCTGAATACTTTTCTTCAATTGAAAGTATGTGAGAATATTTTTCTGTTTTCTTTCAGTTATACCAAAATTTTGATAGTTTGCAAGCTGAATCAGTTCATTCCACACTAAACAGAGCAGCCAGTCTGCTTGCTTTGTTCAGTAAATCAACACTTTGTGGCTGGATTACCCTCCTGAAATGGGAAGAGTATCTAAGTGAAGGTGAATTGTTTCCTCCAAAATAAAAGCCCTGCTCTGCAGCTAAGCACAAAATATGGCCAGGTTGCAGATTATGCAACCAGAAGCCAGTTTCAGATCTAGGCTACACGAGTCTTCCCAGGCTGATACAGCTCATTCTGCTTGCAGCTCTGCAAATATCCAGATCCATAGATGGAGCAACTCAACTTACCAGTCTCTTATCAAGATTGTCTCACAGGCCACACGAGTCTGTGTATGCAGTGAGGCTTGGTAGCACTTACACAGCATCAGTGCTGCCATGGCACCCACCACCATCGCCCTGGCCACTGCTGTACTTCCAGTCAGGAATGTGCCTCATGCTGTACTTGGGCCCTTCTAGCAAAATGCTGAATTCCACACCTGACACCTGCAGCCAGACACTTAAACTCAGTTTTATCCGTTTGTGGTGGCTAACCTTTTTATCAGCAGAAAAATCTGACAAAAAATGTTTTTCCCATTAAATAATATCTTTCAATAGTTTAAATAATTACTCGCATTCAAGTAACTAAAAAAAAGGAAATTGGAATGGAAATTATTTTGATCATTCAAATCCTCTGAAACAGGTTGCCCAGAGAAGTTGTGGATGCCCTATTCCTGAAACTGTTCAAGGCCAAGCTGGAGGGGGTTTGGAGCAACCTGGTCTAGTGGAAGGTGTTCCTGCCTGTGGCAGAGGGGTGGAAGTGGATGATTTTAAGGTCTCTTCCAAACTAAACCATTGGTTGTATGATTCCATAAAGTACACATGCAATGTCTCTTACTTTACTCTCTATTTAGAACAGATATACTACTCTAAAGATACATTCTATAGTAAATATACCTGAAGTATACCTATTTCTTTTAAGAGTGTTTCGATTATAATCTGTGTCAGGGTGTAAATTGGATCCATTCTTGTTTTAGAATGTGGGTATAGGGATTGCTGCAAGGGATTGCTGCAAATGTGTTGCAGCAATGTGTTACATGGACAGCTGGATGAAAAGGACCACCTGGTAACAGGGGACATGTATACTCTCTGCTTCTGGCACTCAGCCCATGTGCTCAACAGTGCCCCTTTCTGTCTCAGGTGGCCATATGAGGAGTGGGACTTCTCACTGAGCTCCTCTGAGCCACATGGAAGTAAGAAGCTTGAAATAGTTGTAAGGTAAGTGTGCCTGTGTGTGTGTGCTTGTGTGTGTACATGAACCAGAGCCACCCACCTTGATTGTGACAGATGAGGGCAAGAACCTTTGCACCATTTGGGTACCGTGGCTCTCCCATCAGCCTGGACCTCCCAGGCAAGTGGTCCCTTGCTCAGGGATGCCAGAGAAGGCAGATTTTGCTGTTTCCTGAACTGCTGCTGCCCTATGGCAAGTTTCCCTCTGCTGTCGTCAGCAGAAGCATCACTATCTGCTGGGAACTTGAAAGTAATTTATAAAATACATAGAATTCTAAACAAATCAAGGTGTCATTCTCATACTTAGAAATGTTTTTATTAAATATTTTAAACTTCTGTATGAGACAAATAATATTGGTGGCTTTGTGCAACACAGTGGCATGTAAAACAAAAACAATTTAATGTGCAAGAGAATACAGTATTAAGTTACCCCTCATATTAGCCACTGACCAGAATGACTGCACATGGAAGAGTCACTTAGAGAATTGCAAGCACAGTGCTTCCCCAAGCAGAGGTTATGAAAGCCCGTTTCAAACAATCTGGCTTCAAAACCAGAAGGAGGACAAACTATTTGGTCTGGTGACCCAATCACTTACAAATGTCACCATTTGCTTCCAGGACATCAACTCTTCACAGTGCATTGCATTGCTAAGTAAATGTTTACCTGGAAACAACACAGTTACCCTTTTATGAAAACTCCCGATTCTTAAAATTTTTTTCTTTTACTTTCCTCACTGTCAAAGCTTCCTTCCACATTTTAAAAAGTGGATTTATGATGAATACTTCAAGTTTCCATTAATGGAAATCTCAGATGTAGCAATAAGGCCTGCACGGTCATTTTTTTTCTCACAGCGATTTCTGATGGCTTTGTAGATGGCAAAAGTAGGGATGGTCAAACTAGGCACTCCGGCAAGGACCACAATAACAGCATACACCCAAGGGGGATATTCGAGCTTCTTCGTTTTGGGGAACTCCTCCTGAAAGAGCAAACAATCAAGATGTAGAAAGTTGTGAAGAGTAAATACATGGGACACATTCAATAATTCGCATTCAATAATTCAATGGAACAACAATGTAATTGGAACAGTAGCTGGCCACAATGGCACAACAATTTGCCAATTCCACAGCAGCTTTCAGATCAAGGGTTTCCAGTCTCAGCTGTTTTGGAACTATTTTTACCTAAAATTGATGGAAAGAAGATGACATGAAGGAAGCAAGTTTGATGGTCAAACAGCCTTTGGGTGGGAAGGCTGAAATCAAAGGGTGAAGGAGAGTTGAAACTTTATTAAGAAGGAAGTGAGGTTGTCAAGGAGGAGAGACGAAAGCATTCCCATTTCCCCATCTTCTTTTCTCTCCCTTTCTGTGTCTGCCCTAAGAAAATTAAAATTATCTTTACAAATTAAGTGTGCGGCATGACTGTTTCTGCTTTGAAGATGGTGACTGGTATAAGGTCATAGAACAGAAAGCAGAGCTAGACAGGCAGAGAAAAGGTGGGTTGACCAAGACAATGATGGGACTCACATTTTTTCTAATACTCCTTTCTCTGTACCACATACAGCTTTTTGTTTTGCAAGGGAAGGAAAGGAAAAGTAGGTAACTTATTGCTGCAATCATAAGCTAAATCAAATGAAAACATTTGGAAGAGGAAAGGAGATATCTGAATATTCATATTAATTTCTTCTGTCAGTGATGAGTAACCAGCACTACTGCTGTTCTGTGATTTTAAATGCAAGCAGAAAGAAATGCCATATCAAAGGCTTCAAAAATTTGGTCCTTTGTCAACGTGGAAAGGTTGTGACATTTCCAGATCTTCTATAATCCCTGCTGGGGAACTGATATCTGTTTCAGACCTGCATGAAAACTGGACAAGTGTTTTGGTTTTATCCGCTTCGGAAAAGCTATTCAGGTATCATTATATATCAGTTGCAGGTATTACAGCTGAATTTAGGACTTATTTTTCTAAGTGTTATTTTTTAATATTACTTTTTCTCATAGTATGTTTCAATTAGAAAAGTGTTTCAGGTGGGAGATGAATATATCTGATCAAGACTTTTACATTAAAGAAGAATACATAATTATTAAAAACTATTTTGGTTTATATACTTACATAGTTAGGGTCCCAAACACTGTAAAACAGTTCTTTGCTGACATTCACCACAAGATAAAAGATGAAGATAACTAACATAATGAGAGGACTAATTAGTCTCCAGGTAATCTGCCAGAAAATATTGGGCTTGTGTCCAGTCATGAACTCAATATCCCTGTTAAACCTAGAAACAAAAACAGGAAGTTCAGGACTGTAAAAACTGGTGAGGATCAAAGAGTGCCTGCTCATAAACAGAAAAGTCCAAACTACCCCTAGCTGTGTGTCAGGGATTGAAATGGTTAATGATTTATGCATTCTAGGAGACTCTTGCAGAATTTTGACTTTTGCATTATACCTCGGATGGATAGTTGGGCCTGTCCCTCCCTCCAGTGAAGAACCAAGTTTGCAGGCTTTTGACTGTTGCATTATACCTCTGATGGCCCATCAAAGCCTATCCCTTCCTCTGCCAATCTAAAAAGGCAGGAACCAGACCAGACACAAAAAAACCCCTCTGCACAGGGCCCAGGGATAGGTTGAAGGCTCGAGGCATGGCCCGTGACGCTAACCATGGATATAATAACTCATAACTTTTTGGACTGTGGGGGCTTCCCTCCTTCACCCCCAGCAGATCAAGGCCACCACTTCAACTGACAGACATGGAAGCTGCAACTACCAAGTTTCATCACTGGACCCCATGGGCGGTGACTATATACATCTGTCCATTCTCAGCTTTTCTTTCCCTTACTCTCCCTTAGCCTTATCCTGTCTTTCCTGTCTCTCCCTTATGTATTTCCCCCCAGGGGTTATCCCTATGATATATAATATAGATGACAACACCCAAAATGCTAACATACCTGTTAAAACAAAATTGTTAAAATAAACCCTACCTATATATGTTTTCAGACACCGATTATTCAGTGTCATTTCACTCTAATCCACCTCAAGGGAATTATTGATAAGAACCTGGGTTACTCCCCTCCCCTTTTTCTGGGGCGGGTCGTAACACTGTGCTTCCCAGGACTTTGCTAATGTCAATGCGAAACTGGAATTGTCAACAACATCAGGAGTTAAATCTGAGTAGTTCAATTTAAGCACATATAATTACAAGTCAGGAAAATTATTTTGGGAAATGTACTATCTTCTAGAAGTCTGTGAGGCATATGCAAAATAGTTTCAACAGGTAAGAGTCAATGCAGATGAACTTTCCCTAAAACATATTGTTGTATTGCTTCACAACTTCTTGGTAAGTGTCTCGTTGCTGTATAAATTAAAAGGAATGACACAATATTAAAAAAGAACAAAAGCATATTGAGTAATTTTACTAATTAGATTCTGTACATAATATTAGCTTAATTTGGATTTCTACCAGTTTTCTCAGGTTGAGTACTGAAACAATATTTAACTTCCCACATTATCAAGAACATCTAAAAATGTATTATTTGGACTATTCAAAGAATGTGCAGTGGACAATGGGGAAAAATACTTCTACAAGAAGAAACAATTCCTGCATTGAGAGTGATACTATCTGCATCAGTCCTGCACCAATTTATGACTTCCCCATAAGATGCAACACCTTGTGCACACACTTCTTAAAAAGTAGTTAGTTTGGAAGTTTGGGGTTCTACTCTTAGTCCTCTTGTCTGGCTTTCCCGTGTATCTTGTGGGGATAAGCCTGAGGGGGCTATTCACTTGGTCCTTCAGCTATGAACAACACACTGAATTCAGCAAAGCCTCAAATAAATTTGTTTCATCTTTTCATCCCTAACTTCTTAGATCTAGGTATCCTAAAATGATATGGAGCCCCACATCCCGACTTCAGGGCATGTCCAGGTGTAGTTCCTGTGAGTGCCATGGATAACACACGTTATCCTTCAAGCAAGAGATCTATCTTTTTACCAATGCCCCTTTCTCAGAAAAAGGTCACAGAAACTCATCTGGAGCATTTCTGGGCAGCTCCAATAAGCTCTGTTCTCAAAGAGGGCTACAGTGATGTGTACTGGCCAGGAACATTAAAGTTTGGTGTGAAGCTCTGTTCTGAATGAACCCCCACCCCTTTTTAAAGTCAGCCTACATTTGTGTCCTGGGAATAGTTTTAATTTTACTTTGTAAAGTGTTCTGAGATCTTAAAGGTAAGGAAAAGTGGTCAACACAGACTTTTCTGTCCTTAACAAATTAAAATAAGCCTTCTTTCTCAAGGATACTCTGTCTAATTTATCCAAGCTGATTCATGCCGACTCAGGTAATATAAATCTTTAAGTATGGGAAGACTGACCACAAGGGCATTCACCCCATTGCCAGGAGTGAATCACCTATGGGTGATTGAATTCCCCGTGCCCTTTTTCATATTTCTTACATATTAATTATAAACATAAAGATGTTGAAATTTGATTTATTACATCTCTGGAAAGTTAAGAGGATAATTACTCACTGCTACAACTGATAAAGTCCTGAGTCTATCAGCTAAGAATGTAGTCTTGGATTTGCATCCTGCTGTAAAACAGTATCTGCAGCCTGTATTGGACAGTATCATTTAGCATTCGCTGTAAACACTCATGGGATATACCTCTGTTTTAAACTTTGAGCTCAGTGCACTTGTACTTTGTTTCTGCTAACTAAATATTTAATATAATTATCCTGAAGAAGAGTTATTGTAAATATCACCATATTTAAAATGTAAGTGAGCTACAGCAGCTCTTATGTAACTTGCAAACACCCACATTCTGATGCCTACTTTAAATATAAATTATTTGCACTCATATTATTACACTCTAGTGCACTTATTAATGCCTAATATTTTCTTACAATATCTTAGTCATATGTTTATTTGAGCTGGTTGCTAAAGAGCATTATTTATTATAATGTATTAATAAAGTGGAGAAGTTTCTGGTACAAATTCCTAATTAATATTTTTTCTTTTTGTTGAGAACTATTTAACAAAGCTAAAACATATAAGAAAGCCTAAACTACAGTTGCATTATCTCAGTGATTTCTATAACAGAAATGCTATGCACGGAGATGCAGCAAGACTGTAGTTATGCAACTAATCACTTTATACACTGCTATCTAATAATGTTTAAGCTGTATTTCATACCTGTCTATTCCATAAATGTAGACGACTGCAAACATCTCACAAAATGCAATTATCAGCAAGGGAATAGAGCCAGCATAACCGTCAAATAGAGTCAGCCAGTAATTACCAGAATTCAGCACAAAAATAAAAGCTATCAAATAACACACCAAACAAATGAGACCTGTGGGGAAAAAAAACAAAACAACAAAACAACAGGATACTTAGGCAAAGAAAGTAAAAGCAAAAAGAAAATAACAACAACAACAATAATAATAATAATGTATTTTCCCAGTAATTATAAAGTTTAATAAGTAATTCTTGCAGCCTGAAGGTCACCACTTTATTTTTTAATGGCACTCTGAGAAGGCCTGCTTCTATGCAGGTAAAATGGCAAAACTGTCCTAACATTGCACAGGTGGGAGATGCTACAAACAGAAGGGGAGAAAGCTGAGGAGGGACAACAGGTCTTCTTCCTCCTTCTTGGTGGGACACTGTTGCTCTGAGAGAAAACCTGCCCGGGTGAAGGACTCCAGCTTCCCAATGGAGGAGATGGACAGTCATCATGAGCAAGCTGATGGGCAAGCCAAAGGGCGAACAGCTGCCTGCAGGCTCAAAAGGAACCTCTCAGGAGCTGCCCCACTGGGGGACATGAGAAAGTCTTCAGTAGGTTGTCTGGGTGTCTTAGGACCATTCCAGATCAGAAAGTAGATGGGTGGTGAGTTGTTTTTTCAGCATAAAAGCTGTTCCCTGGGGAAGTCACTTGTCTTTAAAAGGCACTTACCAGTAACAACTTCCTTAGGCACTCTGGAGGGTATAATCTTAAGATCTTGTAAAGGTACAAGCACACCTTCTATATTTCCAAACATAGATGACAAACCCAAGCAGAAAAGCATGATGAAGAAGAGAATGGACCACAAAGGTGAGATGGGCATTTTGGTGATAGCTTCAGTGAAGACAATAAAGGCTAAGCCAGTTCCTTCAGCTCCCTGTGGAAGATTGAAGCTCCTTAACATCATGCAGCACTTAAATTTTTATTGGCATTCATTAGACTTGATGTATGCTACACATACCGTAGTACTTACACTTTTTGTTTCCACAAAGACCTCCTAATGCAGGGATATATTTACTGTAATATAATACAAAATCTATTTAATATTCTTTTTTATGGAATTTCATGGACATCTATTTTCATCTGTAACTCACCACCTTTTTAACCTCTCTCTGGGTGTCTCTTCCCCAGTCATCTTGTCCCACCACAGCTGTAACCAGCTAGTTTCAGAGAAAGACCTGCTGCTATTTTGCCAGCTACCTGAGGCCAGCCTAGAACACTGTGACAGACCATCGATACTTTTCAGGAGAATTAAATAGTTTATCTCTTCACAAGAAAAAGGGGGCAAACAAAAGTAATTCTTCAGTCCAAGAGCATTCCAAGCCAACTGTAATCCATCAGCAGAAATATAAAAAACCCCAATAACCTCAGAAAAAAAAACATTTTGCAATTAAATAATTACTACGCATTCATACCATATTTAAGGTATCAATATGAGTTGGGTGTTAAACTTACATCATTCAGGAAAGTTTCCAGATCACAGGTTTCAAACTTCAGGCTTGCAAAAGTTGCCGGATCAGTCATGTTACACAGCTGCTGCATTTGTTCAAAATTATCTTGGGTTACATTACCTTCTGGCAAATCAAATGCATTCATCAGAGTAAGAATATTTCTGAAAAAGTGAAATGCAAGTAATTTGAAATTATTTATTTTTAAACATCCTCATTTTCATCATCAAGCAAGTTACTAAGAGCACATTATCAAGGTCAGATTTTGAAATTCCAGTAGATGTGCACATGCAAGTCTTTCTTTCTTCTTCCAAGGTAAGTCTGATGCTGTCTTTCATGGTAAAGATGATTACTAAATGGATGGACACTCTAGGAACCTGTGCAGGAATTAGGTGTCTATCTTTACATTGCAGACTGGGCACCAGTTCCCAGACTGGGCAGCTTCTGGGAATGTCTAAGTTGTCCGCAGTTACAAATCATGCACTTTTGTAGTTGAATGTGGAGGGTCTAGACTGGAACCCACATAGTCTTACAATTCCGGTTAGAAAAGAGTCTGGTTGCCCTGGTAAAATGAGGTAATTCTGATGAGACCTACGCATTTAAGCTTAGAGGAAACCTAAATACAGAGCTGACACAGGCCCCAGGGAATATTTCTTTCATGCCATATGTCAGCATGGGGAATAATGTCAATTATAGTTCCTTATGCAACATTTAAGTAGGAGATCAGGTGGCTCAAACAATTATCGCTTTCTAAGGGATTTATTCCATGATTCAAAATTTGTTAAGTAATGAGTAGTTCCAATACCATATGGGTCAAGCCCTACAATAATTCAGAAATGATAAATCCATTATAACCAGGTTAACAGAGCTGACTCAGCCAAACAAACACCTGCATATTCTGAGGGGGCTTTTTCTAATAACTTACGTGTCAAAACAGTCATCATATCTTTCTGTGGCTCTGAATCCAATGATGGAGTATATGACAGTTGCTGCATAGATGGAAGTGAAACCGTTGATCACTGAGACAATCACAGCATCTTTCTCACAGTTATTGCTGCAATTCAAAGAAAAAAAACCAATGGATTTCAAACACATTCCCAAACCAAATACTAAAACTGGCTACTAAGACTAAGAAAAGAGTAGCCTATGGACGCACAGGTACATCAGTGTACCTTCTAAGAGCAGACAAGTACTGCTGTTAAAGATAGATTTAGTAAATTAAAAATTGGTGTTTTAAACAATTTAATAGCTATGGCTTTGGGGTTTGGTTTTTTTTTTTTTTGGTGGTTTTTTACCCTTCAAATAATCCTATTCATAAGGAATAACTGCCTGAGTTGTTTTCATATCTGAGTCACAGGATGTAAAGTATGAGAGGCAAAAGAATATGTCTCCTCCTTTTCAAACTTGGCATGCATGTGTGCAGACACATATTGCCATGGGCTGTATCTGCATTGCTAGTGTATTCTGCTGCAAGGTGAAAGACTTGGATTTGAATTAGATAGCCAAAAAGGAAAAGTGAATGAAAGTTTCCATAGCACTTAGATATGGTGAAATTGCAGTAGCCAAGAGCACTTGGGACAGTATTGTTTGACTGTTGAACAAAAGATGGTTCAAAATATCCTGAAGTTTTGGAAACACAGTGGAACTATATGCTGATAAGGTTGGACAGAAAAGCTGCTTGTAGAAACTTCTCTGCTGCAGGTACTTCTTGCCAGCATGTCTGTGCTAAGACAAAAATTGCGGAGCTAGAAACAGACCTTCGTCTGAGGGACAAGATAAAACATCAACATTAAGTTAGTTTATGGTTTTATGAGAAGACTGTAAAACTGTAGATACTTTATTCCTTCTGGACAAAATAGGACTATTGAAATTAACTTGATGTTGTCTTATTTAATTTTCTGAACACCTTCAAGGTGTTCAGGACAAGCCTGTCCAGCCAAGACCTGTCACACTCTGTCCTTTACCCATTTATAGCATTGCAAATAGGTTTTTACCGGGTGTAGGGCATTGAATGAAAATTTCCTGCTGTAGTCTCATGTCTATTTTTGAATTGTAACATGAGAGTCTCAATGACAGACTTGATAAAAGCATTTATTCCTTTTAGAGAAAATAAGATGCTCAAGCTCCTTCTCATTATGAATTAGTGAATCCTTGATGGCATCGAAACCTTTTAGTATTTTCTGAGATTTTTATACTCCCAAACCACTGACACCCGGTCCAGCTGGTGCTAGACTGCAAGTGGTCCAACACCACAGTGTAACACTGTGAAATTTGCATGTTTTGGGGTTTTTTTTCCCTTACATTTCCTTGGGAGTATAATGACTTTCTGCAGTTTCCTCCTTAAGTCATGAATGATTGAGCATTGAAGAAGGATGGCCAGGTGCCAAACCCCTCTGTGTTGGTAAAGCAGGAGGACATTGTTCCTTTCCTTTGTGCCTTTTTGGAAAGATGAAGAACACTCTCAGTCCTGCTCCCCATGGTTGCGGGACACTGACTTGGACCTGAAGCAGGGCTTCATGCCTTGCACAGAGACTTTCAGGCACCAAAAATTCCAGATGATCTCTTCAAAAACATCTGAAATCAAGAGTGGAGGGAGGGAACTACTTTGGTAGCTGAAATTCTGCTGCGGTGTAATTGAACCCAAGCTAAAACTGAAACACAGATTTCTGAAAGCATGATCAAACCACATACCCAAAATATAATTCAGAGACATTTATCAAAAATATTAGGTTTAGAGAATGTCACACAGTTTGCCTTTCAAGAGGACAGACAGTGCTGAAGGAATAGCAGGCACCAAGAAGCATTGGTGGCTTCTCCAGTATTTTGTGAGACAGAGTGTAGAATATAGCACTGCATCATACTTTACAGGATGGGTCAGTCCCTGGATGATGGGAGTTCACACTACCTGGCCTCACTAATCATATATAAAGGCACTGAATTTGAATTTTGAAACTAGATATATCTTCTCATCTCAAAGCTAAGGATTTAAACTGTTCTGTGTGAGTTGCTTTGAAATGTGTGTACTATCATCCTACTCTGACAACACTGAGACCAAGGTCATCACCGTGCACTGAGCACTCCCACAGAGGAAACTTCTGCTCATCAGCTGGGGGTGGATAGTCAGTCCCCTTCTTTCTATCCTGCACCACTACATCTTTCTATAGGAAGTCAGCCAGCACTGGGACCTGAAGTCTTATCTCAGGAGAGTTAGGATCAGTCAGAGGAGATACATCTTACACATCTGAGGGGATGTTGTCCCAGTTCCAAGTAGCATAACAATAGGGCAAAAGTAGAGATGTTTCATTTGGAAGAATGAAATATTCATATAAAATTTGGCTTTTGCCTGGCTACTTACTGAACAGAGTTGTAACTGGAGAATGAAATGAGGCCTCCAAATGCCAGGGAGAAAGAATAAAACACCTGAGCACCCGCATCCAGCCATGTCAGTGGGTTCGCCAGCTCAGTGACCTGAAGCATCAGACATACAGCTTTAAGCATATCCAATATTGCTATTTAAACTGAGTATGAGACATTCAAAACAATCATTAAAACAAGAATATTAACCATGCAAAACTCACTGGATTTCAACAGGTACGTCAATACTTTTGTCAAACTTACCTTTTTCTTCCGAAAGAAAAACCTATCTGTAGTTTTTATACAAGTATTTTGAAAATTGATTAAAAAATTACTTTGCACAGCTGACAGCTGCCATGTCTGTTTTCAGAAAAGGTGTTTAATATTTAGCACTAATAATAATCATTCAGGGGTCTGCTCATGGAAAATGAAACCCCTTTTAATTTTGTTCAAAAACTGTTGTATAGTTAAACCATTCTTTTTGGTCTTTTGTCCATGTAGCCATTAGATTAGTTCTACTCCCAAATACAAGATTTATGCTTTAATTTTAGACCTGTTTGTAATTAGAATACAGGAAAAGAAATCAAGTTACATAATGGTAACCCAGTTTCTCTGTGATGACCCTTCAATTTTTTATAACAGATTTTGATGGAGGATGGAGAGTGAGAAAGATAGAGAGAAAATGTCTGTGTATATGTACACTTGTTCCATCCAATCCAAAGGGTTCGCCTCCCAGAATCAAGATTTTCAAGGTGTCTCAGGGATAGTTAAAAAAGCACCAGTGGAGAGAACTAATTTTCAGTTGGTTGTTAATTACAGAGAGAACTACATTGTGTTTCACTGATGGGCGAACCACGCAGCGACTTACATTAGGGGTGAAGAGATACACAATTCCATTGGTTGATCCTTTCAACGTCAAGCCACGGATTAGGAAAATGGTAAGCACAACATATGGAAGAGTTGAAGTTATATACACAGCCTGTACAAAAAGAATGTAAATAAAACACTCAAATAAAACAGAACATTTGAACAAAAATTGCATTGCAGGGAAGAGGAGAGTAAACAAGGTATGGTGATTAGCAATAAGGGCAAGTTTCAAGTGATTCACAATTAGCATATTATAGGAAGTGTTCAAATGAAACAGTATGTGTGGTATATTTTGACAACAAACATTTTTGCAGCAGTAGTGTTCTATTTAAGACAAGTTGTCTTTGTTGAAATTCAACTCAGGTCATTCAAAAGCAGTATCAAAAATATCTACACCCTGAGACCAGGCTGATGCAAGGATGCAAGGATGGACTCTTAGGGCTTTGCTGGGCAGCAGAACATTGGTCACTCTTTCAAGGAGATAATATTTAGGAGTAGCACAAACCCAAATAAATCTGTATATGTACATTTTGAAGAGAATGGCATAACAAAAAGAGAGTCCCTTGGTCCTGCATTAAAGATTAATATTAATGTTAAGGTTATAATACCTAAAGAATGTTTTACTAAGACCTGTAAGGACAAGGAAGACAAACTGTTCACATAAATCAATCAGATTCCATTTCATTCATCTTCTTTCTTCAAAAAGCAGTCCCAGTGATGGCACACAAAGTTTTAGATATGCTTTTACTCAAGAAACAGTTTCTACAGTATTATTAGGTCTGTATAAATAAGGAATCACAACAGCATGATTAATATAATCTCATAAAAGACCTCCAAAATAACTTACCTTTCCTGTTGTTTCGATGCCTCTGATTGTGCACACATACAGTACACCCCATGCACACGTCAAACACAGCAAAAGCCACCACTGTATACTGCCAGAATCCTCAATGGAAGTGGAGATATTTAATGTTTCTCTGTACCAGAAGTAATCTACAGGAGAGCTCTTAGCACACTCTTCTACATAATCTGTAACAACAAAATGGTCGTCATTCTGTATGTCTTTTATTTACTTGGAAAAAAGCAAGCTAAACGATAAATATCAGTGATCTAAATTGTATCGCCTAATGCCAACTAATTTGTTATTGGCAGATTTCAGATTTTTAGAGGCTGGTTTCATGGTAAAATGAGAGATTCAAAAGAGAATTGTTTAACAGGGATTTTAATAAGGCAGCTTTTCCTCTCCCACACCTCCTTTCTCTCCCATACCTCCTTCAGATCATCAATATTTTGTCTTTCTGTTTTGTGGGACATCCTTTAAGGTCTTGTTAGCTCAAGTTGGATTCTCAGCTCCCTGCAATGTGCTGACCTGTGCAATATTCTGCCCTGGTCTTCCCTTAAATGAGGATTTTCATACTTATTCTGGGAGGAGAGGAGCAAAGTGCTCTGAACAGCTGTTCACTGACCCACTGGAAAAACCTGCTTCATACAGTTTCATGCAGGGCTGACTATGGAAAACCAAGCAGTCTCCACGGAGCATATTGAGGGATACAGGTGTTTCATATGAATTATGCAACTCCTTTTTTTCTTTCCTTTTCAGTATGCTAATGGAGGGCTGTTGGTGAAGAGATGAATGAAACATATTGCCTAAATCTGGAAAATCATAGAATCATAGAATCAGCTGGGTTGGAAGGGACCTCCGAGATCATCAAGTCCAACCCTTGATCCACTACCGCTGTGGTTGCTAGACCATGGCAATAAGTGCCACATCCAGTCTTATCTTAAAAATCTGAATGCTTATGTTAGACTTCCACTTTGTGAATATTCTGTGTACGAATACATCTGTCACAATCAACCATGCAGCTTCATATAAAAAGTCAAAGTTTGTCTGAAAGATTAAAAGTTGATCTCATTTTATGCAATGCGAATTTTTACAAAACGCAAGCATCAAAATATCACAATGTGCCTGACAGGACTGCCATGCCTTACTGCTGTCTTACAGAAAGAGGTTAAATTAGGGTAATTGTTAGAAACAGAAGTATGTGCTGTGCAACAAAATACTATATTTCATAAAATATACCTGTTCTGTTTTCATTGAGAGGACAGTTATTCCAAGGCAGGGGCTCTTGGAAGGAGTTGAAGAAATACCACATCACACAGGCAATAATAGTATTATAATATAAACCCACCAGGAAGGAAACAAACATTGATGCTATGCCTGAAAAAAATAAAATCAGAATACAATGTAAATTTCAACAGTCTTGTCTTCAACACATATCAAAGTATATGGTATAAGCCTCAACCATTCCCTCCTCCCCTCCTCACCCTAATTCTATGGTTTATAGCCTTTCCTCTCTCCTCTCTTTATTTTGGATGTAGGTTTAATCACTGTGAATTTTTTACCTAAAGTTTGGACAAATGAGTCCTATGCAGATGTATATCCTAAAACTGCTCTGAGACTGAAGCTGACTCCCACTTAGGACTCAACATTGTGAGCAGACTGACTATCTACAGACACCACGCAGTCCTGTTCACAGTCTTGCCAGCTGATATTGAAGGAGTTTGGGATGCTGGGTACATGTAAAGCTCAGCTGACTTGGGATTTGCCTAAATGAGACCAGATAGTCTTCTTCTTCCACAATGTCACTGCAGAGTTTGCTCAGCTGACTTGAGATTTTGCCTAAATGAGACCCAATAGTCTTCTTCTTCCACAGTGTCACTGCAGAGTTCAGCAAAGGGGGTGTTGTATAGGATGGATGGCTGCCAGGACGAACAGTCTGTGACAAGGTGCAGGTATCTCTCCTTCTCCACTTGTTCCCAAGTAATCAGCCTCTGGTGACTTTTCTGGCAGACAGTAAATGCTAATGATTAGCTCCTGAGAACTCTTAGGTTCTAAATAAACTTGAAAAATTCCTGATGCAATGAATAATTTTCTTTTGTAACTGATTTACAGATGTAGGGGGTGACGAAACAATTCTAACTGTCCGTGTTTCTTCCCTTTCAAGTGTGTGGTTGAGGTTGGCAGGGATCTCTGGAGGTCATGTGGTGCAATCCTCTTCTCAAGCAGGGCCACATAGAGCTGGCTGCCCAGTACCATGTCCAGGTAGACTTCTAATATCTCTGAGGCTGGAGACCCCACAACATCCCTGGGCAACCTGTGCCAGTGTTTTCACATTCTCAAAGTGTTTCCTGATGTTCATGTGGCACCTTCTGTGTTTTCTGTGTAATGAGGTATCTGTATAATTTCTTATGTTGTGTGCATAATGCTGCTTCTACTACAGTACCATACTCAGAAGTCTGGTACAGATGTGAAGAAGTATTTTCTGCAAAATACTGCTTCTGTGGCTTCTGGTACCTCTCAGAATCAAGAAGGTAACATTAGATGGAGCAGAGGTCCACCAGATAAATATTCAACTATTATTTATCCACACAACAGCTACAGAATAGTTTTTGGCACACTTAACAGCCAATATCAATAACACGGAAAATATCTCTGAGGCCTGAAACGGGTCTGAAATTAAAGACATGTTTTAACTGGGCCTGTAGTACTTAGGAACACAGACACAAAACTGTCATGACTAGTTTGATCTATCAATGAAGAGTCAGCAAGAAGGGAAAAGTAATAAATCTTGGAATCTCTCATGGCATGCCAGAATAAAATCTTGAAGATTTGCTCCACAGATGATAATTTCAGAGATTTGTTCTTTCTCAGGTGGCTTTTTGTATCCTCATCAGACTTACCAACTCCTTTCAGGGTAGGGTGGATAGAGCTCCATACGCCCACACTGCCTTTCCTCAGCCTTTGACCAATGGCAAACTCAAGATGAAGCAGGGGGATACCCTCCAGGACTAGCAAAATCAGGAAAGGGATCATGAAGGCTCCTGGAATGGATAAGAAAAGTAATGATTCTGATCAGTGAAGTGCTACAACAAAACACAAACATCAGGTTTGTGAGATGTTGATATAGTGAGTTGTAAGCATCATTGCGGAAACCCTTCTCTGTTCTCTGAGCAATGTTTCTGCCTGATTGCCCAAGCAGGGGACTTCATTACATATGTGGTTTCAGGTAGGAAGTTTTATTCTTCCCAGGGGACAAACGTAAACAGAAATTATATAGTCTCAAGGTTAAACTTCGAAAAAGTTTATTGCAAGTGGAGGAAAGGTAATTACTTTCCTGGAATGACTTCCTTTTTTTTCTTTTACCTGCAAAATTGCTTTTATGTTTGATTAGAAGAGATCTAAGTACAGGGTTCAAACATTGTTGATTATGAGAAAGCTGGTTACTATAGGACAAGTATTTTAAATAACTTTTTCCTGAGAAGGAAAAAGCAGAGATAACGTAGAACACCATACTGGACTACCAAAGTGCAGAATCAAATGCTTGAATATAGCTATTAATAGAACTATGTATTGCATATGTATTATATATAGCTAATAATAGAATTATGGTTACCTGTCATTGCAAAATGTCTTTAACTTCACAATTTAAATAGGAGTAAAAAATCTGAATGCATTAAAGAAATCGCAGACCAGTGTGTGAATGGTTCAGGTCTGGGAATTTCCTGACTTCTTCCTCGTATATGCTATGAAAATCAAATAGCAATTTAAAGAGGAAATTTGGAGTATGAAAACCATGCCAGAAGCTGAAATTTACTTCCTGATGATTCCAGGGTAGCAAGAAAGCTGGGAAGCCATTAGCACACAGCACACCTTTTCCACTTTCTTCCGTTCCTATTTTTATGTCTGTGCAAGGACCGTCATGGAGTCCCTTCATCTGACTGCTCTGTCATAGATATGTTATGCTTGAAGACTTCTTCTATAAAGGTACCTTTGTAAGTATCTTGAGGCCTCAGGAAATGCCCTAAGGCTGACAGAGCACTCTTGGCCCTTCCACTGCAGAGGGTAGTTCAATTCTGAGAGTCTTGCAGTGAATTTTACCCACTGTGCTGTTGACAGGGAGAGTTACGGTGTAGGGACTGTGCTGTTGCTGAACCTTGCTGTCTTGGAGAATAAGCCATGATGTCTACCCAGACTGGTAGAACTGTGTGAGCGGAGGTGTACTTTGCAGTTAAGGTTTGCAAGAAAGTCTCAAGCGCGAGAAAAATGAAGCCCAAATCAGAATATCAATCTGCCTGCTGTCTACTGAAAGCAAAAAGTTCAGACTACCTTTGAACGCTTTCTAATGCTGTGTTGGAAATGGTCTGATCTTTTCCCCCTTCTGCTAACAGAGATAGCAGCTATCAAAACATATTTTCTTTGAAAGCTATGATAAGAAACAAGTGGTTGTAGCTTGAATAGAATACAAAGGCTGTGTATTTCTTTACTCAACAAGATCTTTCACTAGGGAGATAATTTCTAATCAAGTCCTTAAGTGATCTTACTGTGACCTGATAAAAAAAAAAAAGTGACATCTCTCCATGAGGAGCACGTTACCAGAACTAACTGAAAATCCATTCTTAAGTTCCAAGAGATTATCTGAAATTACTAGAAGTTGAGTTTCAAAGGGTGACAAGGACTTATCCTCAGTGCAAATAAGGAGTATTTGAATAAGGTAGCTGTACAGATCCATCTTCTGGACTTAACTATTACTATTGCCAAAGAAGGGCTTCACCAGAGAGAAGTGAAATTGTGGTATGGCAGAGACCTATATGGCATCCAAAAGGGCAGGTAAAAGAAAAAGATCCAGATGAAGTAGTCATACAAACTCTTTAGGGAGTCTTTTAGAGAGAGAATGCTCTGGAACTTAAAAATGCTGGTATAAACACAATGATCATGTCCTTCTCTCATCTTACCCTCAGGAGAGCTCCTGGTCAGAGTGTGACAGGAAGGAAACTGTGTACCAGCCTAACATGGGGTTGGAGAACATGATGTATTTATGGCTGCCTGTAGTTCCTCACATTGACAAGTAACTTTGTCTTCGGAAAAGACCAGACATTCTGTGTATGGAGGTTGTCCTACCATGTAGGAAAGAAGCCATCAGGATTTAAGGGGGTGAAACACAACAGTGAGGGGGCACTCATTGCAAAAATCCTGATTTCTATGAAAGCAAGAATAAAACAGTTAGGAGAAGTGTTATTCAGAGAAAGAGGGTACAGTATTAGTAGTGAACAAACTATTTGAAGCCAAATCTACATGCACTGCTTATCTAACCAGATGAAGAGGGGCCTTCAGGTCCATACCAGAGCATGTTTCAGCACAGCTAAGCTAGTCCATAGAGACAAAACAGGACAAACCTTTAGAAACTGAAAGGACAGAGTGAGTTAGTTCCTTGCAGTGACTGAGTGTGACACAGTTTCAATGAGTCCCAGAACCTCTGCCAACACTGGGTAAGACCTTTGCATTGTCAACAATGGTACCAGGGCACAGGCAGATGAAGAGTCTACCACCATTTCTGGCATAGCTGCCTTTCAGCCACCAGTCAACAAAGTAAGGAGAGGGGGCTGCCCTGTTACATCTGACATTAGTAGCTCCTGCTATCTATAGTTTTGTAGAAGTCTCTGGAGTGGTGGGAAGAAAGAGGGAAGAACCTTGGTTTGGAAGTGAACTTAGTCCCTCAAAAACTGGAATATGCCCTATATGTTTCACAGGTTTGTGACATGAAAATATGTAGTCAGAAAGATATGAGTCAGAAACCCATTGCTTTAGCACTGACACCATTTGTAACAATATCTGAGCTAAGACCACAGTGCTAAATTTGAATTTGAAACTAGGAGAGTTCAGTTTCCTCAGAACTAGGGTGGATCACTATAATTGATTCTTTCTGACATTACAAAACAGCCACTTTTCTCCAAGGTGAAACATTACCAGCCTGAGGCTCCTAGATTTATCATGCTCCACATTAATGCAAGGCTTTTGTTCTTGCAAGGGCTATGAAAAGGGAATGTAGCTGAGATGTGAAAAGTGGGGAAGAAAACAAATAGAATACTGTTCTCCTTGGAGGTGATGTCTACATAATCCTTTTCCTGAAGTGGCAGACTGACACAGAAGAAAGAGAGGAATAGTCAGCAAAGTTTAGCAAACATCTCTGCAAATAACAATTCATAATGAGTTCCTCAGTCTGACTAACAAAAAGTATGTCCCAAGTCAGTTATTCTTCTGGCTTTCCTCTGAAACCTTTTCAGTTAGTCTATATTTTTACAATAATAGCTAGCTTTTAATGCCTGCAAGATGAACTACACTGATTTTAGTAAGAACTACACTTTTAGTAAGAAGGGGGGTTTTTTTGTTGCTAAACGACATGCTTTATAGAAGTCTGAGAATATTATGTCTGTACAGCTACCTTTGGCAAGTGGCTTCAATAAAATATATCTTTTCTAGTGCATTCATCGATCATTCAACCTGATGTCTGGTATCTCCCACAAAGGGTTCAGCATTTTGAGTAGCATTTTATGTATTCAAAACTGCTGATTTTGATTAGCAAACATTGAAAATGTCAATGAAAGACAAGTAAGTAACTATCATTACTTGAATTCCATAGGAGTAGAAAGCAAAAAGTGCAGTTGGCTGAGTTCATTATAATAGTGGCCACTTGATACCACGTTATTGTTTTTAGCAGACTTTATTGAAGTACCCAAAAAAATTAGACTTTGCAATAATGATTGTTTCAAAAAGTCTGGTATAGACAACATCAAAAAGATACCCCGTGGAGCAGGTGGGTCTCTGTCCACCCCTTTTGTTATCACAGACACGAGGTACATAATGTGCGTATAGACCTGCAGTGTAGAAACTATATCCACACACAAACAGACACAACAAAAGCATTTCTGGCTTGAACCATGTATATTGTGGTAGCTCTAACAAGGTAAAAATCCATGGTGTGCCATGTCAAAACTGGACGAATTACTAAAACTACTGGTATTTAGCTGTAGGAATATCGATATATTTTCAAGAGAAATAAAATGACAGTTCTCAATTATATACGACATTTTTTTCCCTTTCTTGGCTTCTTCTCTTTCTAGGGTTCAATTCTAACAGCCAGCTCAGAAATCCATCTCTGCTGTGTTTTCCCTTTCTCTCAATTTCTCCCCAATCTTTCCAAAAGAAGCTGTAATGGAAAAATAATAATAATAATTTGACTCAGCAAAGCTGCTATATTGCATCATAGAATCACTAAGGTTGGAAAAGACCTCTAAGATCATCGAATCTGACAATAATCGCAGTGTTCACCGCTAAACCATGTCCCCAAGGTGCCACATCCACATGACTTTAGAACACTTCTAGGTTCATATGGGACATAAAAAAATAAACCAATACTTTTGAAGCTGTCACAGTGTTATGAACCTAAAAAATAAACAAAATGATCTGAAAATAGATGTTGTACAGATGTATATAAATAATGATTAATATTTCAGTCTAAAAACCTTATAGTTGAGATATTAGATTCTCATCCTGTTTCAGTACTGTATTTCAGAACACATAGTATTTGGTTTGAGCGTCCATATAGCTATTACTCTCTCTTTAATCTAAGACCTTCTAATGTGAAATTGAAAAAACTATTATTGCTTGCACATAATTCCTCATGAAGGGAAGGCAGGCAGACTTCAGATAGAGGTGTTTTACCATATTATCATACTATTAGACCTCAACTGTAGTGAGGGTATCAGTGAGGGACTGCTAATGTCATTAGTGTCACTTCATTCAGTGTGGCACACACAGAGATAAGAAAGTTCTCTATCATGCAGAAGCGAGGTTTCCGTATGCAAGCTGTAGACTTAGAGACATTTTTTTTTTTAAATCAATGATTTAAACATTAAATATGCATCTTTTATATTATGGTCATAAGGGATGAAACAAAAATGCTCAACAGCTGACTAAATGACACGTTGTTCAATAAAGATTAAACAAAAGCTTTGTGCAATGTCAGAGACAGCTATTAAATGAAAGGAAATTTCAATCTCATTAAGCTGGTAAAAGCACTGAGGCAAACACCATACGTTTTACATTGTGTGCATATCGAACTCTAGTTCTCCTTAGGTAATGATGTATTTGACAACTTTCAAGCCATTAAAGGATAAAATGTGCTTTGCTCTACTAAATTTCACTGGGGTAAATATTCCATTTAAAAAAACACAAACTCAAAATCTATGACAAGAAAATAAGTAAATTATGTAAACACCATTCCTTTTTGTATATTTGGGTATCACAGTGTTAAAACACTATCACAGTATTGTGTTTAGGAAGAAGCAGCTCTTAAATGATTCCAGATTCAAGTTCAAACATCTGAAAATAAGAGTTACTTATAAACTCAGTGCTCCTAACTATCTTCACTACAGATAATTTTCAGGGAAAAAAATCCACCTTCTTTGAAGTCCAAGTACCACAAGGCTAAATTTTATACTTCACTGTGGTCCAATTATGTTTCATAAGGTATATAAAATTTGCAAACACCAGTTCACAAAGTGGACATCCAGCCTCATTTGGGAGTGTCCTTGGCTGAAATACTATCTACATCATTGCTACCAGACCTCACCCATGCTAAATGATCCAAGTGTTCATCCATACAACTCATATTCAAAAAGAAAGAAGATAGCAAAGTAAATCCTTAGAAATTAGAAACAATTTTCAGGAGATAGTCTTGCAACCTTGATTCAGCATGTACCTGGTGTCTGACCATGTGATCACACAGGACTTTTTCTCATCCTCTGTAGATATTTACTGCATGGGAAATAGCTTTTTTTTTTTTAATCTCTTGATGCACAGCCATAATCCATGATCATGCCAGGAACATAATCCCCATTTCCAGTGACAGAGCAGCAGCAGGAATTCCTGCTGCTCTGCACTCAGGATTCAGTGAAAACATATCTTGAAGACACAAAGTGTGAAGTCATACACCATCCAGGATAAAGGCACTAGACCTGCTGGGGGAAAACGGAGCTTCCACAGTGAACTCATGAGTGTGGTGTATTCTTTCTAAAGGATAACTTGGAAGAAGGTGCGTAATGTTGCAGTTTCCCCCTACTCTGTTACAGAGGCAAATCTGTGCTCCTGAGTGGGCCACACAAATGCAAAGATGAATAAATTATCTTGACCACCATGTTGAGGAGCAAAGACTAAGGCAAAACTCGTATAAAATATCTAGGAAATACGTGTTTCCAACTGGAGTTATGTGAAGCCAGGTAGAGGGAACACAACAGAGGTAGGATGTCATACACAATGACTTCCACAAGCATCCAATTCTGGAGTGGTTTTATGGTGTCACATGTTCAAATTCAAAGCCATCCATCCAAACATCAGCAAGAGTCTTTTTTATTTTTTTTCTGATCAAAGGGAGAAGCTTGAGAGAAGACACTGTAATGAGAGGATGACAGTGGTGGCAGGAGTTGAACTTAGACCTACCAAAAGAGTCTGAGACACACTGTACAGTAGAGAAGGAGAAGGGATTGCACAATATCTCTCCATCCTCACATATGATGACATTAAGGAATCCTTTCTAAGAAGTCACAGGAAGGCATTCCTGATAACTCTCGTGTATTGATATGAGTCACGGCATTTCGTGCTATGCAGAATAATTGATAAATAAGGTAGCAATTCTGGCTAGAAGGACACACATCTGTGTATTAGCCCTAAGTGCAGACCCAGCTACATAATTTCTTTGTTATTGCTCCCTTTCAAATTCTGCCTAAAATTTGAGTGAGAGAGTCCCAGGGAAACAAAAAAACCAGGGATAACTGTTGTTAGTGTTCCTGAAAAAGGACAAGCAATAGGATGATGAGAAAGGAAAATAATTGCTGTCAAAGGACATATTAAAACAGAGTACTGAAACACACACATAAGCAATTCATAAATCTTCACCGACATCAGTCAGAAAACCATGATCCATACCAAGTTCTTTGCATTTGTTGGATGTTTGTTTTTTAGCTGCATTTCACATGACCAGACCACAAGGGAAAGAAATACCAAAAAGCAGGAAAGTGCCTATAAGTCTACTGTGAAAAACAGAGCATCTCCACTTTCTGGAAACTCTAAACTCCAGTCCATGTTAGAAAAATCTTAATGTTAAAATCATCTCCTCTTGCAATGGAGTCACTGGTCATTACATGTCCCTGACTTCGTAGGAGCAACTTCCCACAGAACTCTCATTTGTCCCTACTCTAATTAGGAAGAGCAATTTTTAAACAACTCACCTTGTATATTTAATGAAAATTACTTTGAAATACTGTTCCTTAAGCCATTTTTTTCTTTCAAGATCAAACATTACAAGGGAATAAAAGATTTTTTTACACACATCCCAAACTGAAATGCAGACAACAACTAGACAGCAGAGAGAAAAGACTGTAGGAAAATGAGAAATTTATGTTGTTGTATAATGTTTAAGCAATGGTTCAGTTCAAAATCATCTTTTAAAACAAACAGCAAAACAGTGAAACAAAATTTTTAATATGGTCATTCAGACCTAACCTGAACCCTAAGGAGTCCCAGTAAATAACACATATTTGGATTTTAAATGACTTAGTTACAGCAACTTCTAAAAACATATTCTCAATGTTAACTACTTTCATGCTGTTACTCCTAGCACAAATTACACCCACACTGACCCTACAGGTGATACACAGATCAGTCCAAACCCAATGAAAACCCTATAATGAAAATATCAGTGGGGATCATGATCAGAATCATAGTGCCAATTAGTTAATTAATATTTTAAAATACACACTCTCTATATATGTACATAAAGTAACACTGGCTTTAGACTGAGAAAATATACTATGTACATAACAGTGCAAGACCGATTTGTTCAGTCCTGTGTCTGAAGCAAAAAACAGACCCTTCCTTTTCTTCCATCACTAACATGACTTCTGTGAGTGTTCATTACCTGTGAAAGGACCTTTTCCATTGTACAGTCTTCTAGAGAGAACATCACTGCCTTATAGGAACTGACCAGTTCTAAATATATTCTATTATTGGTTTCCCAAAAGAGAGAATAAACTTGGTTTATACCCAAAGTTACTTAAGATATTAAAGACATACCTCCTCCATGGCTCTGACAGAGATACGGGAACCTCCACACATTTCCTAAGCCCACACAAAACCCTATGCACGTCAGCATATACTGAGCCTTGTTATCCCATTTTGGTCTGGAGTCTGCCTCTTGTTTCTCAAGGACCTCAAGCTCAGCATGAGAAGGTATCCTGTCCTCCAGGCCAGGATTGGGCAACTTTAGCTTTACCATATTTTAAATTTCCTGACTGAAAACACTGCCACAGTGAGGAACAATGAAACAGGCAGCTAGTCAGAAACCTGCTCAAAAAGAGACCATCTATTTGCTGTCTTCAGCTATATATAGTGAACCTTTGGCACTAGATTTGTAAGTGCAGGCTTGTGGTAAAACGAAGCGTCAGCAAATCATTCGATTGACCAAGTCAGCTCTGACACTTATTAATGCTTTATCTGTCAAGGTTTTATGGAACAGCCTGTTCATCTAGTAGAAAACATGGATTTCAGCTAATGTAATTCAGGAGATAATTTGGCTATAAACTGTAATCGCCTATAAGGATATATAACATCCCTTGCCACTCCCTTGTTTAAACTCACTGAAATACATACATAGCCCTAGCAAATAAGAAGTAATAAGGTGCCCCTGGTCTAAGACCAAATATAGAAACTTTGTATCGTTTCTTATCAGGAAGATAAAGTGCTTGTGACTCACCATCACGTTCAGTTTCTCATAGCATTCACTTACAAAATCGTATGTTTCATGTTTCTCTGTAACAGACCCGAATGTTCTGACCAAAAGGATGGGAAATGAAAGGGATTAGAAAATCTGATCTTTAAAGTCATAAACATAATTTGCTTACACTAATGCCTTTAATCGTTACAAGGTCTGAAGAACAGAGTGTCTTTTTTATAAATGGTCTTGAAATCAAAGGTCCCTTCACCTTTTAAATGACCGTAGATACACTGGTCCAAAATAAAAAAGAGACACTGGTTAACAAATATCACAGATACTAGCCACATACTCATTATTTCAGCACAATGATAAAAGAATTGCCATTTGTACCTCAGTGTTATCAAAAGATAAGTACTTGCCACTGAAAACTATTCATAAAATCTAACACTATATTTATCATAAGAGTTTTTTTCAGCTAAGCCCTACAGGCTCATTGCATACAATTATACAGGATCATCAAAATAAAGAACTAGAAAAGATCTTGTAATTCCAGCCTGTGGCTAAGGAGGTGAACACATCACAGCATCCCTTTGCAACCTTCAAAGTTGATTCCAAAAGTTGTTAATTATCTTTTGAATAGAAAAGTTACAAAAAAAGTCTTCATCCTTCACATGGATGACTGTATACAGTAGCCCAGATGAATTTTCCCTGTAATAGGTATTAATATTTCCCTAATTTAACCTGAAATATCTCTCAGTCTGCCTAGTGATAGCCTTTTTTGTGACCCTGTCAGGTCTGTGGATGAGCTCTTTCCTGATTAACCACTGGATCATCAACTTTCTTCTCCTTTGGTGATTTCAACTACAGATTTCCTAGTTTGCAGCAGAACAACTTCTTTTAAGCTGCCAAAAGCATATGTTCAATTTCACGCACTTTCTGCTACTCCAGTGCATTGAGCTGCTCAGTTCTTCCTGAATTGATACTTTTTCAGCATTTGCAATACTTCTGAGATTGTTTCATGAGTATTTCATTAACATGCTACTATTTTTGTCCTTAGTCATCAGTGGAAGAATGACAAAACACTGTTCCTAAGCTGATCTTAAGGAACTGCCATAGTAACCTCCCCTTAGACCATACTTTCTCCTTTCAGCTGAGCTTACCATCATAATTAGATCTTTACCTAGTTCTTTGTTCATAGAGTCACCATAGAATCATAGAATGGTTTGGAAGGGACATTAAAGGTCATCTAGTTCCAACCCCCCAGCCATGGGCAGGGATACCTTCCAGTAGACCAAGTTGGTCAAAGCCTCATCCAACCTGTGGATGGGGCATCTGCAACTTCTCTGGGAAACTTGTTCCTGTGTCTTACCAACTTCATAGTGAAGAATTTCTTCCTAATATCTTATCTAAACGTACTTCCTTTCATTTTGAAGCCATTACCACTTGTCCTAACACTGCATGCCCTGCCAAACATACCTCTCTTGTTTCCTTGTAGGCTCCCTTTAGGTACTGGAAGGTGCTCTAAGGTCTCCCCGGAGCCTTCTTTTCTTCAGGCTGAACAGCCCCAACTCTCTCAGCCTGTCTTCATAGGAGAGGTGTAATCATCTTTGTGGACTCCTCTGGACTCACTCCAACAATCTTTCTCATGCAGAGGGTCCCAGAGCTGGATGCAGCACTCCAGGTTGGGTCTCACATGGGCAGAGTAGAGGGGAGAATCACCTCCCTTGACCTGCTGGTCACACTTTTTTGGATGTAGGAGTTGATTGGTTAATCTTCTGGGCTGCAAGAGCATACTGTTGGCTCATGTCCAGCTTTATGTCCATCAACATCCTGCAGTCCTTCTTCCCAGGGCTGCTCTCAATCCATTCTCCACCCAGCCTGCATTTGCACTTGGGGTTGCCCTGACCCAGGTGCAGCACCTTGCACTTGGACTGGTTGAACCCCATTATGTTCTCATGTGCCCACTTCTCAAGCTTGTCCAGGTCCTCCCTGGATGGCATCCCTTCCTTCTGTTGCATCAACTGCACTACTTTGTTCATGTTGTATCTCCTGTTCAGTTCAGTTCATACATCTAGTTGTGGTCACATGGCAACTGGTCTCCTGAAAATTCCTCTCTGCTAAGTTTCACGTGCAAGCAGTTTCTATCAGGATCCAAAACCACATTCCAGATTGCCTTTGACTGAACAAATCCTCTTTCTGAAGAATTTTATCTTATTTCAGTAATGCAAGGTTCCAGTGGTTGTTAGTTACCTATCAGTTGTTAAATATTTGCAGAAGCAAATGTGTTGGTATAGCATCTAGCTCAAATTTCTTTATCAGTATAATAGCTAATGACTTTGGAAGGCACAGTGCTTTTTTCTGAAGGACCTAAGGCAGCAATGACACCAGCTTCTACACAACCCGCAGGTGCTCAGAGGGGTTGTCTGTATTGCCACCCTGTGGATTTGAACAAGCAAGTTGGAGCTGCTCTTCCATAGTCACAGTCACAGGTCTATTCAGCAGAACCCCTTCCTGTGCTCTGAGATAAACTTCTCGTTCATGTCGAGCTTACATTTGGCAAGTCTCACAGGGTTTGTTATGGCTAATAAACCTCCACGAAATCCATCCTTTCACAGGCTGATAAACAAGACATGTATTGTAAACTGCTAATTATAAATGCAGGAGAAAACGGATCTTAGATTGGATTACTTGAGTTAAAATGTTATGATCCTGTGAGGACCAGGGAGTTGAAACTGATGATCCTTCTGGGTCCCTTCCAACTTGAGATATTCTATGATTTTATGATTCTTCTGCCCTCCATCATGGGCTGGAAGGAACTGCACTGGGGGAACTACTTTTGGCTGGATCCTGTGAACGGGAGGACAAAGAGAAATCAGCATGACAGAGCAGGGACCTCTTCTTTAAAAAAACCAAATCCTTTCCTATAAAGCCATTGAGAAAAGCAGAGAGCACTAGCAATATATATAGTTTTTATCCAGCCATAGTTTCAGGCATGAAATACAATACAGTCCTTTCCTTGTGATTCCATCCTTCCTGGTGTGACATAGGACAAATCTGTAATTCTCCAGATATTTTTATCTGGACTTACTATATAGCATGCTATTAGGATTAACTACATTATTCTATGACCCTTTTTAGTACTGTAGCAGATACTGATTTGAAATCTCTTACTCTAGTAATTCTATAGCACTGTCTTACCAGCATTAGTCATATTTTCTTTCCAGTCAGTCTCTACTTTATAGTCAAAGCATCATATACAGTAATGCAATTACTCTTGCTTATGTGATAAGCCTAAACCAGGAAAAGATGGAAATGTAAGGTTGGTGATAACTATACAACCAAATGCCTAAAGCACAGGATTCTCATTTGGAAGTGTAAATTGGTAAAGACGTAATAAAAGTGAAAAAGAAGAAAATTCAAAGCCCATCTCTGTTTGGACCATCCTTTTAAATATGTGGAGAAAACACAAAATCCTTCTACAAGTTGCCCATGGGTCACATCCTTGAACAGCTGTGCAAAGAGGGAGCACCGAACCTCAGGCTCGGGAGGAGACTCAAAATCACCAGCCTAAAGGACACTGATGATCATATTAGAAGGGGAGAGATGCAGGCAAAATATTTCAGAGTTGCTTAGTTTTAAGGGTAATAATCAATGGCAAATGGTCATGCAGTTTACTTTGCCAATAAATTATCTGTAGATCTTTAACTTGATCTAAGTTTTATGCTCTGTTGTTCTCAAACTCTACCTGATAAGTAACCAAAAGACAGCTCTTCAGCTGACATGATTTGATTTCCTATGTTTGTAGTTCAAGGCTGCTGCCATCAACCCACAGCAGTTCAAGCAGGAATACCGTGAAGGCTTTGGAGACATCCAATAAACCGTGGAAGCTAAATCTCTTCCCATAAAACCGCAAACTTTTCCAGTTGAGAGAGAAGTCTTTTGGTGCTATCAAGTATCACTGCAGAGGAGAAATAAAACAGCACTGAGCTGTCATTGAAAATCTGTCTCAGGCTATTGGAAACACAACAGGGGTGGGATTTCATACACAATGACTTCCACAAACATTGCATTCTGGAGTGGTTGTATGGTGTCAAGGAGTTTCCTTCAGCAATCTGATATACCTAGGAATTGTCAGTTCATGTTTATTGTGGAAGTAGCAGGGTTCTTGGCCACAGAAGGATTTAAGGAAACAAGCTATGAACAGCATATCTAGTGTAGTTCATCCAGAACTGAGCTGACACTGATGTCCGTGTGGTCTTTTTCTCTTTTCTATCTCCTAGAAAGAGGTGCAATCTTTATATTTGTCTATACTGGTAGTTTCCATAATACTTATTTCAGCATTATATATAAATATTTCAGTAAGGTAATATCAGCTCATGCTGCTTTGTTTGGTTCTTCTTGTTGACAGCAGGGAGGGAGATGTGCTGTCCTTAATATTTCACTGCATACAGTCAGAAGATCACCATCTCCTTCCTTTCATCTTTGAAGAATACATTTCATCTTAAGAATATCTTTGGGGGAAAATACAGGTAAGTGGCATAGGTGTAGAAATGCTTCAGTGGACAGCACCAAATTATCTGATGTCATGATCAGAGGCTGGAGCACCTCTCCTACAAAGACAGAATGAGGGAGTTGGGGTTCTTCAGTCTGGAGAAGAAAATACTCAGGAGAGACCCTATTGTAGCCTTTCAGTACTTCAAGGGGGCTTATATGAACACAGGGACAAATTTTTAGCAGGGCCTGTTGTGATAGGACAAGGAGTAATGGTTTTAAACTAAAAGAAAGTTGATTTAGACTAGATGTAAGGAAGAATTTTTTTACAAGAAGGGTGGTGAAACACTGGAACAGGTTGCCCAGAGAGGTGGTAAATGCCCCATCCCTGGAAACATTCAAGGTCAGGTTGGACAGGGTTCTGAGCAACCTGATCTAGTTGAAGATGTCCCTGCTCATCACAGATGGGTTGGAATAGATGAACTTTAAAGGTCCCTTCCAACCCGAATCATTCTACAATTTTATGGTGTCCAGTATCTCCCTAAATTTCTTAGTAAAGTGCTATTGCTTGGGTCTGTCTCACCTACATCTTGTCTCACCAAACGTCTCCTCTCTAGCAGGCAGCAGAACATGTTAACAGGTATAGGTTGTTGCTTGCTGTGTGCATTAAGCAATGAACAGTGTTCTTGAATCAAGTTTGTTACTGTTTTCTTTTCCAATGCTTTAATATACAATGAGATGCTAATCAGATGCCGAATTACATCCAAGTCTTGCATGTCACCGTTGCATAGAGGTCTACTGCAGTACCCACTTTGGTGGAGACAAGTTCATTCTGTCTTGGTCACCGAACACCGTATTCTTGCTCATATTTCTTGTTATTACGCTTCAGTGGTGTTTGGGCCAGAGGAATCGGACTGTGTAGCATTGGAGATGTGCTCCAGCACGGCTCACGGGAGCAGAAGGTGCTGCTGAGGCTGCTGTCACAAGGGGGAGGCAGCAACTAGTGATATGAAGCACCAACTGCTGTACCTGAGGATTTCATTCTGATTGTGTAAGTCAAGTTTAGAGAAATATAAACCACTCTTATAAAGAGAAGAGTGAAGAGGCATTTTTTTTCAGCAGCTGGACTGCTTGGGCTGGTATCAGCACACAGGGCTGTTAGGGCGCATGACTGCAAACGGTCACCACTACAGGTCTCACAATCCCTCAGCTCTCTTCAAACTCTTCTATCCACAGACTCCTTGTTCCAGAGGCACAATTTACTTTCAGTTTTTTGGTGGTTGCCATGAGTATTATACACAGCTACTAGCATTTTCAAGGCTATTTTACCAGTGGTGTTTCATCTTCTGACTTTCTCCAATGGCTAACCATAATCGTTCTGTAATTAGTCTTTTTCCAAAACTCCTTCCACAGTAATGTCTCAGACAGTGGTACCTTGTGAGTAGCATTATATGCTACTACTGTGCTTGTCCACTTGGAATAAAGTTTGCCACACAGGTGACTTGTCAGCCACCACCTTTAGAGCTGTTACACAGTAGTCTATCACATGTATAAGCTGGGAGGTGTGAGAATTTTTTAACAGCCCTTCTGATGTTAAGGTCCAGGTTGTCCCCTTAACATCTGCATGGTTCACCAAATTTGTGATTCTTGGTACTTGGTGGGTCTTCAAAGTTGTCAGCATTCTGTGAAGGTTTTGACAGAGCTGTTCTTATGTTAGAAAACCAAGAATCAAGTTTCAATATTCAGGTTTGGATATCCCTATACAGAGGTATATTTTCAACCCAGGGTATTTTTCAGAGTCTCCTGGAGCAATTGTGTTCAGTTTATATTGAATACTTCCCAGTGGCTGCAGTCACTGATCATGTAGGAGTCATGGGTGGGGTTGATGAAAAAGTCATGACATTTTTCTCTTGTGGGTTTTTAGATCGGTGCAAATACCAAAAGGTTGCTATGAGGTGTTTTGCATCCTCTCCCATGTGTTGCTTGGCAAGAGCAAGTCATCAACAAAGGCCAAGGTGGTAATCTGGTTTTGCTCTGGAGGAATCCATAGCCATATTTTTCTAGGTTGCAGAATAATGGATTGATTTGGTGACATTGGATCCCGTTGTTTGACAGTGGCCTTGATAGTAATTGGCTTAGTATGATCCTTTGTCATGGTGGTGACACTTATAGATCAAGTTTCATCTGACCACATCTTCAGATAGTTCTCTTTACTTCAGGACCAAAAGGTATGCTCATGTGTCACTCAGTAGGAGGCCTTGGCCATTTCCATGAATACTCCCCACAAGGCTTGTGTTTTTTTTGGTAGCATATTGAATGATAACTTAGAGTGCACTCTGAGAGAAACCAGGTTCAGATATAAGGCCTCTTTGTTACCCATTGACCATTAATAGGCCGAGCTTTTGTTACCCTGGTTGTCAGAATCCATGTAAAGAGTATTAAGATGCTTGATCAGACTGTGATAGGACTCTCAGTTTTGTCATCCAAGTTGATTTCAGTATCAAAATTGTTCTGTGTTCCTTGATACTACCCAGTACACATGCAAACTCAAAGTTCTGCTAATACCAGTCCTTAGGGGATCTGTCTGTACAAGGCCTTTTAAAACTAACTTGGTCTAGGTCAGGTGCTGAGGTTTTACTTTTATCTCCTTCAAGATGTGTTTAGGTGTTATCAGCTTAAAAGGCCAATTTATCAACTTTCCAAGATTTTGAAACTTCTCCGCTTCTCTGTGTTGAGAAATGATTTCTCGCTCTTACACTTGAACTTTACTGACTGAATATACTGCTACACACATTCACACAGAGAACATTTACTGGTTTTATTGGGGTATTTTGCATAGGGTAATGCTCATGGGGGGAAATTGGATCTTTTGACCAAGGCAACTGCCTGGATGCTGATGTTGCAAATATCCCTCAATGATGTCTTCAGCTACATGAGTTGAGACTCCCCAAACTGCTCTGGTGATTCTGTGTGATCATTACAGCATATGCATGATCAGTTCTTGTTGATTATCTTAAGTTATGTAAGAAACACATCTTAACTATGAATAAAAGACAGCCCCACATACCTATCTTTTCATAGGCAGGAACAATTTCCACTGGCTATATAAACTAATGCACGGTTTGGTCAGTTCCTGAATTGACAACAGGAGCTGCCTGGGGAAATCCCGGGCCGTGTGCTGAGCTTTCACCCCAAGTCATTAAGCAATATATCTTAACATACAGATAATGTCCATCAGCTTACAGAGCAGAGTTCCTGCCTATCAGCAGGAGCTCCCTGGAGAAAACCCTGCATATCCCCAGCTGCTGGGAAAGCTCCTGCAGCAATCAGTTGCTTGTTTTGTTGTGACGTGGCCATTGACCTCCTCAAACTACTAAATTCCAATGAGTTACTTCTTAGCAGATCCATCTGTTGTCTCAGCTATGCAGTGATTAGCTGGAAAGCTCCTGGACCAGGCAGTCAGTTAATGACCAAGTGCCCTTGGCATGAAGACCAGCAAAGCCTTCATATCCAGCTGCAGCAAAACTGCAAATATAAACTTGATTTTCATCCTTGTATCACAGTAATAACTCAAATTCCTTTGATTTTACCACAATACCTGAACCGCTGACCAGTTTCTGCCTTGTATCACTCACTATTTTCTCATCCCCACACGAGTGCTCAAAAGCATGCTCTACAGAGCCAGGAGGTGGCAAAGGATTGTGTCAAATACAAATAGGTTGAAGATCTTATACGATGGGAACAAGGATTTCCGGAGTGTCTGAACACTACCCTAGAGCAGCTGGGTTGTAGCGCTTCACAGGGAGGAGGAAGAGGAGGGAAATGAAAAGAGCTGACATGCAGAATGAGATCATCTGAGGGATTCTGCACAAAGGCAGAATATCCTACACAACATTCTATTGAAGGATGACCCCAGTCTTTCAGAGGGATCGTCATCTTTAATTCCACATCTTTAGTTAATGCTGGTGCACTTATCTGTTTGATGATGCTGTTCTTTCCTAAGAAACACATTCTCTTAGCCCTAAGATCAATACTTTTTACATGCCAATATAAAAAATGTACAATTTGTTAAACCTAAAATGGTGCAATTAGGTTGGAAAGTTGCAATAAAGTAGCAAATTCCATTCCTCCCACCCACCAAGTTACAAAACAGTGCAGAAATATGTAAGAGTTTTTATTAATTGTTATTGTTTAACAAGTGACAATTTTCATAACAAAAAAAGTTCATTACATATTTTAAAATTTTTCTTGCATTCTAAATATATATGGGCAGCTCCAAACAATTAACCAATCCAGAATAACAGTGCTGAGCAAGATAAAACTTAAATTAGCATTTCCAACATAAAAACCTACAAAGGGGGAATGTTTCAAAAATACATCACACACATACAAACACGGGTTTGGGTAGAAACTAACAGGACCACTGCTTCTAAACCAGTTACACACTTTTAAAAAGCCTCCTGAAGTAACTCTTCAGTCTTTATATAGTGATCTTCAAAGCCCATGAACAACAGTTCAGTGACTAGTTGAACAAATAACCGACACTTCTAAAAAAGAAGTGCATCTATTCTATTGCATCCAACCCCGTACAACTGAGCGTATGATGCTTCAACATACATATTTATACTGAAAAAATATTTTACGCTCTTGATTACAATTTCTTTAAACATTTTGAGTGATGTCAGTGGTAAACTACAAAAAAATGAAAAAGCGTAAAATCTTTCCTCTTTTAATACTAAGATGTACAAATTCGAGGCATGAATCTCAAATACATTGGCATTGATTTCTCATCTGACATTTGTCTGCTGAGTGGCTGAACTGCCTGCACCGTACTTGTGAAAGGCGTCATAGCTGGATGGCCCCTTTCCACATTCAGAAGGAATTACACATGGGGTAAGTTTTTCAAACTGATTTGTTCTATTTGGCAGTTAGGGTGTGTGGGTATGGCCAGGGGCAGCAGCTTGGCTCAGGCAGCCACACATGAGAAGTAACTCAATCGCATTCTCATCTCCCAACCCACATAACGCTTCGCATCCAGACAAACTGTGGCCCTTCTGGTGTTTGTGATGAGCTCTTTTCTTTCCTCTAAGTTTGTCTACTACAACTTTATTAAAAAAATTAGTACATAAAATACTAATAGATCATCATAACAGTACAATTAGTACCAATAAGGTAAGCAAAATCACAACTGCAAAACTGAGTAGTTTGGGAGTACCTATTTAGTTTAGGAATTTCATTTCATGTTAGGTATTTTTGCTGAGTAATTGGATTAGGTTGCACACACTATTTCAAAAGGTTTATCTGCTTTCTTCTGTGCCCAGACTGAAATGAAACCAGGAGAAAACAGTAAGAGAAAAAACCCCACATCTGTAAGAGCCCTCTGTTAAACTTGGATGGGCATTCACAAAGCTAGATTGCTTCCAAGACATGATTCTAGATGATTGCCTAGAGCAAACCTGTTTACCAAGTCTAACCCTCAGGAAATAATGAACTGCTAATCAAAGACCTGACAACCTACCAACACTAATCAAAGTCAAGTAACAGAGAAGACCAGATAGTACAAACAGAAGGTTAAACACTGCCCCTTTGAGGTCTAAGGCTGGATTACAAAGGAGGAAGAAAAAAGTTATCCAAAATACATGGCACTGTTGAAAAAGAATGTGGTTTCTACTGCTCAAAGGAGTCAAAGTATACTCAAAGTTTTAAGAGGTTGCAGGCAATGGGTTTTTTTGTTAATGTTGGTGTTTTTTAATCTAGAGCTGCTTATTTTCCTGTATTATTTTATTTTGCTCTATCTATAATTTCATGTTTACCGTATCTATTTTGTTTTTATTAACTAAATTAAAAAGTCCCCTCTCTTAAAAGTTTGCAAAGCTTGTATATATGTAGGCTATCATGGTCAGGTGTACATGAAGTGGTGAACCGTAAGGTCAAAATTTAAGAGCCGTGGGGAAGTGTACTTCAGTTCTGGGAGAATGGAGACAGTTGGAGAGGGAGACTGTGGCCAGTGCAGGCTGCTTTTAAGTTTCTATCTGCAAATAACAAACAGGACCTGTCCAAGGAGCAAAGCCAGGTGCAACAGCTGTAACCCAAGGAGGTTCCTACAAGCTAACCAGGTAGCAACCAGTGTCCTGGGAGGCAGAGGCAGCAGCATGGTGACATCATCCCTCATGGAGGCACATTGCTGGGTTACAACTAAAACTCTAACTGAGAAAAAAATACAAGTATTCTTAACATATCTCCAATACAATAAGAATGTAACTTCCAGTTTATACACTCTAGTACTCAAGAATGGATCCTGAGCCCCAATGAGACTCACATCAGTCTGTTTCTTTACGTGTTATTTTAATTAGCATCTTGTGTATGTTTCATTCTTAAAATACTATTTGTATATCAAGCTGGAAGACAATAAAAGGTTGATGAATTTGAAACAGGATCATGCTATTCCCCCCTCAGAATACTAATACATACATTTATACACACACACATTCACGCATACACGTACTTGTATGAATGTATGTACAGACATGCAGGATTTCTGTCAAGCAGCTTGCCTGAACATTGTCCCTTCCGAATATCTGCCTCAAAATCAGTCTTGCTTAAACAAACTTTGAAAAATGGTAGTAATGATAACAATAATAAAAAAAGATAGTCTTCTGATACCATGTAAAAAGTCAGGGATAAGGAGCACAATGCGCTACCGCACTTGGGGGAGACAAACCACACTTCTCTGTCGATGGAGCGTGACCACCAACTAGGTAAATCCCTCCAAACCCAGTTCTATTTTGCTGCCTCTGATACCTGTGGAAGCTGGCCTATCTCTACACTACACTGCAGTCTGCAATACAAACACACTCACAGAGTTTAAGAGCATGCACAGCTCGCCGGAGCGTCCGCTGTTAGTGAAAGGAAAGGCACCAGCACCGCATGTCCCATGCAAATACAAGTGCAGTGAGGGGAAATGGCAACACAGTAGGAGTTTAACAGCTTCGGACTACAACTGTGATTGTCCCTACCATGCACGGTGGATCACGCAGAATCCCATTAATTCCCCTACTTAGCGTTTTCCTAACATGGCCTTTTCTACCCTCTTGAACTTCTGCAGTTCAACAGCTAGTTCCCAGTTTCTCAGATACAGCCACATAAGCTTTCCATTTTGACTTTTGTTTCTGTTCAGCACATTACCACAGTAGTTATCGTATTTGAAAATATCTTTTAAGCCACTTTCCACATGTAAAGCCATAGCAACAGGATCAGTTGCTGCTTTAACTAGCAGATTTTTCTCTATTTCTAGTCTCTGACTTCTGGGTACAACAAGACTGCAGTAGATGTCCTGTCTTTCTTTAAGTCCCTCTTCAAATTCTTTCAGTAAAACATTGGCTCTCTTTTGCCACTCTTCTTCCTTTGCCAGGCAACTCTGGTACAAGCTACCTTCTGCTCCTGAGTGCAAGAGGACTTGTTTTTCTCGCTCCAACTTCTCCTGTTCCTGTTCTAGGAGCCTCCTTTCTTCTACTAGTTTGCGGCTCTGGGACACGAGGGCTTCGCGGTAACTCAGGGTTCTGTTGCGTTCCTTTTCCAGCTCCACCTCCAAGTGAGCAACAGCACGACGGTTCTCCGTGATTATATCCCGGTATTTGCCTTCCAGGTCTCTTTGTAAAGATGACTGCTTTTTATGGTACTCTTGTTTTTCTCTTTCTATTTCTTTTTGACATTCTCTGGTCCAGATCCAACCTACCATATATAAATGAGACTTCAGACACGAGTATAATATAAAACAATGACAGGTGTGATTAATTAACTATGCCTCAAAGGAAGCTACTAAGTGGTAAATAACTCTCTCTCCTGCCCTCCCCAGTGATACTCACTTCTATTTACATGTCCCCACAAAATGTATTTCTGTGGTCCCTCTTTCACAGTAAGTCACTTTAAATGATTGTGTTTTCCCCAAAGTAAAATATTCCCTATTCTTTTATTGCCAATACTTGCACCACTTGGATTAAAGAAAGAAAATAAAGTTATACAGAAACAAACTGGAGGTTTCCAATGCAGGTACTGCACTGAGAACCTTTCGGGTCCAGTAAATGAATATACATTAGCAACTTCTTGGGTTGCTACCTTGGGGCTCTCTAGTACATGCTGTGTCCACTCCTCCGAGAGAACTTCATAAACTGGATCTTATTAAACATAGGTTCCACTCCATGTAGGAGAAATGGCCACTGCCTTAGCGTTATGAGCAGTGCTGGCTGTTTACAAACAAGACGACCTGAGGAAATCCCCAGACAGGGCATGGTTTTATCCCTGGGCTGCTGCAGAGACTCGCCCTGGGCTGGGGGCGAGGCCGGGGCACAAGCCCCGCGCCCCGGCTCCGGTGCTACTTACGGAAGGCGGCCAAGCCCAGCATGGGGACCAGCAGAGCGTAGTTCCACCTGCTCCCGTCATCACCGGGATCGCGCCGATTGGGCTGGATGTTCCAGTGGGGAGGGTCGTTTAAGTTATTCATGAAGGCACCTGAGGCGCACAGAGGGGAGATACGGCCTCAGCAGCGAAGCGCGCAGAAGGGCAGGGACCGCTCCCTCTGCTACCCTTTCCTCCCGCTGCGGGGCTGGAAATTCTGCCCGAGCCCCTCGGACGGTGGCCCCGACACTTGGGAGCTTGGCCGTGCTCCGAACGGCCAACCCGGACCGCCCCGCGGCGCCATCGGAGGCCCGTCCCCATCCCCCTATCCCCATTCCCATCTCCGTCCCCATCCCCCTCCAGCGCGACCCCCACGCACGAGTCCGGAAGCGCGCGGGGCCCTGGCGTTGCCACTCACCTGCCGGCCCCGCCCCCTCCCGGGCCGGCCCATCAGCCGAGACAAAGCGGGGGGAGCCGAGGGGGTGGGATAACGAACGGACGGACGCTGCCGGCCGGCCGTCCCCGCCCCGGATGGGCCCTTTTTATTCCATAAAGATCGGCTACGGAACACAGATATTGGTGGCCTCTAAACCGTCTGAATTGGCTGAATCTACTTTTGATTTGTTTTGGTTTTTGTCTCATAGAGAAAATGCTTCACAGTCTTTTCCTCACTCTTTTGCCCAAACCTTATGTTTACAAAGCGATCTTTCCCACAGCTTTAAAAAAATAATTGTGGCCTATTCGTTAAGCAACAAGATTTCAGGCACTGTCAAAGAGAGGAGGGGCCGAATCCTACAGTGCCGGAGAACTACATTTTTCAGTATTTCACCAAGAAAAAAATAATGGCAGTAACAGAATTCTAGGTTCGTGGGTGTTTTCTGTGGGGTTTTTTTTTATTATTTGTTTTATTTTTTTAATTCCCCTGAAAACAGAAGCTGTTTAGGAACCTTTCCTCACGGAGGAGACACACCCGCAACCAGGTTTTATCAAAGCAAACACGCAGCTGTCGGCTCGTATCCCTCAGGCGCCATCGAGCCCGTGACTTCGTCCCCCCCCCCCCCCCGCCCCGGTTGGTCCGTCCCCCCCGGCCCCCCGCCCGCGGCCCGCCCCCCCCCCCCCCCCCCCCCCCGTGCCCGCGGTGCGAGATGGCGGCGGCGGCGGCGGCGCGGGGGCTGGCGAGGCGGTGGCTGCGCCCGGCGGCGGCTTCGCGGGCGGTGAGTGCCTGTCCTTGTCTGTGCCCCCCTGCTTGTGCCCCTGCCCGTGCCGCTGCCCGACCCTGGCCCTGCCCTCCTGCCGCCGCCGCCGGCGGCGGCCCGACCCCTCTGTCTCCCCCGTGACCTTGACCCGCCTGGTGCCCCCGGCTCCCCCCCCCCTCGGCAGGCTCGGTCTTTCTGGTGCCTTTTTTGGAGCCGTGCCGACCTTGCTGCTCGTGTCCTGGAGGCAGGTTACTCCTGGAAGGAAGACCAGCGAGTAGGTGGCTGTGGGCATGGCCGGGCCGCGCCTCCCGAGCGCCGTAGCCTGAGGCCGTGAGCGGAGTCCTGAGGGAATGAGGGAGGCAGCGGGAAAGGGATGTGCCGGGGAAAGGCCCTGGAGGGGCCTGGCAGGTGCAGCCCCAGCACCGGGGTAAAAAGATCGCCGCAGGCTCCTTATGTATCAGGAACAGTGTGGCCAGCAGGTCCAAGAAAGTGATTCTTCCCTTCTACTTAGTGCTGGTGAGACCACACCTCGAATACTGTGTCCAGTTCTGGGCCCCTCAGTTCAGGAAGGATATTGAGGTGCTGGAGCAGGTCCAGAGAAGGCCAGCGAAGCTGGTGAAGGGTCTGGAGCACAAATCTGATGAGGATTGGCTGAGGGAGCTGGGATTGTTCAGCCTGGAGAAGAGGAAACTCAGGGGTGGCCTTATTGCTCTCTACAACCACCTGAAAGGAGGTTGTGACCAGGTGGGGGGTGGCCTCTTCTCCCAGGTAGCCAGCGATAGGATGAGAGGATATACTGCACCAGAGGAAGTTTAGGTTGGGCATTAGGAAGAATTTCTTCCCAGAAGGGATGGTCAAACATTGGAATGGGCTGCCCAGGGAGGGGGTGGAGTCACCGCCCCTGCAGGTGTTTAAGAAAAGGCTGGTTGTGGCACTGGGTGTTATGGTCTTATTCACAGTGATGGTATTTGGTCATAGGTTGGACTTGATGGTCTTAGAAGTCTTTTCCAACCTAACAGATTCTGTGATTCTGGACCTGCCTGGGAAGCCAGTGTATATCTGTGTGTTGCTTGAAACTGGTTGGTGATTATGCCAGAAAGGGCTGCTGAGGCATCTGGTAGGTTTGTGTTAGCTGGGCTGTAAGCTGCAGGTCCTGAAGGAAGGTTTTTTCTTCTCCCTGGTGAGGTGGGAGTTTTCAGTTTCTTTCCCCTGTTCTGACCCTGTGTGTGTCCATAATGAGCTTGGGGTTACAAAAGATAAAGGTGTGGGAAAAGGACCTTGTAAATACAACTGTACTTGTCCCTGTCTTACAAAGCAAGTGCAGAAAATACAACCTACTGAGACGAGGAAAGGTTTAAAGAGTGTCTCTATGTTTTAGATGACAGTGAGATAGCCCTGATGGGACCTTTAGTTTCATAAGGGCCACAATCTTCCCTGTAGCATTACAATTCAGGATTACTGTGGTCAGTGTTTCCTTCAGATTTATTACAACATCTTTTTCTGCTTTGTGGACTTTTGTTCAGACTCATTCTAACAAAATTCAGTGGCAAGAGAAATTCTTATGTATAGCTCTAACAAAACAATTCTATGTGGATGGGAATAGGAGTTCTGAAGACTTGTTTTGCAGAATCTTAGATGTGAAAAGAAAAGCAATCTGCTAAACAGTTGTATATTTTGTGGGTTTTTTTAATAATATACTTCCAGAGTTCTCTGATGCAAAATGTATTAGATAACTGTTGATAGTGACTT
Source organism: Corapipo altera (assembly GCF_003945725.1). Taxonomy (NCBI): domain Eukaryota; kingdom Metazoa; phylum Chordata; class Aves; order Passeriformes; family Pipridae; genus Corapipo; species Corapipo altera. The sequence continues at coordinate 5,876,683 of NW_020884888.1, forward strand.
CAGAAAATAATAAAAGCTTTTAGCAAGTAAATCAATTGCAAGGTATTGTGTCAGAATTCTGACTGGAGATTGCAGTAGTCTGTTTAGTCTGAGGGGAGAAAAAAAATGATTCAATTTCTTTTGAGGCTTTAGAGCATAACCAGTTATGGTTTTCTCCCTTCAGTCATTTGCACTTTCTTTAAGCAATACCAAGTATGTACAGATCTCTCTTTGTGTGCTGTCTTCACATACAGTTAAGATTTTGTTTGAATCACTTAATCCAATAACTGAATGTGTTGTTGCACACGTGCAAGAAATAATTTATTGCAGTGAAAGGAGCTCTACTGCTGCTGGAACAATATTTTGGGAACAAGCAGGTAGTGTCTGCTACAGAATGTGTGGCTGCTGCATTTCAAGTGTGCAGCGTAGAGTTCTGTGGGTCTCACTCCAGGTTTACTCAGGCCTGTGAAAGCAGTTCTGCTGCAAAGAGGAGACCCCATTTCTGCTTGAGCTGTGACTCAGGAAAGCTGTTTTTCAGGTAAATTGTGTCTGATTTTTAGGTTTCATCTGGCTGTTAGTGGACTAGTTGATCTGTTTTTGCATGTGAATGAAGAATGTTAATGAAGAATATTGATACAGAGGTCATGGAATTGCCCCAAGGCATGATAACAGGGCAGTGTTAAGATTGATCTTATTCTAAGATAACTGTAAAAACCAGAAATGTGTTAGCAAGTCTGAGTACACAGACTTGTGCAACTTGCTGTTATGCAAGAAGATAATTTGAGGAAACTGGTATGAGAAATGACAAAACTAAGTTGAGGGAAGTGTTCTGTAGTTCATGTAAGAGATGAGCAAAGAGGTGGACATTTGGAAGTGATGAGGATGGAAGAGCTGCTTGGTAGAGTAGTGTAGGGCAATGGAACTATGAATGTAACAGTTGCTGGAAGAGACAGATATCACTCCAGTGCATTTGAGGATATATTTCAAATAGGGAAGTGCTGATGTCACTGGGCAGGTGACTAGTATGGCTTTGTGGTGCTCTTCTCAGCAATCATACATGCTGATTTAGGTGTGTTTTTTGGGCTGTGTAAAGAAGGAATACCAGGTTCCAATGTGTTGGAGAGGAGGAGACTAAAATTCTAGTTGTTTTAATCTATTGAAGCAAAGGCTGAGTACTGAGTAGGTGTGGGTCCTTTTGGTTTGGTTTGCTTTTGAATATGTCAGAGGAGAGGGAATGACATTGCAGAAGGGTAAAACTCATGCCCCTGTGCTTCATTTAAGTATTAATAAATGCTTTTAAGTGTGTCACTAATTTAATAAGAGCATGAGAAAAGAGAAATATCTCTGACTTTTGAAGAAATGCTTAACTGGAACAGCATTCCCTACAACCTATTTTTTTCAGTCTTCATTATTCTGACTACCTGAAATAATTCAAATTATGATGATTGCTCAATATGAGAAGTATTTTCTGTTATTTCCTGTGGTTCCTATAATGCTGTCTTCATCTTTGCTTAATTATGAAAAAAGATGGAAGAAATCTACAGCATTATTTACAAACAGATTCTTCTGTTGGTGCTGCCTCGGATAGGTCTGAGAGACTGGTCACTGTTAGTGAAGTACATAAGGGATAGTCTGTGACATCCTGTTAATTGCAGAGTGTTCTCTCATCCAGTCAAAACTTAATACTTTCCTGCTTTTTATTCTCAGTTTTATTATTTGGGCTACTTCATTGCATGTAGCTCTAAAACACATCCGTACAATAATCTTGTGTGCATGGTGTCAGTGGTAAGTGAAAATTTGTTATGAACGTAGGGTAGCTGAGAATGCCCCGAGTCTTCCTTGTGGAAACCTTTGTTCCATGACAGTTGTCTCGGCCTCTTTCCACAGTGGCCAGCAGCATGCCAGGTTCCTGCACGCAACTTACACTTCACTGTCTATGGAAAGAAGAACGCTTCTACGAAGGTTTCTGATTCGGTAGGTTTGTAGTTTTTATATCATGAGTAACAGATTTAAGTAATACACCTAATGCTTGAGAGTGTGTAACAGCCAGGTACTTGGCTTTTATTGGAGTGTTGTGTTCAAGTATATAGTGAGACTGAGTTGCTGAAATGCCTGCCTTTTTTTAATGATAGTTTTCACCCAAGAGCGTATGACAGGTGTAGCAACTGCTGCAAGAGTCTATGAAGAACATTAAACTTATACTGCTTGTGTTTCTGTGAAACTTGTTTGATCTATCTTGAACTATTTGTGATCATGACAAACTGATTTATTTTTCCAGATTTCTACACAATACCCAGTAGTGGACCATGAATTCGACGCAGTTGTTGTGGGTGCGGGAGGAGCAGGTCTGCGGGCTGCGTTTGGTTTGTCGGAAGCTGGATTTAATACAGCCTGTGTTACCAAGCTGTTTCCCACCCGATCTCATACAGTTGCTGCACAGGTGAGAAATGAGGTAGAACAAATGTTTAAAAAACGCTTGCTGTCAGAAAGCTGATTTGGATGTAGAAGCATAGAATGGTTTGGGTAGGAAAGGACCTTAAAGATTATCCAGTTCCAACACCTGTGCCATGGGCAGCAGTGCCACCCACTGGATGAGGCTGCTCAGAGCCCCACCCAAACATCATGTTTCAAGGCCACACTTCTATTTATAAATATTGCATATTTAGTTGAAACTTTCGTGGAGGGCAGTATATCGTAGAATCACAGAATCATTAAGTTGGAAAAGACCTCTAAGATCATACAGCCCAACCATTATCCAAACACTGCCAAACTTTATATTAAGTAACAGGTGCTTTTCAGTGTCTTTCCAAACCTAATGACATTGCAAGACACATTTTTTAATCTCCCTTTCAGTTGTTCTTAGAATTTTTATTTCCTCACTTATGTATTCATTTCACCACACTGCCTCTTTTTTCTTCCCTTTTCTAAAGATTTTCAAAATGCAGTGCTGCTTCTGTGTAAGTTTGTGATTCACTGTGTTTCACAAAACAGCAAGATGAGTCACTGTGAAACTGAGAAATTTCAGGTTTTTTCAGAGCCACATGAAATCTGACTTTACTGTATTTCATGTCCACAGATGCATAAGTGGTGTGTGATTTTTTTATTTTTTTTTTTTTAATAGAAATGAGATAAACCTACTAAAGCTGTATTTTAGTAATGTAATTCTAGGCAAATGGATTTTCATTTTCAGGGAGGGATCAATGCCGCTCTGGGAAACATGGAGGATGACAACTGGAGGTGGCATTTCTATGACACAGTGAAAGGGTCCGATTGGCTGGGTGACCAGGATGCCATACACTACATGACTGAGCAAGCCCCAGCTGCGGTGATAGAGGTGAGACCCACTGGAGTTGATGTCAGCTGTAGTTATTTATTACATAGGCTAGCTCCCGAGGAGATCTCCTTAAAATAACTGGTTGCATTGTTACGCACAAGAGCTTCTGATGCTTCTGTTTGGGTTCAACAGCTGGAAAATTATGGGATGCCGTTCAGCAGAACTGAAGAAGGAAAAATCTATCAGCGTGCATTTGGTGGACAGAGTCTTCAGTTTGGAAAAGGAGGACAGGCTCACAGATGCTGTTGTGTTGCAGACAGGACAGGACACTCACTCTTACATACTCTGTATGGCAGGGTAAGCAGTGGTAAAGTAAATTTGGTTTGGGTTTTTGCATTTACAGTTAATGATTTTTTTTTTTCCTTTTTTCCCCTAGAGTTTGAAAAAAAAAATCAAACCCAAAACCAAACAAAACCTGTAGCTGTTCACATATGAATGAGGAATCCAGGGGAATGGCTTATAACAGTTCTGGGTTTCCTTCCTTTGTGGGGCAATGTGGAAGGGTATAGCCTAGGTGATGCTTGTTTTTTGTCAGGAGCGAGCAGAAACAGAATAAATAGGTTGTAAATATAATGGCTTTCATGAAGACAATGGATGTTAATTAGTGTACACTGTTAGCTTCATAGTCTGGAGTAATTCTGCACTCTTAGTACTTTCATGTCTGTTGATAGACCCAGAGAGAATTTATGTAAATTTTCCCCCAAAAAACCTGTTTTTTCAAAACATTTGAGACAGCAGCATTGGGGAGCTCTGAAAAGAAGTACAAGACAGCATTGTCTTTCACTGTTATTCAAACGAGGACCAGGGGAAGCTGAGGTGTAGCTGGATTAAGGCCCACTGTGCATTTCTGAGCTTGCTCTATGGCAAGTAAGTGACTGGTGTTCCAGCAGTTCTGCCTGTTAATTCTGCAGACCATAACTGAAGAAAGTTCTGGTTGTTTGAAAATCGTAGTGAGCTGCTTGAAACGTGAAATTAAGTACCTAGTACCTGCTGTCTTTTATTTACTTGGCAGCTAATTGCACTCCTTCAGGTTTGCACTGTGTGTGTGGCTGCAATTCAAATGCTCAGTGCTGCCAAATATTGCTCTGATCCTTGAGGGCACGAAAAAATGTTTGACTTGGTGCCCGCTGCTTCTGCTGGTATAATAGGCTCCCAGACATATATTCCATTCCTCCTGGAGAGCTTAAGTACAACGTGCTTGTACGTGTATCCAGCACTGCAGCTGGGTAGCCTGTTGCCAAATGTAGAGGTGAAATAACAAGTCTGCTGGCTAGCTATGGCTTCTCAGAATTAAGTGATTTGGTAGTTACCTGTGTCTTTCTAAGCTAGAATAGATTAATTAGCAATTTTTTATAAATATTTGAGCGCAGCCTTCCCCGAGAGTTGGTGGGTGGTGTTTGCTATACTGGTACAGCCCACACACATTGACAGTTTTGAAGAGAGGTTACTTAACTGTCTCAATTTTTCTTAAAGTTCCCTTTTTAATTTTCCCCCAGTCCCTACGATATGATACAAGCTACTTTGTTGAATATTTTGCCTTGGACCTACTTATGGAGAACGGAGAATGTCGTGGTGTTATTGCCTTGTGCATAGAGGATGGTACCATACATCGTTTTAGGGCAAAGAACACGGTCATTGCCACGGGGTAATGTAATGTTTGTGGTGAGGGACAGAAATTTGGGAGTGTTACTGTTGGAAGTCTGTGTGTTTGTGCATGTGTTTGAATCCACAGTGTGGAGGGGACACGTTATAGGTTCGTTCCCTCCACCCCGAAAGCAATATAACTGAATTCAGTCATTCCCTCTGAAAGAAGGCACATACTGATTTTGTGACCAAGTATAAATTTGGTTTGAGATCTGACTTTGAGTTCTAGAACACTGACATAAACTAGGAATGTATAAGAGTGGTATGTGTGATTAAACTGGTCTTTGATTTTTAAAACTTGCTGTTTAAAGCAGTTACTGTTGGAATGCTACAAATGTGTATGTATATCTGTAGAGTCCCAAATTTCCTTTAGAAAACAGCTATTGTCAAAATTCTGAAGAGTCTATGACATTAAGATGTTACCATTGTAATTCTAACTGTTCTAGGATGAAATTAGCAGAATATGAGTGTAACCTAACATTACTTGGTTGCAAAGTTTGTATATGTTTATGCATTAAGCTTTTGCTGCTTATGGCTGTCTCCTATCTATTTCAGTATATAAAATATTTATAAACATATATGTCAAAGAAAAATATTTAGCTTGGTTGCCTGTGTGATATTGCTTCCTTAAAGCCAAGGCAGTTTTCATACTTGTGTACTTTGAGGTACATACAATATGTACATTGATATTTCTTTTGAGAGTTTATCCTGAACTTTGACTTATTGGCAGTTCTCAATAACATTGGAGGCTAACCTAGTTTTCAGCGTAAGAATTCATGTTTAATACCTAGAAAACTAAGTTTTTAAATTTAAGAATATAAAGTTAGGAGCCATATTGAGGATATAAACCATTGTGATATGCAATTTTTTATAAAACTGCTAGTAATAGTTTGAATGAAGTTGAATGGTATTGGATTGATAGAATTTCCTGAAATAACTTGGGTTTTTTTGCTGGCAGAAAGGCTTCTGATATTACCCTAACTAGCCTGCTTTGGAACTGGTATTCTTTTTTTTTGACCTTCCGTCTTCAAATATGGTTGAGCATAACAGGGCAATACCAGTTTTGTTTTCTTTTGGTTGAACTTAGTGCGGGAGAGGGCAAACCTTATGCATTTTTCTTATTTCCTTTGCTCTGTTTCCACTGCTATACAAACAGCATAATTGAGTGATATGTTCTGGTGATGTTTTAATTTTTCTTCCTGCTGATTCTGTTACCTTCTGTGTTCCGTAGTGGGTACGGCCGCACCTACTTCAGTTGTACCTCTGCTCATACTAGTACAGGTGATGGCACTGCAATGGTCACACGGGCTGGGCTTCCTTGCCAGGACTTAGAATTTGTCCAGTTTCACCCTACAGGTACAGAATACGAAATAATACTCACAAACGCTATTTTTAACGAGTTGAAGAAAGCAACAGGCTTTTCTTTGCTTTAAAATGTGCCCAAGTCAGTTTGCACTCTTCTGCAGCACTTCATTAGTTGCTTGAGATGTGTTTAGATTTGTGTGGTACTCCTGTTGAATATAAATCTGAGAGTCAGACTTACAGTGTGGGAAAGGTCTCAGCTGTTCCAGTTTAAAGACCAGTGTTAAATATCTTGAGGTACTGTCTTTACTAACAGGTTTTATGAATTCAAAGCTGAAACCACTTCACCTCTTAAACTGATATCTCCTTTGTCTTTAATATTTTACCAGTTAAGGTACAAATTTAGGACTGTGGTTTTATAGCACAGAATCAGTATCTAAACTGTGAACAATGATTACAAACTAGATTTCTTTTGTAGCTGATTAAATGCTTTGTTTTTATTTGTGGTGGTTTTTTTAAATGTTTGCTTAATTTTACAGTCATAGACATCCAATGTTCATTTGACTGACTTAAGGTTTTTCCAGTTAAAGAAGCTTCACTGGTTGTGTGATAATTCTGTAGCTTTTAAGATAATTATCAAGTGCATGAGTTGGTTTGTGTTTTTGTTTTCTGTGATGACCAGCGCTGAAGGCTAACAGATGGGTCTTCCTTCTCTAAAGGAAAAGAATACTCAGTATTCCATGCAATTTGAAGTCAGCCTGTACTGCTTTAGCACAGGAGAAGAGGAAACAAAAATAAGCAAATAATTGTAAAATTCTCCTTGCACATTGAAGGGTGCAGATCGCTTCCAGTTTTAATATTTTAAATACTGTGGGTGTTCCAAATCAACTTACTTACCTTTCAGGAAGAGTGTTTGAAAGGAATAACGACTTTTTTCTATGTAGTCCTGGGAGACAGCTCCTAGTGGTATATTTAGGGTGGAATGAAGTCTGCCCATCTGACTTACTTGCATTATTATTAGGAAGATCTTGTTTATTCAGTGTTTGTCATCTTGATTGTGAAGCTGTGTAGAAAATGTCTCATTTGATGTTATTTTCTTTGTTGAACAGGTATCTATGGGGCTGGCTGCCTTATAACAGAAGGGTGTCGTGGAGAGGGAGGTATTCTAATTAACAGTCAAGGTGAAAGATTCATGGAGAGATATGCACCTGTTGCTAAGGATCTGGCTTCCAGGGATGTAGTGTCTCGTTCTATGACCATAGAAATCCGTGAGGGAAGGTTAGTTACATACTCTTAATGAAACTGCAGAATAAATACTCAATCATGCTGGACTGTATGTGGTGCAATAGTTCATTTGATAAGCACATGATAATTTGTGAGAGTGACCTTTAATAAGTGTTAGCTGATCTCCTCGTGTAAGGCTGAAATTTTTCTTGTTAATTCCTAACGATACTGAAAGAGAACAGAAGATGTTAGGAGTCTCCTGTTTGAATTTGATGTGTCTAGAGACAATTGCTCTTAATGTATTTGCTCTAACTGCAAACAGTGAACATAATTTGGTGCTCTCTTCTCTTGACTAATTATTTGTACATATTTCTGCAGAGATATACTGGTTTAAAGTCTTAAACAGTGTGAATTATTATGAAAAGAAAGCTGAGAGTTGGAAAATGGTCTTAATTCTGCCAAGTGCAAGAGTCTTATTAATGTCCTAGATATTAATTTTTGTCAGATAACATTTGAAAAAAAGTTATTTATTTTCACAAGCAAAACAAACTGGATTAGAAATGTTACTAGTGTTTGTAAATGCCTGTTATGTATTCCAGTGTTGCCCTTTTTTTGGTAGGGGTTGTGGTCCTGAAAAAGACCATGTATACTTGCAGTTGCACCACTTGCCACCACAGCAGCTAGCAACCCGTCTCCCAGGGATTTCAGAAACAGCTATGATATTCGCTGGAGTCGATGTCACTAAAGAGCCTATCCCTGTTCTGCCTACTGTGCATTATAACATGGGAGGTATTCCTACTAACTACAAAGGACAGGTAAGTAATATACATCACTTTTGTTTTTTTTTTTTTCATCATCATGGTAATAGGAAATTATTTTCCAAATATAAAAGCATTAAGAATGTTTTTCATAAATGTAAGGATGATTAATACCATTATTAATAGTAATATAATGATGATGTCAGAATACTTCAAACACACAAACTGGTTTGTTTTTAAAAATAACCTGAAAACCATATTCCAGTCCGTCTGGAGAGGTGGGAGTTCCAAGAAACATCTGAAATGAAGTTACTGTCACATCTGACAAAAATTCTCTGTTTACCAAGTTGAGGATAGTATAGTTGAACACTGACCAAACTAGAGCTCTGTTGCAATCTATAACTCGAGTTAATATATATTAATTCTCTGTAGTTCATGTGATCTAAACACTAAAGTAGATTCCTCCAACTGATACGAGTTGGAAGACAATGCGATCATGTCAGCTAAATTCCTCTGTTCATGTATTGTGCTTGTAAAATTTTATTGTAAAATTTAACCTTAGAAACGTGTGCAGATCAGACTATTCCTGTGCATTTCCAGCTCGCTGCAAAATTGTGGGGAAACAGGGCCACGTACTCTTCATAAGCATGCATAAAGAAGTATTTGGGTTTAGTTCCATCTGCTGTATAGTATTAGTACTTACCCTTTAGAAGTAAGGTAATTACGGGTTTAGAGTTGGAGAAAACTTACAGTTGCTGTGTTTTATCCTTACATGCACGTGACCTTTGCAAATAAGGAGGTTTGCAATGTTATAAATTGTTTGAAAGATGAGTATTAATTGTGTGTCTGAAATGACAGGTGATTACACATGTGAATGGTCAGGATAAAGTGGTACCTGGTTTATATGCTTGTGGGGAAGCAGCCTCTGCATCTGTCCATGGCGCAAATAGACTCGGAGCAAACTCACTTCTGGATTTGGTGGTGTTTGGTCGTGCCTGTGCCCTTACTATTGCAAATACATGCAAGCCTGGTAAGTCTCACTTTTTTAGATGTTTACCTTTATGATTTTATTTCTGCCCAACACAGAGTTGTTGCTGCCTGAATCAAATTTAGAATGATAGACATAGACTCTTATTTGTTAGAAAAGAAAGAGATCAGTGTTTATGCTTTTTATAGGCATGTTCTTTGCTGTGAAAATATTTTGACATTAACATTGGCTTTGTAAGTTGATACTTTTAAAACTAGAATTGGGTCAGTGCTATTGGCAAAAACAGTTGGTTTTTTTTTCACAAATTAAAACAGAATACTGAATGTGAAGACTGACTTCTCTACATCCTGCACTGTCTTCTATGTCAAAATGTAGTCTGTCTTACACTTGGCACTTCTGTATAGTGGAATTTGCTGCCACCTTGCTGATTTATAAGAAGAACTTAGATGCAAGTGATAAGAGATAGATACTAAACATCTCATTCCCTGATGAGATTTAATATTCACTGCTGAATATTAAACATTTTAAAATAATCTGGTTCAGCAACAGTTACTGAGCTGAAAAAACAAACAATTCCCCAACCCCCAACAAAATGCTGTTAGTGGCAGTTATATTGCCAGAGCAGCTGAATTCCAGCAGTCATCATCTATTTTCTCATTGCTTAATGTCCAAAATAATAAGACTGATTGTTTTTTCAGTCTGACTGCACGAGGTGCAGAGTGATGGTTCCTGTTGATATTGGCTTAGATCTTGTGGTATTTCTTGTTTGGCTTTGTGCCAACGTTTATTTGAATCTCTCCGTGGCTCCTTAGAGTTTGAAATTGTAGAAAGGGTTTTATTAGTCTGAACACAAAGCTACACATGAAGTGAACTGTGCTGGTAAGATGCTGTGTTTGGTTTGTTACCCAGTAACACGTGGGTTCCAGTATTAGAGCTAAGAAGCAGAGCTCATGTAACTGCCAAGCTTATGGACCTGTACTGGTCCCTTAACAGATCCAAGGGAAGGTGGGAGGTTTGGGAATGAGGAGACAAGGAAAGTATAGGAAAAGGTGTTAAGGACCACAAGCTTATTCCATAGTTTAGAAGAATTTTAATTAAGTGCTGCTTCTAAGGAATGAACAGCAGAATTTAGCCAAACCTATAAAATCTCTATGAATTGTCATAGTAAAGAATGGGATTCATATGTTCCTCTTTGAACTTTATTTTTGTATGGATACTGTTGGTGGGAGTTCAGGAAAGTTACAGTTAATGTGTACCTCAGAGGAAGCAAACATAAGGTGTTTTAGTCAAATCTTTCAGTAGTTGTTAGTCTATGAAACTGCCAGAAACCAAAGCCAAGCCAAACTACTAAACTTACTGAAACTTTCTTCTTAGGAGAGCCAGTTCCCCCCATTAAACCAAATGCTGGTGAAGAGTCAGTTGCTAATCTTGACAAATTAAGGTTTGCTAACGGGAGCATAAGAACTTCAGAAGTGCGACTTAACATGCAGAAGGTAAGCCTGGTGGAGCTCTCAAGTACAGGGTGGGAGAAGCTGCAAGCAACAGTGGGGTTCGGTCACTTTGCAAAGTGCACTTCAGGATTTGCTTTGCAGAAGTGAAGAGTGTGTGATAAGATTGTGTGCAGCAAAGGTTGTATGTCTTCTGTTAATTTCTTCTTCCCTTCATGGTCATTCCTCTTGTGTGGTTTACTTGCTGTATAGTAGAGTGGGGTTTCTTTTGTTTGGGGTGAATAGAAGAATGGAGTCAAACCAGCTCTGTAGCAAACTCCGTTGGAGCTAAGGAGGTTACCTGGGTTCGCATGCAGCATATCAAACTGAATTTGTTTTACTGTGTTGCAGGCAATGCAAAACCATGCTGCTGTATTTCGTACTGGTTCTGTACTGCAAGAAGGCTGTGAAAAACTTAGCCAAATTTATAGTGATCTGGCTCATCTAAAGACTTTTGACAGAGGTAATTTGATAGCAAACAGTACACCTTGGCCAGAGTACTCTCTGGGTAAAGTGTTGGTGTTTGGGGTTTTTGTCCTATAAACTTTATGTATTTCTTGAAACTTTGGCTGAAGACTTTGACCATTTTGAATCTTTCAAAATATTTTGTAGAGCCCTACTTACTAAACGTGGTAATCAGTAAAATACTTGATCTTATTGGTTATTTTCTGGTTGCATAATCTTTCAAAGAAGCAGAGACTGAAATTGGATTTAACTGTGTGAGGTACAAACTGCTCTTCTCTCAGAACATGAGGTGAAGTTGTTCTAATATTAAGATGATGAACTTCATTAGTATCTTCTGAAAAGGCCAGGGAGTTGCAAGACTATTCATAGACTTAACACTCAGTTTTCATTCTTCATCTGAGCAGATCACAGTGCATGCAGATACTGCCGTGTCTGGCAGTGTATCTTAAGAGAACTTGGTTATTTAAGTACAACTGATGATGTACCTTTTGTTCACTCACATGTATTTCTCTTCAACTACTGCTATTGGACATGTTTTCTAACACTAAAAATAGAACTGGGTTTCTTGGACAGCTCTTGCTAAGCATCAAAAAAAGTTAAAATAGCTTAGAATGGAGATACATTTGTGTAAGTGAACTTGAGTCCATCTTGAAGAACCTTGTATGACTAGCAGGATTTATTTTCCTCTCTCAGATAGGTAGGAAGGAAGGGAAAACCCTGTTGTGTGGATCTATTAGGGATACACTTAAAGAGCTATCATCTAGTCAGATCTTAGGGTCTGAAATGAGGTATGGGGACTGAGTTTCAGGCAAGAATCTATGGTGTAATTCTGTCTCAGTAGTACACATGCAACAGGGACTGGCAGAACTCTAATTTATCTAAGATTCATGGTGATTGTTAGGGTGTTGGAGTCATTCCTGAGCTTTGCAAGCAATGTGAGTAGTTCAGTGATGTGGAGTACTGTGACTGCAGTATGTAGAGCTTTGGGTAGCTCAATTCTAAGTATCAACAATAGGACAGAAGTAAATTGAGGAATGACTTGTTTGTAGACCATTTTCCATAGTATTTTAATATTTTACTAGGTATTGTGTGGAACACTGACTTGGTGGAGACCCTCGAACTGCAAAACCTGATGCTTTGTGCTCTACAAACCATTTATGGTGCTGAGGCTCGCAAGGAGTCCCGGGGTGCCCATGCCAGAGAGGATTATAAGGTATAAATATTTTCTGTGACCTGCATGTAGGATTAAATTTCCTTGTTATGTGTCCTCAGATGGATTATTTTAAATTAGTAATTTTTTCTAAGTACAGTCTTCAGTGTTATGATTAGTGTAGTATTTGTTTGGGGTCCCATCTGTTCTGCTTTATCTATTCTTATCTGTTATATATAAAATGACCAATATATGCAACACTGGGCAACAGTCTTGAGAAGAGTTGTTCAGTGTGTGCATCTGTATGATTAGAGACCTCTATAGCTCTCTACAGTAATACAGAGGACTTTATAGTAATATAGTAGGACTGTAGTAATAACATTATGAATGCATTAACAGGACATAAACTTGCATACACAGAATAATTGTCCTGTGCAAGGGAAGTTACCTTAAAGCCCTTGTTAAGCCTGAGGATTTAAAATTGGACACGAGCAGTGTTAAGATAAAGCTTGCTGTCTGTTTGGAGACACACTATGTTACAGTTGTAATTGAAGTGCAATTAATTGTGTGGTTTTAAAGTGATCTGCAGATGTAACTTTTGGCGAAAACTAACCTAATTTTCTTCTTAGTTACGGGTAGATGAGTTTGACTATTCTAAGCCACTCGAGGGCCAACAGCGAAAGCCATTTGAAGAGCACTGGAGAAAGCACACCCTTTCATACGTGGATATCCCATCTGGGAAGGTACATGATGCTTGAGGGTCTTTTTTGCTGTCAACAGACAGCTGCTTGCATAGACAGCTTTTGTAATCATGATAATACTGTCACAAAATTTATTTTGTTGCTGAGTGACTTTGCTATTTGAACTGGAATTCAGCTAGTTTGGGGACAAGTGAGAACACTTTGCTTCCTGAATAGCTGCTGAGAATAGAAAGAAACACAGTTCTGTCTCCTAACTGATCCCATTGGCTTCTCGTCTGCAGGCCTTTCCTAGATGAAAGAATTAGGAGCTAGCAGTCTTAGCCAAAAGTTTACTTTTGTTCAAAGGCCTTTTTAAAGTCAGTCTTCTGATACCATTTCTGGTCAGGCTTTGCTTTTAAGGAATTTAGTCAGTGGCAATGTGATGGAACTTTTAACGTTCCTTGTAGGTTACGAACCTCCATTTTCTATGGAAGGAAAGTAATGGAGAAGTTAGCTTAACATCCATGAAGTCATTCTGTTATCTGTGTTATTTGGCCATTCCTATTAGCTAGGCTGACTTGTTTAGATGGAGGACGTTTGTTTGTCCTAAAGTTGTTTTTTCCCTTTTATTACTTCAGGTTACCTTGAAATACAGACCTGTGATCGACAGAACTTTGAACGAGGAAGACTGCCAGACCGTCCCACCTGCAATCCGCTCCTACTAGTAACTTGCATTTCACTTGAAGCCCTCTCCCAGAGGGGGCCAGTGTACATAAGCATAGCACAGGCAAAACAAAACAATGTTATCACTAGCAATGAATGGAAAATACTGACTAAACATTTCTCCAGCTTCTATTCTGCTGTGGCTTATTGTACAATTATTAAAAATAGAATGCAGGACAGCTTATGTTCTTTCACCAATCTGTCAAAACTGACAAGGACAACACAAAATGTGTCTAAATAAAGTGATTACAAGTCTTGTATTTGTATTTGTTTGAATATGCTGATATATATATATATATATATAAGTACAGTGCTTTTATCATAAATGTATAGTTAATTTCCATGCTTTAAGAACAAGAAAGGTGATGCCTGGTGACAGGACAAGGGGCAATGGGCACAAACGGAAGCACAGGAAGTTCCATCTGAATATGAAGACAAACTTCTTTACATGGTGGGTGGCAGAGCACTGGAGCAGGCTGCTCAGAGAAGTTGTGGAGTCTCCTTCTAAAGTTAAAAGCCTGCCTGGATATGATGCTTCAGGTGAACCTGCTTTAGCAGGGAGGTTGGGCTCCAGACGGCCCTTCCAACCTTTCTCTGAAATGCATCGCATTAGTTTTAGACACAATGGAGATACTGAATTTTGTGATGTGGGGACTTAAACATCATAATTTATGATTATAAGTAACATTGCAGAAAAGAAGAATGATGCACTAGTAATTATAACGTTTTTTTTTTATTGAATAAAACAAGAGGCTTCTGCTTACTTCCTCCGTAATAGAATGATATTCTATATAATGTAGACTGTAATAGTAATCTTTACTGACTCTGGAACTTCTGAAGCCATTTTTGTGGCATGCCCTGTGTGTGTATTTCCTCTTTACTGTCAGAGGAATCAAGGGGCAGAAGACTTGCCTAGGTGTTAAAGCTTACCAAACTCAAATTTAATGTGCATTTAGTGCCAAGATGTAACTTGTAAGGCATTAATAGAGCAGTTTCTAGCAGCATTTCTGTGAATAACTTACTGGATGATGGAAGTGTAACTATGCAGACTGCAATTGAATGAAGCATTTTGCGATGTTTGAAAAAAAAAATGTTTACTGCTGAATGTTGGCTGCTGTTGGGAAAAAAAAAAAAAAAGAATGTTTTGAAAACCTGAAGTGTTGAAATGTTGCTGGTGCTGGGTGGAAAAGTTCAATACGCCTTATTTCACTCTTGTAGTGTTTCTGTACTTCGCACCAGGGGGAGACGTAGCATGTCGAAGAACTACCCTTGTATGGGCAGGAAGGGAGAAGCCTTTTTTTTTTTTAATAGAAGGAGCCTTGGCTGTCGCTGGGGGGGGCGCGGGGGAGAGGAAATAACGCTCTATGCATCTTTGACAAGGTTACAGTAAGGCAGGACAAGCTTATAAGTTTTTTCCCAGCGTGGGAAAAATCGCTGTTGGGCGCCTCCCCCGCTGCCCTTCGCCGGGGCCGCGCTGGGTCCCCGCTCGGGCACCCCGGCCCGGCCCGTCCCCCCGCGGCCGCGATTGGCGCGGCGGAGCCTCGGCGGGGATGGGCGCCCCGGCTCCGTGACGCTCGTCCGGGGCGGTGCAGCCTCGCCTCCCACCCCCGCGGTGCTCCCGGCCCCCCGGCACCATGCACCGATCACTCCGCGCCTGCCGCCGCCTCGGCCGCTCCGCCGGGTTCCTGCTCTCCCGGCCGCCGCCCTCGCTGGATCCCGCCGGGCCCCGCTGGATCCCTCCGCCCCGCGCCGCCATGGTGAGCCCGGGTGGGGAGCGGGCAGCGGTGACCTCTAAGTGCCACCGCCGGCCGCCGCCGCCCTCGCTCCGCCCTCGCCCCGGGGGAACGGGCAGCTGGCGCTGCCAGAGGGAGCGGCGGCTGCGGGCAGGGCCGGGCGCGGGGGGCTTTAATCCGGGGTGTTGCTCCGTCGGGAGCGCGTCGGCAAGCGGGAGGACGTGGCCGCCGTTCTCTGCCGGGCTTGCGCGGCCGTTTCCCGCATCCTTCCTGCGGCAGCGCCGGGCCTGGCTGGGCCCCGCTGACGGCCCCGGGTCTGCGGCACCGAGCGGCAGCTGCTCCCGGGGCGGGCCGGGATGTGCAGCTGTCCGGGGGATGAGATTGACGCCGTGAGCACGGCTCTGAGCCGCCTTGCTGTGGCCGGCGAGGGGAGTCAGGTAGGGAAGGTGCTGGTGCAAGACCTGGTCTCACAGAGCTCTACCATGCGGCAGCTGCTCCCACTGGAATTTGAGAGCCTTTCTTAGAGCTGTTGAGGTACAAATAAGGAAAAGCTGCATCCTCACAGGAGTGGGGATATCTGGAATATCTTTGGAGCTGTCTGAAAACTAGGGAGCTTTTAGCTGAGAGAGCAGCCCGTGGCCTCTAGCAGGCATCCGCAGTAATTATTCAAGTACAGACTGTTGGGCTCACACATGAGTGGGATTTGATTACTGCACACAGTTCAACATAGAAACAAAACTGCTATTCGAATAAAGAACTTCAAATCTCGGTAATAACACCTAGGATGTTGCATGGAAGCCTTAGCCTCAGGTACATCTTTGTGAGCTCACTCCTTAAAACGAGGTAATTTAGACTGCCAGAAAGTGGGGTGTTCAGGATTTTATCAATTCCTTAGTTCCCCAAATTAGTAAATTTAACGAGAACATTGGTTTCCAATCTGTGATATTGATTAAGGTGTAGAAAATAGCATTTAAAAGAACAAATTTTCCAACAAGTGAATAAACTTCATGGTGGTTGAAACTTACCTGCATAATAAAATTGGTGTCAAAGCAGACTGTAGCTCAAACCATTGGCCTATGAGACGGTTCCCTTTTTTATCTTCCCATTAGACATCATCTGAGAAAAACATTCTAGATCATGACCTTCATTTACTTGCTGAAGACTCAGTATTTGTGAAAGGCTGCAATCTTACAAGAAAGATAAGACCTGCTCTTTGCAGGTCAGAAATATGACCTGTCCTGTGTGCACTGTTAGTTGCTTGGGTTTAAATAACAGCAGTATTCATAACAAAATATCCCTCAGTGAATTTGTAACTCAAGGAGCTGTTGAATTCTTATAGGAAAAGTTCTCTGTGTTTTTATTTAAAAGAGGTCCACCAAAAGATGTACCAACCACTATTGAAATAAAAAAAAACCCCAAAAACAACCAACAAACCCAAACCATCACTTTTTGATGTTTGTAGATATTTTTTCAATAGCAACAGTTGTTTTAAAACACATTGTGGAGCTACAGCCAAATGTTCATGCTGTACTATGGTATGACTTAACTTAGAGCTATGCAGGATGTTTTAAATGGATTTGTGGTTGCAATGGTTCGTCTGTAGCTGAATGTTGTAAAGTATTGGGGTTTGGTTTATAAAGGATAAATTTCAGAATTTTTGACTTGATGTTATAGAGGACAAATGATGTTTAAAAATGGAAACGTCCTTCATCTGCTAAGGCAGAGCAGTTGAGCACAGATTGCATTTTCTGATGGCCTCAGAAGATGCTTTTGACAGGCTAAAAATGATGATTCTTTGAATTGAAATACTTATATCCAAAAGTTGGTGCATCTGTAAATCGGAATGTAATTTTCCACGGGAAGCAATATTGGAGCAGTTGTGCCATTTGAGTATCTCCAGCGTGTTACGATGCAATCAGTTCTAGCTAATTAGTTCCCTCCGACAAGGCAAAAGTGCAGTTCTGTTTGTCTGGCTCTGTTAGCTTTGGACTGTGGGTTCTAGGGATTTTGGAGGGCAGAGCATGCCTTGTCAGGCCTTTTTAAGGAATTTTAAAAAAAATGAATTTGTAAAGGTGAGGAATAGTAGTTCTGAGCAGACGCTTGTAGCTGTGTTAGAAACTAGGTGAGAGCACAGGAGTTTGCCTTGGCTCCTAGTGGAGTTGATTAGGTCTCCTTTTGGCTTCTATGGTCCAGGGGGTGGGGGAGTAAAGGGTTGACAAGAGTGTGCTGATGATGCACCATTTTATAGCAGATCCTGTAGATCAGGGAATGGCTGCAGAAACTCCTTTGCATACAGGAACTGGGACCTTCCACTTATAAAGCCACTCAAGAGGGTGAATTCTGGCTGAGTGAGGGAAGCATGTTTGTTATATTCAAATTCAGACAAGGCTTCTTCAGGGTGCTACATCAGTCTGAAGGTAGTGCTGCAGTTTAGTTACTTCAGTATGTATGAAAAATAGCACTTTGCTTTTTTAGCTAATGTCACTTCTTATTCTGTGAATCAGCAAATTACATTCATCTTAAAGCACCTTAACCTGTTAACTTCATTGGAATTTGTAAATGTGTAATGTGGAATTTGCTAGGGAAGTAATTTTTTTTAATAATGATTTTGTTGTTAGAAAGTACTTGTACAAGTATGCACTGATCCTATTTATCTTTGTTTCACCATTGTTGACATTGGGATTATGTAAGTTTGAGGAATCAGTTGTGCAACTGCTAGCTTTTTTGTCTAAAAGGTCACAAGTAGTTTATCTTTTCTATATCGTTTGAGTGTGGATACTTTTGGTGATTGAACCACTGATCATAACGAGAGCTGGGCTTGGAACTGAATTGGTTCTGCTTATCCAGCTCTGTGAAAGCTTGACATTGTCTGCTTATACAAGGTGCCCAAATATCAAAAGCAGGGATTTCCCAACTGTTGGAATATTAATATGTGCACATGTACAGTAAGACCCACAAGCATCCCAATTAAACATTTTTGGCAGTAAGATACTGAAGATGCGTTTACTATGTTCGGTTTCTTGTTAGCATGGAAATGAATGCTTAGTGTCTCAAATAGGATGAAGAAGATTAAAGAACATAGGAACGATGTACCACGTCACACTAATCTTTCTATTCTTGTGAAGTCAGTGTCTGGGAGAGCATCAGCCAAAACACAAGATACGGGGAGTGGATGGCAGTGTGAGAGTTAACCCTTGCTGGGGGCTGGGCTGCAGTTTCTTCTGGACCATGTGCACCACCTACTCTGCGAGTACTCAAAGTGAGCAGGGCTAGTGTCTCTGGTATGAGACTGATGGAATACCTGATGGCAGAGTGTCTCCATCTGGCTGGGAATGATGCTTAGGTCAGTAAAAAGGCTGAGACATTCCCCTCTCCCCTCCTGCAACATGCCATCCGTGGTGATGCAAACCTGGGCAAGCTGCTGCAGGAGATCAGGGCTGCTGGAGAGAGCATTCTGGCCAATACACAGCTGTGCTCCTGTCCAAGAAGATTGAGACCCACCTAACAAGGAGTAAGTAAAATGAACCAAGAAAAGAGAGGAACACTCTGACTTCAGAAGTGGGCTCCCAGGGAAGAGTAAGAACTGTGCAAAAATGTATGATGCTTTCCCTGTATTCTGACCCAAACTCTTCATGTACATGGCACTGGTGAGGCTGCACCTCGAGTAGTGTCCAGTTCTGGGCCCCTCACTACAAGAAAGGTATTGAGGTACTGGAGTGAGTCCAGAGAAGGACGACGGAGCTGGAGAAGGGTCTGGAGCACAAGTCTTATGAGGAGCAGCTGAGAGACCTGGGGTTGTTTAGCCTGGAGAAGAGGAGGCTCAGAGGAGACCTTATTGCTCTCTGCAGTTGCCTGAAAAGGACATTGTAGCAAGGTGGGAGTTGGCGACTTCTCCCAGGCAGCCAGCAACAGGATGAGAGGACATGGTCTCAAGCTATACTAGGGGAGGTTCAGGTTGGACATCAAGAAGAATTTCTTCACTGAAAGGGTTGTCAAACATTGGAATGGGCTGCCCAGGGAAGTGGTGAAGTCACCATCCCTCGTTTGTGTAATAACCCAGTTTAGATTTTTCTTCTGAGTGCTTATCTCATCTTCCCTGAACTCATGTGGACTTCCTTCATCTGCAGCATCAGCCGGCAAGGAGTTTCATCAACCTGTGACTTGTGTGAAGAGCTGCTCCCTTTCCCTTGCTTTGAACTTGACTCCTACTAGCCTAATGTTATGGCTCCTGTTTCTTGTATTGGAAGAATCAGTGAACAGCTTATACTGGTGCTTTTATTGACCTCAGTTTTCCTTCAATGCCCAAGTTACCTCTTTTCTGAACAAAAAAGCCACTTGTCTTAAGAAAGGTGTTCCCTACCTTTTATCAACTTCATTGCTTTTCTTTGAACTGTTTACTTGGACTGTGGATGAACCATGGTGGCAAGGCAACGTTTCTTTTTGTATCTTTTGCTTTTCCCAGTAGTTCCTCGGGTTTGGTTTTCTCCTTTGACTGCACTGCAACACTGACTTGACTCTATTGATAGAGCTTTCCCAAGGGCTCACCCCTAAGGGTTATGGTTAGGTCAGGACCTGGCATTGTGTAGGTATATATGCTACCTGTGGGACTGGGATTGTTTTACTCTATCCACAATAAAGAATTGAAAATTACTTCTTCCCTTTCCTGAAGACTCTGGAAGAAGGTAACCTCCTCTGAGGAAGGATGAATACCTTTCCCACAGAAAACTGGGACTTGGCTGACCAAGGTGTGAGGAGAGGAAGAGTAAAGTGGTCTTGCTTCCTGTTCCAGTTCCATAATCTTTGTAGAGCTGCATGTGAATGTGATCACATCATCCCAAATGAATGTTATTGTTCTACAAAAAGTAAAAGAATTACTTTTTTTGGTGTATGTCAGCTAAAATTATTTTGCCTGTGGCCGTGTTAGATAATAACATGTGCGAGGTGTATACATGATACAGAAATACTGCCATATTTAAGTAGTGCACAAAATATACCTAGATGCAGTTCCTTGGTGTTGCACAGCTAGGGCAACTGTGTTTCTGGTTTATTAGGCCAAAGGGGATAATTAATATTCAGTAACTTGGTCCTGGATTAGTCAGTTGCTCCCTTCCAATATTAAGTGTCATGTGGGGTGTGGGTTTCAAATAGGAATTATGTTACATGTATGTTGATTGGGCAGATGCTACCTGAATTCTTACTATGCTAGTTCTACAGTTTGGTTTTAACAAAACACCAGTTCTGTAAATTGTAAGTTAAGGTACTAATTCTTAGAAAAGACGAAACAGTCTCTCATCAGGATGACAGTGGGCAGCCGAGGTCTTAAGTCTTGCAGTGCTGCCAATCACCAGTGGGACAGCTGGGCTTCACAGTGGTAGTAGTTGTGACTTCCAGTGAGACAGGTGCTCAAACTAGAAAAATATCTTAATTTCAAAGGTATAAAACTACCTATGACTAGCCACGTCTTTGCTTTGTGTCTTTTCCCCCTTCTTGACTTCTTTTTCTTGACTGCTTACTTTGAAAATGGATGTGCCATTTACCAGTGTTTAAATTTTTTTTGTTTTGTTTTTCTACAGTCCACTCAAGAGGCTTTTAGGATAGAATATGATACTTTTGGGGAACTGAAGGTCCCAAGTGACAAATACTATGGTGCCCAAACTGTAAGATCTACAATGAACTTCAAAATTGGAGGTGTTTCAGAAAGGATGCCAGTAAGTAATTTGAATCTGTGTAAATTTCTTTCTTAAGTGCTTTTTGGATGTGAAAATGAATACCTTTTTCTTAGACTTCTGCTGGAAGTGTAAGCAACTTTGAATTTTAATTAAAGGTAGAAATTCCATAGCAATATATCATTCTGTGGTAGAAATCCTTTTTTTGTTGCACTGAAATAAATTGAATATTGCTTTTCAATAATTTTTATTGTGTTGCTTAATTTTTTAATAACCAGGATGAGTGGAAATCTGTCTTTCATTTTCCCAGAGATGAAAAAGTGAATGGAATAATTTGTTCGATGTGGCATTTATATAGTTTTTTATTGAGGTTGTTAAGCAGAGCATGAATTGATATAAAGTTGCTTTTTCACTTGTAGCTGTGCATAGAGCATTAGTGTGCACTTGCTTTGTCATATACTGACTTTCCATGTACTGAAACATAAGTCAGTTTTCCCTCAAAAGGCTGTTTTAGAAATGGAACCAGTTCAGTTTTAATGCATGTAATTTTTGATGCACAGAGCATACATGGACTTGCAAAGAAAGCTGTATACTGCTCTCTGGACTGCTTGGATGAATGTTACTGTTAATGGGAGCATAGGCCATAGGACCTGGTTGCTCTGTGGTTTGTTCAATGGATTTATGATCAGAAGGAGTTTGGTTTAGAACTAGACATGCACTATAAATTCCTAACATGTCCTTTGGGGAAAGAAAATTGTGTATTTAAACTTACCCTTGTGTCTCAGGTTCAAGTCATAAGGGCTTTTGGCATCTTGAAGAGAGCAGCTGCTGAAGTAAATCAAGATTATGGTCTCGACCCAAAGATTGCTAAAGCTATTGTACAGGCAGCAAATGAGGTAGGAACAAACTGTTAAAATACTAGAACTGCCATTGTATTTTTGTTAAGCTTTTCACAGGAGCCTGAGGGATTGCATTTCTCCAATTGCTAGAGAAAAACATTTCTTATTAGTGAATTTTGCTTTTCAGGAATCATTTACTTTATATAATAATTTTAGTATTTTACTTCTTGCATTTAAAGAAATGATGGAATATTCAAATGCATTTTGATACTTAAAGCAATGTGATTTTTTTCCCCTCTGTTAAGAATAATTATTACTTATATAGTGTTGACTCTTACCAGATGAACAGTATAAAAGAACCTAGGAGGGGAATAGAGTCTCAGTTCATTTAACTAAATGAAGTCTGATATGCCAAGCAAAGCTTTTTAGTTTTGGAAGTCTCTAACCTGTAAAGCAATTGGATCTTGGTAATCTGAAGACCGTCTGCAATTTAAGTAGTTTCTGTGTTACTGGTCTATTTCCTCTCCAGACTTAGGCTTACTAGTAAATCTGCACTTTGTAAGTATCAGTTTTATTGCTAAAGAGGACATGATGAGACAAATGGGGATCTTCCTCTTTCTTAGGATAAATGCCACCCAAGTGCAGAGTTGTAAATGACCATTATTTGAGGTGCAGTAGTACCAGGTGTGTTGATTTGTATAAATCAACAGATCTGTTTATCTAGAAGCATTTGTTAACAGAGTTTCCTTGTTCTAACTTGCTTAAAAATATTTCAGTATTTGCAGAAGCCTCATCCTCCTTCTACCAGCTGTAGCAGACTAAGTCCCAAGAGCCAATAGCTGTGGGGAATTCCAGAATATATCCAGGCTCTTTCTGTTGTTTCTAGGGTTCCCCTAGTTAAAGGTGCATTAAAAGTTTTGGTGGCTAAAGGCTACTTAGTTTAGATTCATAAGTTCTGAAAGTTGTTTGGGGCTTTTTTTTGTTGTGTTTTAAAAACATCCTTGCAATGATATCCTTTCTCTTACCTACAAAATAATTTTCTAATACAACTTAAAAGAGATACATCAAGGAATCAAGTTACTCCTGGAGCCTGGGAACTTTGCCCCTGTATAAGATGGGGAATACGTAAGATCCTTTCCTGAAAAACATGTTTCCTGGAGGACTGATGTATCCTGATAATCCAGAGATGGTTATCTAGGCTCAGAGTAGTGACAACAGATCCTTTGTTTTTCTGAGGCTCATATGTATGGGTGTGATACTTCTGAGCACAGATTTTGATGGTGTCACAAACACATGTTTAGGAAACTCTCTAAATGTGCATAAGATTCAATAGACTCCAAAAAATGTTGATCAAAGAGGAGTGTGCCTTACAGGAAGAAGGTGTTTGATACTATCAGCCATCTGCTGGCTTTGTCGATGCAAAGTGTTATGTCTACAGGTGTAAGAGGTCTGGAACTTCCTGTATGAAATTTCTTTTTTGTGAAATATCACAGTCCAGTTACACAGATTTCATGTACTGCATGTGGATGGCTGATGATCTTTGGCAAAAGCACCTTTTCTGGGGGACTGTTTCCCAAAGGAACTGACTTCTCAGTGCCTCTAATTCAAGCTGATAGTTGTGATCAGTGTACATGATGAAACTGTGCAGCTCTCTGTTTTGTTCAATGGATTTATGATCAGAAGGAGTTTGGTTGATCTTGATCTCCTAGAAGAAAGCAGCGCACCCATGGTGAGAAGTTTGGGAACAGATAAGCCTTGTCAAAATGGTCAAAACCGAAGGAGACACACCACACTGAATCTGTACCGTGAAGCACCTTATGTGCTCTGATTGAGAAACTTAAGATATTTCTCTTGCCTTAAAAATTTTCCTAACCTGAGCAAATAACTGTTGGAGAGCCAGCATGTACTACCTCTAGTCCTATCCAGGAGGATTAGAATTCAAATGGCTTTAAAATTTGGTAAAGTGGGTGATGTGTTTGACTTGTAAAATCAGCTGCATTGTTTGGGAAAGAGAAGATATAATTTAAAATACCTTTTAAAAATCTTTTCTTTCTATAACTGTAGAATATGAAATCAAATTCTATGTAACTGTGTTTCACAATTCAGCATCTTCAAAAAGATAGCAAATTTTTTTCCCTTTTTATATCTGGTATTACATCAAAAACTTGTTAATTATTCTTGTGTGAATTCACAATTGTTATATGTAGATTTAAAAATACAACAGAGAGCATGATTTTAATTATAGCTATAAAATATTAAGGTTTATGCTTTTACTTTATTTTCTCATAGAATAACTTTTCTCTCTTTTTCCATTATAGGTAGCTGAAGGAAAATTAAATGATCACTTCCCATTGGTAGTGTGGCAGACTGGGTCTGGAACTCAAACCAATATGAATGTCAACGAAGTCATCAGCAACAGAGCCATTGAGATAATGGGGGGCACCCTGGGGAGCAAAAAGCCAGTACATCCGAATGACCATGTTAACAAAAGCCAGGTTGTTATACTTGTATTATACTTCTTTGAACTTCAGAAGTTTCGGGGTTTTGAATTTTGAGTTCTCTTATATCCACTGTTTAAATTAAAAAAAAAAAGA
The DNA here is from genome assembly GCF_003945725.1 of Corapipo altera. Classification (NCBI taxonomy): domain Eukaryota; kingdom Metazoa; phylum Chordata; class Aves; order Passeriformes; family Pipridae; genus Corapipo; species Corapipo altera. The sequence continues at coordinate 5,901,249 of NW_020884888.1, forward strand.
AAAAGTAGTTTTGGGGACAGCTTTGGCAACAATTTTCCATTTTTTTCAGTTTAAATGAACTTTAAGATGTTTGTCAGTGACAGTATGAGCTGTTGAGATTAAAACCTTTGAACTCATTCATAACAGATAAATTCACACATAATGAATGGACAGAGGTGGCCTTATGACAATGACTATTCCTGCAGTCTTAAAAGTACTTAAATATAGATCCAGTTTCTAAATGTTGGATCATGGTAGACGTATTTATTATACTTCCTTCTTAAACTTCAGCTGATCTGAACGAAATACTAAGCCACTGACTTGGTTGTTTCCCTTCCTGATCTTTTTTGCTTACTCAGTAACCAGGGAACTATGAATTTAACATTATCAAAGCAACACATAAGTGTTTTAAAGTCACATACAATTACTTTAAAATCATCCATCTATTTTACTTGTCTCTCATAACTACTGTAGTAATTATTTTTCTTTTTTTTTGTCCCAGTGTTGTTGTGAACAATCTATATTCAGCTTAACTTTCTTAAGGTATAGTTATAAAAAGTTGATTTATCAATAAGACTCTGGCCTTGTGGAACAGTCCTAAGTTGCTTACTCTTAGTTTAGTTTCTAATTGTTTTTAAAATAAAGAGAAGAAAGCCATACCTGCACATCTTACAGCAACAGTGGTGAGAAAAGCTTGTAAATAAATTTCTTGAACTTTCTTCACAGAGTTCAAATGACACTTTCCCAACAGCAATGCATATTGCTGCTGCCCAGGAGGTTAATGAGGTGTTGTTACCTGGACTGAAGAAGCTACAGAATGCACTTGAAGGGAAATCCAAAGAGTTTTCCCAAATCATAAAAATAGGGCGCACTCATACACAAGATGCTGTTCCACTTACACTTGGACAGGTAAAAAAAAAAATAAAATTAGGCATTTCTTTGGACAATTCTTGTAAATGTACTGGAGGATATTGAGGCCAACTTGAGAATGCCTGAATTAAGTTGATAGTTTAAGAGAAATTATAGGCTGAATCTCAGTGTGAGTATTTTCAGTCTATGCTGGAGTTTGCTGAATATGCTGTACTCTAATAACTGGGTCATAAATTTTCTTAACTTTTTGCATGCGTGTTTTACTTCTAATAGTATTAAGATATAAATGATTGTTAAATGATGTTTTGTTTCCAAATATCACAACGCGAATTTTCAGTTACACTGCTGTTGCAAGGAAGAGGTAATTGCAGTCTGTAATCTATAAACTTATGTAAATGAGGTTTTTGCCAACAAACAAAACTACTAGGTATTTTGAATGAAAAGCTTAGATATATAATCCTCTGTATATGTGTGTGTGTGTATGTGTGTATAAATATAAAAGATGGCAAATCTTATCATATTGTCAAGAATGGCTTATATTACAATAATTTGGTAATGAACTAAAGTGAATTGATATCCAGGTAAAGTTTGGGGTTTTTTTCTGAGAATGCACAGGTGGGTTTTACTAAACTAAAGTCAAGTGAACAAAGTCCAAGATCCATTTCTTTATTTGTACTTGGAGAACATTAGTTCAGTCTTGGAGCTGTTTTAGTGTGGATTCAGATCCCACTAAGTACACACCTGAGATAAAAGGCATTATGTATAATTTTATTTTATGTATTCAGATTGGTTTTATGTATAATTGTTTGTTGTGTGGGAACAGTCTTCTGATATTTCCATACTTTTACTGACAACATGCTAAGATGTAGCATTTGTGTAAAATTCAGTGCTTGCATGTTTTTTAAAAAATAAGTCAAATCACGTTAAAAATCTAAATGATTCTAGGTGTTTATTCTTGGTTATTGTCTTTGTTCCTTTATCTTGTCCTCCTTTCTTTCAAAGGAATTTAGTGGTTATGTGCAACAAATTAAATACGGTGTGGCTAGGATTGAATCAACCATGCCAAGAGTATATCAGCTGGCAGCTGGCGGGACTGCAGTTGGCACAGGATTAAACACAAGAATTGGCTTTGCTGAGAAAGTTGCTGCTAAAGTGGCTGAACTGACAGGTGAGGAATAATATTTTGGAGTTACCAGTAAAGCGGTATGTGTAACACACAGTCAAATTCAAACTAAATCTTTCTGTTTCCATACCTCTAATAAGCTCAAATTGTATTTTTATTTTAACATGACACTTTCTGTTAATGCTATGTGTGATATGCCTTCTCCTTCAGATTTTTCTTGCAGTGTATTTTTGTAATTATACTCAGTGGATTGAAAGTGACTGAAATTATGGTGTTTTTCTGAGCAAGGCTCATTGAATATGGATACAGTTTCAGACTTCTATTATTAGCCCAACTATAATGCTTCTGTCTTGATCTTTGCTCCTCTGGCTCTCTTAACTTATAGTGACTCAGCACGAAAGAAGGGAAAAAAAGCTCCCAAAGCCACTCTGGTTTTTTCATGTGAAAGAGTAAAGGTTAGCTGTCTAATTTTTTCAGTGCTGTCTTGATAGATCTTAAAACTTAATTTACAATGATATTGAGTTTTTTGATCTGTAAACCAGATCTTGTGTCACAACATAAGTTTTTAAAATGCCCCCAAAATAAACATGCACATCTGTCATTTACATTTGCTGTAAAATCTAAAATTGCTTATCAACAGTATTTTGTTTTTAATGGACCTATTATTCACTGTCTTGCAGAGGATCAATACTTTCTTGTACCCTGAGAGGGAAGAAGTAACTTCTTGTAAACAACAGCTGCTAGGAGCAGTACAGGGCATGTTTTGGTGGTGTTATGAAGCTCTCCATCTTGGCGCTCTTTAGGTGTCCTAGTGGCAGGTTGTACGAGTTTAAAACGAGTAGGGCAGACTCTTGAAGTTCCATATGTTCTTATAGAGGATGTTTATTGGCCAGGACAAGAGGAAAAGTTTGATTGGATCTCTGCAACTGAGAAGGCAGCTGTGCAATTCAGAAGCTCATGCAGATTGGGTGGGATTTGGTGTTGTTTGTCAGGAGCTGCCAAACACAAGAAATTAGGGAGATTATGCTGCTCTTCTTTGAATGGGTGATGAAAGCTCAGATCAGTAGTTCTGTGGGGCAGAAGTCCAGCCCACAGTCAGTCCCTAATGATATCTCTTCCCACTAATAGCATTCTGCTCGACTTTCCTTCCAGGGCAAAGTCCTGAAGAAAAGTTTTTCATTACGGAACCTAGGCTTAAATCTTCAGCCATTTAATTAACATAAGCAGAGCTGTTACTTCCATTGCTGCTGTGCTTTTGCTGTTGGCAGGCATCCTCCTAAGTCTGAATCAGCTTTCACATGTTCTGAGTGGTGTATTGTTCGCTTCCAGTGCTGGTACTCAGGTGCATCTTTTTCCTTTAAGTAGCTTACTGTGATTCCATTGTGATTACTTCTTATTTACCTTAATGCCTGCATTTACCTTAATGCTGCAAAACCATCTATTTTTATAACTGAGGGAACCCATCAAAGCAACTAACAATCTGAATTATCTAACTTGATTTACTGGAAGAAATAGATAAGTTTGGGCTAAATTCTGAAAGATTTTTGACATTCACGAAATACTGTGGTGCAAAAGCAATATAACACAGAATGAAAGCTTGACATTTGTGCCTTTGTTGTTGGTAGATGCTAAAATTTCGTATTCTTCTGTATTTTAATGACTTTTATTGTGTCTTTCGTACTGACTTTGTTTAAGAACTAAGTGAAGTAAGCTGTAGAGAAGAGAGGTGATGTTATAGTGTTATTAATTTTTATTTTTTATTAAGCTAATCATGTGTTTGATTATCTGGTTTATGTCTGCAAGGAAGCGCCTCACTGGTTTAATACTTCCATCTCCTCCATGTAGGTTTGCCTTTTGTCACTGCTCCAAATAAGTTTGAAGCGCTTGCAGCCCATGATGCTCTAGTTGAACTCAGTGGAGCCATGAACACGGTGGCGTGTAGTCTGATGAAAATAGCTAATGATATTCGTTTCCTGGGTTCTGGACCACGCTCTGGACTTGGAGAACTCATCCTGCCTGAAAATGAACCAGGAAGCAGCATCATGCCAGGTACAGAGAAAGCAGAGAGAATTATTACCTGTTTCTTTTGTTTGGGACCACTGTCTCTTAACAAATGTCTGCCAAACAGCATCCCGATGATCCTGATGGGTCACTTCCTACTCAGTATATCCTGTGATTCTGTGATCACAAATGTCAGTAAGTCCATGATTCAATCCTTCTGTCAATTCTTATCTATTATACCAGAATTTGCATTTATAAAAATACCTACTTGCACAGCTGGATGTTGGTAAGTAAGGTTATATACTCCTGACTACTAAGAACCATGGTAATGAACAGCTGCTTAGCTCATGCACAGTTGATCAAGCTCTTGAAGTGTTGGTAGATTGCTAAAGCAGCCAGAGCTGTTCTAAAAATCCTAGCTGAAATACTGGAATAGTATTTACAGTCAATCTAATATCATTTATGGAAATACTTTTTCTTCTGTGGTGCACAGAAGAAGTGAGTAAGACTTGTTACCTCTTAAAAATCATTTTCTATTCAATGTGATTTGGTAGATGAGGAAACCATTGGTTTCTGACTGGTGATGGTTGGTTGGTTGGTTGGTTGGTTGATTTTTCTCCTTCCTTCTTTGGTAACCTTTTTCTCTCCCTTTCATAACCAGGAAAAGTGAACCCTACCCAGTGTGAAGCTGTAACCATGGTGGCAGCCCAAGTTATGGGAAACCATGTTGCTGTTACTGTAGGAGGAAGCAATGGACACTTTGAACTGAATGTCTTTAAGCCCATGATGGTAAGTTCATGAAATTTTAAACATCTAGGACTTTTTGAGTGATTGTTTCTATAGTCAGATAATTCGTGGGCAGAAAAACCCTCAGTGAATAATTGGTCAATACAAGCACCAGAGAAGCTAATAAATTGTGAGAACAAATTTTATTATTTTGTACGGCAAGCCCTTGTTATTTTGACAGGGAGCTGAGAATCTTTTTTATGTGAAACTATCTCATGCAGATAAGCTTCTACCTTAACAATGTATGCCTATCATCAGCCTAAGGAAGTAAGCAGAGACACAAAATGAGGCAAGATTTTTGTACAAAGCCACAGCGAATTTGGTATGTTATGGATCATCAAAGAAGACAATTAATGCCAGACATTATTGTCCTTAATATTTTTAGATATGTTCTTGTAATTGCTACCTGATGGGGAAAATTACAACAAATCAAATGTCTTCTTGTATTTTTTACTTGGTTATTTGTGAATTGGTATAACAAAATGATTACACATACTTGTTTTTATGCAGGAATTCTGCTTCTCACAAATTCATTTAAATAGGAATGCAAAAGGAGGAGGTTGTACTATTTACTGTACTGCTGTTAAGGGGTTGGAAGGGACGTTAAAGATCATCTAGTCCCAACCCCTGCTGCCACGGGCAGGGACATCTCCGACTAGACCAGATCGCTCAAGGCCTTATCCAACCTGGCCTTGAATACTGCCAGGGTTGGGGGCATTCACAACCTCCCTGGACAACCTGTTCCAGTGTCTCACCACCTTCACAGTAAAGAATTTCTTCCTAACATCTAGCATAAATTTCCCTTCTTTCAGTTTGTACCCATTACTCCTTGTCCTATCACTACAATTCCTGATGAAGAGTCCCTCTCTGGCTTTCCTGTAGACCACCTTCAGATACTGGAAGGAAAATAGCCTGTTAAATAATTTGATATTGAAAGGGGGACACTGGTTATGAACAAATGTGCCAGAATGTGCAACTAGTAATATCTGAATGAAGTAATTGGTGTTTCCTTCTTTGTCTTGTTAGATTAAAAATGTTTTAAACTCTGCAAGACTTCTTGGAGATGTGTGTGTTTCTTTCACTGACAACTGTGTAGTAGGAATTCAAGCCAATACAGACAGGATCAACAAACTGATGAATGAATCTTTGATGTTGGTAACAGCACTGAACCCACATATAGGTAGGTTTAAGGCTCAGAAAGTTCTCAAAACATTATACTGAAATATTTTGGGGCAACATTATTTTTCACATGCTATCCGTATTGTCATGATGTTTAGGAGACCAAGTCATGGCTCAGGTGAAAAGTTAATTTACTTCAACATCACCAACTGCTGTTACTGTTGCAGATGTTGTGTCCTCCTTGCAGTGGCCATACCAGTGCATTAGAAAAATAACTCTGATTAGAATCAGAAGGGGATTGGGAGAATTTGTGAACCTGTTCTCCTGAACTGACCGCTAATAATGATAAGTGAAAGATTATGTTATGAGATTATATTTTTTTAAAGGAGAAGGTCCCATAAATCTTTGATCTAAGTAAATTAAGACCAGGATAAGAGAATTTACCTTCACTTTAAATAAGGAGTTAGTGTAAACATTTGGTGTGCATTTACTGCAAATTGAGTTAAATAGTAATAGCAATGCCTGGCAAATAATTCTCCAAAGACCAAGTGTCCCACTTTTCTCTCACCTCTAATGAATCAGTGAAATTGTGAATGGCTAACTTGTTGCTTTTGTTTTGTTACAGGATATGATAAAGCAGCTAAGATTGCCAAAACTGCACACAAAGAGGGGACAACGTTAAAAGAAGCTGCTATAAAGCTGGGGTTCCTTACGTCAGACCAGTTTGATCAGTGGGTGAAGCCTAAAGATATGTTAGGTCCTCAGTAACTCCTGTACAAAATAAAAAAAGTGTTCTTAATATAAAAAAATAAAACAAATATGATATCACAGAATCACAGAATTAATTAGGTTGGAAAAGACCTCTGAGATTATCAAGTCCAACCTCTGACCCACCACCACCCTGGCAACTAGACCATGGCACCAAGTCCCACATCCAGTTGTTTCTTAAACACCTCCAAGGACAGTGACTGGACCATCTCGCTGGGCTATCCTTTCCCATGTCTAATGAGGCTTTCAGTGAAGAAATTCTTCCTGATGTCCACCCTAAACCTCCCCTAGTGTAGCTTAAGACTGTGTCCTGTTGTCCAGTCACTAGTTGTCTGGGAGAAGAGGCTGACCCCCACTTAACTCCTTTAAGAGGGTTGAAGAGAGTGACAATGTCTCCCCTGAGCTTCCTTTTCTCCAGTTTAAAACCCCCCAGCTCCCTCAGCTGTTCCTCACAGGACATGCACTGCAGATCCTTTATCAGCTCTGTTGCCCTTCTCTGGACCTGCTCCAGCACCTCAATGTCCTTCCTACACTGAGGGGCCCAGAACTGGACGCAGAACTTGACGTGTGGCCTCCCCAGTGCTGAGCATAGGGGGACAGTCACTTTTGTGACTGTTTTCATGGCGTTTGTAACAGATCAGATCAGGTGACCTTACGGGGATGATTCTACACTTCGAGCAGGCGGTGCAAGCCCAGCAGTTCGTTACACAGGGTGCGCTGAGGGAGAAAAGCGTCTCCGTGTGCGGAACAGCCGCGCTTCCCTGTGGCCCCCAGGGCCACCGGCCCCCAGCGGAGGGGGGCGGGAGCTCAGGGATGCGCCGCCGGGAGAGCGCTTCCTGCTTCCCGCGGCCCTTCTTCCGCGGGGTGGAGCCGGCCGGGAGGTTCCGGGTCGGCGGGGAACGCTGTTGCCGCTGCTGCCGTGGCCGGGAGCGACTCGGAGGGACCGCCGCCATGAACCGCTTCTTCGGCAAGGCGAAGCCGAAGGCGCCCCCGCCCAGCCTCACCGACTGCATCGGGACGGTGAGTGCCCGCCCCCGGGGGCACTCGGCAGGGGCCGGAGCCGCCTGGGCGCTGCGCGGCCCGGCCGCCGCCTCGGGAGGGGCGGGAGCGACGGGGGGACCGTGTGACGGCACCTGTGCACGGACGTCTCTGGATGTATGGGGACACGGCTGGCGTGGGCACTGCGTGTGTGTCCCTGGGTAACCTGTGTGTGTGTCGTAGAACCTCAGAATGGGGTCGGTTGGAAGGGACCTTGAAGATCATCCAGTTCCAACCCCCCTTTCAGCTGAAGGCTCGGAGCCTTGTCCCACCTGGCCTTGAACACTGTCCTTCAGTGTGCACAGATACACGGCTACGCATTTGTACATATATATATACATACATACATGTATTTTAGCATGAACCTGTGCCTGTACACTGGCGTGTACCTTTGTATGTATATACACCTATGCCTGTGGTTTTTTCCCGTGCATAGAAGCGCGTCCCATAAGCAGTTGCACACAATGTGCGTGTAAGGCATGGCTCTCCTTACATCCTCATGGATATTTTCAGTATTGCCATCTGAGGACTTCCCTCCTCTGATTCCACTAGCTAACTCCTGCCATGCCAAGTTGTGGCAAGGCAGGGGCAGGAGCAAGAAAACCAACCTCTCTGTCCAATACAGAAGGTGGGAGGGTTATTCCCTCTTGTGATGAATTCTTCTAATGAAGAGTGTTCTGTCTCTTTTGGTGAGTAGGATTGCTGTAGGGTTGCTGCCAAAGGTGCGTGCAGATGGACAGATAAACAAGGTCAAGATAACCAAGTAAGAAATGATGAGGAAACGCACGGAAGAACACTTTATAACTGTTGTAATCTTGGCCTGCCTGAAAAGATTAAGGAAAAATTTTAAGAAGATTTGTCTTGTAATTTCATAGTCTTTTTTCAACTTTAAAGCTTTTGAAGAAAACTGTAGGATGTTTTTGCAGCTCCTTCTGTTGTAAACTACTTTTGAAAGGTTAAAAAAGAACACAGAGGTTGTATTTGTGTCAGTAGTTAACAAAGTCCAGTGAAACGTCGGTGGGGGTATGAATGGATGTTAATTAAGCATTGTCACTGGAACCTGACAACAAAACCTTCTGTGGAAAATCACAGTTTTCCTCACAGAAGATTTATTTTGCTACCCAGTGAAGAGACTCTTTAAGTAAAATACCTAATTAATATTTGTCAGTGCTACCTACACAAGCCTACACATTGGCTTCTTGTGTATGCCACTGGGTGGTACAGGGAGAGAAGTGGTCATAGTGTTTTTCCAGTACCTTATTTTACTGGCAGAGAATCTGTATTGCATTTTAGCAGTATTAAGCCCGAACATAAGTCCAAGTATGTTTAGTTAGAACAATGAATAAACTATCTGATTGAAAATCAGGATTAGCTTTCCCATTGTTGCCAGTAAACACTTTGGTGGATGGCTTGAACTCCAAAATACATCTGAGATACTGTTGTTAATACTTAAATTTGTCATTTTGGCAGTATCAGCTGAAGACCAGGAAACTTTGTTTTCCTCACAACCACCAACTCCTGTATTAGTCCGTTAGATTTTTCATGCTGATTTTGCCAGTTCCAAGTTAATGTCTGTTTTCTAATGTTGTAGCAAATCAAAAGACAATTTAGATATGCCTGCAGGTTGTCTTCTACTAAAGAGCTTGGTCAATCCCACTGGATTTTTGGGATTCATCAAAGTGTAATTTAAACAGCTGTAAATTTTAGGATTTTTTCCAAAATTTGCTGAATGCAGTTTTGATCTTCTTCTTGTTGTTTGTAATTGCATTGTCTGAAAATTTGACTATGCAAGACAGCAGGTTAACTGAAAAGCGGAGTTTCAGTTTTATTTTAGGTATGTGATGACTTTGACAACCAGTGGTGAGTTACAGGGTGGTTTTTAAAATATGAAATCAAGAGCCTGTGTTGGTCAGCTGTTGAAAGATGAAGGGCTGGCTGCAAGCATACCTGTTAAGGGTGTGTCATCCCAGGAAGTCTATAAACAACCCTGTTTCGATGCCTCTCAATTTCTGTGGACGAAATTAAAATTTAAGACATCTCTATATACTAGTAAGCATGGGTAATATGCTTCCTTCTACAAGTTTGAAGCTTATGAATTAACTTTTTGTGCCAAGTTATACGCAGTAGTCTGCCTGATTTGTGAAAGACTCGCTGTATTTTCAGTTCATTTTCACTATAGTGAAGTCTCTAGTATAGCTTCTGTTAAAGAACTACAGATATGATTAGATTTTTTTTCTTAAATTACATGTGAATTATTGTTGAAGAGAGCTGTGTGAGATATTAAAAAACGTGCACTGTTTCTTTACCATGTTAAATTTGGCAGTTTGGAGGCTCAAGCAATGTCAGTTCTGTGGTATTTTCTGTCCTAGACACATTTTGCTCTACCTTTTGAAAGAGTGAAATTATTTTGGGAAATCTCTTACCATGCTACTTCAGTGGTAATTAGCCTTTAAACGGCACCTAGGAAATTTTGCATGCGGTTACTAACAATTTATATTCATAGTTAACATTTGGTAAAAATGTGGACAACTCTTAGGCAGTAATCATGCCTGTGTTTTGGATGTTTTTTTCCTGTGTAGGCAAGTTTAGATATCTGAAATTCATTGCACTTAATGGCAGGATTTTTTATGCTTGCTGTCAGGGCACAGTCGGATGACTCAGAGCTGTCATGAGACCAGTAGGAGGAAGGATGCATCAGGAAGTGTGGCATTAGTAGTGTTTTTACTTTTTCTTCTTTGAAAAAAACATTCAAAACCTCAGGTTTTTCAGAGTAGTAAATAGAAAACATAGGAACAAAAGTTGTGACAACAGTGTTAAAATTCAGGGTCACTTTCTTTTGTGTAGATTTGGACCCTTCTAATATGTTGCAATGAAATATACCTGGGTGTGCCTTATTTGTGAATAGTATACAGCAACTGTTCAAGTCCTAATACACAGTCTGATTTTCTTCAGGATAGATTAGATCCATTCTCCCCTCTTCTGTCCAGTCTCATTTTTAAAAGCTGAGGTCCCATGTAATGTGTGTGTGAAATTTCTATGTAGTTAATCGATGTAGGACGCTCTATCTCAGTTTCCTGCTAGTACTTCTTAAAAGAATCATTATATAATAAAACAAATAACTGTTTTTCCCCTATGGAGGCTGACCTCAAAGATGCATTTAGCTGATGAAGATCTTGAGGAGGTGCTATGCTTTGAACATAGAAGAGTTTTAAAATCACAAATTTCTCTCTTTCTTGCTATTAGTAAAATATTTGGCATAATAGAAAGCTTAATACAAATTTTTCAATGCCAGCTGTGCCCAGGCACTTCACTATCTTGTGTGAAGGGATCATATCAAACATTCCGCTCAGGATGCCTCTGGCAAATGCATGTTGCTGTCATAGAGCACAGTCTTTGAAGGGTCATTGAAACACCAGAGTGAAAATCCACATAATTGTATGTGCTTAGCCACAGCATTAGCAAGTCAGAATTGTAAATTTGCACTGATCAGTCTCCTGCTATAATTGGAATGTCATTGTATTTTAATCCCTAGAGGGGCTCCTTGGAATGAGAAGTGAATAAGCTTTATCCTGTTGTTTCCAGAGAAATGCCTTGATAGTCAGTTCATGTTAAGAAGGCTTTTTATGAATTTGTGTATGCTGTTCGAATTACCTATACCTATTCTCGGTTATGTAATTGTCATCTTTAACCCTCTTATGGTGAAGGATTAAAATATTTCCCTAATGACAGCCCTGTGGTATGCATTGCACCAGGGCTGTTAGGGTTGGCTGCTGGGGGTCTCTTACTGAGCTATGAAACTACTGCTGGGATTTAGAGCAAAAGCACAGTAAGAATTCAGAGTAGCTACCAGGTCAAAGTGCTGTGTCCTGGGACCCTTTGTGGGAAGTGATGGGAACAGCATCTCTCTGACAAAGCAGTTAGGCAGGCACCTTTGAAAAACTTTTTAAGTCTGGGCTTCTTAGATGTAACCTGTAATCCAGATATCATTCTGAAGGATTAATGTTCTCTGCCCACCAAAAATAAACCCCAAGCCTTGCTGAACACACACCTTTCACTTTTGCATCACCCCCTGATCTGCTACCACGGTACACTTATACATTTTTCCTTTCCAGTTTAGTTCCTGGCACTGTATTGTTATTAGAAATTGTTGCATGGAGACATGACTTGAGTGGGTTTGCAAGGGAGCATCTCAAAATGATGAGAACATGTTACAATAGCAGAGCTTCCTGTAACCTCAAGCGTGTTGCTTCTTGTGCTCCTTGTATAAGTTGTTTCACTTGATTCTGGTTTTGGATTCTCTGCAAAATCTAGACTTCACTTGTTTATAAAACCACTGAGTGAAGAAACAATTCAGTTAGAAACATATTGAAACTGAGGCTGTTCATTTTGTTGTCCAATACCTGAATAAAACCTTAATGAAAGTTGTTTTGTTTGTTTTCCCCGTCATATATTAAAGGTGGATAGCAGAGCTGAGTCAATTGACAAGAAAATCGCTAGGCTTGATGCAGAACTAGTGAAGTATAAGGATCAGATGAAGAAGATGAGAGAGGGACCTGCAAAGGTAAGAATCTTCTGTGGGGTTTAAGCATGAGAGGATGTGACTCACACTTCGTGTCATGTAGTGGAGTGATTTAGCCAGTTCGTCAGGTTCTTAGAAATGCATCTTGCCCTCCAGATGAGATATAAGATCCTGCAAGATTATTTTTATTAGACACATGTCTTTCAACAGTGTTTTCATTGGTTTTTATTTCTTCTAAAGTATCATGTAATTCTTCAGTCAGAAGTAACTTGCTTGCCTTGTTCCTTGTGTTAATTAAGTCTGACAGAGAGTCTGTTTTGTTCATCAGCCAAAAGCAAAAGGTCTGCACTATGCCTAAAGGAAGCAGGACAACCCATTTTTAAAGGGGATGAACTTACAATACAAGATGTATCCGATAATAAACATATCTGATATAAACAGCATTGTTAAAGCACCTGTTGCAGTATTACTTGATGCTGACCACTAAAATGTGCTAATGAAAGATGGCTCGGATGGACTAAGCTTGATTTTGTATTTTTTTTTATTGAAAAAATAATTCAAAAGCCTGGAATTGAAAGTATTTTCTATTAGAAGCTTCCTGTTTGGTTAATCATTAATGCAGGACAAACACTGAATGTGACTATTGCTAAACTCCTGGCACTAGTAACTGAGGAATCTTTTAGAAAACATAAGTCTAATGCATTATGTTTAAACAGTATAATCAAATGTAAAGTAAGATATTTTTCATAATGTAACAATATTGTGTCTTTCAGAATACAGTAAAGCAGAAAGCACTGAGAGTGTTAAAGCAGAAGCGAATGTAAGTTGAAGCCTTTCTCAGCTTGTGATTAATAAAAGCCTTTTTTCTTTAAGGAGGGGTGGCACACTTTCATCTCTCTTTCCAGTACTCTTCTGAGCATTCTTTAAAGAAAAATACCTTTAAAGAACAAGCCTTTCAGAAGCATCTTCTTGCAGATTTTGCATCAGCATTTATATGTCAGTCTATAAATTTGTATTGGTACAAGGGGACTGAAATCTGCTCATTAGTGTAGCTGTATTTGGCTCCTAAACATTCTGAGAGATTGCCTCATTTTATATTATTAATTGGTTACTGTAAATTGTGTACTTGAAGACCTTGCTCTGGTTTATTGGAAATTTACCTGTTCTCTGGGGACACCCTTGAGGACTTGAGCAGATGTAGCGAAGGTAATTGTGTTTATGCAAATAAACCAAAATGGACAGGCTGGGTGATCATGTGCTCTGGTCTTGTCTTGAAAAGTGTCTTGAACAGATCCAAAGAAAAGATGTCAGAACAAAGCAAATATTCAGGAATGTTTCATTGCAATATCTTACAGTCCATGAACTACATATCTTAGATGCCTATCTGAGCCAAAGCCAAAGCTTGTATCATCTTGTATTTCATGTCCATCAGATAAATTGTACCTTTATAGATTTACTCAATTACTTGTTAAGTATTTGTGAACTCTTACCATCCAAAATATCATATGGCAAGGAATGCAATAGTTTAGGTAGATGTTGTGAGGAGGGCTTGATTTTGTGGTTTAGGTTTTGATTTTTTTTTCTGTATTTTGACTGTGCTGCCTGTTAATCTTCCTTGCTAGTTGTTCCTCTATTTACAGTTACCAGGCCCCTCATAATAGGCTATTGTCATATCCTTCAGTCATCTCTTTTCCCTCTTGTTGAACAGTAATGCATTTAGCTATTAGTTGTCCAGAAGATTTTGTATTCGGATCATCCTTGTCTTGCAGACCTCCCACTTTGGATGTTTGAAGGACTCATTGTTCATTTTTATGCTTTTGTTCTTTTGCTTAACTTGACGTAGTTTACATTCTTGATTTAATACAAGTTTACCTTGGAGAAGGATGGTTTCTTGATTTTTAAAATCTCCCTTTTGTTTTTGGTTAGCCTTAATGGTTTCCTTTTGGTACCCTATCCTCCCCCTCCTCCCTGCCCTGCAGAGCTCCAGTGCAGAGCCATTGTGGTTTGGATAACCTGGCAACTCTTCCATTCTGCTTAGAGCATTAGTGAGCATGGCATGAGTGTCAAGCTTAGGATGATTAAACTCCTCCTATATGCTCACCTACTCCTAGGCAAATTTGGTGTTGCTGTCAGTTAAAACAGAAGCTTAGTTCAGGAATAGCTTTGTCAGCTTCAAATAAACAAAAATGCATAATGGCTAGATTCTTATGAAGCTGTTTATTCTGCAGTTGTTTATAATAAATGAAAAACACCCCAAATCTGTTCCTATGTTTAGACTTCTGCTGCTGATTTTTCAATTTTTTAAAAAAATTAAGAATGTTTGTGGTAATAATTAGTGTGGTGTTTTAAAGCCATTATTTGTATTGTTTTTAATAGGTATGAACAACAGAGGGATAATCTGTCACAGCAGTCTTTTAATATGGAACAAGCTAATTACACTATTCAGGCACTGAAGGATACAAAGACAACGGTACCAGTATATTAATCTCACACTTGTTTAATTTGTGTGTGCTACATCAGATACAAGCATGTGGTTTGACTCTCTTTTAGGTGGATGCAATGAAACTGGGGGTGAAAGAAATGAAGAAAGCGTACAAGCAAGTCAAGATTGATCAAATTGAGGTGAGCTTCTATAGTTAAATGATTAAAGAACAGAAATAATGTACTGAAATAGTAGTGAGTGGACTATTAACTTGAAGGTAAGCTGACTATTTTAGTTGGCTTTTTTTATGGGACCACCATCATAATTCCTTCCTGATTTTTCTGGTACTGTGTAATCAGTTGTTGGCCTTATTGTACTGATTACTGTTTCCTTGCTGAGCTAATCTTTGAACTTTCCCTTCTCTCCCTTCCTCTCCTCTGCACTTCAGCATAAATGTTAGTGGATACTTCCTGCTATGGCTTTTTTTGTCCTTTTTTTTTTTTCCCCCATGCAGATTAGTCCTTTAGTCCCCCAGTTTAAGAAAGTGTCTGATTAAAAAGAACAAAACCTAAAAGCAAAAAAACACTAATCAAACAAAAAAATGTAATTTCAAGAAATCAGCAAGGCCTGGCCCTGACTTCAGACAATGTATAATGCCCCCGGATGAGATCATTAAATATAATTTAAAATATGCTGCACTTAAGCTCTTATCCAATGTCAGTGCTGAATTCCTTCAAGTTTTCTTTCCTATGCAGTTTTGTGGCCTGCATTGTAAACCTTTAGGCAACTCTTGTCTCCTTACTTGTACCCAAGTACAGTGCCCATAAGTGTGCTAAAGTATCTTCTAAATTTTGCTGTGGCACAACTTAGCTTAGTGCTTATTTTCCAGATGGTAGATTTAATTTGTCTAGATTTCATACCTTTTCGGCTTTTCGAGATAATGGTGGACTGGCTAATTTATTAGAGGTTTTTAGTTTTCCCTGAAGAATACTTCAAAAAAAAGGATTTTGCAGAGATGTTTCAAGGTTCCTCTTTTTCTGTCTCATACATTATAATTTTAATAGTAGTTAAAGCCACATTAGCACTGAATGCATGGGCTTTGACTTGTATTAATGCTGCTTCAAAAAATGGTTTATGCATTAAAAGAATTGAGCGCTTTGTATGTTGGAATTACTAAACAGAATTTGATTAAATATGGATCAATTGAAATTGATTGTTGCTTCAGGACATACAAGATCAGCTGGAGGATATGATGGAAGAAGCCAATGAAGTCCAGGAGGCACTGAGTCGTAGCTATGGAACACCAGATATTGATGAAGATGATTTGGAAGCAGGTGAGGAAAGGAGAGGATGATTTTTTACATTCCTAAATGTAAAAATCATCATACCGTCATACAGTAAGGTTTAATTTGATAAGTCAAATGCTTCAAATGTATTTTTAAAAATTGGGGTTTTTTAAACATTAAATCTGCATTTCCTTTCAGAGCAGTAACAAGAGCATGAGATAAACATGAGATACCAATGGAATGCTGCAGGGCAGGGAAGGAGGTTCTCTCTAGTGTGTATGTGTGTGTGTATTTCTGACCGATGACTAATGCTAAATAAGTCTGAATGTAAGCATTCAGTATGAACCGTGTTTCTTTGTGAGAGCAGCTTTTCTTTTGCAAAAGGAATTCCTTGCATAATTTTTCAACCAGCATTATTCACTTTCAGAACTGGATGCGTTAGGTGATGAGCTTTTAGCTGACGAAGACAATTCCTACTTAGATGAAGCCGCATCTGCACCAGCAATCCCAGAGGTCACTCCTACAGACACAAAAAACAAAGTGAGTCCTTTGCTTTTTAAAAGTGAATTACATTTTTGTTTGTTTGTTTTGAATTAATCACATTTGTGTTGGTTACTTTATATTTGGGACCATTAATATTTTGAACAAAAAAGTGTGCTTAATGTTTTATGTATTTTGAATACTACATATGACAGAATACAGGTACAGGAATGCTCTTAATTACATTTAAAGAAAATAACTAAAATGGCGTTTTGTAATTCCTATCAAACATTTTCAGACTGCAAGTATAATTTAAGTGTACCGTTACAA
Organism: Corapipo altera; assembly: GCF_003945725.1. NCBI lineage: Eukaryota > Metazoa > Chordata > Aves > Passeriformes > Pipridae > Corapipo > Corapipo altera. The sequence continues at coordinate 5,917,970 of NW_020884888.1, forward strand.
CTCTAGTAATAGTTATTCTTAAAACCGTAAGAAAGTCTTCTCTATGTTTGCTTTTGGGGCTTTAATAGAGCTCTGTATGGAGGAAGTACACTTTGATTCCAGCTGTCACACAGTGACAAATGCAGATATAGAAACTTTATAGAAATGGTAAGGAAACATTTGTGAAACGTTCTGGTTGGTAGAGAGTTGTTAACCCATTCTTCTTCTTTCTTACAGGATGGTGTATTGGTGGATGAATTTGGATTGCCAAAGATCCCTGCAACATAAATGTTTCAAAAGCACAATGGATATAATGAACTATACTTTACAAATTGGTTTTTTTTTTTTTAAATCCTGGAGAGCTTGTCCTTCCAGTGTAACCTTAATATCACTACATCCTAGAATGCAATATGAATGGCTGGTGGTGTTCTTTCTTTGAAGAAAGTTGTTCTGCTACTGACTTTTCTGTTAATGGAAAACTCGTCACAATTCCCTTCGGTGGAAGCAGTCAGTCTTACAGGTTTTGATTTCCATGTCTTATGGACAAAGTAAAACATTAAGAGTAGTGGTGGCTGTTGATAGCTGAGGTTTATTTTGACTTTGTATTATGTTTCTCTTTCTTGAGACTAAGACTGTACGTTGCTGCTTACTCTCTGTAAAATAGCTCCCTTATTACTATGCTTATTTGATAAAAGAACTCAATGCAATTTTTAAACTACTGCAGTCTCGAGACTTTTATGCGATTGTACTTGTAACCTTTCAGAAAACTGTACCAAATCGGGTTGTCGTTAACTTTATGTATTCTATGGAGACATAAAACCACGTAGATTAGCAGATCCCTCTGTGTGGTGTTTTTGGTAACTGATTTGGTCTTACAGACGGGGCGGGGGCAGGTTATCAGCGCAGTGTGTGGCACGAGCACAGGATTTGCCAGAGGCGGGGTCTGGATCTGATCCCAGAATCATCTAGGGTGGCAAAAAAAACCCGTCCCTTTTACGGCCGGGTTGCCCCGGCCGTGCCCTTGCTGCTGGGGTCGGGGGGGAAAGCGATAACAGCGCACCGGGAAGGCGGCATTCCCGTTTCCCTTGTGCGGAAGTGACGTGCTACGGGCGCGCCCCGGGAGGTGCCGCAGACGCTTCCCTGTGCCGGGGTGAGATGGCGGCGCCCGGAGCGCCGGTGACCGTCACCGTCACTTACAGTAAGAGCCCCGGGACAAGGGAGCGGCCGGCGGGCTCGGCTCCGGCGGCGGGGGCTCCGGCCGGCTGTTTCGGTGTGCAGGGCGGGGCGGGCGGGCCGCGGCTGCCCCGGCGAAGCGGGGAGGGGCCGGGGCCGGCTCGGCCCCGCTCGGCCCGCTCTCCATCCCGGCTGCTGCCATAAGGTTTCGCTCCTTGCTGGCCACCGCTTCCAAGTGTCTCTCTCCGGCTGGATCGCAGGCGTAGATCTGCTGTGAGGGGGGATAGTGGGAGCAGGGGACAGGGCGGCCTTTGCCAGGGAGCGCAGAGCTGGGGTCGGTGGTGGGCAACGGGGATGATTGAGGAGCTGGAGCATCTCTCTTACGGGGAAAAGCTGAGGGAGCTGGGCCTGTTCGGCCCCGAGAAGAGACAACTGAGAGGGGACCTTGTCAATGTGTATGAATGTGTAAAGGCGGGATGCCAGCAGGATGGATCCGGGCTCTTCTCGGTGGTGCCAGGCAATAGGACAAGAGGCAATGGGCAGAAACTGATGCACAGGAAGTTCCACCTGCATGCGAGGAAGAACTTCTTTACTGTGAGTGTGTCCGAGCACTGGAACAGATTGCCCAGAGAGGCAGTGCAGTGGTCTTTTCTGAAGATATTCAGAAGTCATCTGGACACAATCCTGTCCCATCTGCTCTAGGATGGCCCTGCTGGAGCAGGGAGGTTGGACCAGCTGACCCACTGCGGTCCCTTCCAGCCTGACCCATTCTGTGATTCTGTTGTTCAGTAGTAATCTTCATTTAGATGCAATATATTGCTGAAGTCAGCACTGCATGTTAAAGGCAGGTGCTACCTGATAGGTTTTCTTCTTCTTTGTTGAAAAGTACTTGGATGTTTGCAGCTAGTGGGCTGCAAGATTGCAACAGAGAGTGTGGTTTCTTCAGTATGACAGATGGGTGCTGACCTGGTGGAATGGGTCACTCAAAGGCCGGCTTACACAGCTGAGGTTTTCTTCCTCAAAAAAAGAAATAGGAGGAGGGAGAAGACGGAGGAAGGGAAGATGGTCTTATATCTGCAAATAAATATAAAAAGTTAGTGTGAAGAGGTGAGAATAGCCCTGACTCCACAGTATGGAAATACCATGGTTAAATTTTGGTGAAGTGAGACAGTAGGAGGACTGAGGAGGATAGTAAGGTATTAAGTCAGCAAGGTATTCTGCTCATTTTTGTTAGCAAAACTTGTTAAATTTTTTACTAGATTTTTTTAAATTATTGAATAATAAATTCAGCCTGTGTTCCTTTTACACTGATGTTCTTTCCATCTTTAGAGTTTATTTCTGCTTGCCCATTCACGTTTTCAAATTGTTACATTATTTTGTTAAAATGTTTTCTTTATCACCTGGTAGTTTTATTTAAGAGTCTTTGGTGAGGAACTTTATGGAATAACATGTTTGAATTGTCATGATTCATGTGCTCGTTGATGCCTTCAGAGAGCTCCATTTGGTCTGAGGGGTTTTCATTTGCAAAGATGTCAATAACTTAATGATATTGACATATTTATAATTCCAACATCTTGCTCTTTGCCAACAGTCATCTTATGTGAGAATGTTTTCATCTTTCCTATTTTTTTCTTACCTGATAATTACTTTGTCATTAATGAATAGCAAAGAGAAGCCATCATTCACCTTTGGCTTCAGCTGTCTGATTTACACTTGCTGCTGTCAGATGCTGGTTTAACAATTTGCACAAATGTTTTTAGTAAAGTTTTGCATGCATGACTGAAAGTGGGGAAAGATGCAAATTAGGGTTGAGAAACAGAACAGCAGTAGACCTACATGCATCACTTCACAATCTGCAAGTATGGAGGGTTGACCCTGGCTGGACGCCAGGTGCCCACCGAAGCCACTCTGTCACTCCCCTCCTTGGCCGGGCAGGGGAGAGAAAATACAAGGAAAGGCTGGTGGGCTGAGATAAAGGCAGGGGAATATCACTTACCAGGGACTGTCACGGGCAAAACAGACCCGACTTGGGGAAACGTAGTTTATTAGCATTCAAATCAGAGTACAATAATGAGAACTAAAAGAGAAAAACTCACCTTCCTCCACCCCTCCCTTCTTCTTGGGCTTCACTTTCGACCCAAATTCTTTAACTCCTACCCCCTGAGCAGTGCAGGGGAAGGGAGCCTGTGGTCAGTTCATCACACTCTGTCTCTGCTGCTCCTTCTTCCTCACACTCTTCCCTTGCTCCAGTGTATGAGTCCCTCCCATTGACTGCAGTCCTTCAGGAACAGGCTGCTCCAGTGTGGGTTCCCCACAGGGTCACAAGCCTTGCCAGCAAATCAGCTCCAGCGTGGGCTCCTCTCTTCAGAGGGCCACAGGTCCTGCCAGTAGCCAGCTCCAGTGCAGGCTTCTCAAAGCAGCCATAACCTTCTTAGGGCATTCACCTGCTCTGGTGTGTGTCTCCTCCACAGGCTGCAGGTGGATCTCTGCTCCACTGAGGACCTCTGTTGTGAATTTACAGTAATTTTTTTTTTTACAGTCTGCCCAAAGTGGTACTTATAATTTCTAATTAAACTGGTTCTCTAGTTAGACAGGCTTCATCTGGTTTTTTCCTCAGTTAATGCTTGTTTTTGGTTTTTTTCTCAACTGCCCATAGGCAGAGCCCTTATGCAAAGCAGTTGTATATATCAAAACAACCGTTTGAAATATATTGAGATTGTGCTTTGTGGGATTTTTTTTTTCCCACAACAAATTGGGAAGAAGTTCTGTTTATGGAAAATGCTTCAGTGAGAGGGGCATAATGTAATTTTGAGCTTAAAAATGTCTTAGAATTAACAAGTATTGTTAGAGCTTTAAAGTTTTTGAGGCCACAGTGTCCCTTTCATGTGACTGTGGGAGGCTGGAGTATTTCAATATCGATATTTCTAGCACTCATCTTTATCAAAGATACATGCACTTAAAATTAGTGGCATGAGAATAGTTTTATTTCTGGTATTTGCTCAGGACTTTTCTCTTTCTGCAGAGTAAAAAATGCCTGTCTTGATTTCCCATGCAGCCACTGGTGGTTGATTCCTGTGGGTGCTTTCAGATTGACAGATCTTAAATGCATGGGAGCAGGGGGTTATAGAAAGGGTCTGTTGCAAAGCAGAGATTAATAGGCATACTCCTTTTTTCCTAAGAACTTCCTCCTTACTGCATGCAAGTAATCTTAGGGAGTCTGAATAGGATGCTCCATAAGTGGGTTGTGACAGATAAGCTGGGACTTCCTCAAAGTGGTTAAGGCTGCTTATCAGTAGTATTATGGCGAGAAGTAGTTTTTGGACTGTGAGAATTCTGTCTAATTGGTGTGGAGGCAACACAGGGTAAATACTGATTGCTTGTTTCTCACGTATGAGGAGTGGGGAGCAAAGGAACTGATAAATTGTCTCAGATACCAAGACTCATGCTATTAAAAGTTCCTACAAGTGGGAAATGGGATACAGCAGGAAGGTGTGGCTTTTATGCTTCAGCTTGTGGAATGTCTGGACACTATCTGTACTCTTAAAAAAGAGATAGGGAGTAATATTTAGCAGGAGCATTATGTTAGTAAAATACACCCAATCAAACTCTTCACATTATTACAGTCTAAACCAAAACTTTCAACTCAGGTCAGTCACTCCAAGAGGAAGGATTGAAAATAATGGTTGTACATGAGAATCAGTGGTTTGAGAACTTTTTGCATTAATGGAAATAAATATTGGAAATGGATTTTCTGTAATGTTTCCTAGGTATTTCTAGGTATTACTGTTACTCTGTTTTTCTGTTAGGCAACGAAAAACACAGTATTCAGGTTGCTTCTCAACAAGAAGACGGTGAACCTACACTACAAGACATGGCTGTACTTATTGAACAAGTCACTGGAGTTCCAGTTCCCTTTCAGAAACTGATATACAAAGGTAACTTATAAATCTGCAACATTTCTTATAGATGATAAGATTTCATCTTAGTCACTTTCAAGTGTCAATGTTTTGAATGTCTTCAAAAAGACATTCTTATGCCACTAACCTTACTTTAGCTGTTTTTTTTTTTCTCTCTCGTTTTTCATTTAGGAAAGTCTCTGAAAGAACTGGAACAACCGTTATCAGCACTTGGTGTTAAAAATGGTTGCAAAGTCATGTTGATTGGGAAAAGGGTAAGTGTTGACTTTGGACCTTTTTTTTCCCCTTAAATTATTGTAATTTTTGTCAGTAAGTCAGATGCTGAACACAGAAACAGGTTACAGCATTAACCTAATTTTGTATACCTATCCACAAAATTGAATTCAATCTCACGTTACCCTGCAAATAACTGCAGTTTGTACATTTCTGAAATTACATTATTGACTGGCTTCTGCTTTACGTTATTGACAAGACTTTGTGTAATCTACTGTCAGTGCTCATGAACCTTCTGTACACCGATGACCTTATCTGCTCATCTTTTTTTTTTTCTGGTTTAAAAAAAACCTCCCCCAACTGTAGCTACTGAGTCTGCTGGGTTATTTCTGGTGAAAGGACTTGTGGCTGGCTTTGCCAAGTAGGGGACAAGGTAATAATCTTGTGATGTAAATGCTACCTCTACTTTAAAAATGCTAAGTTAACAATAAGAAAAAAAAAAATTTGCACTTTTCCTTTTTCCCTTCAATTTAATTTCATTTAGTGTGTTTATATACCTTACTCTTCTAATATTTGTAATCAAGCTTTGGAAGAAGCTTATTCATGAGAATGTACATATTCTCGAATATGAAAAGAATAGCCACAGTGTAGTATGTAAACCAACAGAAGCCTTTCTGTCTGTATCACCACTGCTGCTGCTTTTTAGCTGCATCGTGTATCCACTTGTTCCATAGTTGTGAATGTTGTACTTTTGAATACACAGAATAGTCCAGAAGAAGAGGCTGAATTAAAGAAGTTAAAAGATTTGGAGAAGTCAGTGGAGCAAATAGCTAATAAGTTAGAGGAAGTTAATAAAGAGTTCACAAGTATCCAGAAGGTATGCCAGTTTTGTATCACTTTATATCTTTGCAAAACAATTTTGTAGGTATATGTATTAAAAAAACCCAACCAAAACAGTTTAAAGGTTTTGAGTAGTCAGTAATAGGCTGCCCCTCCTAACTGTCCAAGGGTCCTGTATAATTCTTAGTGAACTTCAAACGCCATTTATGAGTTTGCAAAATAGAGACATTGCACTCTTTGGAAAAAGGTAAATTTTGTTTCATGTGGGATAAATTATATTCTTTATATCTGGAAAAACATTAAAGAATTCACTTAAAGTCCAAAGGAAAATATCTGTTACTTGTTTATCTTTTAAGTAAACCTAGCAGATCTTATATTTACCGTGTCAAGGATCGATAGAAAACAGATTGAGATTGGAGTCCCTACCATGCTTGAAACTACACAAATAGTATATGATGTTTTCTGCTGTTGTGGATTGGCAGATCTTCTAAGATGAGTATTCTGTAGGGTATGGGATAATTTTGTTTTTCCTTCCTCAGGGATTTTTAGCAAAGGAGCTCCAAGCAGAAGCACTAAAACAGCTGGACAAGAGGATAAAAGGAACTGCAGAGCAGTTCATGAAAACCCTGGAACAGATTGATGCCATTGTAAGTAACTAACCACAGAAGAGGGTCAAATCTCAACAGAAATTTGCTGTTAAGAATATCTTATAATTTATTTGATATTTAAACATACTAGAAATTTTAGTTTGGCTTTGAAAATTAGTTAGTTCCTTTGCTCATTTTTTCTTTAATATCCAATTCTTGGCCCTATATGCCTCCAAAAGACTATTTGGCAGCCTCTGTTTCTAACTGGTGACATTAATGCCTGTGTATGGATTTCCATTCTACAGAAGAGCTTCATTTGGGGCAGCAGCCTGTTAAGACTACATGAAATGGGTATCCTTTACTCAAGCTTTGCCCTTTTAGTTTATCTTCGCAAACTTTGTGGTAGCAGTAAAGGTCTGGGGAAAAAAACCAGTGAGATACACTTTATATTCTATATCATACAGGAAGAAGGAGGTCCTACAGACTGAAGAATTTTCTAGTCAATCACATGTGGACTGACTGTACTTTTATCTGAGATGCCTGCGTATTGAGGACTGGATTATTTCTTTGGAATGTACTGGGGTTATATCCAAGTGCTTCACAGTTATTAATGGATCATAACCTTAACATTTCCAGAGTATAATATATATCTTCCTGTATCATGTAGTAGCTGAGAGCTGGATGAGAATAAGGGACTTGTACAGAGGTAAATAGAAGATTGTCACAACCAGGGTGTTTCTTGTGAAAGTGGAACAGCCACTAAGTATAATTAGTGTCCTTCAAAATTTGTAACAGATGTTTGTTACTTTGTTGTGTAAGAGCCTATGACATTGATAAACCTCATTTTTTTTAAAGAAATATGTGAGAGTTTTCATTATCACTGATTGAAGTTGCGTACTTATTTGTTTTAATATACAAAGCTGGCTGTGGGGTTTGTCGTGAAAACTGGACTTCCGTGAAATCTTGCAGATGAGATACATGTAGGTGGGTGGAATTTTAAAATGTAGGTGTTCAGTGTGCTGGTATTACACCAGATCAGATGAACAGGCCACCAGCCAACTGAGGTGGTATTTGACTGTACTGCAGTTGTGCAATATACGGAGGCAGCAATACAGAATGGTAATGAGGTATATATAGGAACAATAAATGGGTTCCACTGAAGTAAAAAGTGGTAAACAGAAATGCAAAGCAGTGAAGTGTAAAGCTTCCAGAAAGGGTTTTGTCTGTATCTTAGAACTGGTAGCCAATTAAAAGCAAAAGTTCAGACAAATCTGTTAAATGCTATTGAACCTGCGGAGGTGCTATTGATTCAATCAACAGCATGTTAAAAAATTAAAAGGAGAAAAATAAGACTGACTGAGAAGAATGGATGATGCATTGTAAAAGTGGAACACGCTAGCAAGCTCACACTGTAAATGTTCTAGTTTTTGTCTTTGGCAGAATCATTCTGAAAGCTCATTTAAGTGTTTTGGCTTTCGTGTGTTATTTGGATCACTCAAAACTGAGTAACTTGATACAAAATGAGATTTGGATGGTTACAGAGGTGAGGAATCCTGCATATTGTTTCTTACTGTTAGCAGGCAAGCTTGTTAATTAGAGGCACTGAGTTTGGAACTAATACTCAGTTTTGCTAGGCTGTGTGTGTTCAACAACTATAAATTTAAAAGAAGGGATTTGGGAAGTAGAGAAGTAAGTTTGTAGTCCTACAGTATTGGAGTGTGAGAGAAAAAATACGTCGTCACTACCAGAAGTGTGAAAGAAAAGTCTTGAAGGGATGCTTTTGAGTAGGGTAGCTGTAACTTAAACATTTTAACATGTTTAAATAGCTACTGCTTCCACCACATTTGGTCCAGAAGTAAAAGTCAAAATACACTACTTATTATAAATGTCGGTGAGTAGAACACAGAAAATGCTTGACCTGATCATTTGGCACAGGTTTTTAAATAACTGAAAGGCTTTTTCAAGAAAATAAAGTTTTTCTGAGATCAGTAGGAAAATTGAAATTCATAGTCATGGCAGTATGTACTTGTTGAGCCTGCTCCAATTTACAGGAACTCTGTCATCAGTATTGCTATCTGATCTATTATGTTTTTTTATTAAATGGCAGATTTGTAATCTAGAAAGACAGTATTGCAGAGAACAGGTTGTTCTAACAATTGAAAAAAAAGCTGTCTCTTCTTAAATACCAGTCACTGATTTTCTTTACATAAGTTCATGACAAATCTGTCAAATTGCATGTATCAGGAGTGAGGACATTGATAGTGTTACTGACTCATAATTATGCTCTGGTGGCCCATCCTCCTTTCTTGAGGATTTTTTTGAGTTATAGTTCTTCTTTAGAACTTAAATTACTGTGCTGTTCTGATGAAACTTAACTTCTCCTTGTCCCTGCTATACTTGTCATCTGGTAAATCTATACCAAATTAACATTTAAAGGATTAAAAGAAAGGAGTATTCTGAAAAACCATCATTGTGCCTGTAGCAAACATTTGCCAGACTTCTGGGAAGTTTTGCCACATACAATAAGATGAGAACTTACTACTAAACTTTTGAATTTATCTGGATCAATAAGCACTTGATAATCCTTCAATCCCTTAGCGTGGATCATAAACATAAAATTAAAGCTTCAGAGGACAATTTTTCTAAAGCTGAAGGAGCATCACCACATGAAAGGGAAGATTTTCTCAAACCCTTCGATTAATCTGTCATTGCCCCAGGTGAGCCAAGACTCTTGTGCCCAACCAATGTGTCTGCAGTGTCCTGTTATGGGGACCCTTCACTGAGCAGTGTGGATTGGAGGGCAGTTCAGCTAACCTGTCCAGGGTTACATGCAGACAGAAAGGCCCCCTCCTGGGTCTCCACATCTTTAATTAGTCTGTCAGCACCCCAGGAAAGATTCAGGGACACACACCAAGAGCATGAGAGACCCCCTCACGGGTCTCCACAGTTGAATATGTTACCTGCTGCTGTCCAGCCTCCCTGCAATGCCATCTCATGACTCCAGTCATGGATTTGTTTCATTAGTGAAAACCACGTTGTAGCTTTCTGCTCCAGACACCCTGCTGTTAGGAACCAAGAGGGAAACACCAGTGAAATACCTCAAAGGCTTTAAGAAGTATTCCTCTAGGAAGGTGATACAGCTGACAGCCCAGCTGAAGTGCCTCACAACAACGCATGTGGCACGGCCAACAAACAGGAGGGTTCAAACCATTTGTCTGAGCAATGAAAGAGCACCTTTTTTTTTAGTTTTTGATTGTTACAAAAGTTTATGTCTCTAAACGGTGCAGAGGGGCTCACATTTTTGCTGAAATGAAACAGTACTATAAAGAAACTTCTATTCTTAATCTGGAGTTAGATTAGAAAATAAAAGGTGTACTAATGAGAAACTCCAAGAATTGTATGCATTTTCAACAGCGAGAGCACAATGTTTCTAAACATGTTTACATAAGCATTATATAATGATAATTATCTGTACAGGTATTATAACTGTTAAAAAAAATCATAAACCTGAGCACCATTCCCCAGCAACGCTCCACTTTCACATAGCTCGAAAAGGACAAAGCATGTAACATTTGCCAGGATGAAATACATGAATATATTGGGTGGTAGGAGTACAGAAAATGATGCAATTTTAATTAAATTAAAAGCTGACAGCGTGTAACACCTCACATCTGTTGCCTTCCATGAGTACATTGCAGAGATGATCAGATATACAGCTTTAACAGACTGGCAATGTCTGCATTACTGATGATACATTCTAATGATAGCAAGTGATTGAGTTAATGTATTATGTAGTTTATTGCTGTATGTTACCTAAAGACAAGTGGTAAATTTGCTAGCTCTGTTTTTTTGCAGTCAGCATGCCTCATGCCTGACTTTTTATATTACTTTTTCTTATAAATTCTTTCTTGTGTAATCATCCTCACTAAGCAGGCATGACATTCAGGATGCCTGTTCAGAGGATTCTTTGATAATTTCAGTTTTTGCTAATATGTTAATTTCACCATTAAGCTTCATCAACTTGTTTGTTTATTTTACTGCAGAATCTGCCAGAGAATTTCAGTGATTGCAAACTCAAAAAGAAGGGGTTAGTGAAGAGGGTTCAGGTGAGTTTTTTTGGGTTTGTTTTTGGTGGCGGTTTATTTCCTTTTTTTTTTCCCCATTAATGCTGGGCACTTGTACACAAGAGTTTGTGAAAATGAGCTGTTTAGATTTTCTCAGTGTTTTTTCTTACATTGGTATTTCTTATGACCTCTCTTTGGGAGGTATTTAATACTTTATAAACCAGCATACAACAATACAGATTTTCATTGTTCATGCTGGTTTCAGATAATGCTTGCCATTTACATTAATGGTTGGCCTTTTTGCTGTGTGATAATGTTAAATAATTCTTATAAAGTATAACTAGTAAGGAAAACAGGATTGATCATTCCTTCTTTTTTGCATCTTGGTGGATTGGAGTAATGACTAAGGTCTGGGCACAAGGATGCAGTCAGCTGTAACTCCTGCTGACCTACTCCTGACCTTGCCAGAGATGTTCTTTGGAAAATTTAGCTTCTGTTGCAATGTACCAACTTTGTATGGAGAGTAGGTCTTTAAAATAAAATCTGTACAGAAGAGCAGCTGGGGGCGAGGGGTTAAGTTGCTTTGCTTTTGTATGATGCTTATAAATTCCTAGGCATTGTTTGCTTAGAGACATTGAACTGAAGGTTTGTTAATAAATACTGGAATTCAGCCCCTTCCAGTCAAATTTACATAAATGAATGCTAATGCTACTTGTATTACTGGTTTTATTTGTATTGTGCTAGCTTTATTCCCAGGTTAGACTCCTAAAAATTAATTGTGTAAGTACCTTGCATTCATATATGGAGTTGAAAGAATCTGTCTTTTACTGTAACCTTATTAAGTACTTCATATTGGTGTTTCACAAGTTTTTTAAAACAGCCATCTATTTTAGAGGAGGGCCTACAAAGAAGCACATTGTAGTAGAAATGGTTTTAGTTAAAGCTTTAGGGACAAAGCATTTGCACTCAGTTACTGAGGTAAGTTCAGACAATGCAAATTGGAATGAAGGTGGTTGCTGGAGTAGCTGTGTTATATGGGGCTCTGAACATGCTCTTGATTCCTTATGCCTAATCACAGCAGCATGGACTGATGGCTATAAACTTTGTGGCAAGCTACTAGACCTCCACTCTTGAGTGAAGTTACAGCAGAAATAAGTGGGGCTTTGAATAAGAATTGCTGTTAAAGTATAAAACAGACTCCGTTGAGCAGAGGTCAGAATTACTGATGTGCTTTTATAGGCACAGTGTTCTACAACTGTAGGTCATGAACCCTTTGAGGACTGCAGAAGAATCTTTAGGGGTTGCAGACCAGAGCAGTCAACAACAGTTTGTTTTTCCAGAGCAAGAACAAGAAAACGGTGGCAAGTTATGCTTGTTACTCCTAAGTATTCATGAAAGCAAGGGGGAGCTATTAACTGCCTTCTATTGCTGGCAGTCATATATCTTCTAGGATGTGGAGATAGGTATAAAACACTTGCAGCCAGCAGCAGCAGTTGTTATCACCTTGATTTTTTTCATCCCTCAAGTCCTTAATGACGTGAGTTGATGATGGCTCAAGGGATTGGATTGGTTGAAAACAGTGTGATGGTTGAGAAACACTCACCTAGCACAAGAGTTTGCTGCTCTAGAGGGAAAGAGGTTTCTTAGTGTCATTTTAATGTAAATCACGTGAAATGTCTGGTTTGACTGTTAGAGTCTGGTGCAGACATAGCAAAACCAAGTGCAAGACTTGAATAACTAATGGAAGAATCTTCTCAGAAACTGCAGTGTACTTGCTTACCTTAGGATTGGCCTAAAATCGTTTATTGGCTTAAATGCTACTCACTGATAAAGATGAAGGTTCAATGGTGCCCTGTAGTCCGGAGAAATAGAAGAGGTCTTGGTTTAAGGAAAGCTCATTTTAGATTTGACTGAGTAGGTTTGTCATTCCCACCCCTTGGCCTCTGAAGTATGTGTTTTGGAAAGGAGCTTAAAAGTCATGTTCCAAACTGAATGAAGCACTAACTTGTCTGAACCTTTATTGTTTATGAAATGTCTGAACCATTATTGTTTATGAAAGTACTTCAGCGGCAGGACTGGTGATGATGGGCAGCCATGCTGTTGCCTTATCAAATGTCATGTTTCTTTTGGGTTCTGGGTAAATGCAGTTGTGAATAAGCTATGATCAAAACAGCTGGAAGGTGGTTATTGAGTTGGCATCTTCAGATTCAGGATAGGAACTTTCTGTTCTTAAGAGGCACCTTCCACTGCTAAATTGCATAACCAGTGACATTTGTTTGTTTCTTATTCTTAGGTTTTTCTTGCCCAGTGTGATACCATTGAAGGAAATATTGGTCAAGAAATGGACAAGTTACAGTCAAAGAATTTGGCATTGGCAGAATGAGGCATCGCCTTACATAATTAGGAAACATAATTGCTCTATGAGCAAGAAGAAAAGTTTGCTCTTTGTTTTGGAGCACATATCCAGCTTCCGGTTTTTTTTCTTGTTTAAACCCAGTCTGTTAGACTGGTACCAGTCAATCATTTCTTGCTGGTTTGCCGCTTGGTTAGAAATATTATTCTGAAAAGAAAATCCTTCCTGAAGAATGGCAGAACTAATCTTTGTGATGAATTACGTATCTTATGGATGAATGTTTAGTTAACTAAGTTATGAAGTTTTTGATGATGGGCAATTTCGTCTGATGTATCTCTGAATTTATTTACAGCTCAAATCAAAGAAGGTGTATAATTGTACAAGTGCTATAAGTTGCAGTTGTAGGACTTCAGCTTGATTGAAAAAGGCAAACTGAGACAACATCTGGGAAAGCTGAACATTCTAGTAGACAGTTCAGAGCAATAAAAAACCCTACGCATTTGTATCTACTTAATGTTTGTATGCATTTATAAATATAAGAAAGCTTGACTATAAGGGAGTTGTACCTATTTTAGCCTTAAAATGTCATAATAAATGGAATGTACTGTAACATGTATGGTACTTAATTTTGAGTGGTGCTTTAAGTTGTTACTGAGCTCCTTGATACAGATGTATGTTTTTTACATAGATTTCTGAGGTACTGTGGTTTTTATAGATTATTTGTATTTTTATTATTTGTGTTCTGTCTTAAAATATGTTGGAAAATGAAATGAGATTACTTGTGCTGCTCAAATACCAAGGGTTCAGTTCAAGCAAGGTATAATTAAGGAGCTATTTTGAAAGGGTTTTTTATACTTTTTTCTGATTTTACTGAATTCATGATGCTATATTTAATGGAAAAATGCAGTGATTATTTCTAGTATGTTAAGGCAGTCAGTGAATTTTTATAACACATTGCAAAGTGACACAGCTTTATTTTAGCAATGCCATTTGTCTGAGGGTTATGACTGATTCTCACAGTCAGATATGTGCTGTGCTTAACCTTCTCTGTTAGGTGAAAAATAAGGTTTTTGCCAGAGATAGGAACTTTGAGTGGGTGCAGCCGACTTTGCAGTTGTTGGTCAGAGCCTCTGACCATACTGTAGATGTTTGCCTGTAGCTAACACAACTGTAATAGGAGTTGCTTTTTCACTGATGCTTCTGGTTGGTAGGTCAGTCATACACATAGCTGCTGGTGAAGTAGTGACTGGTAAGGAGCCTCTTTCTGTGGGAAAAATAAAGCTCTTTCATCCCAAATGAGTCAGACTGAGAATGTTTCGAAATGGCCCTCAGGTAGTGAGCCCTTATTCATATGTTTTAATGTTAGCTGTCCTTTCAAGATAAAAGTAGGAAATGTATGTAAAAAGATCTTAACTTCTAATAAGTTATAAAACTTAAACAATGCCTAAAGTGTTATTATTTAAGTATTGTCTTTGATGTTTGTAATTGGAGGAGCATTTTCTTTTTAGTGAAAAATGCCATTGGACAAATGAAGCGATAGTCCTGCATTAGAAAGGGTCACTATTCTAAAAATGCTGGTTGACCATACCAAGATTTGTGTTGCCATGTTGTTAACCAGTTATTTCAAGCTTGTATTTTTTCCTTGTGAAATTCTCTTATCAGCATCTGTGGAGGATTTCATGGTCTAAACTCCTAGGAACCTTATCTATCATGTTAGGAAATGGTATCGTAGGACTGTGGAGGTTTTATCCTAGGCTACTAGTCTGGTCATGGTGCATTTTTCCCAGCACTTTAGGGTTAAGAGGAAGAAGCGTTGGTTGTAGCCATTTTTGTGAAGACTTGCCTAGCCTGTTGCTGCTTCTGGACCAGATTCAGCTGACTCTTAAACCACCAGCAACACTTGCCTAATTCAGGGAATGCAGAATCATCCACTTTCCTGTGATGGAAAGGATCCTCACCCTCACAGCTATTGGTCCTCTAATGGATTGAGCTTTCACAGGTGCATGTATAATAAGCAAAGTAATCCTCTCGTGCCCACAAAGAGAACTGGGAGCTGTGGCCATGGCTAGAACTATGTCCATTTCTGCTGTTCCTTTGTATTTCTCTCTCAGGCAAGAACACTTAAGGCTGCAGGCAGACATCATCTTCCCAGCAGTTCTTCCCAGAAGCTGCTGCTTCTCGAGGTGTGCTTATGTGAGTACATCCTCAGCCTGTGTCAAAGCAAGGTGAATTAATTTTAGGATGTTCTGTAGCAGATCTTTTGATGATCTGGGACTTTTAGGCAAAGAGAGTGATGGTGAACCTCTCCCACCAGCACATCTGTATTCAGCAGAGAGTGGGTGTCCTGGGCTGAACTTACCTTACAGTGATAACTCCTGGTGTCTGTTTGATTTCTAGGACAAAAGAATGTGTATGAAGACCAACTTCTGCAGTATAAATTTTTTTGTCTTCCAAATATAAAAATGAGTTGTTTTGGAAAACAGATGGTTGTATTTAGAGTTATCAAAGACATTCTAGAGTGGATTGACTTTTATACTTAGTTTTCGAAGAGGAGTCCTACACTTTTTTGTCATAATAGCCTTAAATTTCAGTAAAAGCAAGCATCTGTGCTTTTGAAAAGTGCAGCAGACTACAATTGTGGGAGAAAGGGGAAGGAAGAGATTTTAAATATTCTTTAGAATTTGTAAATATAGATCTCAAGCAAGCTTAAGCTATATTCTCAATGATTCTGTAGTCCAGGTGTACTGTGATACCTGTTTTGCTACTGAATCATTTCCTCACCCCAGCCACCTGCCCTGATCACGTCAAAACAGAAGTTACTCCCTTTTGCCTTAGTTGCACTTATCCCATTGTCTTCCTCCAGTTGCTGTGTTGCTCTGGCTGTGTTTACACATCTTGGACTTGCCATCTGGGCAAAATGGTTTGTCTTTTAGGAGAATGGAAATTGAATTACACACTCCCTTGGCCCATTTTCTTCCCCAGATCTCCCGGGCTGGTGTGAGATGAACCAAAGCCAACATTCAGGGAGCTGTGGAGTCTTGAGCCATGGGATGGGTTGCTCTCTGGAAACAGCATAAAATTAGTGGCATCCTCTGTGACCGAGTCCTCTAATGTCGCTGTAAACCTGGAGCAACACTTTTTGACTTCTAATGGACACTCATGGTTTGGAGTGGAACTTGGCACTAGATTTTTTTTGTTAACTTACTTTATTGTACTATCTACTATTATAAATGAAAAGGTGACAATAAAATAAGGAGAGTTCTCTGCTGTCCTTGGTCATGTTGTGGTCACTTAATTCTGTAGATGGGCTGTATTTTAGTGGGGAAGGTGCACATGTTCTCAGTGTTGGCACTGGGAGCAGCCACCGGGTGTGGGGAGCCTTCTGAGGGGCGCAGTGATCCAGGGCCTGGAACGTTCCCGGGATTGGCAGTGAGCCAAAGCTTAAAGAAAAGCCGTGGGGTTTTGTGGTAGTTTTTCTTTTTCCTTTCACAGCTATGTTGTGCACCGAGGGTCTGGCACAGGTTGCCCAGAGAGGAGGCTGTGGAGTCTCCCTCGCTGGAGATCTCAAGAACCGTCTGGACACAATCCTGGGCAATGTGCTCTAGGATGACCCTGCTTAAACAGGGAGGTTGGACCAGATGACTCACCCTTCCCACCGGACCCATTCTGTGGTTTCTGGATCTGGATGTACAGGACCTACCGTTTATTATTTTTTACTTATTGGGGGCTGGGGCGGGAGGCGAGGGGGCATGTTTTAGGGAATTTATTCGGAGACGCGTCCCACAGCTCCACTGCTGGGACTGTCGAGTGCTAACGGCGCTCCAAAGGCCTCACCGACGAACAGCCTGACGGGGGCGGAGAATCCAACCCCCCCCACACCTCTTCCTCCTCCTCCGCCGGCGCCTCCCGGGCGCGTCACGGCGGGCGCCGCTGCCGCCTCCCGGCCCCGCGCGCCGGGCGAAGGAAGATGGCGGCGGCCGGGGCTGGCGCGGGGCGGAAGCAGGTGCGGCAGGAGGAGCTGCGGCGCCTCATGCGGGAGAAGCAGCGCCAGAACGCGGGGAAGAAGCGGATCGACTCGCCCTTCGCCAAATATCCTCGGCGCCGGGCTCCCTAGCGCTCGGCTCGGGGGCTGTGGGAGGGAGGGAGGGAGGGAGGGAGGAAAGAAAGAAAGAAAGAAAGAAAGAAGGGATAGAGGTAGAGGGAGTCCGCGCCCGCACGCTGCTTCTTCCCTTAACGTGGCCGCCACGTACAACAGCCTGGGGCACCTGAGCTGCTCCCTGTGCAACGCGCCCGTGAAGAGCGAGCTGCTGTGGCAGACCCACGTCCTGGGCAAGCAGCACCGGGAGGTGAGCGGGGTTTGCGGAGGGGCGGTGGTGCTGGTGTGCCGCTGGTCCCGGCGGTGCGGGGGATGCGGGTCTCGGCTCGGCGCTGTCTGGGGCTTTGCCATTCGGGAGTACCGGGGCAGCACGTGAGAAGGGGGAGGGATTATTAGGGAAAGGTCCCCCCGCCGGAACGGGGCCTGGGGGCTCTCTGCTCCCGAGGGTTCGCAGTAATGGGAGCAGCGCAACACCCTCCAGGGTGCGGGAAGAGTGTGAAAACAAGCCTGGTTGGTTCGTCCGCTTTTTGTTTTCTTAAAAGCTGTGCAGGGATTGAAAGGCCAGCGCTTAAAAGGGGGGGGTCCTGTGTCTTTCAAGAGGCCTGCCCGTAAGGTGAAGCGGTTCCCACCTAAGCCACAGCTTTTGGCTGTCACTTGTCTGAAGCTTGGACTGTGAAACCCCACTGGGGGTTGCTCAGGTACCTGTGTGCTGTCAAGTGACAGCTTAGGAAAATATGTTAAGGTCAAGAAGATATGCCTTTTTTTTCTTTGTAATTTAGCAATAAAGATGAAGAATTTATAAAATGATTCAAGGAGCTTGTAATTTGGATGCAGCCTTAAATCTGGGGGAGGGGTTTTAATCCTTCTAAGTTCTGCTGCTGCTTCTTAGCAGAAACTGGGAGATCGTGCTTAATTTTACAAGTACCGAGGAAAAGACCAAAAGAACTGAGGGTTTCCTAGTTCATTGCCTGGATTCAGACTAGATGACCATGGCAAGGCGCACTGACATGTCTTTAATGCTAGTGCTGTGTTTTAATTTTAAAACACTTAATATTCCAGGACCTTAGAATGAGTCCAGCCCTCCTGCTTTCTCCTCCAGTGCCTTACTGCTGTCAGTGTCACTGATCTTTCCTTTCTTACTCATACAGTTTCCCTTGTGCAGGTGCCTGTCCCCATGTCACATCATTCCAGAGGTTGACAGTCTTTGTTTCAGTGATCCTGTTCTAGAAAGATATTAGCTCACTTTTATAATCTGTTCTAAAAGCACTGTGTTTTAAGATGCAATCCAGAAGTTACTGCTAGGAAAGTGTCCTGAATTTTTACTTCTTTACAGAGAGTTGCAGAATTAAAAGGTACAAAGCAGACTGCGACTGGTTCAGCTGCTGGCACATCGTCTCATCCTGTCAAGAGAAAAACTGTTGACACGGAAAATACAGAGCTAAAAAGAGTAAAAGGTGAGGAGAGAAAAATACTTATCAAGTACCTGCCAGAATCCAGCCATTTTACATCCTGAATGTTTTTGGTTTGTTTTTTTGTCCTTTGGAAGTGAGTGTGAATACACACGAATACAGAAGACTGTTGAGTTAATGTCAGCTTATTGTGGCTAGAAAAGGAAGAAATCTGTCTTTCTCTGTGAGTTCACTGTCAGGAGAAAACAATGCCTTTGGCAGTTTTCTTCTGGCTTTTTGGTACATCATGGAACTGTGGGCTTGGCCCAAACAACCAGCAGCAGTGTAAGCTAAGCAGTAGAGGCACTTGCCCAGAAGTGGTGTTACTCCTTGTCAGTGGGATCAAGCCACTGTTTTACCTCAAACCATGCCTCAAAGTTCTTGCTAAAGGAAAGATAGTTAATTTTTTTTCTCTTGATGTAGACATGTAAACCCTTGAAATACACCAAAGTGTGCATTTGTGAACTTGCCTCTGTAGTAAGAGTCTGAGGGTTGTTTCTTGTAAAAGCATGAATTTTAAGGAGTGACTCTTGGCTGTTGTACAGGTACAGATGAAAAGCCACATACGTCTACAGCTGGGTAAGTAGATCTTATTACATATGATTTCTTTGTAACTACCAACAGCTGCATTCTCACCCAGTTCTTCCTTGTCAGTCTTTCCTAGCCAAGGGTAAAGGTTCAGAGTGTCAGCAGATCCCTGCTTCTGCTCATTCTCTAATGGGGTTGTATATTCCTGAACATGGCAGCATCTTCCTCAGTGCAGATGAGAAAATCCTATCTACTCTTAGAGTCTCTGGGAAAACAGGAATTCTTTTACTGTCACTATCAGACTTTTAGGGATTAACATGTGGTGGTATTATACAGTTTGCTAGAATGAATGTAACTGGATTATGGCATGCACTCTAATCTTTAATGCTAGCATACTGCAGAAGAGGTGGTAGTCTGAAATTAAGACAAATTTTGAATGTATAATTAAATGATATTTACAAAACCAGCTAACAAATGTCATCAGTAGATCTTCGTTAAGATGGTTTTTGTCAGTTAAAATTCATGTAAGTGCATATCCTGCAGTTGAACTCTGACAAATAAAGGACTGTATTTGACTTCAAGGGAGTGGGTTAAGCACCTTTACTGCCACTAAAAATTTCTGATATGTTTGGACATCTTTGCAGGATTGGCAGATGTCACATGAGACCTGAGGGTCTATTGTACACTTCACAGGCTGAATTATTATTATCTTGCATAGATATTATGTACAGTTACCTTGTAGAAGTTTTGAGTTTGTGTGCAAAATTAACACTTGAGAGGTTTGTTGATTTCTGAACTCATCTGTGTGATTAGTTTAAAATATAACATGGAAAATTGTTTGGCTTGGAGGCCTGTTGTAGCTATGCTAAGCAAATCTGGGTTTTCTTACTGCTGAGCCTGTGTGGCTTTTCTCAGCTGCAGTTCTGGGCAGCAGTAGGTACCCAAAATAAGAGGCTGTGTTACATGTAGTTATCAAGGTTTATGTGACATTAGTATGACCACTGTTAATTTTATATTTAATATGTTCACAGCAGGTATAGTGATGCACATTACTTTGTATGTGGAGACAGAATTACTTAAGCCATCATTCCTCAAAATACAATTTGTTATGGGTTATTTTTGTTGATGATTTTGATACTGGATATTCAACTAGAGAAATGGAACTGAAATTTACAATTTCTGAAACCCGAAGTTCAGGTTTTTAGAATTAACCTGAGCATTTCTGGGGAACTTAAATGAGAGCCACAAGTGTGTGCTGCCTTCAGACAGTGTCTGCATTGTCAGCTGTGCAGTTCAGGGTATTGTACAATATCTAACAGCTCGCAGAGTGACCAGGCTTCGAGTGCTAGACTGGAACTGACTCTTGTGAAGTTTGAAATAGTTCTGTTGTGGGCTCTTTACTAGGCTGCCATCAGATTTTTTTGATGAAGCGGAGCAAGACAGTGCAAATGTACAGCTTTCCAAGGGTCCAGGTCCCAGTTTACTGTCAGGAAATTATGATGATGACGATGATGATGAAGAGGAGGAACAAGACCAATCAAGCAAATCTTCCATTATGCATAAAACTGAAATCCCAACTCAAGAAGCAATAGCTAATTCTCTGCCTGCAGGTAATGCTGACTGAAACAGTAAGTGATTCAGTAAGGAAAAGCTGTATTTTAACTGATGATGAAGGGTTTTTAATTTATTTTTCTAATTGTTGCCATTAGCTGGTTAGGGTGGGTAATACTGGAATTAGAGGAAGGAGATTCTTTGCTAGTTTGTTATTATGTGGTGGTTTGTCAGCATGATTATTGATTTTATGTTCTAATCGCTTGAGGCTGTCAAGTGAGATAATGCCTGGGTGTTCTTCCCTTGATTCAGTAAGGTGTTAATTGACATTCCTATCTAGTCAGAATTTTAGAAACTGCTTGAATAGCTCTTCTTTTTGTCACAGACTTCTGTCCTTCCCTATAGACTTCTTTGACAGCAAAACTCCTGCTGCTCCTGTAGTTTCCCATTCAGGATCCATACAGAAAGCAGAGGTACAAGAGAAGATAGTGGAAAGGTAAGCAGTTAAATCAAATATTGATAGTTTTAGGAGTTGTAATTATTCTTACAGGAAGTACAGACCATGATCACTTAGAAATCTGTCATATTGTTAAGCTGCATTCAGAATAGTTTGTATATATGCCACCCTCTGGCATTATTTCAGACAGGTATTTTGCACCTTAGGGACAGAATAAGACGTGGAGGAATGCCATACAATATCTGTTAGACATCTCTATTTGCAAATTTTAACACAGGGTGCTGTGGAAGCTTAATGTCAGCCACTGCTTGTAACTGCTTGTTCTGTAGTAATGGTTCAGCTCACTTGAGCACTTGTAGACAGTGGTTTAGTCTTTCAGAAGTGGTGACTGTGCTGTTAAAATGTTTGGGTGCTCAGCACAGTGGAAAGAATAGTTAAGAAGCATAAGCTGTAGTGCTTGTTTTCACAGTGAGATTTAAACCCTTTTGTGAATTTTGTGAGGCAAGACCAAGCTGAAGAAGGAAGTTTTGATGATTATAGGTAAAATTTGGGTCTTAAAAAAACGTGGTCCCTTTCTAGGTACTTTTATAAAAGATTATGGATTTTATTCTTGACTTTTTAATTCTACAATAAATCAGGTTGTAAACTGTTAACCTGGGCTTATAGTAATCAAATATTTCAGGAAAGAAAACACTGCTGAAGCTTTGCCAGAAGGTTTCTTTGATGATCCTGAAGTGGACGCAAAAGTAAGTGTTCTACTCTTTTTATGCTGCAAGATTTATTTCTGCCAGTTGTAATCATTTTCTGAGTAGATGCTTCTCCAGTCATACCAGAATAAAAGAAAATGACTGAACTATTTAGAATACAATAGACTATTTCAGTTGGAAGGGACCTGCAGCAACCATCTCGTCCAACTGCCTGACCACTTCAGGGCTGACCAAAAGTTACAGCACCTTATTGAGGGCATTGTCCCAATGCCTCTTGAGCACTGGCAGGCTTGGGGCATGGACACCTTCTCCAGGAAGCCTGTTCCACCCTCACACTTCCTTCAGCTTGCACAGTGCCAAATGACCAAAACAAATACTGGTATTTCAAACACCAACCTTTTTGTTTTGTTTTGTAAAATTTGCCACAGATTTGATGACTTTCTTGCTTTCTTTATTGAAATAATAGTGCTATAGGCTCAAGTCTTTTTTATTTTCCATGAGTATATTTCCCTGTTCACACTGTGAAGTCTTTTTTTGCTTGCTTTGGTTTGATTTTCTTGGTTTTGTTTGGTTGGTTTTGGGGTTTTGTTGGTGCTTTTTTTTGGGGGGGAGGGCGATTTTCATTTTCTGTTTGTTTTCTTCACGTATGACTAACTGAAGCGTTAAATTTTTCAAATACTTAGTTTCATCATGAGTTGGGAAGCTTGTACAAAGCTGGGAATACCTAGCAGGCAGAGGAGAATCTGCTTATATCTGTCAGGACACTGGTTAGTGATTTTTGTTCTGGTTATTGCCTCAACTGATAAAATTTACAAGCAGTTACTTGTTCCAACAAGCTCTTCCTGGAACTGGTGCAGATGCTCTTCCTTTTAATGGGCCCTTTCTGAGTGTAGCTAATACTCAGAGGAAGGAAAATGTTTGTGACATCACTTAAATTGAGATGGCTGCAGTGGTCCTGTTTTGGAATCATAACATAAAATAATTATTTTAAAAATTATCTGAGCATTTGGAAGGGAGATTGTGGGCATCAAAAATGTGTGTTATTTACATCGGGTATTTGTAAAGTGTATAAATTCTATATTAGATAAATATTTCAAGAAAAAATAACTTTAGTGTTTAAATTTATTGTAAGAAATACAAATAATTATGAATTACAAAAGACAACCACAATGCATAATAACACAGTACATACACATATGATAGAAATAATCACAGAACAGAAAAATGAAATGATGACTATTACTTCCCAGTATGAGTTTGCTTGGAAGCTTCTAATTTATTCTATAAACTTAATTCATACTACTAGATTTTGTATAATTACTCAGGAACAAAATGTACCAAACTGTTTTCTTTACCATGGTGATGACTGATGTGTCACCAAAAGAGCAGAACAAATAAAGGAAAAATAAAACTAATGCAAAAAGATGGTGTCATGAATTACTGTGTTCAAACTGCTTAGTTCTCCAAGCTATATAATTTCTACCCAGTCCTGAGTCAGGCATAATCTGTCATCTAACGTGTTATATGCCACATCTTCCAGTCTTGAGTTGTGAAAGTTTTGATTACACAGGTAGATTATCTTGTTTATTTATTTGCATTAAAAGCACAATCTGGTTTTGATTACCTTAGTTGTAGATCTTAAACACGTTCTTACAGCTACTGCTTTTTCAGACTTCATGTCTTAGTAACTAATGCCATCTACCACAGAATAAAAAGCTTTACGTGCCACTAAAACTGGTTTTTGTAGCTGTACATTTTCTTCTGTTAGCCAACAAAATTAGACTAGATTTGAAATACAGTCAGACTATCTAACAACAATAGCGACTGAAAAAGCTGATGTTCTATGTTATGCCAAAGACAAATAATTTACTGATTTTGGCTTGTGAAATGGCTACTGTATGCAATTGAACAGGCAGTTTACAGAAGAATTTACAAGTTATCACCTGACACAGTGAAATTCCAGTCCATCAAATTAACAGACTTAGTCACTTTTGTTACTCCAGATGTTCCACACCAGCCATTCTTAATTATTCTTTAATGCTACAGTCACTGATGTTGTTTTAATCCAGGAGTCAGATTTTTCCTCCAAAACCATTGTGCAGGTGCACTCTCTTACTCATAGGCATTACTTAAACTGAAGTACATCGACCAGACTTTTCTGATAGCATAATTTTTCCTATTTCTCCTGATATTTTACAGTGCCCCGAGGAGTCACTACACATAAACTGTTAACTTAAAAATTTTCATGTTCCTTAGGTGAGAAAAGTTGATGCTCCAAAGGATCAGATGGACAAAGAATGGGATGAATTTCAAAAGGCAATGCGACAGGTCAACACAGTAAGTAATGGAATCTATTTTTATTGATTCTAAATACTATACACAATAAAGAAAACAACAGTTTCATGCAGCTCTGCAGAATGACTGACATCTGCATTTGTCAGCTGTTTGTTTCAATGCAATGTGTGGTTAAATGCACTGTATAAATGAGCAAAGGGTTCCTTCTATTTTCCACTTAAAGGAAATTAAGTTCAAAAACCTTTGATCAGGATCCAGTCATCAGTGTGTATCTAGTTACATTTGTTAAATTGTATTTTATTTAAATACTATTTAGATAACATATACCTCAGATCAGTGTCCTGTAACCAAACAGGACATGATTGTGGACTATATGTATATTTTAACCTTTAAAAACACACCCATTTGTCTGCCTTTTTCAAAACGTATCTATAAAGTGTAGGTAACCTGGGTTTCATGGTTAATTTAAATGTACTGGAAAGGAACCCCAAAATTTGGGAAAGTGACAAAGGAGTTTGTGTGTGAGACACTTGAATTGGCCACAGTTTTTCTGTACTTCCATTTTTTACTATTTAGCATTGCATGGAAAGTCTTCCTGCAGCAGGTTTTTATCTGCCCTTTTGTACAATATAAAACTGTACTAAAGAATACCTGGTGTTCTCAAGTCTTCCCCTAGAATATTTGCGCTTTTTTTAAATTATTTTAATTGTAAATAATTACTCATCTGTCAACTGCTAAGAAAAGTGATGCAGAAAAATTTATCATTGCTCATTTTAAAGCCGTCAGCACTATAAACAGAGCGAATGTTCATACAAAAGCAGTGGTGGATACATTTTGCTAGCATAAGCCATTCAGATATTCTTCAGCTTAGGAGGAATCTTCTCAGTTATGCGTGGACCATTGATTGCATAGCATCTCCCAGACATTCAGATTTGAGAAAGTATATGCTGAAAAAAATAACAGGTTAGAAACACTTCGGGATCTAGCGGGAATATTTAAGCGATATGTTCAGTAAGTGTGTGGAATTAAGTCCCAAGCACTGGGATATAGCTCCTGTTTCAACCTCAGACTTTGGATGTGTGTAGTTTGCTCAGTTTCAAATTGCAGTGTATTGAAAAAAATCGAAAGATTAACCCCAAAGCAGCCAATCTACTTTTGCTTTTAAGAAAAAACATTTCCATTTCATGTCAAAGCACACCATTTTTTTTTTCTGTATTTGCCCTTGTGAAAGTGGGAATATACATATAGGAGATTGACACTAACTCGAGATAGGAGGGAGGAGGGAAAGACAGACATCATAAAGGAACGAAAGTGGAATTCAGGATGAAGGTGAATTTTCTTGGTGCTTTTCTGGTTTAGATTTCAGAAGCAATAGTGGCAGAAGATGATGAGGAGGGACGACTAGATCGCCAGATTGGAGAAATTGATGAGCAGATGTAAGTAGATCAATTTTTCCTCAAACTCTCTGTTCTCCAGCAGTAATGGACTGCTACTTGACTAGAGTGGTAAAAACATTTTTAATCTGTGATACTACCTTTCATTAATCACCTGAATATTTGAAGGACAGACTCCCTCAAATTGCAGAATTATACCTAATAAAGACATGAGTTCTGGTGCAAAGTTATGTAACTTTCTCCAAAGAAAAAACACACGTGAATCACTGAAAGTACAGAAGGCAAATTCTTGGAACAAACTGTCCCCCCTTCCCTTGTCAAATGTCTTAATTTGTATTTCTCTGGTATTTCTGGGCACATTTTTAAAAAGCATTTGCCATACTGAAATGTTCTATTCTGTGACCAACTCTGCTTGTTTCTAGTAAAAGTTTACTTAAAGTTTACGTTGAACAATGTACTAAATTTAATGAAGTGGTTTGGTTTGTTTTGCTGAAATGGTAGATGTCACGGTTGGATAAGCATTAGTTTAAACTCAAGTAACCTGAAATACAGCTTTATAGAACAGTTTGTTACCATTATCATGTAGCTTAACACATTGATTAATAGTGATAATGGCAGTAGTAGCGACTGAAAAGGAAAAAATGAATTCTGATTTTGATGAACCTTGCAACAAAAAGAAGACACAAAAAATTAAAGCAACACTTTAGACATCTGGGCAGATTTACACGCTACACATCGGCGTATAATAACAATAGCATTGGGTTCAAACTGAGCTTTGGTATTACAGGAATGTCTTTTAATGGTGTTCATCTAATTCTGCAGAGGGCTGGGGAGAGCTAAACCTGCCTCTCTGAGGATTCACTTTTCTCAGTAGCTAAGGATGCTATAGTACACAGAACCAAATTCAGAAATTTGTAGAGAATTTCAAGTTTGTTACTGAAATTATTTTTCCCCAAAATAAAAGTTACAAATAGATTTTTAGAGTTTTTGTAGCTTTGTCTTTTGACTGTATTTAAATGCAGGCTATTTCAAATTAAACTGAAAATCAACTTAATTCCAGAGACATTAATGTTTTCCTTAGCCTTCAAAGTTTCAGCTATGACTCCCTGTAAGTAATTGTATTTGAGATATACAAGGGGAAACAGGATCTGGATTGTAATCTTTCCCTGGTGTCTTTTCTTAGCAAAGATGTATTTAAATCAGGCAGGTACTAGTTGGCATTTTCAACAAAATGCAGTGTTTAAAATGGCTAGAATAATTGTTACAGAACGTATTTCAAGGACAGAACTTTTAAAGTAAATGGAAAACTGAAACTTTTGGATTATGTTTACTTAAAATGTTCTGCTATAGCACATAGGAAGCAGATAAAGAATCTGAACACTTGTGCTGCTTTTTTATTTTCAGAGATGCCACTTCTAAGTTATCAAAATTTATAACCAATTGATGTCTCACCTTTCTATCACATATGAAAACCATAAGTTGAGGAAAGAATGGTGTATCTTCTTGTGTGGAAGTAAATATTGGTTCTGTGCTCTTTAAAAAATGATTTGTGGTGGTACCACAGTTGTTAAAATATTTGGATTTGATCTCATTGCTAGAGATTGCCCACACCGCTCCTCTCCTCTGGTCTCTTTCCACCTGATTGACACAGAGAAGGTGCAGTAGCATCTTGAAAGCTTATTTTTTTAACGGATTGGAAGCTGTAAAGCTTCTTTATCCAAAGCTGGAGAAGCAGAATCCAGCACTGTAGATGATCAAATTAACGTGAAAAGGCCATAAGTGTTAATAGGTGGTTTACTTTTCAACAGTGAATGTTATCGCCGTGTCGAGCTTTTGCGTAACCGCCAAGATGAGATGAAGGAGAAGCTAAAGGAAGCCATGAGATTAAGAGCAACACAAGAGAAAGAGGATGAGGATATTGGTAGTGAAGATGAAGAAGAACTGCAGGATTTGCTGTCTCAAGACTGGAGGGTGAAAGGGGCATTGTTGTAGCATTTCTGCAACATGGTTGATACTCTTTTTATCTGTAATGTTACTTCCATTATTAGAAGTGAGACACTTTTGTTAATTATTTATTTAAAGAGGATTGTGAGATGGTAAAGAGCCAAGTGTTTTAAGAAAAAAAATCTTTGTAGATCTTAGTGGTGTATTACTTGTAAAAACTGTACATTGCAAATGTTTTACAATATTGAATGCACCTTTCCTATTAAAATTATTGGTTTCTTACCAGAAGTATTTTAGTGGGATTAATAAGTCTATAAAGAATCTCTGAGGTTTTGGAAGCATTACCTATATTTGGTAAATTTTGAGACTTGGCTTATTGTGTATAGAAGTAAAGGATTTGAATAGTCTGTGGAGTTTTTCCAGACTGGGGGGTTAAGGAAAGGAAAATATTATACATTTATGTTTTCTTAAAATTTTTAAGTGCTCTTCTGTCCATTGCCCCAGCTTCCAATAAAATATGTACATTTTTTTTCAGGATCTGTTACAGTTTCTCTGTGTATATAAGGACTAGCTCAGAAATGTTGAGCTACAGCTTCTCCACAGTGTATACTCTGTGATGTGCCATAGGCAGTGCTGAATATTTTTCTTTATAGTACCCTGTTTTGCTTAGTGCAGCCATCATGTAGCATACCTCACATTTTTGAACCAGAGGGATAAGAATACAGTAGTTACATATCTGCATAACTAAATGAAAGGGTGACAAAATGCCAGAGAGGAAGGTACTGCACTGGACACTGAGAAGGTAAAAGAATTTCTCTAGCTGTAAATACTGGAAATTTTCTTCAAATATTATCTTAGGCACAGAGAACATCTAAAATTAATTTCTGTTCTGATAAACACAGATTAAGTAAAATGAAGAACCAACAAACTTGACGAGACTGGGACATGAAAAGCAGACCTACCTTAAGCATTGGTAAGTGTCTCTTTTTTACCTTTTTAATGAAGCAAATCTTAAAACATTTCAAATTTGTTGAGCACTTGGAAAAAATAGGAGATGTGTGGCTTGATTTATGTCAAAAAGTAAAGTTGTGAAGGAGCAGTTTAACATTTTCCTTTAAGATTCTGCTTTCAAAGCTAGATTTTAAAGGGAGAAAACAAGCTTTACTCTTATGAGGGCATTCTCATTACTTGTCTCAGAGATGTTTATGAACCAAGCAATAGAGATTAAAACTAAAGTTAGATACTTGATTTGCCTGTTTTGGAGGAATGATTTGATATGGTGGGAGCCCTTTCTGTATAGTGATAGAGATGCTTTTTTATCACTCCCGATTTCC
The DNA here is from genome assembly GCF_003945725.1 of Corapipo altera. NCBI lineage: Eukaryota > Metazoa > Chordata > Aves > Passeriformes > Pipridae > Corapipo > Corapipo altera. The sequence continues at coordinate 5,946,850 of NW_020884888.1, forward strand.
ATGATGCTTGGGTTCAGCTCTTTATATTTATAAAGCTGTTAAAATTCAAGCAATGGTCCTTAGCAGTTTATTGCATCCATTTATTCCTGCTCACATGTGCTGGATTACAGCCACTGGGTCTTGGTTGATTTAATAACCCTAAATGTAAGTAGCTGTTGCTGCTAAAATGTTTGATGAAACACTGCAGTCTTACATGAATTAGTACTGTCATTAAAGTAGCAATATTCAGAGAGTACTGAAATACAGAATAAGCATTCAGAGAATATCAAAATAAATAAGAATGTTTGGACAAGTTGGAGAAAACTTAGTTGGACCAAAACTGAAATACAATTTCCTTTTATAGTGTGAAACACTTGATGTCTAAGGTGCCTGGCACGCTGCAGTGAAAGATCTCTAGATCCATTTATCACTGTAAAGAGAACTCTGAGCTGAGAGAGTGCTACAGTCTTAAAAGATGGACAGTCTTTTTCAAAACAAAATGAAAGACAGACCCCCACTTTCCCTCTGACAAGAGCTCAGTTTCTAACTGTTCTATTTATATTTGATTTTCACTGACCCCACTCACAAAAGCATCCTAGCTTGTTCACACTGAACTTTAGAACCACTCTGCCTTTGGCTTAACATCAGAGAAACAGGATGTGATTAATGTCAGGTTACACTGAGCATCATGGACATACATGTTTTGACAGTATAAAAATGTTAATCTCTGAGTTTATAACTGACATCTCTTTTTTTGTACATTTTTCTGTAATTTTACTTTCATCTTGTACATGAACCTGCAAATCATGGTTTCAGCTGCAGATGAACAGGAAATGAACTGAGCATTAAAACAGTTCAGCTGTTTTAGTTCAGTTGCCCTCATCTTTAGGGGTATCTTGTGGTAACAAGCTAAAGGCAAGGAGTTTAGTTACAGAGCATGGAGCTTGTACACTGAAATCCAAACCAGTGCAGCCCATTGTTATTATCAGGAAGAGATGGCAGGAATAAACACCAGATCACTCATCATTCTATTCATTATCCTTGCACAACTTGTTGAAGGAGTAAAGACGATGGACTGGCCAGTGCGTGTACAGATTGCTGGGGAAGTGACAGCATTGGTCCCTCTTGGCTGCTTCTTGTTTAGGGGTTGATGCTCTTTTCCTTGGAGGAATCTCAGAGATCTACAAATAATGTTGTATCCAAGTTTTACCCATCTTACTGCTACGTACTGTACATTTCTTCAGCATGCGGAACAAAGCTTTTAGAGAGCTTTGTGAAGATGGTGGGAGTAGTGACTTTGCCCTTTGTGACCACTGCTGTACATGTGCTGTTATGTCAAGAAGGCAAGAAATCATCCAGCTTTTTAGCAACGGAAGTAGCATGGCTATAAGGGAGAAGAGGGATATATCCTAACCTTACTGAGTAGTCAAGCTAATTTATCAAGGTAAGTAATCTCCTGTGTCTTAGAAAAACATAGGCATAATTAGTTTATAATCTAAATATATCTTCAGCTTTAGAAAACAATTTTATGTACTTCTGATGAGCTACTGAGCTAGATTGATTATTAGTCAGAGAAAATAATTGTTTTAAAAACGTGTACTTCCTTAATTTCTCTCATTTCTTAACTTTCTTGAATTCTATTTTTAAACAATAAAGATTAAAGTAGTCCTAATAACCAGCTTTGTCCATAGCCACTATTAAAAATGAAATTTTAATTGGAATTGAGAAGACTATTTTAATTCTCTGATCTCCAGGACTTCCAGAAAACTGAAGAATCAGAATTAAGGGGGGAAGGCGCTTAACATTTGTAATCCTCGTTGATTGATAATAATAATAATGGAGAGTGTTGTCCAAACTTAAGAACTGTGGAATTTCATGCCACCAAAAAGTAGTTGAGGTTCCCCAGCTCAGTGGTTGTGAAACTGGTTAAGTGCCTTGCAGGGCCAGGATGTATGTGCCTGTAGGTGCATGAATGTTTGAAATGGAGTTCCAAGTAGCAGCTCTGCAGGTGCAGCTACCACAGCTACAGCTGCCAGCTGTTCATGGTCAGCTCTTCTCTGGCAGGTGAGTGCAGTCAGTCACAAATGGTAATCGGTGTGCTACCTTCTCTCCTGCCCTGGAAGAAATAAGCTGCTGCTGCTGTCATGACTTAAAAGCAGATGTGGAAAAAGGTCTGTATTTGAAAAACAGATTGTGGAAAAAGGCCAGAAGCAACCGTGCAAAAACAACCAAACCCAAATAACAACAAGGCAAACAACGTTCTCATTTGCTAACATGATTGTTATTCCTCTACCACAGAATTTAATTTTAAAATTTGCTTCAGAATTGCAGATACTGATTAAAAAGAACACTAACATTAGCTTTTGCCAGGCCACCTGCCAATAATTTCAATTTGAGGAGAGACAGATTTTGCTTATTTCATACCACTATAATTAGATTCTCTGCATTTTATCATCTTTAAAACACGGAGCTAGAAATAGCTCTAATGAGAAGTCATATTCAAATATTTTCAAATATTTCAATATTTTCCAAATTTTTTTCTTATAATTCAGAAAACTTGCACTAGAAAATCAGACATTCAGCCTGTAGGAATCATGTTGTTGCCATTAGAAACCTTAATGTGAGTATATAATATTAAAGAAATTCCCTTTTGTTAGGTAGCATCAAATGAATTTGACACTTCTCTTTCATTTCAGTTACTATCTTAAGATACAAGCCAGTCTGTAGAGTGGCAGGACATGCATCCAGGACACAGGACAGATGCAGACACTGCTTTAATCAACATTCCTGCATTCCTTCATAGAACCAGTGAATTGGATCAAGTACACTGCAGTGCCAGGAAGGGTGGTGTGTACTTGTATCCCTAGAAAGTATTGGTCGGGCCAAGAATTGGAAATTTCAGGTGTGAAGCAGTTTTTCAGTATCTGCTTTTAACTGATCTTCTGTTCATCACTTCAGTTACAACTATCCTGGCCTGATAGCTGAGAAAAGAAATGCGAGCATTTCCTTTGTGCAGACATCTAAACCAGGTCTTCCAAAAATACAGTGGAGGAACAAATGCCTTGCACAATTGGTGGCTACAGCAGTTACGGAGGATTCAAGAGATCTCTGTTCAAATCCCTCCTTTCAGTACTGTCCTTTGAACAGCCACTTTGTGTGACCTAGTTGAGCAGTCTAACAATTCCAGTCTTTTCCACAGTAGAAGCTGTGCCCCTGTAAAATGACTGAATTAGTGAGTGTATGTGACTTTCTTGTTAGATAATCATGGCACTCAGCCAAGAAGGGGAAGGTCCTGTTCCAAGTACATAAATAGTGCTGAAATACGTTCAGCTGATATTGAGGCTGTGGAATAAACTGGATTTGGATCTTTCCCATCTGAGAGAAACACTCTTTTTTCATGCTGTTGGGTATTTAAAAATGAAAGCAACGGCAGTGTTTCCATTTCTGACTGGTTTGGGTGGGAAAGGGGTCAGCACATGCTTTAACACTTTCTTGTGAAACCTGACAAACACCACCTTGTCTCTGCAAGCCTTCTGAGGCTGAGGCCCTTACCAGGTGGCTGCATTGATGGCACCAGTGAGATTTATGCTGTCAGCTTCCTAGGAGCTTTGACTGGCACAGATATGAACCTTGGGGCCCACAGACACCCTCTGGCTATGCCTGAGAACACAAAGCACTCTGCGTATTAACAATGGACTAACTTTGTTTGTTTTCCTTCTGGTAGACTGTTCCAGCCAGCATTCATAATTTCAATTTTTTTCACTCGAGAAACACAGCAAAGCTGCTTGAATTCACTTGAGATGTTTCCAGAAACCTAATAACTATTTCATGATGCGGAAGCTGCAGAACTTGTGCTGTCTTTCATCTGGAAACTCACAATTGTGTGGGCAGTGACCTTTTCACATTGGGCACGTGCTTCCTCTTTTCTACCTTTGGCATGAGTGGTTTAGATTTTTGTCTTGGATAGTAGTATATTTTGCTTTTTTTCCCCCCCCCTTCAGACATACCTTCTAGTGTTTTGTTTGCCCGGTTTATATATTAAAGCTATTCAGGAGCTTTTTCTTGCCATTCAGAAATATTTTCCAACTAAAATAATGAAATTAAAACGAGCCTAGAGTTTATCACACTTGTGCCTGTATTTTTTTGCAAAAACCCTCTCAAAAGACTTCTTTTTCTTCCTTTGTCCTTTTATGTCTCCTCATTCCATACACAAACGTGTCCCTGCACTAGTTTGTTTAAATCTTGGTCTTTTCTAGCCAATTCTGCAAGGCATACGTGAATTATTAATGTGAAAGATACTATACAACACAGAGCTGCTGCTGCTGCCCTTTGCCTGGCAGCTCTACTGGGAGAGCAAAGTCTTGACCTACTTAGTGTTGAGCTGCAATAATTTTTTTTTTTTAATTTACATTAGCCAGGCTAGCCATAGAAATAGCTTTTGCTGTTGCGGAAATGAAGACTATGGAGGTCTCTGCTGTAAAAGCAGCTTCAGCTCTCCTTTCAAGAGTACAAATTTAAATATATTCTAAGTAATATAAATATTTTTTAAGTAATAATAACAACAGAATTTTATCAAGGTTAGTACTACGACCTATAGTTCTTTTAACCTAAAAGCTGAAATAACCTGAAATAGCTAATTGACAACACTGGGTAAGGCTTCCTGGATGCTGGGATGCAAAGAGCTCTTCTGTAATCTTCCTTGGCAACCTTTGTTGTCAAGAATTGCTCTGTGGCTGCATCTGCATTGGAAAAGTTGTTGACTTCTACAGAGATCTGCAAGTCTGTATGCACATCTTGGTCATACAGTACCAGGCTCAGACTCAAGACCCAGACACTTTAGAGCTGTCTGTATCCTGAAGACCGTGTAAAATAATAGTGGTATGGCTTGCAAGTTCAGCTGGGGCAGGGAAGGGAAGTGGGACCCCAAATTAAATTCACAGAAGCAGGTAGAGACCTTAGTAGATGAAGGTTGTAGAATCAGGCTCATGTCATTAAGGATGCTACTCACTTGTACTGCCAGAAAACTCTGCTTTTCTCATGAAGATAGAGCAAGCAGTAAATGTGGAAGTACAGCCAGTGCCCTAAGAGGAAAGGTGGCCACAGTGTGCAGCCAGAGATGCTGGATTGCAACAGCAGCTCAGGGCCAGCACCTTTCTTTTGCCTGTGTGTGAAGAGAGAACTGGAGGCTGTGACTGCAGTGCTTCAGCAGATCTAAAGGAGAACCTGAACTGCTCAAGCAGAGTATCAGGGCAGAATGAGACAGTGCCCTGGCCTCCTCAGCTCTCCATTCTCCTCCTTCTAATGCAAATTGCCACGCTCCACCCAGCTGCTGGGCCAGTTTCCTGGCAGAATGGAAGGTGCTGTCTAGAAGCCTCACTCAACAATGCTGCTGGGAATGGGAAAGAACGAAGGGTCTTAGCAACTCAGTACCCAAGTTTATTCTTTTGTTCTTGTTTTTCTTTCCCCATCTGATCTATAAATCAGTCTGGGAAAACACTGGAGATACAAACCAGTGGCTGCTTGTAACAAGAAGACAAATTTGTCTTTTCTGTTCACTGTGTGAGGTTCTCAAAGAGCAACTTTGTTAAACACCAAATAAAGTTTTAGAGAAATATTGCTTACTCTACTAATTACAGAGTCTGGCTCCATCTACTCCTGAAAAGCCTCATCATCCCTGACAACGGGCTAACATCCTTTCTAACGTTGCCTGTTTTGCACAGGTGTTACAATCTTTCCCAATGAGCAGTGGGACCTTAGGCGTGATGATATGAACGTTTAATCATTAATGAAAACAAGCGATTTGTCTGTGATCTTAGTTTGACAATTCATAAAATAGTGCTTCTTAAATGACAAATTAGCAACTGGTTACAAAGAACAAAATTTAAACAACACAACAGTTGTATGCACAAAGCTACCACGTCTTTTTTTTTTTTTTTTTAATCAGGAAAAAAATTTATTTATAAAAACGTCTCATTTAATTTACTGTCAAGTCTCTAGCTGAATACAGTGGCTTAGAACACTAACGGCCCATGCTTTTATACAGATTAGCCAAAGCATGAACATCAATAAAAATTAACTCCCGAAAATAACTTGTCTTTGCTTTATGTTATGAGCCACAACAGAGTTAAAACTGGAACAGTAATGAAAGCAACACAAGAGTTAGGAAGCACAGTTGCTTAAAGAGTAAAGAATTATTTTCTTTTGATGTCTCAGAATAATAAGAAAGTTAGAAATGGCAGAAACTCCTCTGTAGATTAGTCCATAGAAAGCATTGTCTCATGGGGCTTTGGAAAAGTCCTGTCTGGTGGCTAATGCACTAGGGCATGAAGAGATACATTAGAGAGCCCCCAGGCCAGTAACTTCTGAAGACAGCCTAAAATGTAGGAACAAAAACGAGGAAAATAAAAAAAAAAAAAAAAAAAAAAACAAAAAAAGGCAAAAAAAAGAAAAAAATCTTCTCACTATTAAAAAAATACCACTTGAGTACAACCAGCATAGAACAGCATTTCAGTGCAGGCAAGTTTTCTGACACAGGTTGGTGATTTGGTTTTTCTTTTCTTAAATGTCAATTACTGAAACAGTTACAATAGCCCAGAACAGTTTTACAGCAGTTTTCTAGAGCTTTTGAATAGTTGTGGTACCTTGAAATTATTTCCAGTTTTTCCTTCATTATATACAATCAAAAAAAAAAAAAAAAATACAACTGAAAAAAGGCCCAAAATAAAGAAACAAAAAACCAAAACAAAAAACTCCCAACAAAAGCAACCAAAAACCCCATTTGGATAAATGCAAACTGTAACAATGGCAGGTCTACAAATGATTACAGTGACAAAACTTAGTGCAAAGGTGCTAAGGTGAAGAAAAGCCCACAGAATACAGAAATGACACAAAATACTGAGATAGTACTTAGCCCTATACAATAACACACTTTGAAATACCATGTTTTAAAAAGTATTGCATTTGCATTGTGTTTTTAGTTTATATTAAAATGCACTGAATACAGTTCAATTGTTAAAGCTTTGTGTCCAAGGAGTGCAAAGTGGATGAACATGGCAGGCTAATGGGATTCTGGATTTGGAAGTGGTGAGGAAAACAATATTGCATTACTGAGTTATGCAACAGAAATTAAAAGGAAGGTGGATGGACAAACAGAAAATGGGGTTAAGAACTAGTTCCAACAGCTAGCAACCAGCCACTCCATCCCCCAGCTCTCTTGGCTTTGTTGCAATTAGGTGTCTGTAATCAGAACATCCTTAAGTTCTTGTTAAAGGGATGGTATCTGTCCAAGCACCAACTTCTGAATGACCTTTGATAAGAGCTACGTCATTTTCATGATTACAATACAACCTGACTGCATTATTGGTGGTGAGTTAGACAGGGATGTCTTTTGTACAGAAACCTAACAAAAAAAAAAAAGGTCATTTTGGCTGAATAAAATATACATGGAAGGAGGTACCAGAATAGTGACTGCATATCTGATTTGCACCTGCTTTGAAGTACTTAAAGAAATAAGTACTTTGTCAGTATATATAAAACATCTGACCGCAGAACAAGGAGCCTGCTCTCCCTCCCACTCTCCCTTCCTAAAGCAGAGTTCTTAAAAATATGGTTTTCCAAAGCAGAGAAAAATTGTCGCACCCTTTAAAAGAACAGCACAGGTGCCTGATTTTTTTTTCCTTGTTGTTTTTCAGTCATTTTAATTTAGCAGTTTTCGTCAGACCAGAAAGCTTCATCTGTACTTTTTTTTTTTTTTTTTGTATGCAGAAGTACCTGTTGTTTGGTACTTTGTAGCCTCCCTTTCCTGCTCACAGGCAGGTCTCAGGGCAGGAGGACAGGGATTTTGAAGCCTACTGGGAGCAGAACGATTGAGGGGGCCAACAGCACTTCATGTGGGATTTCAGGGGCACTAGGGATTGTCACAAGTGCCAGATTTGCACGTCCTAGCAAGAGAAAAAGTCATCAGAGATGCCAGTTTGTCATAAGGAACTGTTCTGGAGTTGGAGGAATACCTGCAAATAAGTGTATTTATAGGCCAGGCAGTATTGCTGGAGCAGGACCTGGCTGTCAAAATTTTGCCTCATTTATGTTTTTCCGTCTCTTTCACATTTCTCCTTGCTGGGGTGGGGGCAACCCTGCCTGGCTGCCACCCTGCCAGAGGGACAGTGTTGGGGGAGAAGGAGCCCGGGCTGGTGTCTGCTCGCTGTTGGAACTAGCTGGTAGGTGGTGCCTGGGTGTTAGTTGTTATGGAGAGCGGAAGACGACTTGAGTTGGCAACAGTTAACACTAGCAATTTAACAGAAAATAAAAGATGCCGTATTGTTTCCTTGATAACTAGGATCTACCACAGACTCTTGGTAGAGCTGGCAAAGCTTGCATTGTGTGTCTCATCCCTTCAATATGGAGCAAACTTCTGGCGGTCAGATTTCTTAACCCCGCTCGTCGAAGGAATTTTGGCAGTGTAAGCGGACAAACTCCCCGTGGCCCCCGCAGCGGCCGCGGCATTTAGTGCCAGGAGTGGGACAGTTTTCATGCCAAGCAGACTGGAGACAGGAACGGCATAGTGGGTGGTTGGCAGAGTTGGTAGGGGAGGGGGGGTACTGACGGTAACGGCGGAGGCGGCCGCCAGCACGGCCATGGAGGTGGGGGTGGAGGTAGGGGTGGCAGACTGAGAGAGGTTCATGTTGAGGTCAACAGGGGTCGTGACGGAAGCGGTCTGGGTGCTGACTTTAGCCATCTCTAAGCTGCAAACGAAGAGAGGAAGAGGAACAAACAGGTTGGGAGGGTTCAGCCAGGGCGGTGGGGCCGGGAGGAGGAAAAGGAGGAGGAGGAGGAGGAGGAGGAAGGAGGGAGAGAAGGAAGGAGGGAAGGACAGCAACCACAAAAGGGCAGGATTAGATTGGTGGACGAGGGGGACAGACGAGTGGGAGGGAGAAGGGGGAGAGAGAGAAAAAAAGGGAAAATGAGGGTCAAAGGAGGAACATGTTATGTGTTAAAGAAGAGAAATAACAAAAGGGTTTTCCGTGATTCGATGGTGAAAACATTACTGAGACTCTAAAGTTCTGGAACAGAAAAAAAAAGGAAGGTGGGGGGGTTGCTAGTTCATTTTACGCATGAAAAAAGAAATCTAAGGAATGGAGGTAATGGCAAAAAGATGGAAAAAACGAAACTTAAGAGAAAACTTAAAATAACTATGAAGTTTACTCCCCAGCACTGATATGGTGAATTTTGCTTTTCATAATTAGGGTATTTTTGAAAGGGGGACGCGGGGGGTTTTGGTAATTTTTTCAATTTGTCAGTTTGTGACATAAATAGTACCCTTTGTCATTTTGCTAGGATGAGAGGAGATTGAGCAACAGTTTGCTGCTTCCATTTAACGCATTAAGTTTTGGTTGTTTTTTTTTTTTAAGCAAGTTAGTTTTTCATTTCATTCACTGTGAGGTCAATGTGCATTTTTCATATAAAACAAACCAGATTAGCCAGTGTGTTCACTTTGGTTTGTACTTCCCCCAGACTTTTTAATATCACAACAAAATATTTATGCAATCTTATTATTAATCAAGTTAATTAGTAAAAAAGGAACACTGAAAAACACCCCGGCTTACACAGCAGTGGTATCCTTTCTGAGCTTGTGGCAGTGGTTACAGTGAACATGAAAAAGCTTACCAGCTGACAGACAAGGTACTACATGGATACAACATACATATCCTCAGACAGACCCCAACAGCATGAGGAAGTTCAAGACTGACCCAACCTCCGAGCCCCAGGAAGCGATGGGCTCTTTTTGGAGGATGTAGGTATCAAACCACCTTCACTTTAGCCTAACTCCACCCTTCAGTGGGTGAGATGAGTTTGGCCCACATACTCCTGCTTTTCTGTACATTTTTAGACAGTATATCCAAGGACACATCTTTTTTTTTCAGATGACAAAACGTTTGCCTAAATAAATCCTCTCTTTGCTGTTTGTTTGTTGCAGCTTGTGCACTGGCTTTTGGGCCAGCAAATAACCTAAGTATTAATTTCAGGATGCATTTTGCCAGCTGTGAGCTATGGCAGCCTAGCATATAAATAGGACTATGGGCTAGGAAATCTTTGCTAGCTACAGTTATATGTATATTCCTATTAAATTTGGGGTTTTCTTTGTGGTAATTACTAACTTGTCAGGCTCCTGGGCTTTCTCCTTAGGTGATCTGAGGAGCTGCAGAAGCTCCTCCCCTCCAGAGTGGAGTGCAAACAAGCTGCTAGCTGTCTCTGCAGAGGACCTGCCCCTTTCTTACCATTACACATCGGGCCCTACAAGGCTTGCTAGCATAGGGTTTGTGCTGGTCCCTGTTGGGGACGGGGTGTGCAGGCCTGCAGAGCAGCTGTAGCCAGGCTACAGGCTGGGAGGGGAGCACGATCACCCTAAACAGGGCTTGCAAGAGCCTCGCTTTTCCTCACCTTAGACTTACACGCAGTTTTGAGAGTAACAGCCCCTGGGCTATTGACAGCCAGAGAAAGGTTCGAGCAAGAATGCAAGCAATCAACCAGCGCTACCTAGGGAATGGGGACATGGGACTAGAGCTTCCCAAAGCACTGCTGCTGAGGGCAAGTCTAAAGGATACTTGGAATGGGTCTGAGCTGGGGAGAGGAAAATGGAGAAGAGAGGGAGAGCTTAAGCACTGAGCTTCTCTCTTTCTCGTGAAAGAGGGCTCTTGGGAGTATTAACTCCTCAGCGGCTTTTGCTGGGAAGTTGGAAGGCGCACGTTAGCTGTGAGGAGATGGGAGGGGAGGAGGGTGAGTGCATGAAATGCAGACTGCTTTGTGGGAGGTAAAGTTTTTATTTTCCTCCCTGGTGGTCTTTACCTGACCCCATGGATGAGCAACTCAGAATTTTTCTAACCCTCGCAGCAGAGCTGTTCTTTGCAGAGAGAAAAGCATCCTTGTGCTGTCAGCACATGCTACTTGCAGTCTACTCAGACTGAGGGATTTATGTCAAGACCACTGAATCAGTGAATTCAACTCCAGTGTACATCCTCGACTTGGGGGTGTAGGAGTTATATGTGGTACCCTGTATGTTTTGAAAAACTCAGTTTATACAGTTGGATTTTTTAATATGACTCAGTATTATTCTGGGAGGGAGGCATATAGAAAGATAATGCAGGACTCAAGTGTTTCAGTGACTCCAAATTTGCCTACTGTGCATTTAACAGAAACAAAAAAAATCCTTACTGATATGGGAAGGTGTTTGAGCCTGAGATTTCTCCTGCACCAGCAAGGAGAACAGATCCCACGGACCAAATGCTGGTGTTGGTAGCAGCCATTCGAACTCCCTGTCTCTGGTGTACTCACACAGGTATGATTGTAGCAGTAATTTGCCCTGCTTCCCATTTGTTACTGGAAACATAAGGGCAACACATAAGGGGAAAGTTCATCAGGTTAACTGTCAGTTGTCCCATGGCAGTGGCAGTTTCCCAAACCAGTTGTGGATGCAATAAAATTAAATGTGAACGTGGATGAGGTAGCCTTCATACAATTTTACACTGTCCCTTTGAAGAGCTATGCTTTCTGAATATATACACTGAAGGCCACATCCTGCATCACGCAAAATTGTTGAAAAGAACAGAGCTCAGATGTGCCTTTGGCAGTCCTATTAGCTCTATGAATGAACCCCTTGAGAAAAGGACAGTAAAAAAATACCTTTCAGGAAACTGCCCTTCAACAAGCAGCAAGTGCTGCTAGCTACAGTTCATTTATAATCCAAAGCTGAGTCTTACACAGGAAAACTAAACTGTGGTTCATTCTTAATAAAAGCTAGAAGATGGAATTGAGTAATGAAAATCCAGTTACTACAGTGGAGACCAGTTAAGAGACAGAAGATTTTACAGGAAATAAGACAGTTCTACTGCAAACAAACTAGGACATGTTCTACTCATACAGAGGTCAGTGCTCAGATAATCAACACAGAATCAAAACAATACTTTAGAAATATTTATATCTTTGTCTTGATATTGTATTAATATATTTATATATCTATAATTTAGAGTATACTATGTACATATCCAACACCAGATTGCAATAAAAGTCTTAAAGCAAGTTGATAAATTATTCTATAGATAGCAACTTTGGTTGGAGGATAGTTTAAAGATACACGCAGAATGTTTCAGGATTACTGTGGATAGATTAGTTTTGATTTTTTACATCTTATGCTTTTGAAAGACACTGGTTTATGCGGAAATACTGGCCCTGGAAACCAAATTTCCATAAATGACAGATCTGGTGCGGGAGAAAAAAGAAAAAGTCTACCTTACACTGAATGCTTATATGGCTTTTATTTTTTATAATTATTATTTTCCCATACCAGGCTATACTTTGGGCAGTACTATACTGTACTCATCTCTTCCCCAGTGCTGTTTTATGCCACCATCTTTAAAAGAGAAGGCATCACTTGCGACAGGTTTAGGACTGACATAACCCTGAGACATCCCCAGCACACAGAGGCAGCAAAAGCAGCAGCAGCAGCAGCAGCCGCCTGGCTCTGACCCTCGGACACCTGCCTGAGCACCTAAACCCCAGCTAGAGCAAACCTCCCACTTGCCTGACAGTTTCTCAGTCCTTTCTCCAGTGCAACTGCCACCAAGCACTGCTGCTGTGGTGGCACCTGGCTGGACAGGAGTGTCTCTTGCAAAAGGAGAGATCTGGAACAGTGTCACTTTTTAAAATGAAAAAGCCACCTTAATTTCCTACGTTACCTTACAGCTTAATTTATTAAACATTACTTTAAGGTCTTCATTTACAAATGAAGTCACTTCATCTAAATACAGTTTCAACACATGGTACATAACATATGATGGTTTATTGTAGACGATGGTAACAAATGACTTCTATCTAGAAATTTAACAAGAAGAAAATATTTTGTTTCTGGTTTCACAGGGTATTGAGTATCCGTAGTATATGACTGCTGAGAAGCTTTCTTCTTTGCGAAAGTATGTTAAAAGACCTCATATAGATCCCATTCCGTCAAAAGAATCATTAGACAGTAATCAACAGAAGTGTGAGAGTTCACAGGCTTTTCTAAAGTGAGTCAAACAGGTTTGTTCACTAGAGTTTGTCTCTGGTGAGCAGCTCACTGCAATTCCATTAATAAGTGCATTACTTTATTTGCATGCTTTAGCTGTCTTGAAGATCTTAAATTGTTATCTTCCGAGATCCAGATGCATGCCATATGGTGTTTGTGCAACTAAAAATGAAGGGGTCTATTCTCGTCTCGATGTGTGGGGAATCCCTGAACACCAAGAGAAGAACATATCCTTAAGGGTTAAAGGAGGGAACACATTTTTATTTGATTACAGGGCTTACGGAAGTGACTTATATTTGCTACAAAGAATATAAATCAAAAGAGCTGTAGGTTGTTTTAAGATTCTGGAAACGGCTTATCTTAGTTTTCACAGTGCCACCCCTCAATATATTTTTCCCTAGGAAGCTGCTTTCAGACTGAATTATAAAAAGTAGTATTTTTGTTTGCTGTAACACAGAGCTGCACAAACGTCCTCCACTCCATTTACAGTAGTTTTCACTGGTGCACGACACAACTGGGATGGAGAGGAGGTTGGACCATAGGAAGCTGTAGACCTGCTATGACTACAGCCCCCACATAAATCACATGCTTTGTACTACCTTAACAGCAAACATAGTTAAACACAAAGCTTGATTCATATCAGAGTATTTTTGTGGGAAAAAAAAATAAAAGAAAAAAAGCCATAAAATACATAGATACTGCCCCTCCCCCACAATATATTGTCTCAGTCCACTGTTTGCAAGTAGATCTATGAGACAGCGCTACATCCATTGCACTTTCTTCTCTGGATAATTGCAAATAAAGGCGGTATCAATTTTAATATTTTTCTATATAATCATATAAAAACTGTTAGACACTTTAACCACCGTCATGGCTTAGATAAACAGCCAGTGCTTTCAATAATTCTGGGACCGAGAAGTGAAGAAGCAGGGAGTCTCACTATGTCTCATTAGGGAATGCTTCTTACAAATTTGTGGTGCTGCCTCCGAAAAAATAAATCCCATGCCTTTTGAGCAACCAAATGTCAGTTTGAAATCAACTCTGAGTGGCAATTTCCACTTGGTAAATTAAATCTGTTTTGCAATCTGTTTCACTATATTTGCCATTTAGGACAGTAAAATGCGTCTGGGAAAAGTATTTTCTTCTAAAGCATTTATGATTGTCATTTAATTTAATTTATCTGCTTATATTTTAGGTGGATGATAATATGAGTATTCAGATTTTGCAGCTTTTGTCATTCAACGTGTACCTGGAACTGCACCAGATTAAGCTCCTTTCCATATAAACCAACAGCAAACACAGCTTCTAATGATACAGGCTTTACAACCCATTAGGAATTGAGTAATACTATGCGAAATGGACACTGCAAAGCAACTTTCTGGATCTACCCAGGACAGACATTTGCTGGAGAGCAGACAGAGCAACCTCGCAGAAGCATGATCACTTACAAAGCAAACTTACCTTGCATTAATGAGGTACTGTGCTAAGCTGATGTTTGCAGGGGATCCTGTGATTGTAACTTGTCGTTCTGCGGAGCCTTCTGTGGCATTAGCAATCTTGATCTGCGCTCCTGACATCTGCCTGATTTCATTTATCTTACTGCCTTGTCTGCCAATAATGCAGCCTATTAACTGGAGCGGGACAAAGACCGAGATTAGTGCCACAGACACAAGCAAAAACCACTTAACTGCAATCTGTAGTACTGCTAAAAACACAGTTATGAAAAGCTCAGTAGCAAAACAGATTTTTGCTGTGCTGTTTGGAAGGAGTAACTGGTGCAGCCTATTGGCTCTATGGCTCTAGATGCAGCTCTGCTGCTACATGGTTATTATTAACTCACTATCAAACTATTTTGCTATCTCCCATGGCAGAAAATGGCAGTGTGCCGTGGTGCTGAGGAAAACAAAACACAGCCCAACCTGACTTGCCAGTGGCAGCAGCAAGCCAAGAACACTAGCTGGAAGTCAGGCTGACCATCCAAAGCTGCCACGTGCATCTCTGTACCCTTCCAGTGCGCTGCTAGTCCTAGACCTCCCTGGGAACATGTGGTTCTTGCTTGGCCAGGTACCGTCTGATTAAAGTCAGTGGGATTTACAGCTCTGTAACTGCAGGCAGAAGCAGGCATAGGAAGAGACTGAAATTTATCTGCTTTCCTTTACAGACGCTTACCAAAACTTGTACATTGTGTATAAAACTGAGCCTGAGTTGCTGTGTTGTGTGGGCATGTGTGTACCGGGGTGTTGCTCCTCCATCAAGTAGGCACTGAGCCAGCAGCTGAGGCAGAGATGTTTTGGTTTCTGTAAGGGTGAGGAGGCTTTTTTTCCTGTGTTAAGGAAGGATGGGTGCTAAGAAGCTCAGCAATGGCCAGAACGGGTAGAAAATGGAAACTTTGCTCTACATGTCTGTTGACACTGGGATGTTGCTGCCAGTTTTGCAGAAGGATGTGCCAAAATGCATAGATTGCCTTCCCCTCCAACCCTTCCTGCTGCTTCAGGCCCTGACACGTTCCCCTTTCTGGTACTATAGTACTTGAAGTAACTTGCCAGAAACAGATTCACATTGTCCAGACATTTTATCAAAAGAAGAAAAACCTCCCAACGCAATCCTTGCTTCACACTCAGGGACAAACAGAAAGCCGAAGTGGGTACCTGGGTAGCTGAAACAAAGACCAAGCACAAGAGGAGCAACCACGAGGTGGGGAAATGGGGTGGCAGGAAATGCACACAGGATTTCCCATCCTGTTACAACAGGAGGGCTTCGCTGAGCTCCCTGTCCTCATCCCAAGGACCTGTCTTAGAGTGTGACTGCACATGCCAGTGCAGAGGACTGATCTGAGCTTCACCAGGGAGTCTCCAGCCTGTCTGTCCACACAAATGTGCCTGCATTGGCCAGCTGCTGGCAGCACAGGGATCTCTAAGCCTCCACTTCCTACACCTCAGTCTCACTGGTCTGCAGGTAGTGAAGGTAATGCAGGACAAGACAGTAACCAGAGCACAGAGAAGGCACTTGATGGGTCATTCAGGAAGCTGCCACTTCTATGTGCTGGAGGTCCTCCAGTGACCCCCAGGTTGTAACCCAGGTGGGTCAGTGCAAAGAATTTGCAATTTCCTAGCTGACTTTGAGTTACGGAGTGAGGATTCAGTCCAGACCGGTCATGGATACTGGTGATGCAAGCATCTCGAAGAGAGGTTTGGTAACCTTTCATCTGAAGCTCTCCAAAATCATCCTTTGTTGCTGTCACATCAGGCTGCTTAAACACACTCTGCAATCCATGACACAACCCGCATGTATTCTGCTCATGCAGAATACACTACTCCATTTGCCATGCAGGAAGGGCAGCAGTGCTGGGGGTCTCTCTGGGGTGCCTTTCCCATTACATGTTACTTACACTGCAATTTGTGCAGTACCTTAATAATCAAGAGCTGATGTGTTCTTGAAGAAGTTTTCATCTAAAAAGCTTTGATCAATCAGGCCACGAACATTTGGTTTCACATAAAAACACCTGCCTAGCCTTGCTTTGAGATAAAACCATGTCAAATTGCATCCAAACACCTATCTCTGACCCACGTGGGAGAGGAGCCAAACCTACTATAGAATTTACCAAGCCCACTATACACTATAGTATAATACTATAGTAATCAGGGGCACAGGATCTAGTTGGAGGCCTGTCACTAGCAGTGTTCCCCAGGGTTCAATACTGGGCCAGTATTGTTTAACTTATTCATCAATGACTTGGATGAAGGGGCAGATCCTTTCTCAGCAAGTTCACTGTTGACACAAAGCCGGGAGGAGTGGCTGATACCCCAGAGTGCTGTGCAGCCCATCAGAAGGACCTCGACAGGTTGGAGAGGTGGGCAGAGAGGAACCTTCTGAAATTCAACAAAGGCAAGTGCAGGGTCCTGCACCAGGGGAAGAATAACCCCAGGCACCAGTACAGGCTGTGAGCTGACCTGCTGAGAAGGAGCTGGGGGTCCTGGTGGAAAACAAGCTGTCTATGAGCCAGCTGTGTGCCCTGGAGGCCAAGAATGCCAACGATATCCTAGGGTGCATTAGCAAGAGCATTACCAGCAGGTCAAGGGAGGTCGAGATCCTACCCTTCTATGGAGCCCTAGTGAGGCCACATCTGGAGTGCTGTGTCCAGTTCTGGGCTCCTCAGGACAAGAGAAACATGGAGCTCCTGGAGCAGCTCCAGAGGAGGGCCACAAAGATGATTATGAGGAAAGCTGAGGGAGCTGGGCCTGTTCATCCTTGAGAAGAGACAACTGAGAGGGGATCTCATCAATGTCTGAGGTATCTGAAAAAGGGGGGCCAAGAAGATGGAGCCAGGCTCTTCTTGGTGGTGCCAAACAATAGGACAAGAGGCAACAGGCAGAAACTAATGCACAGAAAATTCCACCTCAACATGAAGAAGAACTTTACTGTGTGGGTGATAGAGCAGCTGTGGAGTCTCCCTGACTGGAAGTAGTCAAGAACTGCCTGGACACAATCCTGTGCCATGTGCTCTACGATGACCCTGCTTGAGCAGGGAGGTTGGACCAGATGACCCACTGTGGTCCTTTCCAATCTGACCCATTCTGTGATTCTGTGAATGCATGTATTATAAATATATAACACACACACACACAATATATGTACATGTATACCCACATGTATTTTAACTTTCTCAAGAAGTGAGTGGAAGAGCTCAGATCAGATGTGCACCCAGCCCAGCAGCCTGTGGCAGTAGCACACCCTTACAAAAAAGAAGATAGAACCAGTGTGAGGTATAAAAAATAAGTTACCACTGGTATCCCAAATTTCCACCTAAGGCTTACATACCTGAGCAGCACCTGGTATCTCTGCCTTTATGCTCTATAGTTCATGTGTCTGACAATTTCTTTTTCCTGTTTCTCCTTTTCTTTTTCTTGTTTCTCCTTTTGCTGCCCAAGGGCCACGACAGTGACCTGCAGAGCTTGCTTCTGTGTTGTATCACCTTTGTTTGCACAACTCAAAATTTCAGCTGATGTACCCTCCTTCTCGGACTTTGAGCACCAGATAAAAATGATTCCCTTTTCACTTTCTCTATACCACTTCCATCCATCTTCCCTCACCCTCAGTTTCTCCTCATGCCAAAAAACCTCCAAACCAAACAACTGTAAAACAGAGGTTCTGCTTTTTGCCTTTTTCTAGCTTTACTCTGTTCTTCAGTAAAGTTCTGCTGGTACGAGTCCAAACTGGACTGAATCAGGAGTCTGGACTCTTAATGAGTGGGACTCAAAAGTCTGCTGTGATTCCTCCCAAACTCTTGATCCTGACATTTTCTCCCAATACACTATGTCATCTCTGGTTCATGTCCCTCTCTTCCATTTTTTTATTTCTCCACAGTGGTAAATATAAATCCTAAATATATATCTATATCTATCTATCTATCTATCTTTCTTGTAATGCTTAAGAACTGACAGAGCCTAATAATAACAGTCCAATGCTGCACAGGAAGTGGCATGGAGATCACTTTCTTTTTAAATAATGCTTTTCTCAAAGGTAAAAGGATTTTTACAGTGTAGTGCTTGTAAAAAGGGTAAAGAATTAGCCTCTGCATCTTGGTATCTGCTATATGGAGCACTTGACCATACCTGTCCACAGGTATACATGGTTTCCCTTGGTTCTCCTCTGCCAACACAGAACAAGTCCGTTTGCTTTGGCAAAGCTTCTTCATTAGTTGAGCATCATCAATGAGACTCTTCAATCACTTTTCAGAAAGCTATACAAGCTTTCTTAGCTTCAGGTTTGAGTTTTTTGTTTTGTGGTTTTTTAATTACAAAGTCCAGGGCACAGTACTCTATAGGGAGAAATAATCTCCTGAGGTTTGATTACAGTTCTTTACAGACTTACAGCAGGGCCTGAGAAAAGATGCTTATATACTCTGTATCTCTTAAAAACAAAACAAAAATAATGAAAAGAAATGTCACTTTCCTTGCTAGGATAATGCAAAATCTGGATTATAACAATTTTCACAGACTTTGCAAGAAGACATATAGAAAACTGAGAACCCATGTTCAGAAATAAGCCTTCTTATTACTAATTGGGTTTTATGACTCAATATTTGTTGCTGCAGATTTGTGTGCATTTCAATTTATTGAGGGCCCAACACCAGTTTCCATCCCATTCCCTAAAGTGAGCAGTAGGTGGTTCTGGGGAAAATTACTTTCAATGCTAAACAGTGCCTTATCCCATAAATGGTTTCGCTTTGCCTTTGATACATATTAAATCTGCAAAATCATTCTACTGATTCTTTGGACAGGTCTACTTGAGGAATCCAATGCCATTTTCTTAGATTAAGGGGAGATGCAAATCAGGCCATGTGCAAACATTAAAAAACAAAAAACCTATCCTCATAGGCATTGCTAACTGACAGAATCTGGTTAATTCTGTGTTTTTCCTCTGAGCATTATTTCTCTACTACATGGGAAGCTGTCAGCAGTAAGGTAAATTTATTGAGCTTGAATCCAGAAATTCCTTGCCTTCAGTAGAAATGCTTTGACTTACACAACTGCAGAACCTTTCCCGGCACATCTTGTACAGATTATTAAGTCTTTGCCTAACCATTGATTCTAAATCCTCTCATACAACTGGAAAGCTTCTGAGCCAGGGATGGACTTAGCCAGCATCTTAGTTTTGTAAGAACGTGGCACTTGTTCTCAGGACTCTTCTGGAAGAGGGCTGTATGGAGGGTGAGGTGTACTTTTCCTGTAACATGTTCGCAGTGGGTGGCCCTGCTGGAAGTCACAGCTAGGATTGGATACTGCCCTAATGTTCTCCTCAATGGATTGTGCCCATTCTCCCCATTGCAGGCAGTGGATTTGGGATCTGCAAAGAGGAGACCTCAGTCCTCCAGGGACTGCTGGTGGAAGAAGCAGTGCCACATGCTCCCTGTGGAGCTGATACTGGGTATTTTCAGTATTTTCCAAGAAAATTTTGCTGATGTGGGGTCCCCCTTTGCTATTTGCAGGGAAGTATTTAAGGCACCATGGCGAAATAGAGGCAGTTCTTCAAGTGCGCCATATCCAAATTGGATGGACTGGCATTTCTGTCTATGGAATACTGATCTTAAAATTTCTTGGTGCTTTTGGAGGGGTAAGTTGCTTTCCCGTTACTTGTCCCTGTCTCTCCCACATATATGCAAAATACGGCCAATTTTTAATCAGACAGATTGTTTAATTTTTATTGGTTTGTTCGTTTATTGTCAATGGGCATTCTGGAAGATTGAATTATGAAATCTTAAGACATCTGCTTTCTGTGTCCAATCCCCTACACCCATGGATGCCATTTCTTCCATTCTTTTAAGGACCTGCCACTGTTAATGCCATTTTTTTCTCAGACTTAGGTGAAACACCCTTATATTGAGTAACTTGGGCAGCAGTGATAGGACAATCAAGATCCCAGCAAGGAACGAAAGGCAACCAAATGCCCCTGTAAGAGGTTTTGATGAGCAAAAGGAGATGCTAGGTAAGGATCAAAGTGACTTCTGAGAGAGACCAAGAGAAATGTCCTTTCTGTTCTCTTTTTGGAGTTACACAGAAGTTATGAAAAAAACGTAGAAAGTCAAATCTTCTGAATTTATTATTTGGAGAGGAAGCCTCAGCTTTTAGCATGTGGACAATAACCTTCTGTAAAACATTTTTTTTTAATTTTCCAGAATCTCTTTGCTATCAAGCAACAGGTTAGCTGCTACTGTCAGCATACTGTATGAAGAAAGCAGTATACTGTTGTTACAGAAATTATTAATAACATAAAAAAAAAATTCTGTCACAGCCTTAATGCCAGAGGGAATGAGGAAAATTTATTTCAATATGAAGCTAGGTAATTTGCAAATGGCTATTAATATCTATTTGCTGTAGACTAGGCTAAACTCAGATCCTTATTCTCACTGAGGCTTTGGCTTTATGTGCTTATCATTATCTTGGTTTTAAAGAGTATGTTGTAGCCCATGTAGATATACATTGACTTCTCTAGTAGCTGCAAAGCATGTATTTGCAAGTCTCATGTTGTTCTCATGTGTGCTGGACTTTTGCACAAATCAGCACATACAGTAAGAAAGCTGTGGAACTCATACAGCACAGGGAATCCCTGGAGTTGAGGCAGGCAGGGGGACTGGCCATGGGCAACTTTGGGGCTGCACTGCAGCTCTGTGCCAGGGCCTGCAGCTTCCTTCATCTTCAACCAGTTAAATAACTATTATACCACACTGATGGCCTGTCTATCAAGACTGGGATTAGGAGATGCTTACTGGGAAAGCAAGGTCAAATTACCCAACTGCTGTTGCCCTGATCTCTTTCTTTTGTCCTTTTGAACACTTCCAGGGATGATGATTCCACCACTTCCCTGGACAGCCTGTTCCCATGTCTGACCACCCTTTCAGTGAAGAAATTTTTCCTAATATCCAACCTAAAACCTCCCCTGGCACAACCTTACTTACTTGAGAAGTAAGTAAGTACTTCCACCTGGCTACACCCTTCTTTCAAGTAGCTGTAGAGAGCAATGAGGTCCCTCCTGAGTCTCGTCTCTCCAGGCTAAACAACCCCAGCTGCCTCAGCAGCTCCTCATGGGACTTGTGCTCATACTCTTCACCAGCTTCCTTGCCCTTCTCTGGACACGTTTCAGCACCTCAGTGTCTTCCCTGAACTGAGGGACCCAAACTCAACACAGGATGCACGGTGTGGCCTCACCAGGGCTGAGTACAGGGGGACAATCCTGCTGGTCACACCATTTCTGATACAAAATTTTTTGCACTGGGCTGCCTGGAGAGCAGCCTTACTGAAGCTGTGATGGGACACCCTATAAATGGGAGACCCCAGGGAAGGTACCCTCTTGCTGATGCAGCCCAAGGACAGACTGGCAAGGCACCTCTGATAGGCTGGGGCACAGGCAGAGCAAATGCCTTGGGTAAATGCACAGGGAAACTGGTTGTCCCCCTGCAAAATTCCCAAGCAGCTCCAGATGCCTGATAAGACATGGGAGCCTGTTCTCCCCTCTGTGCTGGCACTGCAACACCAAGTGTGCACACACAGACACGGGCATGCACAGAGCACTGGTGGGCAGCACTAATGCCCTTCAGTGCTTTAATGCACACCTTGACACCTCGTGAACATCAGAACTCCCTCTTAGCACCTCTAGAGCCCGTGCAGGCTGTTTCTAAGCCTAACTCCATTTTGGCCTTGACTTTGCTCCTTTAGCAACAACAGCAAGACTCACACAGCACAGTCATAAAAATCTGTCAGAAGCAAAGCGTGGGTGTGTGTTTGCTTTTCACTGACAGTGCTGAGCTAAGGCATTTCACACCTCCCAGATGAGAAACTGATGGGTTTTTTAAATTTTCTACTCCACTACAGGACCCGAGGCAAACTTCCTCCTTTTCTTTCTCTGCTATGAACCCCGAAAGAAGTCAAAAGAGTGACCCTGGGTTTATATCTCTGATGGCAAGAACAAGATCTGCCTGAAAGCGAGATTAAAAAATTTTAAATTTAAAAAAATTTGCACTGTAAGGACAAACAGGTTGCTCCTATAAAATTCTCAACATACAACAAATTGGGTTGTAAAGCAGGTACTGATAAATCACATCTTTTAAGTAACAGAAAGCTTATGAAGTCACAGCACTCACACCTTTGCTTCTTTGTTATTCTGTATCTTTCTCTTACTGTAAATCATTGCCACTGAGTTTAACAGGGCTTGCACAATATTGTAAGTATCTTTTAAATAGTCTAATTGCTATTTGTGTTCCCACTTATGCTTGAAAGCTTTTTTTACTAGAGGGGAAAACTTCCATTTTCCAAATGACTCATTTGCAATGAAAACTGAAAAAAACCCCAACCCTGTTTGCAATGAAACTGAGTAACAGGGGAAGGCATTTTTACATGACGCACAGTGTATCAGTTGGGCATTTCGAGTAGCTGTTTTAAGGTTCAGCACCATATTGCTCATGGACACTGGGCCTGTTGATCATAGCCAGCCCAGTAGCTGAAGCAGGAGTGTTTCTAACCCTTGTTTTTTCAAATAACCCTTTATATTGGACCTTCACATAACTGAAGTAGCTTTTTTGCTGAGGAAGAATGATGCCTTGGATAAGTGCAGGTGCAGTGGCGACTGGTACAGCACAAGCCATTGTGGTGCAAGCTCTCCACTCCCTGGCACAGAGGACTCCAGCCCAGCACAGAGCACATGGGGCTGCATGTTCTAACACCCCCTTTAGCCCTTCTGCTGAGACCACCCGTGCTGCTGCCACCTGAGAGATGAGTTTTGGGAACTCATCTAGGAAAGCAGCAGGCACCCAGGCTTTAATGAAGCCGGTGAAGCATCCCGGCACCAGCACCATCAGGCAACCAACCCAGCATTGCTGGAGACCTGACATGAGAGGGGACAGTCACTTCTGCTGCTTCCATCCAGCATTTCACTAACCTCTAAGCACCCTCTCCCCAACAGACTAAATGCTGTACAGTTTATTCTGGGGGCTACTGTTTACAGATCAGCCAAAGATGGGAGGTTTCCCCTCTGGCGGCAGAGGAGCGAGAGAAGAGAAAGAGATACGGACTATTGGTCCACTTACATCATTGGGAATAGTAAGTTCATGGGAACTGGTTGGAGTAGTGGCATCCAGTCCTATTCAGGGGACAGAGGGAAAATGTTACGCCAGCTGTTTGCAAGAAGGGCAAGACACAACAAATGAAATTTTAAAGAAGAAAACATACAGAAGGCAGGAGAGAAAAAAAAAAGAGAAGAGAGGAGCAAAGAAAAAAGAGAACTGCTAGTGAAACAGAAAAGAAAGCAAAGGATGCAAAACTCTGAGGGCTGGACTAATTTTAAATGAGTCTTATTTTAATTAACCTTTAACCCACCAAAGCAACAAATGTTACATGAGATTCCACAAGGTCATAAAAAGCTTCTAGAAAATAAAGGGCTTCCCCTAAAAATAGCCTCCAAAGTTTGTTCTAAACACATCAACTGAGAAATTAATGGATGGCTGAAATTTGACCTGCCTACCAGGAGTTCTAGAATATGGAAAATTAAAGTGGATGTCAAATGAACAATTAGCAGAATAAAATACACAGATATGAAAAATAAAAAAATAACAAATTAAAGTAAGGACAAGGAAATTAACTTAGGAAAATTTGGAAATTATATATGTGGGATTAGTTGCTGAAGAAATGTTGGGAAGGGTAATTTTGGAAGGGAAATGGACAAAATACTCTAAGCTGCATACATTTGTTTGTAAATTGGGTGGACAAAAGGAAAATGCTCAGGAAAAATGGAATTACTGCTCTAACACAGTGACATTACGGAAACGTTTATCTCACAAATATAACCAGGGAAAGATTGGGGAGCAGCATGTTAATGACAAGAATAAGGAAAATACAAAGCTAGGAAAGGCAGTTTAGTATTACTTGTAGGTATTTTATCAGATACATCATAAAGAAACAAAAGAATATTTTGGATGTCATGTCTCTTTCTCTTATGTTCTCTTTTTTGCTGTTTATTGTATTATCTGTACAGACATGCCAAAAATACCAATTTCCAACTAGAAAAGGTGGAAAATAAATACTCTACAGAAAAGTGACTTGCCTACATTTTACTGATGTTTACATTCAATTATAAGTTGCATATGCTTAAGTCACATTCTACAAAAATATCAAACAAGTTGCTCACAGAATTTGATGTATGTGATAAAATGTTATTTGCCATACAAAGCATGTACCAGTACATATGCACTTCAGTTCTCTGAAGTTTTCAGGTACCAAGCATGTATGTCGTGAAGCACAGTAAAAATGTTTATTTGCAGGGTTAAGTGACTTCTCACTCTTGAATCAAGAATTCAGCCTCAGCTTTATTAAGCATAGAACAAATTTGTAGTCCTGACTTAAACTGCCATTGCACTTTGTAGCTATCTGTGTTATCTAGTAGGAAGTGAGGCACTTGTCCCAGCAGTGATGATTACAGATGCTCTCAAGAGATTTGGCTCTACAGGAATTCAAGTTTCAGCATGCCATAATTTCTTTAATTGGTATTTCTGTACCATGAATACCTACTGTTTTCCCATTTTCGTTTCTTTCTGAACTATGTTACTAAATTGGACAAGGAGCATGCCCAAGTACTTCACTTGTAAGCAACTGGTACATACTGTATGGTCCATAATAACTTTATGAGGACTAAACAAAAGAAACTCAGGGCTTTTAGCCAATGGCACAAATGAAGCAGTTGTGATTAATAAAAGTAACAAACAAAGCATGTTTTAGTAGTGATGACAGGAACTGTAACAGAGGTTGGGGGGGAAGAAGAGAGGTTAATGTATAAAAACAGAAGGATTGCTGGTCATTGACCACATTTATTATTAAAATGATGTAATGACCACGGGAAACAAAGCTGTTAAGAAGAAGGACATCCCCAGGGGGTCATGGGTACGTACCAGGGAAACCAGGGGTGGTCTGCCCAAGGGGAGTAAAGGGGGGATGCTGCATAGCCAACTGGTGAAGCTTGGTCAACTGCAGGGCAGGATGGGAAATTAGAACTAACCAATCAAATGGAATTATTTCAGAGCAGAGAAACCATCTTACATGTTCTAAAACTGGATTAATTAAAATTATACTGAAAAAAAAAGGTTTAATAATTCATTCTAGTCTACCGTAGAGGAAAAAAAGAAAACCCAAACTGGTTATAAATGACATCTCTACTGTTATTACATGTAATGGCTGTTGTTAATATTAACTAATTACTGCAGAATTACATATTAAAAGAACTCAAATATATCACATGCGAAAAAAGACCAAGATAACTGTCATTTGTTCCTGGGCCATTGTACTTTCTAGCAATTATTACACAAGGTAAGAGATGCAGCTGAGCTAACACTTGGCTATACAGTGTGTTGTTCAGGAAAGGTATCCTTAGGCCATGTCTTTATTGCTACCTGTAGAAAGCAAATGCTGCCCAGAACAAATAAGAGGGAAAGGAACAAAAAGGGAGTAATTTACATGTGCTGGACTCACGTCTGGATGAGGGATGGCATACTGCCCCTGAATCGTGAATGCCTGAAAACAAGCACAGTTAAGACACAGGTTAGTCAGGTGGGACAAGCAGCGCTCCTGTTCTCATCAGAAAAGCTTCTCCTGGCCCCTTAGGTAAATGCTACCTGCATCACTTTCAACACTGAGTGAAGTTTAATTGTCTTGTGCTGCTTGATAGCTCTTGGCACAGAACAGAAAGGTCTCTGTCAGGCTGTCCATGTACCCCTTGCATGCAGAGGATGCCCAGTGCCGCTGCCTGAGCTCTGACAACCTTGACCCTCAGGACCTCAGAGCTGAGGACACTGAGGGTGTCAAGGAGCACAGGGGGTGGCCACTTCCTCTCCCTGCTACTCCATCTGCCCAGTGACACCAATGCACATAGGGAGATGCTGATGCCGAAGCAGCAAGGGGCACAGCAAAGAGGGGATAGATGTGCCCAGTGGATGCCCTGCCCTGCCTTGCCATCCAGCTCCTGACTGCCATGTGTGTGCATGGACACATGCCAGTCAGCTCTGAGTCACCTCCTCTGGTTATCGACAGCCACAGATGCTGAGTGCCAGCAAACACGTGCCCTGGGGCACCTCATGGGGCTTGCACCCCAGGCTGCTGTGCCAGGGGATATGAGAGTACATGTGCTGGACGGCAGTCTGTCCTGCACTGCCTGGGCACAGGGTCAGCAGGCCAACCTGGAGATAGGAGCATGATGGAGAACCCCCAGTATGGTGGTCTTATCTTCCACAAAAAGCCAAATATCTTCCCTCCAAATTCAGCCACTCTGCACCACAAGAACAGTGCATGGGGTGTAGTTTCTGGTATCACTTCTGGCAGGACTGGGATGAGGTGGGGGAGGCAAAAAAGCATGTGAGAGAGGAGGGATATAACTGGCACCAGTTAACACAGTCCTTTGTCTCTTCTGCTGGTTCTGTTCAGCTCTCTGTAGTGGCCTACAAACTACAGAGAGTTTATGATTTTCTATTGTATCTGAAAGGTATGGCATGCCAGAAAAATTTTAATGTGCTTGTGCTTAGACAGGCAGGAAAACAGAAGGACAAATTATAACATAAATATTTGTAGTGGGAGAATTATAAACAGGAACAGAGCTGATTAGCTTAGTTTGCAAAATGCTTATTTGACAAAAGGCCTCTTAGAAAGCAATGAATCCTCTGAAAATGATCAAACAATTCATTTAATGGAGTTTGGATATTAAAACCTTTAATGTCTCAACTGCGTGATGCACATTTCTGCAGCAGAATTTCCCTTCTGGAGAAGAAACATTTCATTTAGTTTTTAAATTAGTTATAAAGCCAGGCTGTAATCCGGCAAACATTATGCACATGAGCAGTTTTCAGGCAGAAGTGTGGGGCTCAATGGGATGTTCATGGGCAAACACATTCATGTGCATCCATAGTGGATGGCCATCAATGAGGGTTTATGTATCAAAAGACAAACTTCCAGTCCACCAAAACAGGTGATCACTACCATCAGTGAGTCTAAAGGAAGCATGTGTTCAAGCAAACAAGACGTGTTTAACTGTTTTATCAAATGAGGACAAGCTGAGTGGGAGCTCTGTGCTTAGCCAAGCACAGGAGCAGCCTCAGGTTTGGAAATTCTGCTTTGGTGTCTGACCGTCTGTGCTGGATCACAAGTGTCCTTTCTGGTTTCAGCTTTACTTCTAACCTAGCTGAGAGAACATCTTTCACATGGCTGTTTCCCAAGCAGTGGTCTGCAAACCATCAAGAATCCCTCACAAAGAAATCACCAGTGAACCTAACGAAATTTAGCCCTTTTCTCATCATTCCACTCCCTCATACTTCCATGTACATATACAAGAAAGCAAACAGACTGGAGAAATAACAAAAACATTCAGTGCTTGGACTAGGTTTACTTGGTTGCTTTGGTTGTCAATGAAAAACCATCATAGCAGCATGGACAATATGGGACTTGAATTTTCTTTCCCAGTAAAAAAAAAAGAAAAAAAGAAAAAAAAGAAAGTTCTTAATTTCTTAGGCTCCCAAAAGGTCATTTGATTGATTTAGGTTGAGAAAAAGTCTTTGACAGCTTTACCCCTTAGCAGGGGAACCACGTGTTTCTGGGGCTGAGGCACACTCAGCACAAGCCTGGGACAGTCTGCTGAGACATCTGTCCTTTGATGGAAGCAGATCCATAGCTCATGTCTCAGTGAAATGTTAAAGCCAAGGGTAACTTTCCTACTGATGTAAGTAACAGCAGGGATAACCTGGTCTTCAACTCTTCCTCAATTTAAACCATAAAACTGCTATGGGACATAAAGCAAAGCTGCACCCTGTGAGTACCCATCTGAACACCAATGTAGCACACTGGGTAGAAATTTCCAATTTAACCACTGCATATGCTAAGTATTGGTAAAGGGGCAGAGCAGGGCAGTGTTCAGTTTCCTTTTAGTTTTTTTATGCAATGCAGTATCAAAGAAGCACAAGAGAATTAAAAACAATACTTACAGTGGAAGAACCCCAATTTGTTAAAGAAAACTAAAAATTTTATTTTGCTGATGTTGCTTGATATGCAAGTATTAAAGAAACCAAAACCTTTTGAGATAGCCGTGATGTAATTTAGAACAGAAAAATAACTTCTAATAGTGCAGCTAAAAGGTTGAATGTAATTAACAGTGCTGATAAAATTTTATTTTCAGTGTTAATTTCCACTTATGAAACATGGTTAAAATGTCTTTCCATACTGATGTCCAAACACACCTTAAGCATTTTCTTAAAAAGTCTGCTTAGCCAGAGCACACAGAAAGTCAAAGCACACAGAAAGTGTCTGTCTCTTAATACTCTTTCTCACATCAACAAGGTTGCATTAGAAAAGTGAGAACACTCTTTTAACTGATAAAACTGAAGATGACAAGAGCTATTAAGAACGGAAAATAGGATACTTTCAATTATTTATACAAACTGCTTGGAGCACTCTAGCAAACAGTTTCAATACTTTTGAGTAGTCATATACACAGTCTTTGATGGCAGTAGCAATTACAATACTGGTAGAATGGGCTGCTGCATACATATACACATATATCTTAAAGGAAAGCACTGCAGTGTAAACATATATATGGAGTAAATTATTCTGAACTTTCAGTCACAGACCAATTTCTGGCAAGCTATTTTAAATTTCAGTTCAACTTTGGTAACTAAGGAAGCAGATTTCTTATTTTGAAGACAATTAGCACTGGCAGGTTTGAACATGAGGAAAGATACTACATCCAAGTTATAAAAATCTGCATAAACATCACAGACTAGAAAGTAAAACTCCAAAAAAAAAAATTCAGAGAAAGTTCATGATAAAGGCTTGTCAGAAGTAATGGTGTTTTGGTGTTTGCTTGAGAGGTGCAGGACCTTCCTTATACAAGCAGATTGTGGTGGCACGGGTCATCACACCAATAATACCAGCAGCACCTTGTGCCCTCGGCCCCACCAGGAACCCAGTGTCCACCTTCTCATATGACTTCCAAATTGCCTGGTGTGGGACATGGTCTCTAGGGCTGCTGTCACAGCAGCTCACACCCCAGAACAGGGTGATGACCTGAGGTGGGCTGATGGGATGGGAGGTGGAACCTGCTTGCAGATGTTCCACCATGTAGGTGAGTAAATGGGTAACTGTTTAAAAATAGGTCTTGACATCACCATGGGGAAAAGATTTGGCTGGGTGGGGGTGCTTTACTGCCAGAGAGGCTTTACATATGTGAATCTGGAGTAGAGAGATGGTTGTCTTCCTTTAGGTTGGGTTTAGGGGATCAATTTCCCCTTGAGTTGGACAGGGTTGCAGCATTTCACTGCTCCACCACTGCTCATAGTCTGGTGAGCCTCTCATGGTGTTTTCAGAGTACTTATCAACTGTGCTCATCACTGGCTTATCAGTGACTACAGCTGCATTCCCCCTGCAATGGATGATGGCAGAGAAATTTCTGCTATGTCTCAGTCACATGTTGAACACTCATTTCAGAGCATTACCAAAAGACACAGAAGAATCACATTGCACATGGGTTTCTAAAGGCAGATGAGAATCCTGACTGATATAGCTCAACATGAAGGGGGAATCATCAAAACTTCCTTGCATTAAAAAAGAAACAGGAACACTGTTCTTATGTTATCAATCAGGCTTTTCCATGTTGTGGTTGGGTCTACATTTGCATGTAGGTAGTTCATGCAACCTCAGAAACCCATTGCTACTCGGTCCCAAGGGACTACAAACAGCAGACATTGTGCGCATGTAAATTTTTACTGCAAAATGCAGTATTTGGTCCCAAAAAATATGAAAACTATGAGAGAAAAATTATGCCTTTCATGAGCAGAGATGTCCTGCTGTTTGATTATCTCTGAAAATCGACAAAACTGCTTATACTGCTAGTGGAGCTACAAATTAAGAGTCAAAAAACTGACCCTACAATAAGGAGATTTATCCCACTCAACAAGCATCTGATTTGGACACCTCTCAATTCACAGAAGGGCAAACTTTTCTTAATTACAGAATTCAATTTTAAATCTTGGTAAAATACCAGTCATCACATTTTGCATCAAGTTTGCAATGCAGTGTTCTCCTGTCCTGCAAACTGTAAGCACGCAGAGTAGACAAAGCACATCAATACTATACCAGGCAAGAAAGAGTAAAAGTTGAAAACTAACAGGCGCTGGCTGAGGTTGGGCCAAGACGGTGTGGTTTCCAGCTGAAGCCAAAATGGTGTCTGCTCTTACCTGGCCACCTGCAAAAATGATAGGTGCAGAGGCAGGTTTGGGACGGTAGGGGATGGTGGCACCTTTGGGTGGGGACTGCAGACAAAAACACAAAGCAATCAAAATGCAGAATGAAGCACATCTTGTATTAATAAAATCTCTCTTTATTTTGGTCACCTCAGACAACAAGGCATGCAGATAACCCAGCCCACCCTGTCCTCCACCCCATCAGATCAAAAGAAAGCCAGAGGCCTCCTGTCTGGGCTTTCAGCGGAAGAGTCGAGGACCTACTCCACAGCCAAAACAGGCAGTGGTGACACTTGTGGTTCACTACTGCCACTGTCAGATGAAGCTATGAAGCTTAATTAAGCATGTCAAGGCATTTCAGGAAACATAGGCACAATTTTGAAATTTGTCAATGTTTTGGAAGAGTCCAGCCTGGCCTCTTGCTTTGCTAACAGAGAGCCCATCTCCTGCTTATCAATCTTTCCCATACTGCTTAGACTTCAAGGTTTCTTTTTTACCAACTCAATTAAGTCAGCTGTTCCACTGCAAATGATCAGCCTGATCCTGCCTTTCGTCTGACTGAGTTGGAAGGCTGGAGAAAAATCCTCTCACCTTCAGCAGGAGTGTAACG
Source organism: Corapipo altera (assembly GCF_003945725.1). Lineage (NCBI taxonomy): Eukaryota > Metazoa > Chordata > Aves > Passeriformes > Pipridae > Corapipo > Corapipo altera. Next base: position 5,978,251 of record NW_020884888.1, read on the forward strand.
ATGGTCTGTAATGCACCAAAAGGGGACCTGTTCCGTGTAGCCCAAGGCAAGAACCCAAAGGGAAACCCCTGACTGAGGCTAACTTTATCCTCGTAAGTAAAGCAAGAGCATGTGTCTGCAAAAAAGGCTTCAAGCTGTCTGTGGAACACCTAGCAGAATGGTACCCTGATTTCAGTGTGCTGACTACAAGTAGAGAAGGTTACAACAATTTGTGTGACCATCAATTGGTATCATATAATTAGCTACTGCATGTCAATGAAAGTGCTTGATGCCAGATTAAATATATGCTACAAATTAGAGCACATATGTGTTCTTAAATGTTTGAAGCAGCAAACTGCAGTTAAGCCAGTGTCCTCTCTGTGCTGCTTGCTATTCACCTAACCCTAAAATTAAGTACTCTTAAGTGAAAGCTGGCTATTTAAAAAGTGGCTCTACCTGTGGAGAAATAGGATTGTGTCTCTCTGATTTTCAGAAGCAGCTTCTCTCTTCTTCTTTACTAAATAACTATTTATTCCACCAATGTCACTTAGATAATAGACTACATTCAGTAGTTACAAAGCTGGTAACTGTTGCCTTCATGTAAAAGATTTCTAAGAAAATTATTTCTTAATATTAGTTTCTATTCTCTTGTATTTTTATACAGAAATCTCTTCCTCACAGTAGTCCAGTAAAAACTGAAGGAAGAGTCAGTTTTCCCCAGTAAAACACTGGGGATTTATTGGGGTTTATGCTTTTATTTGCATTTAGGCTGCATGACATTTTAATGCAAAGGCTCTATGTCATTTTGATGCACTGCATACTTCTGAACAGCCAATAGCTGTAGTGCTGTCTCAGACACTCCACTGTTTCTCCCCTCTTTAAAGAATAACAAAACAGTAAGGTGTCAGAGGTCACCATGAGACAGCCCTTGATTAGACTATGTAAAAAGCAAAACAAACCTAAAAACCACAGAAAATTTTCCAGTGGAAAATGTGATAAAAGCAGAGATGTTTCACTTTCACTGCCAAAAATTACTAGGTCAAAATACTTAATTTTGATTTGCTAAAATTTTTTTTTACAAATTTCCATTCAGTTGAGAAATGTACTTGCATGAAATTATGGGCATTTTCAGCAAGGGGATTTTTACATAATATTAATTTAATTTGGTATCATTTAAACTAAGAGCTAAAAAACCTGTCATCAAAACAAAACATTCTGGGCTTATGCAATGACCTGACCCTAAGGAATGTCCTGACTAGTCAGAATTATTTCTATTTAAACAAGACTTCGGTGTTTTCTTCCCTATTTTGCATCAGAATAAAATGCATTTCTCTCAGAACAGCTACAACTCCGTGCTGGACCTGGTTGTTGTTTGACAGTGACATGACAGCCTTGATCTTTGATTGCTAATCCCTGCTGCGAGAGGATCTCAAACACCCAGAAGGGCACAGTCTAACAGAGCCCTCTGGAAATTCCCAGCACAGGAAGGGCAGGCAGTACCCCAGGGGAGCCCATGGCAATTGAAAATTATTAATTACTGTGTTTGAGCACCTCCCGAGTGAGAGGTGAAATGCCAAGTGCTCACTCACCTCCAGCATAACCACACATATCTGTTTCACACACTGGATGATGGCGTCAGGAGTGCCCGAGATAGTCACTGCGCGCTCCGTCGAGTTCGGCAGCATGTCCCCTGCTACCTGCACCTGGGCTCCTGTGGACTTGAGCAGAGACAAAGCAAAGGGAGTGTCACCACGAGGAAATGGCACCTCTCCAAACCCAGTCATTCACCTCTAAACTTCTTGTCTTTTCTTTCCTAGACACGTGGTGGAGCGTGTATGTAAAACTCATCCCCACACAGTGCAACTGGGGTCTGGCAGGACATGGATTTGCCTGTTCAAGCCAATTCGCCAGCACTTCCATCCTAGGAGGATTAGTCCTTAGCAGCTGTTAATGAATCAAACTGTGACCTGAATTTCAGGAGAAGTCTTTTAACTCTCTTGAAGACAGACAGTTGTAATGCTGACAAAAAAAATTAAAAACGTGAAATGAAGTACTTTTCAATAATAAAAAAATGAAAGGAAAAAAATACCAATAACTGAAGAAGATTGGCTAATCAAATGTGTCTCAGACAAATGGCTCTTTAATCTATTGATGGCTGATTTGTGTTGCTTGTTGAAATCTGAGGCTGCCTTATGCTGTATTTCAGGATGGTACAGAACCACTTCTAAATTATAATTAGTGTTGATTAAATATATGCATATCATCAACTTGTAGTTCAATAATGAACCCAAGGAGGTAATGAGCCACTTTTGAGTTTTTTTATTTTTTAAAATTTGAACTTGGCACTAATGTGTGTCAGTTAAAAAAAAAAAAACCAAAATCAAAACCAAAAAACAAACAAACAAACAAACCCAAAAAAACCAAAGAAAGAAAAAAATACTGGCAGCCAAAACAAACGCTGACATTACTTCACAAACATGGAAGACCTTTTTAATCCCTAGAAAAAAACTCAGGCATTTGATATTGAGTTAGGTTTCACATATTGCAAAAAAGATCTATTCCTGACTGTTGTTGTAATGCAGTATCTGGGGCTTTTAAAAAAAGTACTTTCAGTAACCACTGACTTCATGTCAGCCAGCAAGGAGTTAATTTGTTTTCCTGTTGGTTACACACAACACACGTTATTCTTCTTTCCAAAGACTGATTTAATTACTGATTGTATCTTCTATTCACCACCGCTTTTTAAGGTCAAAATATCAATTCCTTGCTCTGTAATAGGCTTTGGAATTTTGCCATAATTTGATCAATCATCATGCCTTTCTTTTTCTTTTTGTAATCTTATCTTGAAAATAGTACTGCAACCCTCCATGTTGTTTCTGGATGCAGGACTGAACACAAAAGACCATCCCTCATGCAACTGCTATTCTGTGTGTTGTGTGATGACAAAATTGCTTTTTAACATACATTTCCGGGTATGCGTACATCTAGCACAAAAGACTGTCAGAGTCATTCATGCATTTGCTTCCGCTGCCAGTCTTTTTGGTCATATATCAGCAACGAAAAAATAAGTAATATATTTTGTCCTTTATGCTTAAGAAAATGTGCAGTGTGACTTCTTGCTACATTAGCCTTATCAAAACACCTATTTGGTCAAACACTATCCTTTTACTTCCTTGTACTAGACTAACGGTAATTGCTTATGACACTGTGTTCACCAGGATAATCACTTCAGTCATTTAATTTAACCAACAGATCAATCTTACCTTTAAAATCCTATGTCCTAAATGCATTCTTTCAGTACTCTCAATGGAGTTACCCATACTTAAAATAAAATCCAAGCTGCAAAACCTAGAGTTAAGTACTCACTAGCACACGGTTCACACTCATGCCTGCTCCAATTTTAATACAACTAAAAAATCAACTTAAAGCTTCATAAAACCTACTGTCTTAAATCTACATTTTAGATAAAAAAGGAACACGGTAAAGCCTGTCAAAAGTGGGGTTTTTTGACACAGGTAAATAAAAAAAATGGATCAACATGTTATCTTAATATTCAACACTTCATCCTCTGTTGGAATGAACACCAATTTAGACGGAATACTGTCACTTTCTTCAGAATAATAATCCACTTTTCTAAAATTTCCAAGTCAGATTTTCTCTATATAACTAAGCACGTTCCTAATTTTCTTGTATGACTGATTACAAATACCAAATCCTTGGCTTGGCATGTGCCATACTGTTAGTCATGCATGGAAGAATTAAAACTGGCAAAGTATGACAATTTTTGCATTTTTTGGTTAGAGGAAAAAGTGGCTGCTAGCACCTTAAGTGAATACCTTAGCTAAAGTTTGGATTAAAAAAAACCCAATATGTGTTTGTAATACATGAAACCAGTTCACCTGTGGCACATTAACATTAGGGAGAAACAGAACAGGAGTATGAAAATCATATTTTTCTAAAAAGTAGAACCTGGACTTCCCAGTGCTATCTGGGTCTTTCTCTGTCTGCAAGCATGGTAACTAATTTGGAAATGGCTACAACTCTCTGACTTGGGATAGCCTGAGTATTGCTGGGGAAGGGCCTGTGCCTGAAGACAAACATGAAGATCCATTTCTGTCACTGTTTTACTAAATTGTGCATCAAGGGCTTTATGTATTGTAAAGTTGTTTTTCTATTTCACACATGGTCTTTAGTGTCAAGGACAGTACAAGGGTCCAGCTGTGCTGGACCCACTGCTTCTCCTACAGCAAGGTTTTACAGGTTTTTCACTCGCTCATGCTCATGCTGGTGCGATGAGCAAAGTGCAGTGGGTGATGCTGGCAGGGCATGCCGCAGTAGGATGCTGAGCTAGCCAGTGTCCCCAGCAGACATCCCATGACCTACTTACCTCCCTGATTTCTTTGATTTTGGAACCTCCTTTTCCTATAAGGGATCCACACTGACTTGCTGGGACGACGAGCCGCAGTGTTACGGGCGGTTTGCTTGTCACCGTGCTGTTCGTCATTGAAGCGTTTATGTCCTGTAATCACAATGTCAGTGAACATTAGCAGGGGATTTGTCACTCCTGGTAAGCACTGAAGGGCTCAGAGAAAATGCCCGTGGAGACCTGGGGAGCATGCAACCAGTTCTAGTTTGTTTTGTGGTGGGTAAAGCCACTGGCTCTGGTGGTGATACACTGTAAGCACAAGCCACACAGGCGGCTTGTGCCAGAGGAACTCTTCAGCTGTTTGGTGTTGCAAGTCCATGCTGTGGGGTCAGAGGGCAAGACAGGGAGGAGGAGGTGGTATCTGTCATTAGAACAGCCCAAACAGATGAAAAAGGCAAAGCGGCTTTTGTGTTCACAGGCTTCCAAGTCCTGTTTTGGTCTCTTTTTCACCACCTCAATTAGAATGTTTATACTATATGATATGTCTTTACATTTCACAGAGTTTCTTCTCAGATTTGGTACAAAAGACAAAGATTAAAAAAGGGGAATGACAATGAACCTGTGAATAATCTGAAGCAGAGAAAATCAGGTTAGTTTGACAAATATTTTGGTGACCCCCAGATATAATTTCTCTTTTCTCCATAAGCACTTGCAGAGCTACCCAGTTTCAAAATCTTTTCCATCATGGCTATGTAACCAGAGTACAAAATCCTCAGCAGAACAGCAATTGCCTGTATCCAGATAATGTAACATATATCTGTGTATCTCACTGTCCAATGAGACTACGCTATATGTTCTCATGAGCATCTCAATATACTACTTGTTGCAAGGTTTAAACTGTTTTAAATATACTTTTTTTGCTGAAAATCTTCTAGGCAATACAAAACAATCCCTCTAAAGGCTTCATCACAGAAGAAAAGACAAAGTTTATCTTCCCATTGATCAATGGGGACTTAGGATCACAGAAATAAAAAGCTACAAGCTGCATGTCACCTGTCCAACAACTTGTAAGAATCTCAATGTGTTTTGGTAATAGTAGCTATGAACTGGAAAGACTGTCTCATCCATCTGTGAGGTGGCAGGGCAAAGCTATTATACCTTTCACAGAATTGTTACCCAAGAGATTTGGACAGGAATGAGAAAACATGCATTTTGTACTAATTTAACTCATTTGTGATGCAACATGAGTTCCAGCAGACAGAACTGATATGATTCCCTATATTCTCACTTATCACTTGTTAGAAAAACAAAAAAAAGTGCCTCTACTGTGCAATCAGGACCTTAAAAAAAAATCCAACAAACTACTTAGTACTTCAAGCAACTCTGCATGTCTCACTGAACTGGTGTGGAAGCCCAGTAACACCAGCACTGATCACTACAGTACCTCCCCAACTCTGATGGAAGCATTCTTCTGTCCAAGAAATGGCTTGGGATGACCTTGCTCAGCTTAAAAGAGAAGAAAAAAAAATCTTGCACGGAATTAAGCACTGCTGCATGTGACAAGACAGGTATCAAAGCATTCCTCTGCCAGCCAGCAGTAACTCACATTTTGTTTAGTGCTTGTGGCAGTGAGAGATTGTATTCCAAAACAGAGAGGGATAACAAAATTTTGCAGCACCCATGTATCTGAAATAAAGGCCAAGTCATGAGGATTTTTCAGCTGGAAGATGTCATCTCACTATATTGTGTTTGTGGCAGGTGCAGGCACACGATCATCCAGATGTAGGTAAACAACCCTCTTTAGCCACACAGCACAACCCTGATAATGTCTCCTACTTCCACACAATCTGTGGCCTGGCCTCAAAGCCTTTGCTGCACTTGCTGCTTTCAAAAGCACTTTGCAAAAACTGAAAGCCAGTATTCTCTTTATTTTCTCCTCAGCATTTAAAAACATCTAAACATGCAGGCTCAGTAGCGTGGAGTGCATAAAGGAGTCAGTCCAGCCTAAAAACATGACAAAAGAGAAATGAGCAGAAAAAAATCCCCTTCAGAACTGAAGGCTTCCAAATAGGGCACTGCATCCATCTCCTCAAGGCTCTGTCAGACACTAGAGCTGGACCTCACATGGCTTTCTGCCTGCTTGGTGGGCTGCTCCTCAGCCTGCACAGGCTAAATGGGAGCCTGGAAGTGCTGGGAGTGCCAGCTGAGCTGTACCTGCTGGTTACTCCAGTGCTTAACTACCACGTGCTTCCCGTGCTTCCCGTGGATTATACACTTCAAAGCAAAGCTAGAGCTGCCCCACTCACCAGTGAAGTTCCAGCTGCATTTCTCAGGTCTCAGCCTCCAGTCTAGAAATGACTGCTCTAAAATGTCCTCTCTTGCAATTCCAGTGGTCTGCTTGGGCTAGTGTCATTTTTTAACAACTCTCTTTTTCCTTTGCAGTGGATACTTAAATTATTTATGTAATTACCTACCGAGCTTGTAAATTCATCTAAGACTGCTAGAAAATCACCTTTTATTAGGAAGGTGGTCAAAGCAGAGTGATATAAGGCTGCAGAGCAACCTCAAGGAGAACACAACCTTTCTTTTTTTTCTATCTATCAGACACATTTTGAGATTTTACTGACAGTTGAAAGGCATTCCAAGGCTTCCATGTCTTCCTAGACCCTTCCTTATCCCCAGGTATACAGCTGTAGGGGTTGAAATTAAGGGTTCAAGGGTTTCATATCAAAATGCTTCCTGGGGCATGCATAACAAATACCAAAAAAATTCCTCAAAGCAGCAGTCTCACGCATGAACCTTTTTTTTTCTGTTTGAATGTAGCTGCAATAGCCAGAGCTGGACCGAATTTTTTAGATGACTGAAGAAATCTCCAACAAAAAGATATTCATGAAAAACAGCATTTGGTAGCTAGCTTATTTGTAATTTCTGAAACAGTACTTTATTTTGCCTCCAGAGTGTTACAGTTATTTTATTGACAGGAAGATTTATAGGAAACCTAATTGATTATATGAAACATATTTCTTTTCTGCTGTTCTTTTAAATATACCACAAACCAATTATGTTTAAAACTAAATACAGATTTTCAAAACTTATAATGGCAGTACGTGATTTGCAAGGAGTGTCAATACTCCTTTGCTAATACTCACATGAAGAGTCCAGACTACCTTCTAAACTCTGCTAGTGCAAATATGCATAAAATCCATCCAGATGACTGAATTTCAGATTTCTTCTCCTACTGCTAGCTACAGCACTTTCAAAGACTACATCGCGTTGGGTGGTAGGCTGGGGATCTAATGCTGTGCAGTGTTTGATGTTTTTATGAAAAATGCAGCATTATTTCCACTGGGTACTCATTTTGGTGGGAACTGGCAAGGATTACCTGTGTTAATGATTCCCTCAGCACTTTTCAAGATAAGGCCCTATGCAGAACACGTTTTTCATGTAGAGAGCAGAGAGATGGCTCTCTCCAGGACTCTGTGGACTGGAGGGTATGGTACTGTACACAAAGCTACCTCTTAAACTAGAAGAAACAGGGATTGGTTCAAGATGGGTAGGAGATAAGAGATGAGGAAGAGATGACAATAGGTGGTACTAAAACTGGGTTAGACAGAATTACTTGTGTGGTTCTGCAGGATTCAACCTCAAAATCATTATTATTTTATTAATAACAGGCAAGAAAAAAAATTAGCATTCTTGTAAAATGTGCCATGTCACAAACAGAAGATATTTTATCAACATGTTGACAGACTGGGATATCACACAGGAAGATCTGTAAAACCATGAAGGATGGAAGAAATATAAATAGGATTAACATCTGTAATATTAAAAAAAAAAAAGGTCATTTGTCTGGGGGCTGACAGGAATGTTTGCCAAGAGTGAAGAGGTGAAAACACCTGAGCAGGAGCTGGGGATACCCACTAGGCACATGGCTGTGTGCAAAGCATTACACTAGTAAGAGGTGAGGTATTTCAAGCAGTGGTACAGATGTGTGATCATGATAACTAGGATGGCAGACTGTTAGTGCAATCAAATAAGCCCTTGTGGAACTTCATTTGCAACCTGTCCACAATTAATGCACACATTTAACACAAACTGTAACTGGAAACAGGTAGAGCAGTGGGGAATGGGAGGGGATAAAATCAGTTTCTAAAAACACTTCTAAGAGAGGAATCCTCAGGGATGGAAAGGCAAGAATTATTTAAACAAGTGGCCAGTGCTGGCACAGAAACAAAGCTGCATAAACTGTTCATGAATAAATTCAGGTGAGGAGTGAAAAGAAAGTGTCAGATTATGAGAGACCCAAAGTTGTGGATCCAGGATCAGGAAGTAGTAAAAATTCAAAATAGTTTTTAATCATGTTGTGAAGTTGCAAGTTGCAAGTCATATGGCTTATTCTAGATAACTGCATCTGATGGCCTATAAGCTCTCTTCTGTTGTTCTAAACATGACCAATCACCATGGGTAAATAAAGGCACACGTTGACATTTCTCATCAATGTCAGCATCTTCCAGTGCTATGGGGAGATGTGGAGACTAACCTCACTGATTCTGAAAAACAAGTACTCTTAAGGGATTAACATGCCTTTAGTTTAATCCTTTCTGGACAGACGCAGCCCCTTTCTTCTGCTGTAGGAGATTCAGTCCACCTGTCTGCAGGCTCTTTAAGAAAAGGTGAATTGCTTTCTGCAAGAGTATCTGTCTCTCCAGAAATGACAGGAGAGATGCCTGGACTGGACATATGATTTTCAAAAGTAGAGGGAATTAAATCCTCTCCAGAGTGACCACAGTTCATGTTCTGTACTCTACTGTCTTTTCTGTGAGGTTCCTGATTAAAGTGGTGACCATATCTAATTGTAGATGGTCCGTGAAACTGAAGGAGATCTCAGCACTTTATGTACGTACCTGCACAGAACAATTATTCTACAGTGAATTGAGCTCTTGCCTTACTTTCTCTTAGTGCCTTTATTTTAATTGATTTTAAAAGCCAAGCTTTAAATATAGTAACTGGAAATCATACAGTTTGTTTTTAGAATAAAAATTTTTTAGTTAAATGAGTTATATATTCACTTTGACATATCTACAATTTACATCAATACCAGCTGGGTTTACATAAAAACAAAGTTAAAAGTTAGGCAATTATTCTTTTCAAATCAAACCCACAATGGGACTCGAATTTTTACAAGACATTTTTCCTACCATTAGTGCACATTACTAAAAGCAATTGCTGTTCCCTGAAGCCTCCAAAAAGCAAAAGAAATGATCAAACAGCTTGTAAATTGACCCATTATTTTTCTTCAGCATTGCTGCCAAAAGCATTTATAAAAATACAAGCACTTTCATTGCTATTAAATAGAACATTAAACAAATCCTATTTAACATTAAAGCAAACATGAGAAAATTCAAACAGTGTTTGTATTTCAACTTGAAGAGAGAGCCCCCCCCATATTTTATTTGCTTACCTCTTCAAATTTTAGTGCAATCATAGAAAAAGCTTTAAAAATTGCATCTGTTGGGCCTGTTATTGTCACAATTCTCTCTGGACAAGTGCCTTCTGAAATATTGATTCGAGCACCACTCTGTCAAAAGGAACAAATATTTTTCAAAGTTATACTTCCCAGGGAGCAAACTAAGCAGGATTAGGGATATAGTTTGGGAAGGAATATCTTGAGGCATCTAATTCCCTCCCCTACAACTGCAGCCCCAACATCATATAATTTCAGCATAAACTGATCTCATTTCAAAAATTCATCTAACTGCGGGAAGCAGGATCCTGTCGGAGTAAATACTTACACAGCCTTCTTTGCAATATGCAAATCACACCTCTGTAACTCAAAAGTTGCAAATAATTGCATAATCAGGTCTCTTCCCTTCCCTCTTGGAGGATTAACCTTAAGTAGGACTGCAGCTGCAGAATTTAAGACAAGGTGGTTGTTTCCAGGGGGCATCAACATCTCCCAGGAATGATGCAACTCTCTGGTTTCAAGCCTCAAAGGCAGGGTTTGACCTCTCCAGCTGGGGCATTACTTTACACTGTGGAGAAGGCTCCTTATAGAGGGATGTGTCTCATGTGAAGGCAGTCAATCAATATGCACTGATAAGCCTTGGAGACAGCCAGGATGGCTCTCAGGTAGACTCAGTCCTCTTTATGCTACTGTGATAGCACAGAGAAAACCCCTAAACCACGGGCTTCTATATATTGTATTTTGATATATATTTATTTAAGAGGATCTTGATGTAGATAATGATAAAACCCAGTTCAGGTAAGACCCACTCTATATGTTCCCTATAGGTTTCAGGCATGGAAATGTGTGAATGCAGCCTAACGAGTCACTGGAGCCTCAACTCATCCACAGGCACTGACCTTGGGGATCAGGGCCTGAAGCAAATGTGAGACAACCCGGGTTAATATGGCCCTTTGCCTTCAGGGTCACCATGAGCACCTGATGTGCTGTGTGTCCCAGACCTTATTCCCACCTTCACTGCTTCTCTACAGCAAAAGACCATATTTCCCCATATGTAAGCGCCCACACACAATAAGAACAAAATGAAGCCCAAGACTACTGATAGAAAAATCGTGTTGCTACAGATCTGGGCACAGAAATGTGGTTTTTGTACTTTTCTTTAGGCCTGAAGTTGTCTCTGACATTTCCCGAATGACAGAGTAAGACGGAGTCACATTTTACATCATAAAGATGGCATGCAATATGCCACATCTGTCAGGAAAGCCAAAAGAAAGGTTGCCTTTTTTCTTTTAAAGAAGTATTGAAGAAAGTAGTAATTTAAAGGGGGAACAATTTACCATGATGTGGAGACATAGCCTCTTAGTGCTTTGCTGATATAAAGATGCTTATAATTCCATTATTTTAAAAAATCAACCAAATGAATACAGCGTCTTTTGACCAGAGATACATGACAGTGTTTTCCAGGACTGGAAGAAGAACATTTGATATTTATCTTGAAAGACAAACCAAGGATCATAACTCTTCTCTAAGATGTTTAACTCAGAAGTCAGGAACACTCTCCAATTATGGCTTCCCTTCTGTGCATGCAATTTATATCCACAGATATCTGCTCATGGTCATAATTAATAATTAAACTAAAATGTGTTTAATTAACTGGTAGGATTACCTAGTATATTGGAAACATTTTTTCTTACCTTTTTTTTTAAGTCTTAGCAAATGTACTTATGTGTGAAAACATGGGTGAAAGCTCTTATGGTCAAAAAAGGAGCTCTGAACTCAGTTAGCCTGACAATGAAATCCCTATTGTGTATATTTAAAGATGGATGTCCGCAATTTTCTTTACTAAAATACTTTGACATTTTCCTGCCACAGACCTTCTATCAGTGGATAAAACAACAAAGCAGCTGACATAGTAATGTACTGCAGCTTTACTAGAACCAAACTGACTTTTCCTGAGGCATCCTCTCTATACACTGCTCCTAAAGTTTTAAACAGTAGGATTTAGTCTTTTGACTTTTAACAGTAGCTTCAAAGAAGAAAAATGACCCAGATCTCCAGGTAAGATGTGATGCCTTGCAGACCAGTGTGGGTCTGTAACCTCCACCTGCGCATACCCCTCTGAAGACAGTGCAGGTTGCTCTGTGGCAGGGAAAGAAACCTGTAGACAACGGGGAGACTGAGGTTTATGCAGTGCCCTGTTTTAGTTAACCATTTTGTGTCTACGACCTTTTCAAAGGACGTGAATGGCAGGTGTGCAGGTTTACCCTGCCCACATCCTACTCAAAGATGCAAACTGAGGAAGAGTTAAGGCTTTGCCAAGACATGGCAGAGGGATGCTTTGGCTTACACAAGTCTGTCTCCAGCTCTGATAAGCTTGTGTCTACCCTCAAACTTGACGTGCATCAGTCTAATGCTTGGTTTCAGATTTTTGGAAACTGCCTAGGAGGAGGTCAAGCCCCATGCAGGACTGATGTTGGTATGCTAATGAAAGATATAATGGGCTTGATGCACAGAATAATGCAGGTAAGCTGTTCCTGAGATAAGACAGCAGCAGGCATATCGCTGTGGGAATGAAAGACTCCAGACTGCTGCTGTGATAAGGAGGTTACATTAACAACAATGTTTAATTTAGGCCAGCATATTTATACACCATTGCTTGCTAAGAATGGTGATGTTAAATTAACTGCCCACTTGATGGCAGCATCAGTCTGCATATGCTGAATTCCCTGTTCTCCAAGCTGGAAAGAAAGGCAAGTGAAGACATCAAGGTTTGTCTTACCTCTTCTCTCATCTTCTTCACTGTCTCACCTTTCTGTTAAAGAAACAGAAAAAAACGTTAGCCTAGGCTAAAAAAGAGAACTGATAATCAATATTTTGACATGAATACAAATAAAGTAATTTTCTGACCTTTCCGATAATGCTTCCAACCTCCTGAAACAGAAAAAAAGACATTGTGAATGATACAATTTGCTGCAGAAGAGCAGCAAGCTCTAGTTTCTAAGCTATTTTGCCATCACTTATTTCAAACCTGCAGTGTGAAGCATAGCCCCCTTCCATTGTTTCTGTATACAAATATGCCATGTTAGATACAAAGAGGTGGACTAAAAATGCAGCTTTGCAGTCAACTGACTGTGCAAGAAAAACACCTTTAATAGAAACTGATCTTGTGGTTACAGATCAATCCTGCTACAGTGAAACACAGACAAATCCCTATCAGGGAATGAAAAGTTAAGAAATAACTGAACCGCACAATCTATTAGAGAAAATGAGGTGTAATACAAGCATCAAAATAATTGCTGGTTTCTCCAAGGGCAGGCATTTACCCCCTTTACACCATGTAATAACTAGAGCTGAATTTCCATGCTACCAAGTGTTATTGTGTAAACACCTGGTGGCCTGTCTTAATCTCCCTATTAGGCACTTACAGAACAATAACCGCTAATCACTTTTTAGGGATTTGGGAATTGCTACTAGGCTCCTAAAATTTTCTCTGAAGGGAAAGAAAATACTGAGAAACATGGTTGTGAACATACAATAGGGGAACAATGTGGCAGTTCTGGCAGCACCCCAAGGGTTAAAAGCTTGGGAAATTAAACCAAAAGGTAGCAAAAATGAAACTATTAACTCTAAAAGAAGTAGTCTGGATATGTTACACAAATCATGCAGCTGTGACATCAGACTGGAAATCATCTGATGGAGAGACCAAATAAAGGAAAATAAACTCTTCTCCTGTACACAGACTGGGAAGTCTACTTCAATTGTTAAAGACTGTCTCAGATGGCTGAGCTGTCCCAGACATACGATACACCATTTCCCCTACTCAGTCTATATATTTAAGTGTGGTTCATCCTAAAACACAGCCCAAAGTGTAGATTTTGGAAACTGTCCTCCATTGCTCTATCCAATGATGGACTAGCGATTAAGTGGTATGAACTTCACTCTGCAGTAGAGAACTAACTGCAGTGACGTTAATAATTATTTTTCACCAGCTGCTTATAAGCTCATGCCATGAAGCTGTTGTGCTTGCAACTTCTCACATCCTGCTCACAAGATGTAAAGACTTCAGTGAGAAGTTACCTACATCAATGAAGAACTTTGGCATATGGTTTCTTTGCACTCTCTGCAAGTCTGCACGTAAAACCAGACTTGGGGAATAGTCCACATGTTGCTGAACATGGCTCCTATCTGGAGTCACCTAGACAGACTGGAGAAACAGGCTGGGAGAATTCTCAGGGAGTGGAAAAAAATCAAATGAAAAGTCCCGTGTCTGGGATAGAAAAAGCCCATGCAGGACAAAAACTTGCTACCTTAAAACCGACTTTGCAGAAGAAGTCCTGAGGGTCCCATTGCACAACTTTAACCTGAATACATTACTGCATCAGCAGTGCAGCCCTGATCAAAGAAAGAACTGGACTTTATTAGCAGGAGCGTAGCCAGCAGGCTGAGACAAATGATTCTTGTCTTCTTGTTTCGGTGAGACCATGCCTAGAGGATTGTGTCCTGTTTTGGGCTCCTAATACAAGACAGACAAGGACACACAGAGGTGAATCCAATACAGGGCCACCAAGCTGGTCAGGGGACTGGAGCCCAGGACACATGAGGAGAGGCTAAGAGAACTGCATTTGTTCTTAAGAAGAGAATGAGTGGGGAGTCTCGTTGTGATGTGCAATAAGGAAAGCACGCTACAATACCTAATTCCTACTCAATCCGAGGAAAATATTTTTTACCATGGGAATGGCTGGACATTGAAACAGGCACCCAGAGAAGCTGTGGAATCCTCATCCTTGAAGGTGGCTGAACTCAGCTTGGGCAAAGCCCTGATTAACCTGCTCCAATGGAATCTGCTTGATTCAGGTTGTCAAACTGGAGACCTTTGGGGTCCCTTCCAACCTTCACAGCTCTGTGATTCTTCAATCACGGCCTTATACCCACTGAAGTCAGTGCCTTATTTGCCAAAAAATTCCTCAATCCAGTGAGGCCCCTTTTCATATTTATTTTCAAACTTTACTTTTTCTGTTTCCCATTTTCCTTTTTTATTTCCCTTCCAACTGCTCTTCCAAGATGGCATTCTGCTCTCTTGTACATACTGATTAGAGAACACATATTGTCCAGAGAGGCACTGCAAATCTTCCAGATGTATCTGCTTTGTAAACCTACAGTTCTGCAGGCTGATGTACAGGAGAGCTTTACACATCACACAGCCATGAGTGTTCTTGCTAAAGCTTCCTGTTTCCATCTGAGACTGAGACATCAGATGACACCAAGTTGGGAGGGAGTGTTGACCTGCCAGAAGGCAGGAGGGCTCTGCAGAGGGATCTGGATAGACTGGAGAGATGGGCTGACTCCAATGGAATGAAGTTCAACAAGGCCAAGTGCCGGGTCCTGCACTTTGGCCACAACAACCCCCTGCAGCGCTATAGGCTGGGCACAGAGTGGCTAGAGAGCAGCCAGGCGGAAAGGGACCTGGGGGTGCTGATCGACAGGAGGCTGAACATGAGCCAGCAGTGTGCCCAGGTGGCCAAGAAGGCCAATGGCATCCTGACCTGCATCAGGAACAGTGTGGCCAGCAGGAGCAGGGAAGTGATCCTTCCCCTGTACTCTGCATTGGTGAGGCCACACCTTGAGTATTGTGTTCAGCTCTGGGCCCCTCAGTTCAGGAGGGATATTGAGGTGCTGGAGTGGGTCCAGAGAAGAGCAACGAGGCTGGTGAAGGGACTTGAGCATAAGTCCTATGAGGAGAGGCTGAGGGAGCTGGGGTTGTTTAGTCTGGAGAAGAGAAGGCTTAGAGGCGACCTCATCGCTCTCTTCAACTACCTGAAGGGAGGTGAAGGGAGGTTGGTCTCTTCTCCCAGGCAACCAACAATAGGACAAGGGGACATGGGCTCAAGCTCTGCCAGGGGAGGTTTAGGTTAGATGTTAGGAAGAAATTCTTTACAGAGAGGGTTATCAGGCATTGGAACGGCCTACCCAGAGAGGTGGTGGATTCACCATCCCTGGAGGTTTTTAAAAAGAGATTGGACGTGGCCCTTAGTGCCATGATATAGTAACTGGAGTTGGATCAGGGGTTGGACTTGATGATCTTGGAGGTCTTTTCCAACCCAATTTATTCTATGATTCTATGATTCTATCTGTACATCTGCACACACAACGCAAAGCAGCAGCTCTGTGAGAATGGGAATGAATGAGGCAGACTCACTGCAGTTTGTCTTGTTACCAAATTATCTTAATATTTTCTCTTAATATGTGGCTTTATATCACATGGCTGAGACAGTTACACCAGCATGTTGTGTAGACTCTAAAATGACATGCAGCTTTTTTGTTAGCAGTGACAGAAATCTGGGACACCCATTCCCCCAAATTTTTAAGATCTTACTATTTTTTTTTACATCGTCACTGTAACTCTGCCAACCTGCCTATAATTGTTGAATGGGCTTAAACAATACAGGGAGTAAGGCTTGGGAAGTCCCCATGTCTGGCAGTTCCTATCTCTCCACTTAGCACATTCAGCAGTTTTACCTTGAAAACTTTTTCCATTCTCTCAGTCCCAGCTTTCAGAAATAATTATTTTCATAAAACAGATTCTTAGAAGGTAGAAGGACCTTTAGCTAGGGGTGAGTGTATTGGGTTTCAGTTGCTATGGGCAAGCAACTGTATTTCAGTCCATGGTATAACTTCAGGTTTTTTTGTATACCTGAAGTTTCATTAGAATCTTTAGGCCTGCTCTTGAACCTGCAAGTTTCTGTCAGTATAAACTTAGTATGAAATCTGCCCTAACCCATTTGATCATCTTGGGTGGGTCTTAATGACAGACACTGTTCTTTCAGAAATGTATGGATGGGTCGTGGCTAATAAATACAAAGATATCTTCCTTGGAAATAGGAAAACATACTTTGCCTTAGAAATAGAAAAGCAATAAACTGTTTGTAGCACTGGTAAAAAAAGATGGTCCATTTCCAACAAGAAGATTAAGAGTATTAAAACAAGCAAAGTAGAGCACAAAATATTAGGATTTTCAAGCTGCTTGTTCCACTCAATTCTGTGGGAGTTTTGCTATGGATTTCAGAGGGGACAGGAATTCTACGTGACTGATTATCACCTTGGTATTTATTAACAAAGAGTACAATCTGCCAAAGGACTGAATGAATGGTGTGAATCCCACTGAGAAAAAAATATTTCAATAAGACTGGTGACAAGTTCCTTGGAACATGCTAGCAAATGTCACTGTAATCCTATGGAGCACTTCAAACCCTCTCCTCCTCAAAGGGCAACTTTAGAGCTTATTCTATAAGCAAGCAATTTCAAAACTTCCAAGCAACAGCCACCTCTCCCTCTACACTGGAAACTGGGATTCTGCTTGGCAGTGTGGGGTAAGGTCACAGCGGCACAGAGAAGCTTTTGGCTTTCTTCATCTGCAGTAGAAGCAGCCTAAACTGACGCTAACATATGCGAAGTTTGGTGAGCAGAATCCTACAGCTGATGGGAAATTCAGTGTCACTGCAGGTCAGACAGGAGATTGATTTAGCTGCACTAGCAAATAATTGCCTACTAGAAAATACTAATAACTCCTGAACTATTTGCTGTTTTCCAGAGCTCAAGAATATAAGCTAATGGTAACTAATTATGATCAATTTCAGATTTATTTATTGACTAACCATCTACATGTAAATATAGTAGAAAAATAAGTTATATGACAACAATCGCCGAGTTTCATATAATCACATTTCAATGGCAGATCAAAAAAGTTCTCACAAAGAAATTATAAAGGGGGGAATTAAAACTCATCTGGGAGAAAGACAGGTCCAAGCCAACCTGGCAGACTGTTGCCAGAGCTAAAAGTATTATGTAGGCTCCTTGGCCTCAGCATATAAACACCCACCCTTCAGAAGCAGATGTGCCACAGCAACCATGCTGGATGAACGGGATGATTCCAAAAAGCTGTAAGTGTGTGTGTATCTACATCCACTGATACATATGTATACTCACACACACATATATTTGTGTGTAAAGTCAGTATATACATGCAGGCACTAAACAGATGGATATCAACTTTCCTACAAGAAATGACAGCAATTTGGGATGCTTATCCTGAGATTCATGCAAGGGGCCTAAGTTTCAGATTGTGCTCAGTACCTAGCCCAGGTAGTGCCTTACAAAGGGCATCATCTCCTGGTGAGAGCACCTCATGCAGGGCAGTTTCACACTTGTGCTCCAAGAGTCCCTTTGGAAAACCCCAGGAAAATCTACATGCTGATTTCAGATAGCCTGAAAATAATTCTCAAGCCTGGGAGTGTTAGTTGTCACTACAGTTTTCTTTAGTACGATATTTCTAATAAAACAGAACTTCAAGAACAAACACTGGGAGACTGTTCAGCATCAATAAAGTGTACTGCAAGCCAACCAGCCAATATATTGTAGATATCTTGAGGAAGAGCAATGCTAAAAACAAGGGCTGGTTTCTTTCATGTGGAATGCAGCATATAATATTATTTGCACACCTTATTCACACAAATGGGATAAATTTTGCTCTTAATGAACATCTGGGGAGTGGTGGGCCCATCAAAGAGCAGAAAGCTGTTTGTGCAGTTTTTACATCATCTGTGGTGAAGGCAAGGCAGCACCAGCTGGCAGCAGCAAAGTCTGTGACCCAAGGCAGGGCTCTTGATGGTGAGAACAACTAAACAAAGATACAAAACAGGCTGTAGAAGAAAGCTATTTCCTAATCAATTATTTGGTGTGTCCTTTGAATAACAAGAAACGAGTCATATTAAGAAAATAAGAAGCTTAACAAATGGTTACAAACCCCGGTTTAAAGATTAACCTTTGGTCTGTAAACATGAAGTGTGAAATTCCATAATTTTTTTGAAGTGTGAGGTTAGTTTAATAATTACTGTGTCCCAGAAAATCAAAACCAAACGAGGTAGCCATTGTGGGAGCATAGAAAAGCACAGGTCTTGCTGTATTGTCATGGGCATGCAACTTTTTTTATCAGTGCTATGGGGCAAATGGAACAAAAGCTTCATAGAATCCCTGAGATAAAGCCACATCTAGAAGGAAACGGGTTTAAGAAATAGTACAGGAATATATACTTTCATCTCAAAGCATCTGACAAGTCACAGGGCCCATCCTAAAGCCTGTAATTCCTTCAGGCAATGCTTTGATTGCATGTGCTTTCTATGCTTTCTATGAGCAAGGATAAGGTAGAACCATTATGGTTGGACTTTACAAACAAAAAAGCCTACTAGAAAAGCATTGAAAGGAAAGAAATACAGCCTTCCATGGTGGGGAAACACATCTGTCACGGGACAAGGAGGAGTCCTGGCAACAGCAAACGACCGCTGGGCTGATAAAGTTTTCTAGACCCAGACCAGTTGTCTTTCTCCCCTCCATAAAGAGGCATAACATAATTCAACTCTCTCTCTTCACCTTGTTTTGAGGATAGAGTTGCCAATACTTGAACAAACTCATGAATACGCTTGCATGGAAGATCCCAGGAACATGTTTCATGAAGACATCCTGAACACTGTGTTTGCATGGAGCATGTGGGGCATCAGTATTTTTCAGAGACTAGAAGAAAAGTCACTTTGGGGAAACATGATGTAATGTGTCTACCTCAGGGAACAAATGGCTGCCTTAGATAAACTGAGAATCTGATTTGTGTTCTGGGATTACGTGGGATTAGCCTCGCTGACATGAGAGATCTCACGTTCCTAGGTAATGCTTCAGTAGTCACTGTCTGATGCTAACAGCCCTAACTTAGTAAGGCACTGCAGTCCAAGCCCTTACTGAGACAAATCTTATGCTAATAAATGCGGTAGTGTATGATGAACCCTACAAATCATGGTCTTCCTGATGGAAATGCCAGTGTTATGCATCTCTCACAAATCCATCCAGCATGTTTTGGGCTGCTGTGCAAATGGGTGTTTCTTATTTGCTTTTTGATGGTGGATGAGTATGCAGTTTACATTCAATTTCACACCAAAGCTCACAGCCTTCCCCTGCAAAACCAACCCAAAAACCAGTTCTGTCCCTTTGCTTGTCCCTGCACGTGTGATGCTGAAGCAGCAGCACTGAGTAGCGCGTGTGCATTCTGCAGTCTCACTTCCTTACAACTGCAGACCGATGAGGAGATTTTGTTTGGTACAAGTGGGAACATTCGGCTACAGAGATTGTTTTCAGCGATACACAGTGCCTAGGGGCTCAGGGAACTCTCTCCTTTCTGTTGGTTTTTCAGGCTATTGAGAGGCTCTCGGCTGCTACTACAAACACACTGAGAGGAGATCCATCTCGTGTTGCATATTTGCATGCAGAACTTTGTTCCATGACTAGACCTCTTAGGTATCACAGTAATGCAAGCAAACAAAACAAGAACTATAACAGCAATAGGCAGGACAGTCAATCCTCATAATACCCTGACAGCGTTCATGGAAACTGAAAAGAACAGAACAAACATTGGCTTGACTGGCATTTTACTGCTTGGATTATATTACTGACAAGGTGATTCTTGAAGTTACTTTGTTGTATTCTGTATTTTAAAAAGTAAAAAATAAAAGAAAAAATAGTAAAGGAGAAGGACATTACCTTTAAGATGGAGAAAATTTATTTCTCTAATGCTTTATACTCTTCCAGGGAGGCAATTAAGGAGACACGAAAAAGTGCTCACTAAAAGAAATCCCTGATACTAAAATTGTATTATCTGTACTGATGAAAATGGCAATTTTCTCCATGATTTTATTCTGTATTTGAGCTGTTAAGTGTGAGCAATCACTTAATAAATCTAAATTTTCTTTCTTTTTCTTGTAAAACGTTCTACATATAGCACCATAAAGTAATCACCAACATGTCTGAAAGTCACCACTGAAGCTGGATCTAAGTCCACGGTAACCAGAACTTTCAGTGCTGCAAGTCCACTAATCCTGCTAAAATCAATGGGAACTCAGATACCCTGAGTTCCTCAGGTAATCTAAAACTAAGCTGTAAGTTTAGCGCCTAAAAATCAAGGTACTCATAGGGTTTTGTTCAAACCCAAACATTTGACTGAAGGTACGTATTTCTAATTTCCTACTGCTGAATCTATGAGAAACACATCACTGAGCAAACGGTATCAGGGAAAGAAAAGTTCCGCTCAGCCATCATATCTTTCCTCCATCAATGCGGATTATACAATCTAATAGTACATATGCTACTCTTTCCCAGACATGTTTAAAATTTGCATGGTAGACTTACAGAACCTTATGAAAATCTCAATACCAGGAATTTCTATTTGTATTCTCTTATTAGGATTTATTTTCAAAATTTTATGTTATCCCATTATTTCCAGCTACAAGCACTTGCAGCATTCAAAATAACTACACTCCATTACACTTGTATTTATTCTCTCCAGGTATTTATGAGAATGTGTGAAGAAAGCTAGACACAGTCTCCTCAGCCTCATAAAACTTTTGTTATTTTTTCTGTGAATTCCCCCTCTGCTCAGTCTTCAACATCACTCACACACGTGGCATCTGCTGCTGAGCACAGAACTGCAGGTGTGATTTTGCCAGAAGAACAGTAAGGTAATTATTGTCTCTTTGCCACATGATGCACCAACGCCATACATCCAAAATTGCATATACTTTTGCTGCAATAGCTTTACTCTCCAACTTGGCATATCCCAGATGTGCCACTCTCTAGACACTGCCACATCTGATGCTTTTCAACTTTTCATGCTTTCCAGATTTCTCCTGTCACTGAACATGTATGTGCTAAATTACCTTCTCCAGTTTATCGCCTCAACTCGCCAATTTACACCTCTCAGTATTTGGCAAGAGTCCTGCTTCCCTGCCAGCTTTCCCTTCCCTCCTTCATCCTACTTGTAAATTACTTCCTTGTTCTTCCTAACCATCCAACTTCAATAATTCATTTTAGTTTTTATTTCTGAATTCCATTCCCCTTCTCTAAAAGATTCCTCAGATGCCATACATTACCATATTCTACTTTGGTTTCTTACAGTCTTCAGTAAGACGGTTTCATCAATGCTCATGTTCACACAGTGCCTTTGGAAACAATGCATTATTTCTTCTGCAGGTTTGTACTGGCGGGAAGAAGCAGAGACTCCTGTGCCACCGCTATGAGATGGAGACTCAGATGGAGTGGATTTGTGACCCGGTCGGCCTTTCTATGCTGGCCCATTTGAACATTTTCTCGGGTTCCACCTCATGGACCTGGCTTTTAAACCTCCATTAAGCTACTTTCCTGAGATTTAAGATCTTTCTACCAGCACAGTCTCTCACCATCCACATCTAAAATTAACCTTTAATGGTGAGTCTCTAGGGTCTTAACCAGTCTGTTAACACTGACTGCGTACAAAACCCAACTAGCCCAAATTCACTGTAATCATTATCCAGTATAGTCAAAGTAGGTGCTATTTCTTTCTGGCCATGAACTGACCAAAATCAGAACAAAAGCACTGCAGATGCCAAGTACTAAGGTATGTTGGCAGATACCTGTGGGCAGGGCTACAATTTTCCAGTCTTCCAACCTCATCACCTGTGGCAGTAAGCAAGTTAAAAAAACAGCCACAAGTCATGGGAATAGAAAATTCAGCAAAAGGCGAGCAAGGAATGGTAAGAGAGAAATATGGAGCTCTCTCTCTCTCTCTCTACATATATGCTGAGAGCCAAAAGAATTTCTATTTTCACAAAAATTTAAAAAGGAAGAAAAAGACAGTTCTTCTGGGGTCCGAGCTCTGCCTCTCCATACAGAGGGCTCTGACAGCATACACTCAGTTTGTCTTCCCTTAAGTACTTCAAAAATGTTGATCTGATCTGGGTAAATACTGCCTTTGCTGGAAGCAGAAATCTTGCAATCCCTGCCATATTCCAATCCTGCCTACTTTTGAAGTAGACAAAGAAAATAAAATACCCATATCCATTCATGTCTCTGTCCTACACAGAGGTTTTACTTTACTTCAAGAAACAGCAGGAATTAGGTGGAAAATACAGAAGTAGGCATTGTAAATAGCTCCAATCCATATTCTCTGTTTTTCTCTACTGAAATCCATTAAACAGCTTTATTTTTAAATGGGGTACATCTTTCTCATTAATAAGAGATGAGAACGCATATCTGCATTATTTAGTATATTCTATATATCCAACTTCTGCATATGCTTCAAAAGGCTCTCCTCTTCCTGACCTCTATGAAGCACCATTCAGGTAACTCAGTCAAAAAGGTCCCGAGCAGAAAAGGCTGCAGTGCCACGGTAGCTTTATAAGATGAATTCAATTTTGTCTAACTTGTCCTTAGAAACCTTCAGTGATGGATGCTGCAGCGTGCCCAGACAGCCTCCTCCCCTCCTCACAAATCCACCTAACAAGTTTTTCCTAATCTTGCTTTTAATAATTCCTGCAAACACTGACAGTTGCTTCTCTGCAGATGCAAAGAATGCCTGAGCACTGCCCTTGTAGTATCCTCCCTAACACCTGCCCTCTAATTCATTGCAAGAAAAGTATTACAAATGTTTTGTGCTGCTCCTGGTTTCTCTTCAGGGCTGTCAAACTATCATAATTTTTTTACTGACCTAACATGGTACAAGATGAAAACTAGGCCTTTCAGCTTACATCATCACAAAATCTCTGAAGTTCTGGCTGAGGAGGACACCTTTTATATCAGACCCTGGAAACACTGAGGTTACCCTGAGGTTGCCCTTTTATATCTTGCAGTGGTATAAAGGGCCCACACAAGCCCTTTTTCCACTTCCATAGATAAAACAGTTGCTGCCCTTCCTTAACACCACATTTTCGGAGAATATCACGGCTGTGCCTTGCCTCGTTGCCAGCTGGCTACTTCCAAACCTTGCTACACTGTGGGTGAGCAGCTTAGCTGGTCCTCCCAGACTTTTCAGTTGGAGGCTGCACAAAACTATGCAGGAACTCAGCTGGCCCTACAGCTGCTTCTTCCCTCAAAGCAAGACAAAGCAGAGGTGCTGATGAGTTGTGTCCTATCTGCACTGGGGAGGTACTGGCCCTGGGTTCTCCCAGACCACAGGACTGTTCCCATTTGTTTTCCTTTCACCAGACACTAATGTCTTTTATTTTTGCTACTTATTTTGTTTGCTGTTGTTGCTTTTTAATTCCCTGACATCTTGCAGAGGTCTGTCCATTCACACAAACTGTAATTTTTTTGTCTGCAGGTATAGAATTTACCTTAATTGCCTAATTAAGATGTCCGTCCTTGACATTATGCCTCTACACAAGTCACATTAAAAGTACACACTGAAAATTTCCTAAGTCTCCAGGATTTACAGCTGAGATAACCAAGCACAAGTTATGGATTTTCAATCAAAATGAATGCAAATATCACAAAACACATGAAACTTCCCTATGCAAAGGTACACTGGTAATAAAGGTTTACAGACAGAGAGTTATGGATAGTGGGGAGAGACCCTCATATTACCATGAAAGACATCAATAAATAAGTAACTTTAAAATTAGTTTAATTCAAAAATAACTGAATCCAGTTTGCTACTGCTATTTTTAAAAACCTTTTATTTCCCCTCTTCTCTCTCAAGCTTTGACCAGTCATTTACAGACCAAGCTCTGCTTTGTCTAGAAATACTAATTAGAGATCAGCAATTTCCACTGATATCATTACCACAACAAATCTTGAGGAAGAGCCTAGAAACTTATTTCTTCTTTTTCAGAGGCACATACAGCTTTCACTGTCTTCTCACACTGAGTTCATATTGACTCAGACATCCTTCATTCCTCTGTATTATTACTCCTAAATCATAGAAATTACATCAAAGAAACCATAAGGGTCTGACTTTTATCACCAAAATAAATTCTGATTTAATGTACTCTTTGCAATACTTAGGCACAACAGGATAACATGATTAGAGCACAGTGGAGCTAGTGGTATACCCACCATGCCTTGTCAAGTGAGGATGCATGGTATAGTTCCAGTCAAAATTTGAACTTGGTAGCTTTTATGGGTTGGGGCTACATATGCATAGAAGACTGGACACATAATATCCATTACTGTTATAAGAGGTTGCGCACACAATCAACGATGTTTAACAGAGAAAACAAGCATTATCTGATTTAATTTCTGATTAAAAAAACCCTAACAATCCTAGTCCACTGTTTAAGTAAAACGTCCTGAAAATTACACATGATTCTGAAAGAAGCAGAGCTGTCAGACAGTGGTTAAAAACAACAAAACAAAAAACAAAACACATCTAAGCACATGGGAATTTGACTGCAACCAGTAGGGCTGCTTATACCCAGTGGGATAAGCATGTGTTCAAATGCTTTCATAGACTGGGACCAGAACCCAGTAGAATCAATCCCTAAGACCTAATTTTGAGCACAGACACGTGTACAGATTTTAGGTGGGCTTTCTAAGAGAGAGAGAGTTATTAAATTTGTTTGACAGATCCCTATTTAAGATGCAGATTTGCACACCAGATGCCTGCCTGAAGCTGAATATTTGAGGGGAAAAAAATCAAACAAAATGGTTGGATCATTTCTGAGAAAAAACATAATTTGATCTGACATAACCTAATTTCCTAGGTTTTTAATTTGCAAACTTAAGCTGTACCCCCTCATACTTTTCCATAAGTAAAATACAGAAGGAGATATCACAGTCTCCAGTTTGTGCTATGAGTTATTATACATGTGTTCTTGTGATATGGTTTGAAACTGGCTCCCTGCCAAGTCTCCAAACCTTACCACCAGAACTCGTCCGTCCCCCCCCAAAAACCTCAGGGAGAAGAGGGAGAAAAACAACCAACTAAGAAAACCCGAAACGAGAGAGAGACAGCTAAAGTGATATATATAAATATATTTACACCTATATTACAATTATATACAATTAAAATATATACAATTTCACAAGGGAAAGGGAAGGGGAAGGGAAAGGGAACAAAACCAAAATAAAATATATATATATCCCAATCAGTAGCCCGAGATCTAGTAACTAAAGAGTTAGCAAAGAAATATCCCACCACTCTCCTTGGGACAACCGAGAGTCGCTCTGGAACGATCGCTGGCAACCTCCGCCTCCCAAGGTTGACAAGGCCTTACCAGGCCTCGCTCCCCAACAGGACAGACTCAACAGCAGGGAACCTGCACCTCCAAGCCACTGGAGGGAAAGAGAGCGAAGGCCTTCCCTCCTTTCTTCTTATAGTCTGGCTTACGTAAAAATCGTAGGGAATAGTGGGTAAATCTGGACCCTTCCTTGGTTACAAACTGGTCAACAAGGAAGGCCTAGACCAAACCACCACATCATGCTATAGGTTAAAAACCTCCACTATTTTAAAATGTAAAAGTATTTTAGTTTTAAAATTAAATTCTAGGAATAAAAATACTTCTTTAGATTTATATATATAAATTTAATCTCCAGATTAATACATATATATGTTCACTGTTCCCTGTTAAGAAAGCACCCAAACCACCTCCTTTATATAACATTCATTCACTAAGCCTGGTGTTGCCTGATGTAAATATTACAAACAAACCTATGAAATGTGTTTTTTAATTAAAAGCCCATTTTGTGATCTGGCAATGTGAAATAAGCAGCGATCAGACTGCTAAGTCTGACAATACTGAACTGGCACTTCGTCTGTGGCACAGATTTCACACTTATCTGCATGCTTAAGTGCTGTGCTGGAAAAAAACAAAATGACACTCAGTCTTCCAAAACAAACCCACAGGGGATCTGCACAAACTCTTGGCGTATCAGGGGGTTCACTCTAATAACATGTTACATCAGAATAATGAAGCACTATCCTATTTGCATTTAACAGAAATAGACAGTAACTCTGTCGCAATTATTTCACACAAGTCAGCGTTCTGGTATCTCAAAAAACGCCCTGCAAAACCCAGCAAATGACGAGAAAGGCACACTGTATGCAAGTCAGCCTTGTGGAAGGGTCTGCCCAGTTTGGCTAACTATCAGTGAAAGGACTCCTTTCTCACCGCTGGATCTGCTCAAAAGGGGTTTATTACAGGCAGGGCTTGTTTCAATGAACTTGGGCTGCAGTGTGAACTTCAGTAGGATCCCTTGAAAGGCAGGGGGTCATTTCTTGATCATGGCAATTGCGCTTTTGACTCAAGTCGGAGGAGGAGCAGACCCTCTGTCAATGTTACTCTCAGGTTCTGATGGTAACTGCACAAACTCACTCAATACACAGTAAATGCTTCACCTTGCCATGCATGAGAAGGCGTATGGTAAGCGTGACATTGAGACCTCCTTCAGACACTTTTCCGTCCTTCGTGTTCATCCTGGCCTTGTATCTTCAATACTTGAAAGTAGCTTCGTTTTTCTTTTTTATTTTTTCTATTCACTTAATCAACCTACAGAGAGGGATAGAAAAAAAAGAAAAAAAGTACCATTGAGTGGCTGAAGCTACGCTGAAATGAGAATATCATGTTGTACAAACCAATTAACATTCCTCCCTTTGATTTTCTGGACTACCAGTTTAGTGTTGAAAAGGCTCCTTTGATTATTATCGCTCCCCATCCAACTCCAGCCCTTCACCAATTACAAGATAAATTCCTTTCTGAAACCTTAAAAAATTTTCTTAACTTCCTGTATTTCAAAGTTGAAAGTACAGAGCACAGCAGAGTGAAAAATGACGTTTTCTTGTGAACAGTACTTTAACCTTTGCAGTGTGTATATGAGAAACATATATATACGCATGTATTTTTTACATGTGCCTTGTGCGGTTTTGATTTCTCTCCTTGTTACTACCTCTCTCTCTTTTTGCTCTTGCAAAAGGGATATTTTTGTTTTCTCTCCAGCTAGAGAGAAATTAATTCTGAGCCTAAACACTGATCCCTGCCAGCAACAGCGGATGACACATTATCAAAGACATCTGAATAACTAAAAACCACTTGCTGTTGTAAATCTGGGCACTGTCTGACTTTGTTTTTGTCTATGAGGCCCAGAGGTGGCTCAGTCCCTCAAAGGCCAAAGCTGAGCTTCAGCCTGCAGTAGAAGGAAGATTTTTCTTAATTCCTAATGACAAATTGCAGATTTTCAGTCATTTACAAAGCCATAAATATCCTAAAATGCTAATGAAAGCTGCAAGGGTTGGCTTTGAAGGGATAAACAAGATGCATTATGAGTTTATTAATGCAAGGAAATTTATCAGTACAAACAAAAATGGGGGCAGGAAGGAATATTACCAAGGGCAGGCAAATTCCACAGTAGAAAAGGCTTAGTGACTCCTTATTCAGTTTGTCCTTTTCAGACTTAACTCATAGAGCATAAAACCCTTAAACAGACCGTGCCTCTCACTAACCATCCCTTTTGTTACCCATCCTCTCTAACAACCGCATTAGCTTTGCATCTTCGAGCTTCCCAAAAAATTGCCATGCTCGGGCACTGGCTAATGAGTACTCCTAGGGACAATCATTTTGTGATTCAGAGTGTACAGCAGTGTTTCATTAAGGTGGCAGGCTATTGTACCCTTGTGGAGATTGCTCAGGCACGGGACAAAACTGTTGGAGGGACCTATGGGATCATTCCCCTAAAAACACTGGAGGAACTATCACGCAGATTGTTTCATCCATTGATTAAGCTCCATCTTAAGAGCCACTATGTGCTTTACTAGACTAAAGTGAAGCCCACCTTAGTTGAACATGTTATCTGGGAGAGCAATCAACAGCAATGTTTAAAGAAAGAGCACAAGATACATGTATGGAGTGATTCCTGATCGACTTGCTGAGCTGCCAGCAGTCATGGTATTCTGGGAGACTGCATCCAGATCCACATTTTCAGAAGCCATTGGCAGACCACTCTTCCAAGAATCTGTCTAATGCCTTCTTGAATTCATACATCTGGTCTGCAAAAGTTCTGGTCTCACACGTTCATTATTAGTGTGGAAAAAAGTACTCCGCTCTATTTGCCTTAAATTTGCTCTTGTTACATGTTTTGCCCTGTAAGTACTATCTTAAGACCATTCCAGAAAGTCACTCATCTGATTGCTGAAGCTTCTCACTTCAGCCTGAGCCTGTGAGTGGCCAAACCACTCCTGACATTTTTGCTGGTGGGAAATACACTGGAAAATGCAGAGTTTTCTCTCAAGCCTCTGTAGGAGTACTAAGAACCACAAAGAGTTTCTGTGCCTTCAGTGACTAGAAGAGTAAGTAGCTGACATGCGTGGGGAGAGGTGAGAAGAAAGAGGAAGAAAGAGCAACTTAAAACTCCTCTTTCCTCCTTCCTGATTTTCCCTTGCCCAATGTGGACTCAGTGTATTTAATACCATATGATCCATCACCCAGCCTGTAGACACTGATATAAATCCATTTATTCCACATTTCTAGGCTTATCACTTACATTACATATTCCCTATTCTGATGGAGAAAAGGGGGACGAGCAGATAGGTGGCTGCACAAGAAGGCAGAAAACAGAAGCAGCCTGGCCATGTTTCTGATGCATTATGCGCACAAGAGGGTGAGAGGAAAATGAGGCAGATGGCAGGGAATGGCAGAGAAAGATATCAGGCTGTATTCTGCTTCTCTAAGGTTAGACCACGACTCAGAGGAAAGCCTGCAACTGGATGACCATAACAGTTCCTTCCAACAAGTTCAGAGCAAGGAGTAGAGGAGATGACTGTGGTTGTTCCCAGACTAAGAAATGGAATGGTCTCACGCTACTCAACCAGCTCTTTGCTGACAGCCAGAGGCTAAAAATGAAATTCCATCACAAATATCATTAAAAATATCACTGCTACCTAATTTTTAAAGGATTTTGTTACTGTCCCTCCCCCCAACAAGCTTAAACTCTGGCACCTGGTACTAAGAAACAGAACAGATGTCTGGGGGAGGGCTGAGAGTGTGTGTGCCTGCAAGGAATTAGGCAGCTGTGTGAGATACAAAAGGAATTAATTCAAAAAGGCAGTCTCACATGATAAGGAAATATGTGAAACCTGTACAGATACCGTGAAGAGAGAAGACTTACTATGCCAGGTCATTTACATCTGCTTCAGTCATCCTGAGAGTGAAAATATTCTGGATAAAACATTTACGCTTTTATAAAGGAAACATATAGCACTGTTAACTACCTGGGTATTTCAGTTTTAAAGACAGATTAAAACAAAATGCATTGTTGTACTTCATTGTTTTTAACTAATTAAAACAAAATTTTCTGCAGACAACATCGCAAACGTGCTGATCTAGATCTCTGTGTGCATGCAGGTGTCAGATCATGGCACAAGGAAGGGAATGGTTTTCTTCCACAAAGCCTCCTACCAGACAGCAATACATCTGTGTATTTATAAACCTACTGCTGTAATATAAATGCTCATTGTTAATATCTAATCAGTAAAATAATTTCCCTCTCCTTTGCAAAATCAGTATTTTGTACAATTTATTACATTCCTGGCTTACATGTATCTCTCTGCAAGCAAACAGAAGGCTAAACACATAAGGCTGGGAGAGCTGAGTCTTAGACTGAAAAAAAATCAGTGTGTCACACTTTTCATGAATGCCTGAGGACTCCGCAGGTGAGCAGAGAGCATCATGCAGGCAGATACAGTCACTGGCATGGCTAAATTTTAAGAGTGAGGGTATATGCATTTTAGCCTGCCTTCAGCAGAGAGCTGGCAGTGACAGGAGGACAGCTGGACAACATCATCTTTCTGACCTTGGGACTCTGGACCAGAATGGACAAAATCCAAGATCTGGGGTTCTGAAGTTCCAGGTGACAAGCAAAACGTATCATGCCCACATTGGACGGCTCCCAGCAAACTGCAAATCTTTGCTTCCCGTGGGGCTTTTACACTGTCCTGTGGACATTTTCACTGCTGTTTATCATGTAAAAGGTGAACATTTTTCTTCAAGTAGAAAAAGACATGCAAATGCATTTAAAAAAAAAACCAAACCCGCAACCTTTTAAAAACTCCAATAAAATGGGCAAATGCAAATGCCTTTTATCTGTAAGTATGTGTTTCTACACATTTTTAGTATCAGCTATGCCAAGCTGGCATAAAACCACATGTCCTATATGCTCACTATTCATTACATGCAATTTTCTAACACGGCTTTTCTACAATTGTTGGTAGATTGGGTGAACAAAACAATAAGCAGATAAGCCACATGTTCATCAGACTACTACAAAAACCAACGCAGTTCCTTGGGGATTTCAGTGAATTAATAAAAGCTACAAAATGAACTATACAACTGAAGGGCAGTGTCACATCCCCCACACGTGCTCACACATGGAAGTTAGGAATCCATGTGGCTAAGGGGGTAGTGTGAGATGGCTGCCTGAAGCCTGACACATGGAAAATCAACCTCATGACCTCCTTTCTTCCTACCTCTCAAGCCTATCAATTCCTTCCAAGAAAACAAACAGACCATTGCAGAGAATATGGTAGCACAGTGCTTAAAAAAAATACGTATGTTTTAAATCTCTAAGGTGACCACTTCAGGCACACAGGATAAGAAAGCAGCAGGCAAGGATGCCAAAGATGAATAAAATCAACGTAGTACCAAGGCAGACATCAGGCAATTGATCTCTGAGTTTAAAGTCCAAATAAATTACTTGACATTCGTGAATCTGCCAAGAAAGCTAATCATCTGGAAGATCCAGAGGGATGGGAGGGAGGAGGGAGAGAGAATGTGTACAGGGTGATATAGGATGAAGCTGCACAGTCACAGAGGTGTGCTGGAAAGCAAAGAGGAGAAAAGGAGAAAGGCAGGAAGAAAGAGAGAAATGAAGCTTCCGACAGCTGATACAGGGACTAATGTGAGAAAAATCAATGTGGAAGTAAGAATCACCTGGAAACATAAAGGAGAAGCCTGCTCCGTTATGTGAAACCTTGATTATACAGTTGTTAAATCTGAGCCTGTTGGGAAAAATGAAACTGGTCGGAGCACCCAGCACAGCATTCCCTGTGCTTGGGCCTCAAAACTTCTTGAACCTAATTATGATGCTTCATCGCCACCAACTGAAAGATGTCATTATGAAGAAAGCAAGAAAGAATCTACAGATGAAATTTGAATGAAAAAAACCCAGTTGTTCCACTGGAAGAAAAAAAATAAAAAAGATAAAAGAATGGGGAAAGTATAGTGACTGACATTCAGGAGAAGTCAAGTCTAATTTAAATGAGGACATTTAAACTCAGTCATATGGTTTCCATGTATATGTAGCTTTAGAAAAAGATAACTTCTATAAAGGAGACATAAGAACATTCAGTCTCTCACAGTAAATTTGTCATTTTCACAATATGTGGAAACACACCAAAGGAGGGGTAGCTAGGCAGATATCAAGCCATAGCATGGGGAGAGGAAAAGATGGGATAAATAAGGAGACTAAGATGAGATCAGAGTAATGTGAAGATGAACAAAGAGAATTATCATGAGTTATGAAGAATTGGAAGTTGGACAGTAACACACTGGTGTTATGAAGAAATAGTTCAGAGTTTAGTAAGAACTCTTAAAAAATAAGTTATTACCAAAAGAAAAAAAAAAAAAAAGATAGCAAGAGTGAATAGAAAAGAACAGAGAAAACTGAAACACAGGAAGTCATGAAAAGGCTGTAGTTAAGTGTTCTCAATCAGAAGCCTCCGGGTGGTGGGAGACCTCCCAGGAATTGGAAGAAACACACTGCCAGGGATCAAGATGAGAAGAAAGGACCTGTGCTTTCAGCAGAGCACAGTTCTTTGGAGGCAGATATATGCTATTCACATGAATTTAATCTTTCATTTAAACTGGAGGGAATACAGGAACACAGGAAAATTACTACAGGACAAGAAATGACAATATTATCAACAGAAATCAACACATTCAGCCATATATGTAAGGCTTAAAATTAAAAATAAGTTGTCTGCCATGGAAAAGTTCATGCTATCAAACGAAGAAATAACTGCTTAGCTTTCAAGTTCTTTGATAAGCCAAGCAGTTATTATTTATGATTTTTCACTTGAAAGCAACATCTCTGGATGTCAAAGGACTAAACAGGGTTATGATACAGAAAAACATTGGCAAAAGTTAAAAAAAAACAACAATCACAACTCTAAGTGAAATCCAAAGCAAAACCAGCTCAGATCCAGTTGTATTATTTTGTTTCAAAAACCTTTTTTTCAGAGAGCATGAAAAGGGATAACGATCAGCTGGTATACAGTCTCAGCTGAAACAACAGAAGATGATTGGATATTTGCTAAACCCACACTTCTTCAGTTTCTGTGTCAACTGAAGGATGAAGAAATCTAGTGTTACTAAACCAC
This sequence comes from Corapipo altera, assembly GCF_003945725.1. NCBI lineage: Eukaryota > Metazoa > Chordata > Aves > Passeriformes > Pipridae > Corapipo > Corapipo altera. The sequence continues at coordinate 6,011,272 of NW_020884888.1, forward strand.
ATTGTTGTGAGGTTACCAAGAACAAAAAGCTCACAGGTAGCCCACAATAATCAAACAGTAATATAACGACAACTCTTCAAAGGATTTATCTCCCAGTAATAGCTATTTGCAAAAGGAGAAATCAGGCTTTGGAGCACTCTAATTTTATACAGAAGCCTCACTAGGAGAACCTGATTAATGAGAAATAGCTAAAGAAGCAGGCGCAGCATGAACCCTTCTACTTCAGCAGTTCCATCTCCCAAATTACTAGAGAGGACCATACAGAAAGGAATGAGATTATACATTTTATTCACATCCTTATAATTTACATCCCCAAAATAGATTTAATGCTAATCTCTAACTCTTTCATGAAGTGAACAAGATCTGCAGAACTCGGTTCCCTCAAAATGTCGTATCATGACCCATTCTAAGTAGTTTGATCATTGGTAGGGATCCAAAAATCCAGAAATGAGAAAATTAATTCTTTGTGTTACCAGAACAAAGCCTGTGTGTGTCTGTGTGTGTGTGTCTCAGTTGGAAAAACGGGTTTTTGCTAAAAAAGATAAAATAAGATACAGGAATAGCTCAAGAACTAAATTTAAAGAAACACTAGAGAGAAGTTTTCAGGAAATTCATAAATCCCATGCTCAAATAGATCTAAATAACAACTAATAGGATAGCAAGCTGAACATGGGCCACAGAGAGCAGCAACTGAGTACACCAACAGACATAAAAATACATGTGGTTTGTTTGTTGGGTTTTTTTTAAGTGGTAAAATATTAGCTCAAAAGTCAAAGGAGATTAAAAAGCAACATATTATTCCACTAGTTAACAGCTCCCAACAAAAGGCAGTTCCACAGCTCTAAAAGTCACGTGCTTATTTTACTAATTATTGTAAAGATGTCTTTATCTGTGATACAGTAAGCTCTGTATTTACTACAGACAGACAGATGTAAAACTGACATGGAAAGAACATAATGAAAAAATAACAGAACAACTTTTAAAGGCAAAAGCAAGTATAAAAACTGGCAAGACTCCAGTCGTTTGAATGTAATTTTATGAAGTCTGTGAAGCGGCACTAGTTTTTCCTTGACAGATATGTTTAATGGTATTTAGCCAGAGGAAGAACCTATCCTATCTATAGAAGAAGTTGTCTTGTGTTCTCCCTAAAAAATGAAATGCCCTCGCTGCTTACAACTGATGTGTCAATTGCTGAAGATCACTAGATGTCGAATTATCTTTGAAGAGAACAGTAAAAGATTAGAGACTTATATTTTCTATTCTCAACTCATGAATGTTTAGCTGCTGAACTTGATATATATGAGTCCCATTCTTTCAGTGGACCACTTCTCCTTGTGCTAGTCAAAAAGCAAACGTTACAGCCAATGGCACTGGTTGTTTCCTTTTTGATTTATCGAAGGAAGCAAACAGCAACCTATTTATTAATTCTTCTACTTATAAAGCTTTTTGTAAAGCCTTCTGACTAAACAATATGGTATTGTGAATTTATTACAGGAATAAAAATCAGAGAAGCACAATAAAGGCTATTGTCTCATTCACAAAACTATTTCCTACTATCCACATTCAATGACAAATTGTTTATTTAACATAAATTAATGTCAAAATATTATTCTGTGTGTGAATAGACAGCTACACGCTGCAAAAATAAAGAAAGTCATCGCTTCAGAAAATATCACATGTCAAACAGCTAATAAATGCTATTAGATGCCTGGAAATCAAGTATCAGGAAATTTAGAAAAACTGTATCATGGCATTTAGCAAATGCCAAACAGATCTGGGATCTGAGCGAAGTAAGTAATTTCCAGCCTATGGAAAACACAGTGATTATTTTGCCAAAGGTATCTTCCATCTTTCTTTTTTTTTTTTCTCCTTTCCGTAATTATTTCAGAAAGAATTACCTTGGCAGGAATGCAGAGAGCATCTTTACAGTTCGCCACGAACTGAAAAACAAGCAGTGCAGTGTGCATGTCGATACTCCGTACAGATCCAGTAGCCAACTAACACTTCTCCATATGTGAAAAAGCCAGGCAGATAAAAGCTCCTGCAGATAGAAGCTGCCACGCTAGACTAATGAAACAGAAATGCTTCCACTAATAAGAAATTGTGGCAGCCCACTATAAATTACTCCGCAGACATAATCTCCAGGAGGATTCGATGACGAGTTCAGGACAGACAGAGCAGAAAGTGGCTATCTTTCCTTTCCTAATGGCAGCAATGAAATTAAGAGTAAACTTCATCATGAACCTGTCAGTTTGCAATATAAGGGAAGAGAATGTATGCATATGGTAGACCAGTTATTTACCAAAGAATCTAAAGCTCTAATCATAGCTTTGAGTACAAAATCAGCTTTACCTGCCACTTTATCCTCTGGCTCCAAAATCCTCAAGCAAGGCACCATGTTTCTCAAACCCCTGGGATTTTTTATGTTGCTTGTTTCAAATAGAAATTTGGCCTTACTTGCTTATGTTCAACTAAGAAACAGATACTCCAACTAACTTGAATTAATCATTCCATATGATGTGAGATAACCCCCACAGGGAAGGTGGGGGAAGAATTGAGCAGACCACCACCACCACCAGTAGCATAGTGGTCTGTCCAGCACAGAGCTGTTTACAAGAACGGCCTACTGTATAAAAACAGATTTTTGGTCCACACCTGTTCCTGGAAAAACCCTACATTCTAACGTAAACATTGTAAACATCTGTTATACCTGTTAAATTATCTCTGCCCACTAAAGTCAAATGCATGACTTTCACATTTCCGCAATTAAACAGTTTTATTTTTAAACAGCATTTAAATTGCACATTTACCTTAATACAGTTTAAAACAAATAAAGCAATAACTTTGCTTGTTGATTTAAAAATAAGTCTACTTGGCACCAAAGGAGAGTCAACCTAAAAAAATGTTACTTTTTCCATTTTTTAAAATCTCTGAGAGAACAGAGAAATCATTCACATGGTCTGTTTCCAAGATATTGTAAGTGAACTAGATTTACATACATGTATAAAAAGACACATTTCAATACAGAATGCATATGTACGTAGAATATGGTTAAATGCTGGGAAGCAAGTAAGGTATATTTTTTTACATGACATATGTGGCCAAGGATAAAAGACTGCCAGGGCATAATCTAATGAGCAAATATTAAGAATAGATTGATTTTAAAAATGAGATTTTTATCTTTAGTAAAAACAGTCTCACAGACATAGAGATTTGGAATTTTCTTTGTCAGTACATACAGGAGTACAGATAAGTTTCTTATTGATCAAAGGAAAAAATTCCCCATAGCGGTAGAATAGTCCAAGAAATATGGAAGGTTCTTTAATTGGAAATATTAACCCATCAAGTATGTTCTGAATGGGCACAGAACAAACAGATATTTAAACATCTTTAGGTTTTTATAATTCCATCAGTGTTGAAATGATATCTGCCCTAGAATATATCTTTGTCCAATCTATTTGTAAATTAAAGGCTTAAAGGTTTTCTAGACATATTTGGTTTGATAAACATGGGTCAGTTGTTTCACTCAAACCACAAACATGGTTGTAGTTTAGAGAAAAGAGGTTAATAATAATAATACATTTCACCTTATTAAACAGAAAAATATTATCTATTGATATAACTGAATCTCTGACACAAACAAGAAAAATATCACTTTTGTCATCACCTTAATTATGTTATTTACAAGGCTGTGATTTGAAAATCCTTTCACATTTCCTAGATAATAAAATAAATACTTATTTAAAGAAAGGGAAATTCATACAGCATCTAATGAAGGGAAGAGGATGAGCTCCCATCCTTCTGTCACAAAGGGATTGGTACCAGCCTCTGGAATGTAAGACATGGGCTCCCTCCTGGGACACAACACTTGTGCTTCCTTGAGGCAAGGATGGATTGGGAATTGTCTGAGAAACTGGTCCAACAGCAGCACAGCTGTAACAACTGCAAATATGGCTAAGCACTGCAAAGACTTCCATCATTCATGGGCATAAAAGGGAAAACAAGAAGCAACGTTGCCATGTCCTGCCAGGATTTGTTGCCTTCAAAAGTCACAAACTGATATTTAAGTTCTCAGTCACTGGTGGTTAGTCAAAACATACAGCATTATACAGATTTTACTGTGAAACTCAGGACTATGCAGTGAATAAAAAACCCCAGTAAGTTCCAGGGCCTCATTTGAAACAAGATTTAACAAAAAACCCCAATCAAAAAAAACAACAACCAGCCCACAATAAATGACTCTTTTATGGGCCATCAATACTCAGAGTAAAGAGCCAAACACATGCCAAGATTTAAGCCACTTAAATCAATATTTTTGTCACTGATTTAAACCAGGAGACTCTTTAAAACTCAAAAGCCAGTCTAATTGATGAAGTATTAAAAAAAAAAGGAAAAAAATCAAACAGTTTATTTATTAGTGACTTCAAAGTGCTAGTTTTAAAGTGAGCCACTATATCTTGCTCTACCACTGGGAAAAAACAGTACTAAAGCCATCCATTTGTTACTTCTCTGCAACCTTTAGAATGGAAGGAGCCTATTTTTGAATAAACACTCATTTGCTTCACCCAGTAACTCAGCCGAAACAGTGTTTCATGAAGTATTTGTCCTTCTGTCTAAACTTCAGTCCCTTTCCAAATAAATACATGCATACATACCTACCTGTGTATTCGTGCATGTATGTATACAAGTTTCCCAACCACTTTCAACATTTTTAAGAGATGATACAGGGATGTCAAATGCGTCAGGTTCACACAAGTTTCACTGAGACACAAACTAGAGGCACAAGGTCACAGTTCCACCGCAGGAGAAGTTCTGGTATGAGCCAAATAGGACAAGATGAAACGGCCTTAAGTTGCACCAGGGGAGGTTTAAATTGGCTATCAGAAAAAATTTCTCCACCAAAAGGGTTGTCCAGCATTGGAACAGGCTATTCATGGAAGCAGCTGAGTTACCATCCCTGGAGGTATTTAAAGGAGGTGTAGATGTGGCACTGATGGCACTGAGCTCAGCAGCTCACAGCCAGCCACGCCATGTGGTAGCCTCCTCTCATAGTGATAATTGCAAGAGAGCAAAGTGGGAGGAGGGGACTCTGAAAGTCAACTAATACAATTGCTGAAAAAGCTCCCATATTCAGAGAAACTCCCAACAAAAGATGCTTTAAGCAGACACAGGACAAATATTCGATTTCCCCCCCCCTCCACTGCTCCAGTAGCTTTGTGACTCATATGCAATCCCACTACCTTTAACAGAGTTTCATGGACATAACTGGATGTGTACTTTGGTCCTCTGTGTTCTTCATGAAAACAAGACAGGATCTCTGCTAATGAGAATGCTTTGACTCTGCCCTTAGCTTCCCACCTTTGTCTTGGGACCACGAAGTAGTCCATTCGTTCATTTAAAATAAAAAAGTAAAGATCAAGAGAAGGTAATTACTGACTTACTGCAGAGACTCCAAAGATGTGATGAGGAATAGGTTAGTACTAAATAAATTTTAAAACCCCCAAAATTAAAAAAAAAAAGCATTACTAAAATTTTGGTACTATCTACATCAATAACTAGAAGAGGGTATTAGCAACACATTAATGACAGTCATTTGGAAGGACTGCAGATGTTAAAAAAAGAGAAGAGCTCAAATAGGAGCAGAAAGATAATAACCCAAAAAGTAACACAGTGAAAAGAAAGTGACAATAAATCTACAACACAAACAATATATTTACAATACAAATACAACAGCTAGGGAAACCCAGTTCTTAAAAATTAGTTAAATCTGGAAGGCTCTGATGATACAAAAGGCCTGGGGATGACATAAAGTTGCAAATTAAAGGTTGAAAACTTACACTTTGAAGCAGGGAAAGAGGAAACGATTATGTTCACATAACCATCTCCTGTTTCATATTTGTATCTGGACACTCCATAACCCTAGCAAACCAAAACAAAAAGAACCCCAACCCCCCCCCCCCTCCCCGAAAAAGTGGAAAAAGAAAAAGTAGGAGTTTATGAGAGAAGAGTGGAAAACACCTATTAGTTAAAAATGATAGAAAGATGGAGGTGAATTTTAGCCACTGTCCAGTCTATCTTCTCAACACTCACTTTGTAATGGAAAGCACATGAACTAATGAGGTCTCTTTAATCTCCAGTCTCCAAGACTTTGGACATTTTCTGTCTCTTTTCCATTTTTACCAGAGTCTTGGCATTATTTGTACTAAAGTTAGGGAGGAGAGAGATGTTTTAGAATTTTTTTTACTATTATTTAGTCAATAAGTAAGTTAGCTCGGTAAGAGGAAAAGGAGGTCATACAGTATTCAAAAATATACAATACTTGTTTTCTTTTTTCCCCTCTAGTGCTCTGTATTGAAATCTGAAAAGCCCGTTTCAGATTCTGCACGTTGCTATTGCACACGTAATAATAGGACACACTGGCCTTTGATACAATTCTCTTCAGGGAACAAAAGCTTCCTTTGGCACAACTACAGCCACTGCTTGTTGTAGGTTACACATGTCTTTCCAGTCAAGCATGATTAATAACTGTTAAAAAAAAAATGCTCATGACCCATGGCAAGTATTCTTTCAACTATAATACCAGCATTATGGGCTCTGAATCTCAGTAATTTTAAAATGTGCTTCTACAATGGAACTATAATTTAATTACTTTTTCTGCAGCCTGTTCCATTTTGTTTCATCACTTTGATTGCACCATGCACTTGGCAGCTTATGGAAGACTGCATCTGCCTCCAGGATTATTTCACTGGGCTCTTTCGACATCTGTTTCTGAAAATGACTTTATTTGCAGTGGCATAAAGAATAATCAGAGACTTGTTTAATCCACACAAATTGGAAAAGCGAGAGACACAGAGACAGAGATGGAGACAGGGAAGAGACAGAGGGAAAAGAGAAAGCAAATCTATGCTGCATGCCCTAGAAGACATCAAAATAATCTCTCCTTTTCCTGTACTTCTGAAAATGCTGTTATCTGATGGATGATATGATACATGGAAAGATGAGTCACTAAGTCAGTTCCATTTAACGTTTAGGAGGAGTTCATAGCCGCAATACATACGACACTCTAGCCAAAGCTTCATGTTGTGCTTGATCAGTTTAATATAATTTTCAGGAATTACATTTGCAACCTCATCCATTGAGAATTACAAAGCAGCCTGAAATGATCTGTAGCAGTTGACAAAAGTCCTTATAATAAATGAGTTAAACCCAGGCTCCAGCCTGACCTGACATCTTTCCAAAGGCAGCTACAGTCAACACCTGTTGCAGAGTGCCATAGCAGAGTTTAGCAGTCACTCTGGTGGATAACTTCCCACATACTATCAGTCATGAACTGGGTCACCTGTGTATCAGATGGCCAAGTGCAAGGCCTCTGTAACATGCCCCTGCCTGCATGAGCTTTTATTCAGCACAGTGGAAACCACCATTGTCAACTCATCTTTACTTTTGTGTTATGGATGGCTTTGTTAACACACAAACCATTATGAGCATTTAAAGAAATATTCTCTAACAGACCACAGCTGTTGGCTGTGTTTTGTTTCGTTCTTTAGTTCTTTTTGCTTATTTTTTTTCAGAAGATGAACAGATATTTGTCAAGAAACATCCACTGTCTCCCTAAGAAAGTGCTGCAGGGAGGCAGATCCAGCAACAGAAGCAGACAACATGGCTTTAAGGACCAGGGCCACTAAAATTCAAAGCACTGGAGGGAGCAGACCATAAGGATAACAAGCAGAACAATCCCTAACATGGTCTTACTTTTGAGAGTTTAAAATCTTGCCCATCTTATTGCTCCTTTCTTTTTGGAGATTTATTCTGTATTATTTGTTGGTCTTCTGGGCTATATTGCTTTAGCAAGCACATCAGAAATTAGTTGCTTTGGACACATATATTTTACTAAGAATTACTTAAAAACAACCCCAAAGGGGGCCTTACAGTTCTCAGAAAAACAATGAAGAAAAATCATTGTCCCCAGAAGTAATAGGTACCATGGAAATGCACAATAGCTGGACCCAAACAATTCTGTAATAGCCTGATTCCCATGGTTGTGTAGCCTTAACTAACTGTAACAAACATTTGGGCTTTCCTTTCTCATATAACCAGAATGACTCTTGTCCCAGTCAAGATCCCAGCTTGCTTCTGGGATTTTATCCATCTAGGGCAAGTAACATGCTCTTAAGAGGTGCCCATGCGCTTTATTGTTGTCCCCATCAGAAAGTCACAAAAGGGAAAACCAAAAAATTCCACTTCTGTATTGCACTGCCTCACCTTTCCTCAGCAAAATACAGCAGGTGAGCTGAGGACATGAAAAAAAATCAAAGCTCTCACATTGCTGATCTACTTACAGGCAATACGAGAAGCAAAACTCCACTGGCAACCTGTGTATCTAGTAACTTGGAAATCTTGACAGACTGCATTTGGAAGCCTAGTTATTTTCATGAAAGACATAATCCCCAAAGTAAACAACTCAAACTTTTGGAAGGAAATAGACCAAACCAAAAATTCACAGCTAGCGAAAAGGAAAGGAGCCATCAGCGTATTTTGCTGACGAATTATTTGAAACCCCGGAGAAAAAGGTTCTCTCCCCTTGTTTCTAACCAACTCCCACCAATAACCCTCTGATGTCTGAAGGCAAAGCGAAGATTTGATAGAAGATACCAGCTATTCACAGAAGGTTTCTATTTGGCTAAATCAGATAGGGAAGCTGCCCTGAAGAGTAATACACTCCAGTGGTAGAGCATGCTGTGAAAATCCCATTAACAGAGATTATTAACAATTATTTTGTTTCTTTTTTTATTTTTTCTTTTTAATTTAGGCAAATTTACTTCCTCCTCTCATTTTCCACCTCACATGCTTGGGCTGCAACACAGCAGTTGTGCAGGGCCAATGGTAAAGAAATTATTTATTGCTTTTCTAGAGTTCTGAAGTAAACTGTACACAGCATAAGACACACAGAGGTTATTACAATCTGACAAGGCTTTGTTGTCTTGCCAGTATTACCAAAGAACAAAAGCCATCATGCTTAACTAGAAATTCTCCCTAAAGAATTTGTAGGAATTTACTGTTTAACAGCCAATGTGAAAATAGGTTTGCCTATGAAGTATCAGCTAGTGACCACTATTGGACAATGAGTAGATGTCTGTGCTGTACTGCTGGTCAGACGTGGGTCGGCATTTCTGTTTCATAAAAAGGGTCCCTAAAGACAGGATAACTGTTTGAACATACAGATGTTTACCTTAGCTTAGTCACATGAACTTGGGATGAAGCTTTCAAACCACTGGTAGCTTCTGAAGAGATAGAAAGCGATGCAATCCTTTAAGCACTGGTGATAAAAGCAGTTTATAAGATCAGGGTCAAGCCAGGACAGGGCAGCATGGGGCAAGTGCCTCTTCACTCAGGTTACTTAACAACAATACAATTGTAACCTTGTTGCCTGTGCTGATGCCAGTTTGGATGCTGGTGCTAGCACCTGCTCCGATGTTCAGAGGTTGGGTATGTACTTCGGTAAACAACTAACCCAGTGTTGGACAGACTCTCCTGCCAGCAGGACGCAGAGAAGGAAGGCTGAATGAGAAAAGAGTGGGAGCTGCACCCTGACGCCAAGGGAGCAGAGGGTCATGTGGAGCTGACATGTGGAGAAGACAAAAGAGAAAGGGTGAAAATGTGGCACTGAGTCAGAGAATGGTACTTCTGCCATCACTTGTGGAGGGAAGATGGTGCCCCATGATGCAAAAAGCAGAGAACACAGTAGCCAGCTAACTTGGCTATTTTTTTTTTCCTAAGGGAGCATTGAGAGCAAAGAGTCAGTGGAGATCGAATGACTGACAAGAGGGAAGAGACCAGTCAAACAGGTGCTAAGGGTCTGGGATTGCATCAGCCATGATCAATATTAAAAATGAAGTAAGCATAAAAGTTGAAAAAAGCACTAGGGTGGGTGCTCTGGCACAGAGTTCAAAGTCCTGAAGTCAGGGTATAGGTATGGTCACACTTGACTCATAAATACTTGAGACAGGTAGTGTGAGGATAATGTGTCGGTCCTCTTAAAAGCAATTTTTTAAGAAATCAAACTTGTGTTCTGAGGAAAGTTGAAAAACCAGCTTGGAAAGAGTGGAAATTCAGTGGAAATTGGTTTGGGTCTTGTCACACAGTCAGCAGTCCTCACTGGGGAAGAACTCTCCTCCTGTCACCACTGGCTCATCCAAAGCACTTAAGACATATCTCAGGAAGCAGCAGGAAGAACAGTTCATGCTCTGTCCAACGCATTTCCACCAAACTCCATCAGCAAGAGAAATTCAGAAGCACAACCTGCCTTTTACCCACCAACCCTGTCTTAGGCAAGGCACAGAAATGTTTTTTGAAGACGCTATAAAGGCTACAGTGGTAACAGGGAGTAGCTCCCTCCAAAAGTAAAACCTGTGTGTCAGTAAAAACAGTAGAGATGCCTCCTGAGTGCTGACAGGTCCTTAGTTATTTAGGTTCTATCTGACTACAAAACAGAGTGATTTAGGCTTGAATTAACAAGCATGTGGAGGATCCTGGCGCCAGCCCATTGTGGGCACAGCAGCAGCCAAACCACCATGCCACCAAACCTTGCTACCATGAAACAAAATATTGTCTGCAGTCATTCTATCTTAAAAATTAAGGTCGTAATTATAGGACAGTTATCTCCCAGCAACTACCCACAGAGGCAGTCTAAGACTGTCTGGAGTCAACTAGTTACATCCCATGCTACATCAGAAGAGCCAACCTGCTCAATGTACAGCACCAAAGAAGGACCACACTATAGCATATGAACTGTTCCTTACCCCTTTCCCCTTGACATGCTCCAGACAAATTAACCATTTTCTTGCAGCACTTAAGGAAACTTACTTTGCTTTCTGATGCTCCATTTCTCAGCTATGTAACTGATTTTCATCTTCAATTTACATATACATCCTTGAAATGAAATCAATTAAAAGTGGTTGAAATGAAAATGGACTCTGTTTGCAACGGGCAGAGCTAGTTTCTGTCTGTGGCTGTCCTTCAACTCAACAGGAGAAGTGATAAGATACAAAAGGAAAATGATCTATGTGGGAGGCTTCACTGGTCTCTACTTAATTAGCTGCTGTTTAGTATGTGAAACACACAGCAGCGTGCACCTTCATGTCCACACACGTACTTATAAAACCAATGTGCAGTGGTAATGGGATTGATGTATTTTCTATAAATTGGGAAATAACAACAAAACAGTACCAGAGGAACTAGTCAGTGTTACTCCAAAAACAAATCACGATTTTCCCACACTGCAACAGTTTGTTTAATATTGAGCTCATGAGTAGGATCTTCTTTGTCTTCAAGTGCTTCCATAAAGCAGAAGCTCTGTCTTTGCAACAGCATTCAGTCACACTACCTAGTTTTCCCAGCCTGTACTGTAATATAAAATCAAGATAACTGAGAGATCAGCCATGCAATACACATACACATATATATATATCTATTCATACCACATAAAACTGCCTGTATCAGCCCCAATGCTCATCCAGTGCTCAGAGATAATATTTTGATCACATAAAATGCAGCAGCAACCACTGTTTTATCGCACAGTCATTCTATACACAAATGTCAGATTATGTATTGTTCTTGGCAATGCAAATGTCAGTTTGGATTGTTCACAGGCTACAGACAGCCCCAGGTTATTCTGAGTCTCCTTTGGAGCTGAGGCATGAATTCTCAGCACCACACAGAAGAAAAAGCCTTTCCCAAAAGGGGTATGCTGGTCTTGCCTTTCTGGCATGAAAGAAGCACAAATAAAATATTAAGTCCATGCTTTCTAACCCCTAAATTGCAGCATGAAAAAAAAAAAGCAGGGCAGGACAACTTCTGTGGATATGTAAAATTAATGATCCAGCTTCTCTGATCTGTGAGCATAGGTGAATGGTGAGCGAAAAGTCACAGGTAGGACTCTTCTGGGCACAAACTAGACCTTTAAGGAGGATGTCAGTCATCTAAAAAACATGTAAAGGAGAACAGCACAACCCTTGGTGGATGACTTCTACAGAGAATCACTCCTTTACCGTTTCTACAGCAACCTGTTGATTATAAAATGTTAATGGTGGAAGCCTGTGAACTAAGAGTGTGAAAGAGAAGGCATTTTAGGAAAAAGGAAGTATTAGACATACCTAGTGTGTTAATTGTTGCCCTTTGTTTCCTTTGATTTCCTTGTGTTCTAAACAGAAAAGGTGGTGAACCACTCTGAAGGATTTCCTGGGCTTTTGCGCCAGCCTCCAAATGGCTCTGCTTCACAGTTTCTCATCGTAACAACTTTGATTAATGACAAAATTGAGGAAAAAACATGTAGACTGTCTGAAAATGTCAAACCTAATAATTTTTGGTTTGTTTTGGAATTTTTTGTTCTGAGAAGCATAAATTCTGTTGAAACATTAGGACCTTAGAAAAGAATTACACGGGTATTTTGTTATTACGGCTAGCTGAACAAAAACCCCCCCAAACCTCCAAACCCACAACACTGCCTCCCAGAGTATTTCTTCAAAGATGAAGTTTCAAATGCTACACAAAACCTAAGGCATCATGTTTTTTATATGAGGTGTGTATGGGTTAATAAAGGGACATCTTGGTGACATTCCCCAAGCCTTGGGCAAGCTGATAGTGCCTCTCCTCACTTTAAGCCTTCCTCCCTGCTGGTTAGTTCTAGAGACTCAAATAAAAATATTCTGAATTTCAGCAAGGTATTTCAGCAAACAGCAAATTTCTGTTACCTAACAATATGTCAAATATCATCCATTCCCAGACATTTCTGCAATTGAAAAACAGTGAAAGCCAGCTCTTCCAGGAATACAGATAACCAAGATAACCGCAGTACTGAAATGTCACTGTACTCTTAATAGTAATAGCAAAAATAATAACAGAACAACAAAAGAGAAATGCAAAGATGACTAAATACATCAGCAGTACCTTTCAGGTTGTGCAAACACATAATGCAAGTCTTTCTATTTCCTGAATCACAGAAGCACAGGAGCTGCTGTAGAGGAATAGTTCCAGTTTACATGTTCTCTTCCCCCGCCCACCCCCTCACACCACTCCCCAGCTGCTGATATCCCAGCACTTCTGAAAATGACTCTTTTGCCATCCACCTTTTGGAAATACATAATGTAAAACTCAGTGGGTCTTACCATCTCCTTACTGATGGACTATTAACATAACCTGGCTTGACTTTAAGTGTAGACTGAATATAGTAACAGCTGCACTCTTTCAGAAAACAAGGTACGGAGTTATTAATTTGGCCACCAGAGTCATCAGACCAGAGTTTCTTATTTGTGGCCAAGAAATTTCTTTCAGAAATACAAAAAAAAATTAAGAATCCATGTAGTGGAAGATAAAGTGACTCACATGTTCTACAGAGGGTTGTAACTTTGAGACATGTAGGTTTGGCTGGAAGTAGATTTGTACACAGCCTACTACAAAAGGCATCTTTGTGGTCTCTCCCAAAAATCCCTAAGTAAGTGACAGACTACTTGGAAGACTATCATGAAAACATCCTTTTCATGTAAAACCGAGTTGTTCTATTGCTCCTTTCTTTTTAATTTTAAACAAAGAGTCTTATTTTTTTACATGAAGAACATTCCAAATCCCACTTTCCAATTTTTCTCACAAAATACGCTTGCAGCATGTATTAGAATAACAATGGTTCTTTCCAGGGAGAGGTCTTTGCTGGATGAAGTGGCAGCTAGCAGATATCTAGCTGGTAGCTGGTAGAATACCAAAATGGGAACCCACTGACCAGACTCTCTCCCAAGCTTTGAGGGAAAACTCCCTTTCCTCAGCCCATTATCTCCCTTGCTTGAACACAGATGCACTTCTCTGGACTATGAGAGGAAGGAAGACTTCTGCCTCCATGTGGAAGAGGGACACCCTACTGTCCCGTGTCCATTCACTCCACAGAGGAGCAGCTCAGCATGAGTAATGAGACACAGGTATGGAAGGGTGGCTGGAGTGCAAACACTAGCAATGACAAAAGACAGGCATGAAGCCCTACACTGACATCACACACACTACAGACAACGGCAGGTACCCTGAAGTCCAGGTTCAGATGGGTGAAAGTCCCTGTGTCCATATTTCCTCTGGTGGGTGCCACCAGAATATACAGAAACTGAGTCCAAGGTCTCAGGTGCAGCTGAAGTCAATTCATCTACTCATGCCATTTCCTACACTGCAGCTGTCTTCCAGATCCTACAGGAATTCTGGCCAAGCCCAGCCTTGCTATTTAGACCTATACCTCCTATGAATGCAGCTTGAAGACTCACAAATTTATATGTTCTCACTGCCAAAAATGGTGCAGCAAATTCTGCAGCCACTGAAGACAGTAACATCCCATGGACTATTTGGGGACTTACCTAGCTCAGAGCAAGGGGCCACAGCTACACAGGACCAAAGCAAACGGAAACAACGTCTAGTTCTAAATGTAGGCTTAGCTGTGAGAGCATGTCTGCCTTCTAGTAAGGGCTAACTAGATCAACAAGTTTCTGCCAGCATGGGCTATTGAGGGACAGGAATATGCAGCTTTTGGGTGCTAAAGTTCTGCTGATGCAACCTTCCAGGCCAATATATGGCCAAAATCATGTATCTACCAGAAGCAGTTTACAATGCTTGGAGATTATATACAACCTATAACATTCTCACTTGGCAGTCCAAACTGTAAACACAGTAGGTATCCTTATTTCCACGGGGACTGCTTAAGTGACTGAAGGCATACAGGAGTGGGCCTTATCCTCATGCTGGTAACATTACCTTGAACTTTGCAAGCTGAGAGCCATTTACATCTTTACTAGATTAAAGCTGCTGGCTTCATTTGAGTTTGTCTTTCAAACAGATTTAATTTAGAGGATTCTGTGTCCCTTTTGTTCCTGGTATGTAAAAAGCTAATCCATTTATTTTGGTACATGTCCCTGCTTTAAGGTGCTTTATGAGTGCACGCCTTTTGTGACAGAGTTACAATTTATCACATACTGGCACTGAAGGAGATTAAATCCAAAATCTTAAGGTTCTGTGGCAGTTAAGTGATCACTATGAACACCGGACCTAGTTCAACCACTCCTTGAAAGCAGTTTGACAAATACCGTGTTTTTATCCTGCTGGTAAATTATCTGTAAAGAAAATAAAGTTTTTATAAGTGCCTTTGCCATTCTCAGGGATACTGGGTTTGATTTATCTACCTACAGGTTTATCCTGAACTGTTTGTGGTGAATAACAAATTGAGTGGACAACATACATTTGGTATTCAAGGACGGTTGTGCGTGCGCCAAACTTGGTTTATTCCATAGGGCAATCTGGCTCAAATTAATATTACAAAATAGTATTACTTAATTTAATACAAAACCTGGTTTATAAGTACCTTCAAAAGGCACTGTTAGATCCAAATAAAAAGTTTCTAATTTAACAGTTTGTTTAGAGATTGCTAGTTTCTGATTCTGGTTTTATGCATAATGTAACTAGCCCTTATAAACTCTGAGAGGTCTTTAAATGTGGCCATGAAGCTGAATTAAAATTTCCATGCATATGGAATAAAAATAATTTCAAATTAATAAAAAATTCTCCCTCTGTCCATGTACATACATATTTAAAAACTGTGAGTGACCCCGAGCCACGTACAGCTCAGGCTCCAAAGCTCCTGCTACCACAGCAGGCAAGCACACGTGCACATTGCACATCCTTATCTCCAGTACACATGCTATTACTTTCACATCCTCAGCAGCCCCCATTGGTAACCTGTTGAAACTGCTTTGTTTCTGCAAACTATTTGGGTAGCGACAGATAATAATATTTCTGACAATTCACCTTTCTTTACCATTACAAAACTCCTAAGAAGGTGCTGTCACAACAGAACAGCAGCACTGGATACCTTCACCCTGTAAAAATGAAAGTGGAGATACAGAAAACATTTTATGTGATGACAAATGCAGTTTAAGAAGTCTTCATCCTTTTTTCTATATATTTGCTTCTTTCCCACAGTCCTCTATCCCCTCAGTTATGCTGATGCAACCATACACTGAAGAAAATTGTATTAAATTGATTTGACTTGAAAGCCAAACCAAACCAAAAAAATAAATCCAAAATCTGGATCTGGTTTATAGCACAACCCCGTAAATAATCATCTGGCACAACACAGAAGTGGGTGAAAACAGTGCAGGAACAGTGCCTTATTAAACTAGCTTTGCTGGCTGAGAAAATGCTTGTGTAACCATACTCGGCTATACAGAATGGATGGTACTGAAGAATCAGATGTTTTAATTTTTCCCTAGTCATCTCGCCCATTTCTAGTTGGCTAGGTTAAAATGTTATGCTCTTTCCAATGGACAAGGTGACAACTTGGTATCTGTCTGTTTATTCCTTGCTGTTTCTCAATCACACTCTCCCCGTCCAAGGAGGGACATGTTTTCAGAGCCGAATGTCTCAACAATGTGCAGTGCAACTGCCTTTGTGTTAGCAAAACAAGAGGAGTAGTCATTTCTTACTACTGCTGCCTTTATCAGTCTTAGGAGCTGCAGTGTTCTTAGTTAACCAAATTGGAAAGATGTGTCAAATGGGGAAGCTAAATTAACCTGCAAATTTTCTTCAACAATTTACCCATCAATTCACAGGTGTGATCTTTTTCTTTTGAAAAGAGCAGCATATATTCTTTTCCAGTAAGCCATGACAGGTAAATGCTCAATACAGACTGAAAAGCCAAGAAAAGAAAAAAGTATTTATTGTGTCTTCTTATATATTAATTATAACTTTCTAAGAAAATGAAAGCTTTATTGCAAACACATTTTGATCACTGAATGAAAATGTTCTTTCACATTTCAAAAATGAAGATAAAGTGTAAGCCTTACTGTTAAAATTACCACCTCCTCATCCTTAGAAAAATGGTACACAAAATGCTTATGGTGAATTTTAATGCAGTAGAAATGCAGACACCATGTCTCCATGACAATTTTTTCCCCATTTTAGAAAAGCACTTGGGCCCAGATGTTACCAGGTGAAATTCAGTAGCAGATGTCCTGCCAAAGGCATGCCAAGCCAGTTGAATTTATTTTAGTGATCTGCTGGCACTGCAGTGTAAATGGCTCAGTGTTATTAACTGAATTCTCCTGGCTCACCTGGAACGGATTTAACCTCATTTTTGTCTTGCAGGAAGAACCACACAAGAGTAATCAGATTAGTTTAGAAGCTCCTAGAATGAACAAAGAAGATGCTTATATTGAAGTGTGTGGCGAGGAACAACAACTACTACCAGCAGGTTTCCTGCTTTTCCTATCAAAGACTCAGAAGGAAACTTTACCATCCCATTTCTATGCAAGTATTGCGGTACGTCTCTGTCCAACCAGCTTATTCTGACAATTTTGCTAATGTGATTTTTGGAGATGGGTTGAAATCAAGAACTGAGCTAGGAATGCCGAACTCTGAAGTGGCACTTCTTCCTAACCCTACTGACAAGATATTTCCACCAAGCCCCAACAGAAAGATTCAAGCTTCAAAACTGGGGCTTATCTTTCTTTTCTGTTTTTATTCTCCATCCAAAAATATAATTCCCTATATTATATTTTAATAATTTGCAGTGCCTTTCCCAATACAAATAAGGCTCTGAAAAATACCTGCAGTTCCTCATTAAGTGACTCTAGATCACTAAAGGATTGTTACTTCTCGCTAGTTGGAGTGGTCACACGTCAGTGACCACAAAACCACGAAGACCTAAGCAGCTAAGGACTGCATGCTCCTAACATCTCCCCAGAGGTCTTGCTGTCCTCAGTAACCCACTGATCCAAGCTCATGACCCACATCCTCCCCACTAAAACAAACCCTGCATTGACACTTGTTCCTGGCTCTCGGCTCCAAACTTTCCTGTGCTGTCTTCTGCAGGTGTGGTAGCTCGGTGGCCTCCTGCCAACAATACCTTTGGACCAACTTGGATTTTTCTACAACTTCCAACCTGGACAGACACCTCTTCTCCCTGCATAACAAATCAGAGAATGATCATTTCTCACCACTGGCTTGCACCCTCCAGACTTGGGAACTTGGCATGACAGCACATCCAAAACTCAGCCTGTCCCACAGCTGCCCCCCACTTCCACTTGCTGCCATCACAGCTGCACACACTGTGTTGAGAACCTTGGGGAGGAGATCCAACTGGTTTGCCCATGGTCAGAAGCCAAGAGGGAAGGATAAGCCTGGCTGGACTTCTCCCTTCCCACACTGCCCAGAGCCAGTTCCTAATCCCAGTGCTGTTCTTCTCCCTGCCACCCTGAGGCAGTGCCAGCAGTGAAGTCTCCTGCCTCAAGTTCATCTGATTTAAACACAAGGCCATCATTTCCTTTCCTGAAGTCATCCTGGCTCTTCATCACTCAATTGTCAGTTCCTAGATTAACTTCTTCGACAACATGGTCATTCATTACACCAAACTGATTCATGTCCTGAACTGCTCATGTCATGCTCAAAGGGAATGCTGCTCCACTAGAAAAACGGCTGCAATGATGTCATTCATGACTGTAACACAGTATGTATGAATAATAAGGCAAAATCAGAGGCAAAGAAATCACACATTTGGCTTTTCCTAACTTCCAAGAGGTTTCTGCCACTTTAAAGTTCTTTTCATGTTGTTTTTCAGTGCAATGCTACATATTCTTTGTTAAGCACTGACACTGGGGTTAGTGCCACAGTGGAAGCAAATATAAGGAGAATCTCTGTCTTGAGGAATATCCTTTCAAGCAAAAAAGATGGATAAAGAGCCTGAACCCCTGTGGCCTCATAGAACTTCATGATCACCTCCCACCATCAGCAAAGTGAAACCTACAGGCATCATAACCCTGTGCCAGTACTAGGTGATGCATGAGAATTCCTTCAGGTGGAGATAAAGCTAACCCAACAGTAAGTCTATACTGTTACCAGTCTAGAGTATGGTAGCATTTACAGCATAGACTAAAGACATTTAATGTCCCATGTTCAACCAATCTTCATTCATTAACACAGTCTGGGTAGGTTTGTTTTCTGAGCAAACAACTTGCACTTTAAGCCTCCTCGGTATGGAGGCTACGCCCTAGCATTTACTTCATTAACCGTCATTGTTCTAATCAATATCACATCCACTTTTGCTCTGCCTTACAATTAGCATCACACAACATTGCACACTGACATTTTTTTAAACGACAGTCAGAGCTGCATGCAAGCAGCGCCAAGAAAAAGCAGCACTACCTTTGATTCTGCCCTCTTCTTCCTTGCAAGCAGAGTCCTCTCCCTGCTATGCTCAGTTTTCATTTCTAAAAAGTGCTACTTTAATATGTCGAGAATTTCAGGCACTCCAAAAATTTGTAGACATGTTCGAGCTTCTGAATAAAAAGGGTCACTCTATGCTGAATTAAAAAGGACTGAATAATCACTTACTTTGAACAAAGACTCTTTTTGTTTTCTGAAGTTGTTGCTATGCACATTGATGTGAGAATATAACTTAATCACAGGAAACAAGAAAGCTTTGTAGTTTGCAGTTTTTGGGCTTACAACTGCAGTCCTGTTCAGAGTGGTCACAAAGACACCACTTGATTTTTCACCAGTATTACTAATGAAACAATCTTTTCTTGCTAATGTTCAGTGCTGTACAATTAATATACAACTGCAATACAACTGACATGTCTTTATGGGTTTTGGGGCTGAAAAGACTGTCTTTTGTATAGTGTTTCTTAGCATTTCAGACACTGAGTGGTACCAGCAATGGGTAATGGGTGATGGTTTACAGTTTGTCCAGCTGTGCCTCTTCATAGCCAGTTCACATGGAGCAAACCACATCCCAGACGTGCTCAGGCTGGCCCAAGGCCTTTTACTTTGCATTTTGGACATGGTCTGATTTTCTCCATAGCATAAGGCAAGGCTGCCTCAGAGAAACATGCTTTCAGGGCACAGTTGTGTCGTGAGTGATAAAGTTGGAGGCACAGAAGACCTACTCAAACCCTGGAAGTCTGCTGTGCAGTTGTGAGTGTGGACCAGCAGTCAAAGGAGCTCTCTGGCCTCAGACCAGACCTGGGCATTTCAACAGCACGGGGTGTTTCATTTGCAGTCACATAGGCTTAAGTCCTTACTTGTAAATGGGCCTTTAGCCAAGGAAAATTAGTTTACAAAGCATATTTCACTTAAGAATAAATGAAACAGAGACATGAATATATGAAGTTACTTTGGGAGCAGAGGCAAAAAAACCCCAAACATTTCTTGCTGTTGAGTGGGTCTTCAGTAATACATTCAAAACCTGGGAACAATATTATCTTCTCTTTGACCACAACAAACTGCCATCTTCAGTAACCCTAGCATCCAAGCAACTCAGCTATTGGTGCCCTTATTCAGCTACTGCTAAGCAAAGATGGTAAATTCAGGCTGGAGAGGCAGAAAAAATTTCTTGATGCCCTTCCCCAAAAAAGTACTTTGCTAAGAGTCTGTTTTAAGACTGCCAGGATGTGAAGGTATTGTTTTGTTCTCTGCTGGAACATGAGCATATATAATGCGAGGCACCAAAGTGATTTAGTAACCCAGGAATAGCAAGCAGTGCAAATAATTTCATAAAGCAGCACATACGGAGAGGGTCTTTTTGCCACAGCACGGTATCAGTGACAATTTGGACAGAGCACTTTTCAGCTGTCAGTGATCTGTAACTCACTTCATTTTGTCAACCCTGCATTATCACACAGTTTAGCACTGAAAGAAACTTCACTAATCAGTTACTCTCATCTGACAAGAGGACACGGTAATATATTGCTTTTTACATGTGAGAAAATAGAGTATCAATTAAAAAATTGGAATGGACTGCCTATCTGAAGGACTTTTCTAATAAAATTAGATGTGTTTTTCTGGTATTGCTAATACTGATCTTCACTGACTGTACGTATTTAGTGATTTTCTGTATCAAGAGATGTCAGAACGCACCTAATTTGTTCACAGTAATTCTATAAAACCTTTCAAACAGGCAGACCACAACAACCTTCACTGGGTCAGTGGCAAAGACATCCAAAGACATAAAGTCCACTCACTTTAATCTGTAGCCTACTTCCGAGCATGTCACAGACACAATGTCAGGTGAGCATTCACATACTTTGCTTAGGCAGAGGGATTAGTGGGCAACAGTAAAGAAGACTCCGATGCCTTATTTCCTCTGCAAAACTCGAGACTAAAATGTTGATAAGATTTCAACAACATTGAACTGCCTTGTTAATTTCCTAGCTTTGCAACAACCAGAAATATCTCAGAAAAACAGAAGTATCTACTTATAACATACGGAAGCTTGAATTAAAATCAGCACCACTATTTTCTGCCCCCTACTCTAATGTACAGGGAACTAGAATAATGCATAAAGTCAAATTCTCAGGATGTAAAAAAACCCACCGCCACCAAGGCTCTTGCTTGCCTGATATTTTGGCTCTTCAGTTTGGTTCTGCTCTGTTAAGCTAGGATGAAATCACAGCAAACACTACACTAACTCTTCTGTTAATTAACAGCCTGCTTCGCAACTGCACTTTTCATTCCCACAAAAAGTGCTGCATTTCCACAAAGTATCACTTGTAGTAAGGCATTCAAACATGCTAATCGCAGCTTTGCCTCCCAGGGAGATGTATGAGCTTACTCTGCATTAGTTAAAGGCTTCCTGGTTGATTTCTTTTTATTACTGTTATTACAACTTCGAAAAAACAGAATTTGTTTTATTTTTGCAAACTTGCACAAATCCAGCTCAAGAATAGTGATAATACTAAGATATGCTTTATGAAATTACATGTAACCCACTTCAGTTTACAACAGTGTTAAAGAAAAACAGATAGGAGGTGGCTGGGAAGAAAAATTCTTCAGACGTCTCTATTTTTTTTCTTTTCCCATGTAGATAGTCTGCATTGGCTATGATGGGAATGGGTTAGAGAAGTGACTGCAGACTGTGCAAAGCAGATGTGACTGTAAATTGCAACATATGCAAATCGTTCAGTGTAGCTTCCTATAAACTTTGCATATTCACTTTTTAAATGATCTTCACTTGTATTTTTAATGAGTATTTGAAGCTTTATTCCTCTGCTTTATTTTTACCCTGCTGCTGGATAGTTATTCAAAGATTGAAAAACTTAGTCACAAGACAACAGGATTCAGCACTGGGTTATTGCAAATTCCTGTTTACTGCAAACACTGACGTATTTGAATAAAGAATCTGGGTCAAAAAAGCACAACAGAGGATGCTACCTGTCTTTGTACTGAATAGCAGGCAGCTGGGAAACTGGCAAGATTTAGCATAAAAACAGTGTGAAACTGCTTCGATTAGATGATTTATTTTTTTTATAAAGACTTTTTAAATGTTCAGCCAAAGTAAGAAAAATTGGTGTTGTTTCCTGTTGAATTCAGGCTTCATTCTACAATAGAACTAGGCATCTGTGGCTCCTATTTTTGCATCCACACAGCAGTGAAATTCGTCTTGCTAGGAACAGCAGCGCTGATTGTGTTGCTAAACAAATTAGCAGGGGACTGGACCTGTAGTTCTTGGAAGAAGCACTCTTCAGAACAGTTGTCCACTGCCAGACACAGAAACAGAGAGAAAAGATGCCTCGGAGAACACATTATTAGGAAACTGCCTGTGAAGAGAAGCCCCAGGGACCCTGCTCTATTTTGAAAGCAGCTGCTATACTGATAACACATGATAATCCGCCTGGAAGATTCCAGGGTAATGTTATAACAAGAATAAAATTGATGATGCAATTTTTGACCATGTGTAAGTGGTGGGAGACTGTACAATATTAATAAAAAGACAAAAACCAGGCCACTGTGTGAAGAGAATCTCTGGAGTGCACGACGAGTAAGTGAACAAGGCATGGAGAAACACAAAGGAGTCAGAGAGCTCCAGAACAATTTACAATGAGTCACCATTCTCCAAAATAACAAATCATCATAGAAAATATATCCAGTTGTTATACAAACAACCTGGCACTTTCTGAACCAGAACCTGAAAAAAGAAATTTGTCTCTTGAAACTGAGCATTCGGATGAGCCTTTTTTTAATGAAATGTGCAATCAACACCTTTTTTAAAAAATAATTCAATAGACAAACACATACGATGATATAGATGTTACCTGTTGAAGGTGTTGCCCTATTTGAAAATGTCACACACCTAGAGTTGAAGGCTCTTCCAAAGTCCCCCCACACAGAGCACATTATGCATTGTTAGTCTGCTAGTTGCATTTGTACACAAATTTGGTCAAACAAAGCTAGCAGAATTGTTTTTACTTTTTTCCCTGAAAATATATATGCAAATTACATATACAAAGCCTTTACTTCCTCAATCTCACTAAATGTTTTCAGTGGGACTAATAAAAGTCTAGAGTAAATTAATTTAGCTTATTGGTATTACTGCATAGGGAAGAGTAAGGCAAATTAGGCTCCAATCTACAATGCTAAAAATAGCCAAATACACTTGCTGTAGGCATTTTAAAAGTATCTCATTTTAAAAGAAAAAAAACAACAATTTTTTTAAGCCCTCTAAATCCACACCTTCTTGCAAAAGTTAAGTCCTGAAAACATGAATTAAAAGTCCAGGACTTCTTTTGTGGAAATCACTGGGAGATCTGCCATAAGAACAAATGGCAGCTACATCAATGGTAGTGAAAATCGTAGATTAATTGTCTACAAACACACATCTACTGAAAAAAAAAGTCAGCATAAGATTCATTTGTTATAATATAGATGTTAGGTGTTACAGACTCAATTAGTGAAATAAAAAGTTAGAGTAAATCAATCATTGTCAATTAAGATTTATTAAATGTAAGATTGTCCCTGGCATCCTTACAAATGTAAAGACATTTACCCTTAGGCTATTGTTAGTCACCCTCTATATGTGAACATTAGCCTGTCACCATAATGCTAGAATAATATATACATTTTAACAGGCTATTTTCCTCTCTAAAGATGAACTGCTAGGCAAAAAGCCCATGTCCATACTGCTGCTTTAGCGTGTATTAAAGAACTCAACAGCAGGATGGAGCTTTTTTGCTTAAACATTGTGCTAATGTCTTTTGTCTTGCTTTCTCTCCCAGTCCCTTCTTCAGGGAGGGGCTCTGAGCAACGAATCATCTTGATCTGTTAAAGTTCTATC
The DNA here is from genome assembly GCF_003945725.1 of Corapipo altera. Taxonomy (NCBI): domain Eukaryota; kingdom Metazoa; phylum Chordata; class Aves; order Passeriformes; family Pipridae; genus Corapipo; species Corapipo altera. The sequence continues at coordinate 6,035,396 of NW_020884888.1, forward strand.
ATTTGTTTCTTTCAAAAGGCACAAGCTGATTTACCTTTACCTTTGAGAAGATTTTGAACTTGCACATTTTTTATATCTGGGTGTTTTCTCCACCTCCAAAAAAGGGGTAATAGGTTTTGGGAACTCACAGAAAGCCTGGATGCCCGTCAGCTACCACTCCCATACACCTCAAAGAGGGGAAGCAGCACCCCAGGTTGCTCAGTGAACAACCACGCTGTTGCACTTGAAGGAGATACTCTATCAACTCAGATGGAGTGTGCTGACAGCCCCGTGTAAAGTGGGACCCTTACCTGCTGTTAGGCTTGATATACTTCTGAAATTCTCTAAAACTTCTTTGGATGACCTTGTGCATTTATTGTCCTCAAGAATCCCACTCCTATTCCTTAACCAACAGTGACAGGCAGACTGTTCCCATTGCATGATTACATAGATACAGGAACAGAAAGAAGAACCCATGTTTTCCCATAGAAAACCAGGCCAATTATCAGTACCAGCACTTCCATTAGGGCAAGACAACCAATGCTGTGGAGAAGATGACATTTTTCTCTAAATGCCACCCTGCTGTCCTCTCCCATCCCTGCCCACCAGCTTTGAAGAGGGCAAGATACAGCTCCCCGTGGATTCACCAGGCACAGTTTCAGCCATCTCAATGAATGAATCTGAAGGTAGAAAAAAAAAGAATCGTAACATTTTGTTCTACACACTGAATCTCAAAGGTCTTGATCTTGAAATGTCACTGGTCAGAGATGTCCAAATAAATATGTTTCAGAAGAATTGTAACCTTTAATAAAAAGGTACAAGTACCCTCTAAGGATATATGTCTTCAGCACAAATACAATGTATACAAATAAAAACAAATCCAGCACCACAGCTGGTCTTTAATGACACTTAATTCACACTACAAAACCAGAACTGAGTGTTTATGGACCTGGCAAAGGATTGAAAAGACTTTATTTTCAAACTGCTACTAAAAAGAGCCTCTATTTCCATAGATGTGTCCCAATGCATTACCTTTTCCATAAGAAGTGTCAGAAGACCTAATCAGAGACAGGTGCTTACCGAAATACAAATCCACAGTCAGTGGCTCCTTCAGACAGGAAAATTCACCTCAGTAATCTCCCTTTTTGCAGAGAGCCAGCCAGCTTTAAGTCCCTCTTGAAATTTCAAACTAGGGTTTAAATAAGACTTGTGAGAGGTATAGTTATTATGTGGACCACCTGCCTGAATGCTTAACATAGGTATGAAGTAGATCATACAGCACATGAGTCAACAAGCCTTGTGATCAGTGGTGTTAAAGGCTGACAATACATCTAATAATAACCAGCACAGGCACCTCCATATTCAGCATTCATTGCTAGGAGTCAATTATCCACCATCTATTCAAGGGCCTTTTGAAGTCCTTCTTGTGTTACTTGACAATAAAATTACACCAGGTCAGGTCAGTTTAAATAGCTGGATTTCTTGTTGGCTGAAGTCCACATCTCTCTTTTTTTTTGGCTGTAGTCCAATGCTAGCTGCAAACGTCTTGTAAAGCTGCAGTATTCTTTTTATTTATTTGTTTATTTGTTTATTTATTTGAATTAAGCTTTCTGTTAACACTGAAAAGTAATCCAAGCTACCATTCCCAAAGCTCAGAACTCCTTGGGACCAGTCAGCTTTATTTAGGTTTGGCACCAGTGACTGTTCAGACTTTCTCTTCTCCAGCAAGAAGAAAGCATCCATCAACCCAAGTGCAAGATTTTAAGAGCAACTGCTCCTAAAGTGCTCTGCTACAGCCCCTGTTCTCAGACTGCTGAGGTTTGCCATAGATCTCAGTGAGACAGGCAGTCCAGAACCCTGAGTTCCAGAAGAGGGAGCACAGAGTGAGTTGCCTTAGAAGTGCTTTCAGCAGTCTGTCATCCAGCTTTCTTCTCATCTCTTCAGTTTCAGAATCCTCATTCTGATATACACTCCACATCATTTCTCTTCTTTCCTCTTCTTATCCATTTAGATCATAAAACTGGCTTTTCCTTTCAGCTACTTATAAGCTGATCTGCTACATCACTGTCAGAAATTCATACCCCACATAAAAAACTGTCAAAATTACAAGTTTAAATAATTCTTTGATGAAGAAAACAATCCTGAGAGATGAACTACTTTGTTATGACAAAACTGAGACTACTATTTACAGCTGTGTCTGTAAAAAGGGCAATTTTATGACACCCTATTTTATTCAGTGAGCTGAAAACAATCTCCCTGTCCAAGATATGCTTAAGAAAATGCATGCAATAATTTAATTACCTATTGGAATTTTATGTAGTCACATAACACTTTCTGTAGAAATTCTGCAGTTGATAGGATTTCACTGGAAGGACTTTAGTTCTTTCCATGCTACACAAATATGTTTCCACCCCATCATTATTAGATGAAAAAGTGTGCCCTCCTGACAACACACTGTTGCAGCACTGTTTGTGCTTAGCATGGGAGGTATTCATGGCACAAATATTTAGTGTAAATAACAGTGTGGAGACAACTATGTGGATTTAATCTGCCATCCTGGATTCCAACACCTCTAAACCAGAACCTCTTATGAGAACTTCATATCAGCCCTTACACAGTGTCTGCTACCAGGTAAGTCTGTATAATTTCTTTTTAGCACAAGAACAAACAAAAATAAAATTATCACTGATGACAGAAGTTAAAAACATCTACCTATTTAGACAACCCTGGAAATGTCATTATGGAAGTAATCATTTTTCCAGGAATAAAGAATCAATTAAATAAAGAAACTACGGAGCTGAGTAGTGATATTCTATCAACAAACATTGAGGTACATGCCGAATCCATGCAACATGTTGGAGAAAACATGGTGTCAGAAAAGGAAATGATAGCCAGCCAAAGAAAATCTGGTGCAATTTTTCTCTGCTACTATCTGCTGGATGATCTAAGGTGACCACTGCTGAGTGTCCCCTCCTGTAAGCATGGCTAACAGTCCTGACGCTTTCCTGTTCAAGGTACAGAGAAGTCTCATGGAGAAACATACTAAGAGGTAATTTAGGGTATAGCTAGGGATTTCATGATAAAGCTCCAGAAGAACTGAAATGCTCAGAAACCTCTAAGTGCCTCTCCATGACAAGTGATGCCTTGCTCTGACATATGGATAAGCCCATTTTGCTGTGAGTAGCTGAGAACCAGTTATAACAACACCTTTGAAATTCAATAGTAAATTCTGGTTTGTTCATCTTTTTTCCATTCCTCCCAAGTAGGAGGGATCAAGGATATCAGTGATAAAACTCTGAGGTATTTTACATCCTTTCCCCTTGTCCCCCAAGAAAGTTAAAGACTGAGTCTTAAACCACCAGTTGTGGTTCAGCCACTGGTACATTGTATTGAAAAAAAACCACAAAACCTACATTTATAGTTAGGAAAGTCACTCCAGGAAGCTGTGAGAAAGTAAAACAACGAGACCTCATTGGGGAGCTCATTTTAGAGAAAGCACAGCAGGATGTGCAGCCACAGAAAAATAATATTCAAAAAATCTGACCTACATAACAGTATTTCCTAGTGACTAGAATTCATTAAAAACAACAGATTAAAAATGTACTGCACAGGATTCTTTGAAGCCTGAGTGTCATATTCAGTTTAAATAACCCAACTTAGCTAAAAATGAAAGCAACTTTTATTTTTTCCCTTACCAAAAAATAACAACAAAGAGAGCTGCAAGTTTTGCCATTAAAAAGTTAATAATGAGTTAATAATGACTTTGTAGGGTTTTATGAGTGAATGCTGTCTTTGGCTATGAGCAAAGCTGATGAGCTCACAAACCTGAGTGCTGTTTTCAAAGGGATACTAAATGCAAAAGCACAACTCAGTAGGAAGTCTTGAAGTTTCCATACTATAAAACTGAAGCATTTTCACATTATTTTAGTGAAAAAACATGATTAAATTATGCTGTCTCATGGCAGAAGAGTGTTAGACATGTTAAGAAATCTCCTCCAAGCCTTTCATACTTCCCTGCTTCTCCCTGAGTGCTATAGTGAAAACCCTTCTCAAAAAAGGAGGCTCAGTTGTGTCCCCTCACAGAGAAGAAGACGAATCAAACCCTTTCCTCTCTGAGAAAGCTTCAGAGTTGTACCTCTCCATTCCAAGGAGCTACTTGAATGCTTCTAGACTCAAATATAAGCATATGCTTAAGCATTATACCAATGCCAAAGTGCTTTTCTACTTTAAAAGCTTTACTGTTGTATAAGCATGAAGAAAGTGATGAACCTATACATCTTTTTCTGTAAAAATAATATGATGCATCACAAAATATTTTCTAGTGTAAATTCAAAACTTCAGATCCCTTCAGAAGGCCCTCTGGACATTTCAAAGACACTCTTCCAACCCAATAAAAACAATAATCTAATTTCTAGTTTAAAACTCGCTAAAGAGAAGTATCATACTTCGTAAACATGCCTTCACGCTCACCATATTCAATGAGTTTGACAGTTTCTTAAAAACTACTCCAGAAGCACCTCTGAATTGCACAACTGCTTTATACCTACTGACTGCATGGTTAGCTATTTGTCACTTGAGAGTATTTATTTTTGCCCTAAATCAGCTACTGGATTGAAACTTAAGATCTTATCCCTTAGAAAACACTAAAACCATGTAGGTAGATGAGTGCACTCCATTCTAGCAGTTACTTACTTACTACCTGTATTTAGTATACACTTCCTATCCACCAAGGCTTTTCTGAGAAAACTCATTAAAGGAGCTCAATTAGAAGATGATTACAATGACTAGATAATAGAGAGTTCCTTCATCCCATGAAGACAGTAAACCACTGGTCAACCATGCTGCAGGAAAGAAATGGTTCATTGCAACTTCTGCAATCTGGACAGTAAGCACTCTGCAAAACAATTCCTACTGGATTTAGCAGTGGTGACTGAAGACGTCGCTGAATAGGTTGCATCCTATTCCCACACCACGCCATTGCCACAGTCAAATCTGATGAGTTAGTGACTCAAAGCTTCCTGCTGCCTCAGCTCATACACTGCCTCAACACCAAACAAAACCCGAAGGTGGATTACACTGCCCTCAAACTGGGAGCTGCAGTGGCTGGGGAGCAGGCATATTACTTTCTGCTATTTTTGCCTCAAGGATAAGGAATTTCAGCAGAGGCAAGGCAAAGTAAATGGCAGTAACTTCTTAAACAGCCTCAGCCTGAACCAATGGATCTCTTCAATCACAGTCCACAGAGTAAAACCCAGCCCTGCTCCTCATCTGCTCAATATAAATTACCTACAATAGGATTTGCTAAGTATATTGCAATTTGCTTTCTTTTGTTGGCCAAATCACTGAAAAATCTCTGGAACTAAACTTTCTGTAACTCATTTCACCAAGTAGGTAACATTTCTTCTTAGACAGACAGTTCTGACTAGTAAAGCAGCTGCCTGGGTGGCTTTGGATCTTGGGTAAATTTGCACACTTATCAGAATGAAATCTGACTAAAAGAATTTGTGCATATTTTTGTAACTCTTGCATTTTAGAGTTACTATTTTTAGGCCCTGCAGACTGTCATCTTCTTACAGGGCCAGTAATCAAAAGGAAAACTTGGTATCTTAGAATCAATGCTCTTCCATCTGGGATTTATGCAGATTGTCTCAGAAGTCCTAACACAACTGGCACTTGTCCAAGTGTTTCTAGTGACAGCGACTCCTTGGCAGTCATCCACAAGATCTCCCTAGCATTTTCTTTCATACTCTTAAGAGCAATACATAATTCACTGTATTCAGACTTTAAGCCTAAAGGTAACATAAAATTGCTACAAGGTCCTCCTGCTGCTTCGAAGATCTCTAGTAGAAACCTTTTGCTGGATGCTGATTTACTCTGCTATCTGGTGTTTCTGCATTATTTCCATCATCTCAAAGTTCAAAACATGGTTGACGGGCTGGATGGTAACACAGGCTATGCTACCCTAATGTCAGAGTGCACACTGCCTTCATCCCTCTAATCAAGAGCTGAAAGCTAACGCTGCTTCCAGTTTTCATCTGATCACTTCCCACTCCAGAAGCTTTGAAAAAACCTGCTTCAAACTATTTTGCTATTTTACTGTTCAGTCAGAATCATGACTCTTTTTTCCTGTAACTGGATGCATGTTTCTCCCTTGGAGGACACAATTTCCACCGTATGGTACATAGTCAAAAAATCCTTACTCCGCACGCAATGTTTCAAATGACTGACTCTACGTTAACCTTTGCACCTAAAATTGTCTGAACTGTTTAATGCTTAATTAGGGAGTTTCTTCTTGCATGCATGAATCTGAGGTTTCCACTTTTAGATCCTCAAACTCCAGAAAAGGGTACAGCTTGCTGTTCCTTTATATTTATTTACTTCATTTTATTTGAGCCACTTCTTGTGAGGAACACTTCAGTGTGAGTTTGGATCTTCAAAGCTAATTTACAGGCAAAGCTGGCAAGAACAGTAGGAGATGGATAAATGCAATGTGCCACAACACTCAAAGCAAATGGGCTTAAATTAGGTAGGGATAGTGCCACTTCAGCTCTGAAACAGGAGCTTGTTCTGTGGGAATGTGTATCTGATCTCTAATACACAAAAGGCAAATTGGGAGCAACTTCAGGACATTCACTAGATTTACAGCAACAACCTAGGAGAAGGAGATAACTGGTTTTATAGAATGTACTTCAAAAAGTTGAAGCACCCTGCAGTTCTGTCATCTCCACCCCCACCCCCTCCAGTCCATACAGACTTGCAGGATGTAATTCAGGGAGGAAACAAACAAACAAACCAAAACTAAGACTGTTACCTGCACCTTTTGTTTTTCCCAAGATATTGTTCTGGTCCTAACACGTAGCCTATTTTCACACTAAGGTCAGCAAACAGATACCCAAGCATCTACTTTATTTCCTAGAATTATTCTTTATTTTTTCCATAGGGAAATACTGGAGTGTCTGTCCTTACAGAAGACTATCCAAATTCTGTACTTAGGCTATCACTGAGTATATTAAGATTTGGATCACTCAAGCCCCAAGTTCAATAAACCAGTTGAATAGATGCTCAGGTTTATTTCTACTGAGCTAAAGGCTTACCTATATGTATAATCTCACTGAAATCAAAAGGATTTAAACCATATACTTACTTTTACACAAGGGTGACAGACATAAGCATAATGTTCAACTGCTCTGTGGAGATGAGACTTAAGTAAGACAAGGCAAGTAACGGATTAAATTAATTAGTACTGCTCTGTGCTCCTGTGATTGCACAAGAATTAAGACATGGCTGAAAAAATGGCAAATCATACTCTGTACCCCACAAAAAATATACCTATAAATTAATGTAATTGAGGTGCTTCGAACATACTGTTGGTTGTACCATGCTCCTGAACCTGTCTTTTGGGATTATTTTACTGTCTGGTTTACTTCACCAGGATTAGGAGAGTCCCAATTTCCACAGGAAGACATATTCCCATCATTGGGAGATAACGAATTTTAAAGTTCCGATAAGGTAAAATTAATGTGCCAAAATGCAGGTAACTCACCCAAGGATGAGCCCCCTCAGACTAATGGTGTAAGTCGTTATTACTTCAATCCCTGCTCCAGAGACATCAGAAGAGGCTGTGGCTTAAGCCATTGTCTGAAACACAATTTTGGTGACTGTAAAATCCAGTCCAATCCACAAGTATAAATCCAAATTATCCACAGTGATTGATAGTTATACTGTTCTCCAAAGTCTTAATAGGTCTCAGAAAAGTTGATGTGTGCAGAATTTACCATCAGAAATAATTTTTTTTTTAAAAAAATGAAAATCTCATTGCAGATAGATACAAGCAAATGACTTTTAAATTATTTTAGGAAAGCTCTTTTGCATTTACCAAAGCAATCAGTTTTAATTCCCACACCTCAGGCTTGAAAGCCTGGAAGTAGCTCTTTAGGAAGGTAGAACAGCAAGTAGAGATCAAGTAATAGACACATTTATAACCTAATTCTGTGATGATTGTCACATGATGATCTCCACATACATGTATACACATTCATAAATTTTTAACTGTATAGTGTACATACTTTATGAGGGTATTAAAATACATACATGGATTATTCATAACAATATTAACATTGCACCAGGCTGTGTATTAATTCAATGCAATTTTCAATTATACAAACACTAGTAATTCTTCCAAAAAGGTAGCAAAAAGGAATTATCTTTTCCTTTTTAATCTTATAATTTAAATTAAAAAGATATTGAAATTTACCTTAATAAAAAAAAAGCACCAGTTTCACTGTGGATTTTATAAAAATATTATTCTCCACTTTGCTTGTGGTTGTGCTCCTCAGACTTATAACTGCAATTCTCTTGCAGTTCAGTTAAATGTCAATGCTCCAATTACTTTAATAGTCAAACTGTGCGCTATTTTCACCACACAGTCATTCAGGCTTGTCATGTTTGACAAATCCAGTAATTGAGATGAACTCTTGGAGAATACTGACATGTAACCAGTCATTTCCTACTGCAGAACATTGACCTCTGCAGCGCACACCACCAAGGATTTATTCAGCAGCTTGAAAAAACAAACAGGTTTGTTAAGTTTAAGATCATCATTTCATACATCTCCACTCATTTCCTTGTTTATTCACTTTTTGTTCCACTGGGGTGGGAATTAAAACATTAGGAGCACTCTGAATAAGCACAAAAAAAGGACTACAGCAAATACTCTGAAAAACCATTGTGAATTAAAAATGGCCTAAGAGATTACTAGACGCTGAGTGCGCTGACAGAGAGCCTCAAATCCCCTCTCAATGCTCCCTGTTCCCAAGCAGCTGCACCCCACCCCAGCTTCATTTTATTAACAGAAGAAGGTATTTACAAATGACATAAAGTATTTATTGAACGGTGCTCATTTCAGTCAGTCATTACAGCACATTAACCCTTGCTGGGCCTTTTTATTTTTACTGTTCCTCCATCATGATGTCCCGCAGCCAATGCGTAGGCAATCTACTGAAACCTCAGGACTCTCCCAATTTACCTCAGATTCCCTGAAATAAGCACAAGCACTGCAAAACCTACTAAGTGTGTACTCACTGGGCTAGCAGGTCCTTGGGTGATGCCTTTGGGACAACCATCAGTATTTGATAGGTCTGGAAAACTACAAGCCCATCATATTTGTATCGAAAAACAAACATTTTGCAATGCCAGCTGCTTGTTGCAACAAGAAAATGCAACAAAGGTCTTGGACAAGAATGCAACCTAATTCAGATGCAGTTCTGAAGCCCCCCTGTGATCTACATCAACTGGGAACCTGATGCTACTTTTGCTGTGAAAGTTACTACAGTCCTTTCTACCAGAATTAGCCCTTCTTTGGATTAACCACTAACATTTCATATAATGAAATAAAAACAAAATCCAAACAATAAAACTCTAAAGAGTTGTGATCAAAAGCAAATGGTGGACAGTAATACAAAAATAAATAAATCACATGGACAATAACAGCTTCCAAGAAATGACCTTTGCTGTTTCCAAAATTAAATATCCCTTTGAATGCTTCTGACTGCCTGTATCAGAGACAGTGGCTGGTCTAGAACACACATTACCAAACTAGGCTTAGAAGAGACCTTGCTTTGTGTCCCTTACCCTAAAGATTTTAGTTCGATGTTCAGCAAGTGAATTCATTTATCTGTTTTACAAGCTGATGGATTGCTCTTCTCTGGAGTCTTTGAAAGAAATGGGTTAACTACCACAGGCCACTTAGATTCTGCAGGGGATAAAGACCTCTTACATATCAAAGGCAGCATGTCCATATAATCTTTTTCATACATACTAATTCACAACCAAGTATATGGCAACCACCAAGGCTTGAAAGGGCATCAGAAAATGTCTGAGAAGGCAGAACAAAGAGCAAAAAAAAATTTGTAGGAAAAGAAAAGCTAGAAATTACTTGTGCAGAATTCTATTTCCAGGAAAACGAAACTGTTCAAATACCCACTAGAAGGGAGAAGCGAATAACTAAGCTGCTGCACTCTGATTAAATTACTATACATTTGTTTTCATACTGTTTTCTTCCAGCATTACTTTTTCCATTAGGCGTGCGCTGCTCGCCTGAGAGATACAGACCAGAAACCTACAAGGCTACTTGGAGCACCTGACAGTGTATAAAGCCTAGGAGATGGTCAGCAAGAACAATGCTCCCTCTCAATGCCAAGGTCACATAACCCATATCAAGGAGGAAGGCATTTCAGCTGGAGGCTGCAGATTCTGGCCCTTTCCGTGGGAATGCACAAGATCTTCCTGAAAGACGGTGGTTATTCACTCATACATCACGCATTCAAATAGAAATTAGCCTGTGGCACAGGGCACAGCTGACTGAAGCCATTCACTGCATTTGCCTTGAGGAGTATGACTCAAAGAGGAATAGAGGACTGGTTCTAAATAACAGTCCTTTCCACAATCCCACAATCCCTATATCTCCACTGGTCACGCACAGTGTCCTTCCTTACCCAGCAGTGCATTTGCAGAGACCATGTATTAACTTCCTGTCTATTCACATGACACAAATCCAGTTGAGTCTTGTAATGAGGAACAATCAGTAGCAAGAAGGTCACAGCCGCTCTCCCGAGGTACTGCAAGCTGAATAGCAGTGTTCCCTGAGGGCACCATTGTCTCTTGCACCATTCCCATGCGACCGCAGCTGCTGAAGGAGTTTCCATAAGTGTCAAAGCACTACATAGTCCTAATCCAGAGAGCACCTCTAGGTGCCACCACAATGCAGAAAAGACAGCTCCTGGAGTTTAGCTATGAGCCCTTATGGATAATGTGCATTAGGAGGCAGGAGGGTTGCTACATCTCCAATGCAGAGCCACAAGTCCTGAAGAACAGCACATGTGCAACACAGTGGTCAGTGCTCTGCCCTCCACCCCACTGTACAACAGCTCCCTGCTGTAAGAGTCCCCATCAACCCTACCAACTGAGGGAAAACAGATCATGTCCCATTTTCCAATGCATGCTGAACAGATTTATTTACTTCCTCCTTCCCCATCCCCTGCTGGTACATGATCATTTCACATCACTAGTCCAAACAACCTCATATTACATGCACCTGAGCAGATGAACCTTTTCCACCCAGAGACACTAGCCTTGCTACTTACACTCCATGGCTTCAGCACCTCCAGTAACAGTGGGGCTCTGGCATTCGAGTGACTGTCCCTCTCCATGCACATTTTTGTCACAGCTGCAGAGTGGATTCTCACCATTGTACAAAAAAACACCCGGGATCGCAACTCCAATACTCTTCATGAGGACAACAAACTGTAGACCACAGCAGGGAGCAAATTTTTCAAACAAACTAGAACATGACCTTCAGGGTATGATTAAGGAAAGCTGATCCTTCTGACAGTGGGTCTGCACTAGATGACCTTTTAAGGTGCCTCACAGCACTCTCTCCTATGACTCTGCTTGCAAAGCCCCATTTATTAGACCGTATTTGTAGCAAAGACAGAGCTTGTGTCCCTAGGTAGTACATACAATATATTGGCCTATTAACTTAATCTGTTACTTATGTAAGGTTATCTATGTTATCTCGTCACTAACACACAATTCAGATTAATTTCCAACAGTATTTAAAATTTTATTCACAGGTTAACTATGCAAAAAGTGACACTTATTAGCCAGTGACTAATAAGTCATTGTAGTCTTATTGAGAGACTGCTTTCCAACATTTCACTTTTGCTGCCATACAAAGCAACCTACTGTACAAGAGGTGGTTGCTAACGATTATATAAGAAATAAACATGCTATGAAAATCTCCAGATTCAAATGTTGCTTTTTTTTTTTTTCCCTGCATAGACATCCAAGGAAAAATGTATCTGCTCCTGATATGTGGAGGGGAGCTGCCTCATAAAATTCATCTTTTCTTTTAATAATCAGTCATCAGTATCTCTCAGGGAACATTTTCAGACCCCAGAGACTGTCAAAGCCAGTTTTGCTGACTGTTTCAAAACCAGTCATATCTCTTTCGACAGTTTGAAAACAGATTATCACATCCTGTTTGAGTTTTTTCAGAGGTCACATCCTTCTCTGCAATCAAAGTCCCAGCTTTGTCTGAAGAAAAGACTTTACTCTCACAGAAAGAGGCAAAAGCGAGGAAGGAATAAGAGGGCAGGAAGAAAGCATTACTTATGGTTCTAACCTGGGAAGGTGAGTGACTGAGAGGAGTAAAAATGCATGAGGACCAACTGGGAGAATTGTTGGCTTATGTCTTCCAAAGATGCTACTTTGCAGGGTGGTCCGCAAACCAAGCAGGTGGGTGCCCTGACTTCCAGGAGAGTCTAGGATCGAAGGAGAAAAAACTCTTTGGGAAACTTGTAATATATGTTCAAGGATGTATTTTTAAAGCTGTAACTCTTCAGGGGCTAAATCAGGACAGCCATGCTGCTGCTTGGTGGAAGAACAAGAATTGTATTAGAGTATTTGCCCAAAGCTGTAACAATTTAAGGACGTATCGACAACCTTTAACCAACATTTAGATCAACAAGGGGCAGGGAAAGGCAAGTTGACCTACAGACCAGAAAACAAATGTACGTTTGTGCACTATTAATCATACTCAAATGTTTAACTATACTATATTTGAAGTGTAATTTGTTCTCAGTTACAAAATTAACAAACATTCCTTTCTTTAAAAATAAATTTGCATTTTTCTCAGAATTTTATTTCAGGTTAATTAATGGATTTTTTGATTCACAGATAGTCAAATATGCTGGCTTATAAAAAAAAAAAAGAAAAAAAAAAGGAGCCCAAATTATCTTCTAGATGTTAAAATGGCACTGCCATGTAGGAGAATTCATGACTGCCATGACAATCTCCAGTCATGTCTCCAAGCTCATGAATTACTCAATCTGCCTGTAAAGCACCCTAAAATATTCTAAGTGGCATGGTTACATCTATGAAGAATGTAATAAATTGGTGCTAATAATACCCAATAAAGGACTTATTAACACATCTCGAATGGAGGAGCCAAAGGGCCTAATAAATAACCACATATTCTTTTGAAATCACTATAACCATTTCAATCTTGGAAAGAATTAGCTTTGGTTAGGTACTGAATATGTTTGCTCATGCTAATGTGAGTGATCTTTAATATTCCTTACACTTACATTGTCAACAACAGTACTAGGTTCTTTACAGAACAGATGTAATCCTTGCCTTGGCAGGCTTACGGTCTTCAGAGACAAAAGTGAGAGTGGAAAGACAGCAGGAAACATTGTGCATACATTACTAAACACATTTGTGTGCAACGCAATTACTAGAGTGCATTTTCCTGAAATGCCACTCACAGCCTCACATGTAGGAAGGTCTGTTCACATCAGACTGCAGCCCACAAGTTACAGGTAAAAAGGGAAGATCCTTTAGAGCTGGTCCTAATAGAATTCAAAGGGCTCCATGAGTAATTATCTCCTCCCATAACTATGGAAAACTGACATAAAACACTCTCATTTAGCCATAATGCTGCTTTCAGAAACTTACTGATGTAGAGGACAATAAAAGAACATAAACTAGTGAGGGTTTTTTGTGATACTAAATGAGATCTTCTTTTAATCATATTTGCTTTATGGTTCTGGTGGCTATGATGCTTTTGGCAAAATCTTGATTGCTAAAGCATAATTTTAAAGCTTAGACTGAGCTTTTCCATTTGTTCTGAGAATTTACATCATTTAGGCCATTCTAAGACAATACATTTCATGGCACTTGTATTTTCTGCCATAAAATTTGTGCATATTACACAGAATTTTTAACATATAAACAAGCATAGATAGTTGCAATACACAGTCTACTTTTTTAATACATATACTTACATATAATTCATACAATATGTAATACATTTTATATACATATATGATTAGATGCAGTATAGTGTAATATGCTCCTTTTCCTTTCACAGTACATTGCGAAACTCCTTGTACTGGCTAAACAACAAGTAACAATAGAGGATGTTTGTTGTGCATCTTGCTACATAACTGGATTTTTCCCCTTTTACATCTTTTTAATTAAATTGAAGTGAGAGTGCCACACAATTCTTAAACTGGAAAAACCTGAAAAATGAACTGTACTTTACTGTACCATGACTCTCTAACACCTAACCTTAATATCTTAAAAGCATTTTACAGACTTGATCTGCATATTTATCTGTTTCCCTTTCAATCTGGACAAGTGGAGTAGCTGTTGAAAATATCCTGTTAATTGCCCTCAAACAACTGAGAAAATATGAAATCCAATGGGTACCTTTAATGGATGCTTTTTCTTTATATCTCTCTCATATACTCATTCATAAATGTATACTAATATATCAACCCCTAAAAAACTAATTGAAAACTTCAAATTACTTTGAGTGAATTTTATTCCTACGGGCACAAATCTGCAGACGCCCAATGCTATTGCCTACACTGAAAATTTAGCTAACATAAAAGTTTCCAAATGAAAAGGAAAAAAGAAAAAATTATTCACAGAATAAAAATAAATAATAAGATCCACAAACACACACACACACACAGAGGAAGCCTGTCTTGGTGCTACAGTAAGGAATCATTTGAACTTCTGTTTCTTGTTGGTTTTCATCACACCAGAATCCTATCAACAAAATTATAACCATGTATTACAAACTGCCTACTTACTGTTAACACACACTTAATCCTGCCAATGCTGGTTCTACAGAAAACATCAGTGTGCAACCATAAATGAACAAAATTACCATCTGCACACTGAAGAACAGAATTGCAAACATAATTATATCTCTTACATGTAGTAAGTACACAGTTGTTTTAAATTTGGACTTACAACCTGTTTTTCAAATAACAGCTTCAGTCTGCTTCCAAGTCACCAAGGTAATGGCTGTAATAAGTAGCCAGACCTCTTAATCAGCGAATGTCACAATAAGCATAGTGCATCTATCTATCTAATCTTTTTTGGCTATGTTGTTATGGTTTATGGGCAGTTTTACCACCCATATGTTATGCTGTCCTGTTCTTCTAAAAGCTGGTTATTAGGATTAACTGGAGAAAGTGAAACATGAATGCCTGTATAAATTGCAGAGATGAATGCTGCTAAAAGCAAGGTGTCCTAGGTCATCGGAAGACATGTCATACATTGCAGGGCATGCCACTTATTTCAGCAGGAAACCCACAGAATTTGCTTTGGCCTCCGCAAGGCTTTCTGACTCATTGCCACAGTTTGGCTTTGCATGGAAAACAACAGCTGATCCTCATTTGTTTCTACTCCACTAATACGTACCATGGTACAAAACACTAGAATCAATCCTTCTTCTCACCAACTGTAAAGCCAGATGCTCTAATGACTGTGTTATTCATCACATGAAGACCACTGTACCTCATGAAAAATTCTTGATATCCTTTCTGACCTTAACAATATACTGAAATTCAGAGGACTACTTTCATTAGGCCAAAAATTTCATAATGAAATCAGACATCCTTAGATACACACACCTTCAGTTATGGTACAAAATATAAGAGATACACAACAGTGTATAACTAGAAAACAAAAGAAAATAAAAAAAAAACAAAACTCACAAAAACACTTGAGATCCACAACGAATTATGACTTGCACAAGGATCGATACTGTAAGGCTGTTTGGGCAGGGGAGGGACATTTTAGCAGAAGTGGTAAAAGACAGGAGGCAATTACTGGGCTCTGCTGAGCACTGAGGAGGCCCCATTTGGTGTCTGAGGCTCTGCACTTGCATGGAATGTGGAGTAATGGGAGAGAATCCAAAAGAAAGCGACATATATAAGAACTTTCTGAAGGTCTGATCAGTAAGGAGACTGAAAGGTGGGGTTTCCTGCTCTTAGAAAAAGATGAGAGTTTTCCGAGAGGAAGATGTTGTTATAAATGAAGACTGTGCTGTTTTCCTCCATGTCCGGACAAAAAATTATGTTAACTTGTAATTAAAAAAAAAAAAAAAAGGAAGGAAAAAAGAAAAAACCCCAATAATTCTGTGATTTTAATTAACAAGAGGACAGACCTTGTAATTAAAAGGACCACAAAGCAGAGAAATAGACCACGGCACGCAATCCGCTTCACTGCAGATTTCTAAGAAAAAAGTTCTGTAGGAGATAATGTAGCTATAAATAATTCTCCACCCTAGTGGAACTATGTGACCTTTAGAGATCCCTTCTAGCAGAAGCAGTGTAAGAACTGTGGTGGTCCACAGAGTAGAGAGGAAGAGATGAGCCCCTTTCCCCTGTAGCCCAGCTTCTCATGCCAGCTGAGGAAAGGCTAGGAGGGTTCAGTGCTCCCATCGGAGGGCCTGCAGGAGTCACCCTCACAGCGCTCTACCCTCCAGTCTTGTATTTCTGAGACTGAGAACACAGGGCTGCGTAACAGGGCTGAGTGACAAAATTTCCGTTTTCCTGCATGCAGGAGGAATCAAACAATATGCTTTCTTTGCAAGTCCCTCTGTCGGCACATCATCCAAAAGCCTTCTGCTGTTTCCTGGAGTTGTCTTCCTGGTGTTTCTGTAGCCACTCCTGGTGCTCCCTGCTACCTTTCCCCTGACCCTCTGCCATGGCCTCCCAAGCCTTCTCACACCTTTGCATGAGCAACAGCTCCCTTTGGACCACGGGGATCAGTCTGCTGCTCTTGGAGGAACCAGGTTACATAGAGGAGCTAAATGACCTTTTGATGGCTGACTTCACAGCAAGACTGAGTTCTACCCACAGTACACTATGGTGTATTTATCAGTAAAACACTAGCTAAAGCATTTCTGTGACATCTTTTGCTACATCATTAGAATGGTAATTTCAAAATTGGAGGTTCACACACTTCTCCAGAGTGGACTCTACGCTTTTCCCAAGTTTCAGTATCCTTTCTTTCAGACATACACATCTTTAAATGTCTCTTCTGCTACTGCAGAAGGATTCCTTCAGAAGAACATGAAGGTTATAAATTGAAAAGAGACCTTCTTTTTGTAGTTGCCTCTGAGATTCCGGAAAAGGTCTTTGGACAAAACTGACCATGTCCAGTTCCAAGGAGTTTTAATTCTGTGAGTGACTGGCAGCACTGTACCAGAGGCATGAAGCTAGCATGGCAACAGCATCCATATCAGTCCTTTGGTGACTGTGTGCTGAATGAGCCCCCAGTTGGCTGCTAAAGCAAATGGGATGCCAGCTGATGATGCACAGCATAGGCTCTGTGTGCTCACAGTGCTATACCTACTTAATGAGGTAGGTTGCTGCGCTCTGCAATTGCTAAAGTTTATATGGAGCTCTTATCTTCAGCTTCAGTGAGTTACAATAATCCAGCTTGGTTGTGCACAACATGTTCATCCCTACTGCTAGATCTGTGCCAAAGCACAGATCTAGCACTGTTCTTGAACAGCCAGAAGGAGAATAATTAAATTTCTCACTATTTCTGGCATTTTGGTATTGAAGTACCAGCTAGAGTAGAATGCTGCATAGAACTCACAATGGTTTGAAAAAGAAAGGTCAAGTGCCTTCCCAGAGAAGAGGGGTCACTGCCTCTTCTAGTTCCATCAAATCACTCACACTTAGATACACCGCTATGCTGTGGCTTGGATACAACGTGAGCCAGTCGCCCTTGCTGAGTAATTTAACAGTATATTGTGATCTACATGTCAAAACCAGTAGGAAGATCAAGTATGGATGTTAATATGATTTAAAAGGTACTTTGGAGCAGCAACAGCTAGAGACACAATTAGGTCTCTGTCTCTGCTAGTCATGGGAATATAATAAAAGATTAGTATAAGTAATTACATTACAGTAGTCGAAATAAAAGAGCTAAGCACTGCATTTTCTTTGGTGTCTGTACTCATTTGCCTGTTTGAAGTGGCAGTTCCTAATGCCTTAGCCACGATAATATACTGTGGAGGCTGTATTCCAGATGTACCTTTACCATTCTCTTCGCTTCTTGTGAAACAAAACTAAATAAAGGCAGCACAAAATGGTACTTTGCAATATATATTGGAATAAACACTTCTCTGCTCCACAACAGCTAAACATTACAATGTAGATGTATGAGAAGATGGGCAATCTTCGGTACCCTGTTGCTCGCAAAGTAGCACATAATAGGTGGTGCGGCAGCTTAAAATGTTCAATATAAACCACCTCGGCTGTGGGAAAAAAAATCCCATCCCAGCAAATTAATCCTTAAAGTGGTAAAACCCCTGCATCTTTCCAATTTCCAGTGTTCCTCTGAAACAGCTTGCCTTGTTAGTGTGTACTAAAGCTTTTGAGTAAAGAGAGGTTTGGTATCAGCCAGAGATACCTGCTGGCTTTTTACCTCAACTGGAGGGAAAGGAGGGAAGGACTGGCTTTTCCCAGTGACAGAATCTAGAATATGGGCTAGAGAGTCTAGAGAGCATATGCTCAGCGTTAACAACAAAAGAGGACTGCCAGAATGTTTCCCCCTCCGAGGTAAGATAATGAAAAAGAGTCATACATTAGGTGAGAAAAACATCTGACCCTCCATGGAGACCCCAGGACCTGCAGTAGTTTCTGCAGTAAATAATACACTGTAATGCAAAGACCTTGAATCAGTGGATGTGACTGATGGTCACATCTAGGACATGGTAGTCATAGAGCCAGACATTGTCAGAGCATGAGAACTTTAATTCTGAGCAACATGCAAAAGGGTGCCTCTCTGCCTTATTAATTCAGGCCTTTCTAGGATAAACAGGACTTGCCTCACAATGCAATTTTGCATTCAGAGAAGATATATGACCTTTTGATTTCTCCACTTCTCCACTATGGCCTCTTGTTTTCTATCAGCAGCCATAACTACACAGCTGGTACAAAGCTACAAGCAGGTTGGCAGGGTAATGCCCTGCAGAAGATAACTGGACAAAGATGAGCAGATACAGCATCCATCCCATTCCCATCCCAGTGAAGCAGCAACCACGACTTGTAGCCATCTGAAGGCACAGCCATGGACACAGAAGTCCATAAGGAGAAATTCTCAGTTTTTGGGAGCCCAGGGACGTCTGGAGAACACACCTTTTTTCTACACCCCTTGGGGCTACAGCACACAGTAGTGGGATGCACACATCGTGCCTAGGAATACCCTTCTGCCCACTAAGGCCTTACAAATGAGCTGAGTATAATCCAGTCCTGCTGGTGAAGGTCCACTGGGCATCGCTTTTTTACATGCTGCCAAAGATTAAGAGTTCAGGTTGCTTCCTCAGCCCATGAATTTCATGCAGTATCACCAAGCAGTACTCAGTAAATCCTCAGTTGCTGCTGTAAAATGAAATAAAATGACCAATAAGCAATATTTTTAACCACAAAAGTGCCTTACTCATTATGCAAGATATGTTTTTGTCATTCTCTGAGGGAAAAATGCCTAATTGCTTACATTTTATATCACTAGAAATACAACAAAGAAAACAAGACAGGCTAATGAAGAATAAAAATAATGGCAACATGTGGTGCAGGGGTTGACCCTAAGAGAGAGGAAATATCCTGAAGATATGTAAATTATAACAGCAGTTTTGAGAAAAGCACTGCCATTTAAGAAAATTGTCCATTTTACATCAAGGAAGACACATTTATCTAAATACTATTTCCTTAAGCTTAACCCTTTTGGTTCAGTTTGTGTGTGCGTGAGTGGAGAACAGTGGTGTACAAGATGGATGAAATACTGACTTCTTCTCCCATAATATCCTTTCTGCTGCCCTTTGGGACTACAACTCAGTGTAACACAGAAAGGTAGTTTTCTGAAAACTTTTAGTGGCCATCACTTATGTTTGAACATATGGTCATTTTGACAAAATCTCTAGCAGCCTTATTGCTTAATACATGCCTCAACAGGCAACATTATAAACCCATACCTTTTTTCCTTCCTGCTCACTGCCCATCACTTGCACACATTCACACAAAAAGGAACATACAGGGGAAAATAATAATCATAAGTAGTGACATTAAATTTCTGCAAATGCAATGGGTAGCCATTTCTCATGAATCCTGTATGTCCTCTACACACAAAACCTGTGTACTTCCAGAACAGCTGCTACGTATTAGTAGTCTATAAATCTGTACACCCATAAATGTGCTGGATGTGCTTGGTTATCTATCAGATATGCATAAAGGTAATGATGTGGCACACATTAGAATCCACAAATGCACTTTTTGTAGTGCCTTTTTCCCCCCCCAGGAGGAATATTCAGGCCAAATCAACGGCCTTCAGAAAGTGTAGATGATGCAGTGCACAGCTTGGAAATCCACTCATGAGGGAGGGTGACACAAAAGATTAATTAGCTAGTTGTACTTTCTGAGCCACAGTTGTCATTTTTGTAGAGATGTACCTGTTACATGGAAATATTTACCAGGTTTAAAAAAATAGGGCATAAGTGGACATGAAGCCTTAAAAATTTATACTTAAAATTGAAAGAGGAAATGTTTAAAGGGCACCACAACCACCATTCCTACAGATGCAGTACACCATGTGGAAGAACGGTGATGCACTATGATTACTGTTGAAAGGTTCCTAGCAAAAGGTTCCTGCTAAATACAATATAACTAGAGAATATTTCGTTACGAATTAAATGCAAATACTTTGATATGTGACTTAGTGAGCACATTACTTTCTATTAGCATTTTAAATACAATTTAAGCCCCATTCTCAAGCATCTGAATTTTTACCTAAAATGGCAGTCAGGCAGAATACAGTATTTCCACACTAGGGGCAAGAGGGGGGCCGAAAAGCTTGGCGAGGCATGAAGAATTGAATTTCAGCAGCAAGGCAATGGAAAGGACGTTGTTCGGCAATTACAGTGCTCCAGCGTTTGCTGTCCGCAAAGGCTGCAATCATCTGCAGCGACAGCGTGGTGTACGGCTCCCCCAAGGCACTGCACTCTAGTTAAATCAATTTGTCAGAAGCGGGGCTGCTGCCTCCCTTCTGCAGAGGAGGCCCACCGGAGCGGAGGACAGCTGGGGCGCACAGCTGTCTCTCTGCAGCAGATCAATTGGAACATCAAAATTCATCTGCTAATTAGCAAGCATGTACAGAGGGGAGAGAAACCTCCCTTAAATGAATCATTTCCATGTATTAATGAATTCAGTGACATCCCACATTTAGAGCCTAGCCCAACAAGAAGAGACACAGCCACAAGAGGCAACAGCTAACACAATGAGACAATTTCATTATTGCAAAAGTTGAATCCGCTGCTGAGGTGAAAACAAAACTCACTACAACTAAAAATTTGCAGTGAAAGAAGATCCACATCTAGTAGAGCTACTAAGATCTGATTGCAGTGTAAACAGTGATCACTGTAAGGTGGCATTGAACGAAAATACAAGTGGGACCAGAAAAATACTAATCCTGGTCAGCCTAACATACTGCTTGCTCTGAAACATACTGAAAAGTCCCCTGACTTCTATGATTGAGAACTCGGCGTCAGGTCAGCAATTTTTATCCTTGTTTTTATTTATTTTTGTATTCAACCTTTGCATTGTTATTAGAATGACACTTGCTGTTTATTCACATGTTGCAATGTTACTGCGGGTGTTTTTACAAGAGAACTTGGCCAAAGTCAGCTGCTGATCCAATGCCATTTCAAGGCTTAACAGGACAAGGTCACTATTTTTTTTTTTCCTAACACTTTTAGCTTGTTTGGCACAGAGAAAAAAAAACAACCCAAACCAACAATAACATACTATTTTTTTTCATCCAAGCTCAGAGCACAGCTGTTAATTTTTGCATGTGCTGCTCCCAAGCCAAAGAGTAGCCAGGTACATTGACTGGGAATACATAGAAAATTAACTTCGTCCGTTGGGAAGCATCCCACTAACCTCCCTACTTACTTCCAGTGCCTTGGCCATCACAGACTATTTGCAATAGACTTGGAGTGGCTCTTCTTTGGATACAAAGCACAAACCCTTTGTTCTTGGAAGCTTGTCCAAGAATGTATGCACAATGCATATGTTGTCAAAAATGCTTAAGGAAAAGAGAACAATGGTGTGGAGAGGACTAAGACAAAATGACCTCCCAGAAACAGTAGCATAGTAAACTAAACTCTAAATCTGGCATCTGTAATGACTCTACTGCTCATCTGAAGCTGTTGATTCACTAAAGTCAATACGTTTTCCAAAGGAGTTATCTTTTTTTAAGGCTCTGTTTTCCTACAACTGTATGTTGTACATGTAGGAACCTACAACTATAGGTGTGATTTTTCAGGCCATTTGGCATCACATAAGCAACTGTGAACCATTATTTTGTAATAGATTACCGCACCCTGCATATCAGAGAAGCCACAACACACAATACCTACTTAGAAACTATATTCTTTAACCTGGCACACAGGTGCTAACTGCTTACCTACTTCTCAGTTCTTTAGTTCCTCACCAAGATTTTTCCCCTTTTGTTCTTTTACGGACGAGGGCTGAAAACACAAAGCCACACAACAATGCCAGTACACCAGGAGCTACATTCTCTAAGGGAAGGCTATAAAATGTTACTGCTAGCTCTGCTGCAGTAAAACAAACTGCCACAGAGAGACAGGGCCATTCTAATCTATTGAAGGAGATGAGCTGAAAATAAGTCACAGAGGAGGTCAACCAAGATAGTACAGTGCCCCCACTTGCCTTGCAATAATGAAGAGTGTATATGAAAAATATTTAATAATATGAGGATATTTTATCACCACCCTCACTTCTTTTCAAATCCTGCACTGGACTTTTCATCTCGTGCAGATTTCCATTACACCTAATGATGCTTAATGCATGAGCAGGAAGAGTGTGACCCACCAAGTTTTACAGCTCTAACCTGCCATTTAGTATTAAATTTCTTTCTTAAGTGAGGACTGCTGAATACAGCAAGCACCAACCTATAATATATACTCCATTAAAAGCAGTCCAGAGAATGTGACATTCTTCTTATCATATTACCTCAGTTACTGGCAGAATAATATAATTACGATTCACATTGAAGTGGCCTACAGAATGGATTTAATCAAATTTTAATATAAAATATGGTCACTTAGGGCATATTCCATTCAGTAGCTTGTTCAGTTGAGATGCTGTATAGGGAGGGGAAGTGCACAGTTGTCATTCCCAGTAACAGGACAACAATAGCTTTTAAGTCAAATATGGCATCAGGATGTTTAAGCATACATTAGAGGATGCATTGGTGTCATGCTATTGTGCTGTACTCTGTATATAATTTGGCATGGATGACTGCTGTGTCACTTTCAGTCCTTTAAGCTTACAATACAAAAACCTGAAGGAAATTGGTATATGAGTGTGTCTAGCAAGGAATAAGTAATCCATTCCCTTAGAAAAACTCTTATCCTGTCTATATTTGTGCAGACCAAGTGGCTGGATTCTGTTCTGAAGGACACCAGTGCAAATTCAGAGTATAGTCATCAAAAGCACACCAGTTCCGACTGAGCTGATATCTCCTGATTTGATTATAACTATATGACTTGAAAGTTGAGTGTGTCCCATTGATTGATATCTCTGGTAACTCCAAATGCAAGTAGACACTGTGTTAAGTGTGCAGAATTCTCACCTCATAGACAGTTTTTCAGAGAATCAACTTGGGAACTATGGTTGCAAGTGTTCAGATATGAAACAATGCAGAAAAGACACAAAGGGTACAAGATATGAGAGGTACTAGATACAAAAGGCATCTGAGCATGAGTTTAAACTCACTACTGTGCACATGTTCTGTAGCATGTAAACTTGAGTTTGCTGCTTTTCAGTTTTAAGGTTCCAGCAAGGCACTCACACTCTGGTACACAGGAAGAACCCTGCCAAGCTAAAAATTCAGTGCCAGCTACCTTTCAGTTTACAGCATCTGGGGATCCATACCTGCAGTTTACAACCATATACAACATTTTAGCCATTTGACTACAATATCCTAGCTATTTGTGAGTTTTTTTCTTGAAGGTAGATTAAGCTCATGAGTTCCCTGAATGTCATTAATGGGTTTTGCTGTCGTCTTATTTTGTTGGACTTTAGCTTTTGGGGTTTTTTGTTTGGTTTGGTTTTGGTTTTCTTTTTTTAAAAAAAACAGTCCATCTGTTAGCCTCCTAGGGCTCTCACCACAACCCTTACTGCCTCATAGCATCTGCTTCCTTTCCTTACACTAACTCCAGTTGCTCTTTTCTCTTTGCTTTCTTCTGTTTACTTCTTTTTGTTTCCTATTTGCTCTGTCTGATCATCTTTTGTTTATTTGCTGAATTAGCAAATGGTTTGGTTGGAAGGGACTTTAAAGATCATCTAGTTTCAATCCCCCTGCCATGGGCAGGAACACCTTCTGCTAGACCAGGTTGCTCAAAGCCCCATCAAACCTGGCCTTGAACACTTCCAGGGATGAGGCATCTAATGCTTCTCCGGATGGCCTGTTCCACTGCCTCACTACCCTCCCAGTAAAGAATTTCTTCCTTGTATCTAATCTAAACCTCCCCTCTCTCAGTTTAAAGCTGTTACCCCTTGACCTCTCACTCCATATCTCTGTAAAAAATCCCTGTCCAACCTTCTTGGACCCTTGTTTTAGGTACTGGAAGGTGCTCTATGTCTCTCCAGAGCCGCCTCTTCTCCAGGCTGAATGACTGCAACTCTCTCCATTTTTTGACTTCTTGCAGTCTGGCTTCTACTTCTTGTACAAATACCTGTCTTCACTGAAGGCTTTAGTATCTTCTTTTTGGTGAGGTGTTTTATCAGTATCCTTGCCCTCCAACTGCTTTCTGTAGAGTCAGTCACAAGCTTTTTATCCAAGAAGTTTAATGCACTTTTTTCCTACCCCTCTAATTATTACAGAAGACAATAATCCTCACCTTCCCTCCATCATTTTTAGAAAAGATCTGACAGGGGCCTGTCTTATGTTCTTCTACCTTCTGCGTCTTACTCTCCAGGTAAACTCATCATGAAATTGGACTACTATGCTTATATTATTGATTTACCTCTCCCACACATAGCCATCTTCTTTTCTCTAGTCTGTATTTTGATCTTTCATTCTGACACCTCCTACAACAACTAAAAAGTTCAAGAAGAACAGGGATAAAACACAGTAGACCTTCCTGTTCTGGTCTTCCTTGGCTCTACCATCTCGCCAATCACACAATCCTCTACCCTCAGTGTGACTTTTGTTCTCTAGCTATATCCTAATTTTGCAAAAAGGCCTGAGACAAACCTTTTTCTATTTGTCCTCATTGCTAAAAGTTGCATGCTGTTGTCTTTTTGCTAGTGTTTCTCAGTTCATGCAGCAATTCAAGAATTGTGATCTTATTGTGGCTATGGCAGACAACATTAGATGCATTTATTGCCAGAAAACATTTGTTCAGTCTTTCAGGTTTTACTCTCTACCCCTATCTAAAGGGTAAAAGAGGCAAGCAGATAAACAGGAACGGCCATTCACCCCTAGAGCAAGGGACATAAGGTCCTGTATCCAATCTAGGGGAGGGAAACACAGAGGGAAAAAACAGAAAAGTAAAAATAAGAAAGATACAGAAATAAAGAAAAGGACAAAGAACCCAAGAAACACAAGCACGGTTAGAAGACAAGAATGAATGAAAAAAAAGTGCGTGCAATAAAGAAAGAAACAGAAAAAGAAAAAAATAGCAGGGGAAGACTTTGATACTTAAAAGGATATTTAAAAAACCCTAAAATTAAGTAGGTAAGCTCACTTATAATTTTAGGAAAAGAAGCACTATCCCCTCATATAATCAAATGTCACTGAAAATCACCTTGTCTTAGTAGGAGGTATAAAAAATTCAAAATATTTCCAAAGTTTTCATGAAACTTATCTTATTCTTGAAAACAGGGAAAGAATGGGTTTGGTTTGAGAAGATACTCCAAGTTAATGGCGCAGTTCTACAACCATGGCAACAAAGAGCTGAATTCCTGCTGCGAGGGTCTAACATGGGAGCTGCAAAGACAGTGCTGGGATCGTGATCAATACCGAGACGAGCTCTGTGGTTTCAGTGCTCTGCAATAGCAAAGCTACTTCACGGGTCTGTTACCATGCATGTAAGTCATAGTATGTCCTCACTTGTTTTAGGATTATTTTTTAATGTACTTAAACTCATAGCAGCTTTTTAAATGTATCACTGTACTAAATTAAAAAGAAATATTTTCTCCTCAGAGCTAGACAAATAACTTAAAAAAACCTGTTTTGTTTAAAAACATGTATCTTATGCCTAAACAGAAGATTTTTCCCCCCAGGTTATTAAAAATAAACAAGAAATCCACTATGTTTTAACTGAACAGTGACTTCAAAACCAAATGCAAAAATACTACAGATAACTCCAAACAAAATATTACCTGTTGAACAGATTTCTAATAAATCCTATTTGATCAAAATTATGCTCAATTGTTAATATCCAACCATATTACTTATAATGAAGACAGATCATTAAATACTTTGATTGTTGTCAGAAATACTTCAACAAACAACAGAAGTTGTATTATACAAAATCAAAATACTAGATAGGCCACCTTCAAAGTTAATGTAGGATATTCCAACCTCAAGATCATTCTTTTCTCAGGTAGAAAATGAATTTTTGTTTTGCTTCCTAATCTACATGTTTTAGAATAATCTATGGTGTAACTATGGTACTTCCACCTGTTCCAGAAGTATGCTCTCTTTGTACTACCTTCTCATTTATCAAGACCATGATGAATACAAAAATCAAAACTATCATAAATTACCACAATAAAGCCATTGAATATATCAGAAGCTGAGCAAAGAAAGTTGCAGAAATAATCTGTCCTGTCAAGTGAAATGACATAGAAGGTAGCAGTGCAGGGGGCAATGTTATGCATGGAAGAAAAATAAATGGAAGGGTCTCTGTTTCACTGACTGCTTGGTAGATTTTTCTGTCCAGTTCTCTCTAGCAGGTTAATAACTGGGCTGTTGCAACCATGATAGCCTTGATGATTGTATTGACAAGAAACCATGATCTACAGTAGATCCGCTTTTACGAAATGGCTGGATAAGCCCTTCCATTAACAATATTAATCAGACAAAGTATTGCTAATGGATGACCCTGCATCTGGTTACCATGAACTGCTCTTCTTAGTATGTATATGCTGTATTTCTTATGCAAGAGGCAAGATGTCACTGCTATGAATTTATAAATTATGTTTGCAAAATTGTTTATACTTTATTTTCTGCTGCAACTTTGGAAAACAGGGAGCTGGTTCTTTGTTCATGTCATTAAATGAGATTATTCTTATGCATTGCTAAAGGTTTCAATGACCCAAACAAACAAAGGACTGACATGAAAAGACCTACGAGGAGTGACTTTATATATCCATTTTTTGCTCCCGGTGTAAAGGAGTTATCTTTAAAAATGTGTTCTGATAATCACATTTCTAGGTAAAACATATTCTGAAAATGAAGGCATAACAGCCATTTGACAGATAAGCTGCATAAAACCACAGTGTCCTGAGCTGTAATCCTTTCATGTAGCTGTAAAATATTTAAAGTACACAGTGTTTAGAGGCAGTTAATAGATAGCAGTGATAAATCCCTTTCAGAAAAAAAAACTTGTCCTTTCAGCTTTATCAAAATGAGAGAAATCTTAAGAGGTGCAACATCCACAAAATTCACTTGCCAAGAGATGCCCCATGCTCTTCTCCATGAAAAGAATGGCATCTGTGCCAAAGTACAGATAAAGCAGTTTGCCTTCAGTCCTGTGATGGGTTTACCACCAGCTAAAGCTTTTACAGCATTTGTCTTCAGTCAGTGAAAATCTCCCTACCGGCAACACAGATAACAGAACTTGGTTGGCTTTGTTCTCTTACAATGTAACATTGCAAAAGGAGAGCAAAACATCATCAATTTGTAAAAGCAATATTTTATACCTGTCTTACAGAGTCAGACCAAAATCTGTTATAGTTTGGACATCAACAAGCAACTGGAACTGAAGTCACTCACATTGTTTTGATCCTTCCCACTTTAACATTTGTTTTATAGAATGGATTGTGGTCCCTGCAGATTGTAGCTGGCTTTAATTTTAAAGCATAATTTAGGACTCTTCCAATGTGGCCGAGAAAACAGATTTTTTGCTTCAAGACTGGAAGGTTTACAGTAAAGACACAGAGACATGTCTCTCCACAGGCTAACACAGAAATTGAAAGTTGCTGTTAAAAGGACCTATCCAATTTCAACTTACAGGTTTGCCCCCTATAGTTTCTTTATTTTTCCTCTAGGTGAAAAATCACTTCCTACTCTTATTAGGTCAAACTAGTAAGATACTCTTAAACAGCTAAGCTACAGAAAAGCTCAGACTTCCTAAGCCCCTATGCCTAAGTAAATCCTCAGTTAAATGTTTTTTTTTTCCTTAATGAGGACATTGGATACAGAGGGACAGTTTTGTTATCAGCAAGGGGCTTGGGAGGTCAAAAGCTCCCTTCCACCCATGGATCTCTTTTTTTTGGGGTGGAACTGTAATGCCCATCACACTTATAAAAGAATACAAACTATGCCTTAACTTCCATTCCTTCAATATTAAGAACTTCAGCTGCATGAGCTGGGAAGCAAAGGGGCTTTTAGAATATTAGTGATTTTCGAACACGACTTACTTTGGCCCCCAGAACGTTCTGGAACTTAAATGACTTATACCCAGTAGTACTAGCAATGCTGAATATTGCATGGCTAACTCATAGTGCACACTTGTTGACTCGTATATCATACAAAGAAGCTAAATGACATTTTCATATCAGATTACTAATAATCTCTCTATAAAAAAAGAACAGACAATGCAATTTCATCCTCTAAAAGTGACTTTTGCCGATATACAAGTCTAAATTTTCACTTTCAATCAATGCAGACATCAGGTTTTTTCACCAGTTATCTCCCCCTCCCACCAATGGAATTCTGTGTCAAAGCTTTTACAAGGATTACTTGATTTTTTTTTTAGGTGCAGTGAGGTTTGGATGCCCTTTCAGCTCCAAAGCTTTGATCTAAATATTGTCATGCCCTAAGTAATTTTGATGTGGTCTAGTGCCACAGAGAAACAATGCCTGGGGTTATTTCTGTGTATCTTTGTGCCAAATTATGTAGCCTTCCACCTGTGGTTGGAAACAGGTGTCAAATACTCCTAACTGTAAGTGAACTCTTACATCTCTATAATTCATCTATTTTTCTTTAAACTTTAACAGCTTTGAGTCTTACAGAATAGAAGTTCTACAGCACTATGTCAAAAAGCACAATAAACCAGATCTTAACCCAACACAGTTTGGCTGGCTCCTTTAAGGCCTGAGAGATCCAGACAGTACAAATGTTTGCCCCTATCTTGCTCTGTTAACTTTACAGCCCCAATTCACAACACGAGGGTGGATGATTCAAAAAAGAGAAGAATTTTGGTAAAAGGAGGAATTGAGCTGTCAATTCTTACAGTTTTCAAAGTTTTAAGGGCTTTTTTTCCCTCCCTAAAATATATATAACTAAGTAACAAACCCTTTACAAGTAAGCCAAGTTTCTCTTCCCTATCTTTATGAAAAGCATTAAGAAGCACAGACTGTAAGAAAGCCAGAGGGCAGCTGTAGCTTGGTGTCAGCTCAACAATTCTTGCCTGGGCTTCTCCCTGAGCACCGAGCCCAGAAGGACCATACTGCAGAGGACCAAGTGGTCCAGACTTTGTACAGGATGATGGACAGAATTAGCTTCCACATACCAACTGCTGCAACCATGCAGTTCCATGGTCTTCAAAACTGAGGTCATACACACAGAAGATTTTTTTTTTTACTTGTGTTTTGAAGGTCATATTGATGCTGCATAGGCTTCCGTAGGGATAGGAAAGCAGGTAGTTGAAGTGCATCTCACAACCTATAAGCATCTTTTGGTCATTGCTTAAAGGCAGGTGCTTTCATTAAAGAGATGAAAGCAGCACTTGTTTCAATAAATTTGTGGGTGTTAGGAATCCCTGCGACTGTTCTTACCAGTAAGACAGCACTGCAGTGTTGCTGAGCTGCTGCTTAAGCTTTAATAGGTCTGTGACTTAACCGTGAGAAATTCTCAGCATAGGTCGTTCTGCTCTCCTGGAATCATAAGCATGTACCCCAGACTTCAATTACTCAGCTAAAAAGCAGCTGTCAGCTTATACACATAATGTAAGAAAAGGGTGCAGTTTCACACAAGAACTCATCTATCCATTTCCTTTCAGGGTGGACTTTATTGTGTAGCTCAGTTGTCCTTTTAGTTGCATTAGGCCCATTGCAAGATGATTTGAGGTTGGGGTTGCATTTCCCTCCACCCCCCCAGAAAAAAAAAGGTAGTTTGCCGGTGATAGTAGCGAAGGGTGAAAGCAACCTCCTTACAAAAATAAAAGGCAATGGGGAATCCCAAACACCAAAAAAAACAATGCCACACCAGCAAAAACACCATCTTCTGTCAGAAGGAAGCCCAGTTCCACCCTAAACACCTTTTAGGGGTAACTTCCTATAAAACTCCAAGCAAAAATACCACATGTATACATAAAATAAAGAACTATGTACATATGAATGAGCTCTAACCTTCCTTCTGGTTTGTCCATATGACTTAAATAATGACATCTGCTTAAGGTCAGAGGTCTGTAATACATGAATGCTGTGCCTGTAGTACATGAGTTCCAAAGGCAGGCTGCACTGTCATGGATAATTATGATATCTAGTGTAGAAACATCTGTTTCATTTATGGCAGTCTTTTTTTTTTGGGGTTGTTTTTTTTTTTTGAGCCTAATTGAAACAAACCTTGATCCCAGGACTATACCACATCTTAATTATAATGGGAGATCCTTTTGGCAAGACTGACCATTTCAAATAAAGCGGAAAACATGATTTTTTTCAAACTAATCTAACTTTTCATTTCCATTTAAATGTGCAGTACATTGGATAATTGTACAGCCAGTATAGGAAAGCTCTGTGCTGATGTTTCAACACAGAAAGATCTCATTAGAGAAGGACGATAAGAAATGAAAGGCTATATTCTAGCTACAGATCATGTGATCCATTAGTAGGATGGGAGGTGGGAGGGAAAGGCATCAAAATCACCACAGAGAAATGTTCTGCTAACTCAGTCTTACTGGTTTTCTGAAAACAAGGGAATGTATTTTCAGGTCAGTGATTTTCAACTGTTTTCAATTCACAGATCCCTAAATATTTTCCAGTGGAGATGCAGACCTTTGAATAGCAAAATTAAGCCCAAGGCAAAATGCTTGCTTTTCATCTTTACCTGCCACGGGTTTCTGAGATACG
This sequence comes from Corapipo altera, assembly GCF_003945725.1. Lineage (NCBI taxonomy): Eukaryota > Metazoa > Chordata > Aves > Passeriformes > Pipridae > Corapipo > Corapipo altera. Next base: position 6,066,571 of record NW_020884888.1, read on the forward strand.
GTTCTCAGACCATAGGCTGGAAAACATTTTTAACAGACATCTTTTAATCACATTTTAGCTGTTTTGCTTAGAATACTATCGCAGCTTTCCTCTAAAGGAAGGAGGAAGAAGAGACACACTACTCATGTTCTGTAGACAAGATTTGTTTGAACTGAAATCACATATGCTTATATTTTCAGGTCTCTTCACCATAGATGGGTTTAGGTACAAACTGCATTACAAATCTTCTTTTTGTAGTTTATTAGCACTCCATCACAAAGGAAATAACCCATGTCTATTTACCTGAGACTGACCTTCAGCATGCAAGATCTGCACCTAGTCTTGGTTCAGAGTCAGAATATCCGGACTTAATTTACACCACAAAGTGAAATGCCAATACAGGATCTGGGGCCCAGGGAAGTATGTAAGTGCTACCCTGGAGAAGTCCTGTGTGTCACCTACATTTGCCCAAGAATTACCAGACATGAGAACAACCTATAAAACAATTTTATTTTTTGTTTATTTTAAAATATCTTTAGTTGCCTGCAGAATTCTTTCCTTTCCTCAGCTCCACTAGAGTAAGGGGAGGGCCTGCTGCTCTGACAGTGATTTACACTATGTATAGTCCTCTCCATATTTCCTTTGAGAGAATCTCATATGTCTATTTAGCAACAGATATGATTCACCCAAAGGACCCAGCCCAGGACCATGTGGCCTATGAGAAGACTCCTCTACATGACAGATTAGGCACATCCCCTCAGGCACAAATTTGGAAACAAAAGCATCTTTGTGCCCACTGATCATTAAAGCCCCTGGAGCATTTAATTCAATCCATGTTTTGTAAACATTGGTTTTGAACATAAGTATCCCTACTGCTCTTTAGAGAGTGTTCTTGATGCAGACGCTTAAAGAAATTATTAATTTGAACAGGATTGTTCCTGCCTATATACTTTCTCTTCCCCAGTCACTTTCCAAATTTCAACTAAAGGTCTGAGCTTCAGCTCTAACTTTGGTGTTTGGCAGCAGGACCTCACAGCTTCTGTATTACAGAGAGGAAAGAACAATACAGCCACCATGCACTGGTGAAGGCCCAGTCAAGATGAATATGCAGGTTCTTTACAATAACGGTATCCTCCCCCCCAATAAGTTATACAGGAAACAATAATTAAAAAAATCCTCAGAATAATTCTCGTGTAGGGATAGTGCAATTTAATAGAAAACATGACAAAACACTGACAGGTTGATAGAATCACCAGAAAAAAAATCTTACGTATTTATATGACGCAGGAAAGAATAATCCCTTTTTTTTTTCCACAGTGGTTTTCATGTTACCTATTCCCCCACCTACAGTGCTAACACACTGTGGAAATCCCTTTCCTGGCAAATATCATCATCAAGGGGACAATTTCCCAGAGAAATCTGGCTCAAATTCAAGATTCTTTGGGAGGATCAAAGATGGATCAAAAAGGGGGGAAAGGAATTCACGAGCATATCAAACAGAAAAGTTGTATGCATGTACTCTTGCACTTGATCAACAAAAATAAAATTGTTTTCTTTTAGTCTCTGTCTGACTGACTAACAACTGTGGCTGAGTCAACACCTCTCATTTGTAACTGGGAGCAACCATGCTTTCAGAGAGATCCAGATCAAGCACATGAAATACAAATAAAGATCAGTCAACACCAGAAATCTTGATTGTGGAACAAAAGATGCAGAACAGAGACTGGTACACTTTTTTTCTCCCACAGGTTGTAGTATAACATCCCAGCAGATCTAATGTTCATATTTGTGTTACTGTAAATCTGTAAAGTACTCAAATAAAAACTTGATTTTGATGAGCTAAGAATCAGTGGTCCAGAATGGCTTCAAAGAATAACTGACTACTTCAGAAAAAATTCTGTCATATTTTCAGATGAAATAAAACGTAAGATTTTCCTTTATGTGGCCATAAAACCTTATTGAGCATCTTTGTTACCTCACACAATGGCAATCAGTCTGCTTAGCTAGAGAAAATTTAAAGTAACGTTAATAAAACTACTAAAAAACCCAAAAGAATCACGCTGTTGAAAATTGCACTAAAATTTATTACCCTTGGTGCATAATATATGAAAATTGAAAGTGAATTTGAAACATACAGGCTTATCTTTCCAAAGAATACTGCCAGACATGGAGTAAAATAACTCAGGTCACACCAGAAAGGGTTTCCTTACCATTTGATAACTGCCTGATCAGTGGATACAGAGGAGAAATTGAGAGTTAACCCAAATGACTTAGCCCTCAGAGCATTATCAACTAACACACTTTTCATTGGTCTTAAAACGTGATTGTTTCACAGCGCTTTGCAACTTCACTGTCCTGAGTTGATCTCTTTTTTGATGTCAAAAGTGTACAAAGTGATTGTTACTCTGATTTGTGTGTTACATTTTCTTCGCAGATAAGGAAAAAAAAGGTGAAAAAATGGAGGGAAAAAAAGGAGGGTAGAGGGAGAGAGAGAGCATGCTTCTGTAAGCATTCCCTGCGCCATTCCAAATTAAAGACAGACCTAATGACAAGCACCATGGTGGTCATGCTCACTGCAAGCCAAAGAACAAAGCAATTAACGTGCAAGGATTACCCAGCCACTAAAAGCAGTTTGGAGACAATAACTGTAAGCCCACAGTGGCGTGGTGGCATCAACTTCTGATGTCCTAATTTTCCACAAAATCATCCCTTCCCAGCTCTGACTCCCTGTCAAAATGGATTAATGCCCTGTCAGTGCATCCCAGCTGCCTTACTACCAGCCCAGCGCCAGCAATGTTTAGGGACTTCATGTCCCAAATGCAGCTGGGTCCCAGCTCAGCCTGAGATGCATCCCACAGCCCGTGAATGCAAGAGGCATGGCCTCAGATGTGGGAACAGGAAAGGGAGCATTACACGCAGCTGTCACTCATGTCCAATGACCTCCTCATCTCTGGCTCTTCTAGTGTATACAGATTTCCCCCTGCTCCAAGACACCAGGAAATTCTATGAATAGGAGCCCATTTTCCTATTTAACCTTGCAAGGGTAGCTGATTACAACGCAAATAAACTTAGTACAAGTTACTGCTCAGACCTCGAAAATCTGGTTTGTTTGCAAACACACAGAGACATGACTGCTGGCTCAGGAGCAGCTGTAGTTGCATTTACAGTGTCTGTGAGTTGAAACTGTTGGAACAGCTACTTTTGCTCATCCCAGAAGGCACACAGACACTTAGACAACAACTAGTCCATGCAGTCCTGCTGCCTGCGCTCAGCAAACTAATCAACCTGGGTGGCTTTGCTTAAAAAAAAAAAAAATTAAAAAAAAGAGGAAAAACAAAACTCAACCAAATCATCCACAACAACAACAAAAAAACCCCAAAACCAAGCACATACCTATTCTCTCTTGCTGCCAATGCAACCACAAGCAGTGTGGTCGCGCACTCCCTGCCTCTGCGCCTTGCCCACCAACAGTGCTGTAAGAGCCTATAAATACCATGGGGGTGCACACTTGTGGTGCGGAGCCCACTCACGCTGTCTTTCTGTTCTCTGGCCTCATTGCCAGATGCCAGACAGATCTGCAGAGCTGCAAGGGCACCCCCAGGCTTTTGTAGCCTACCGCAGTAACATGGCAGCATCATTTGTTTCTGAAACCAAACAATACAGAAAGCTTCAGCTGTATAAGTAGGAACTAAATGATCTGGACAGCCTGGAATTTCTACATATCTTGTCTTTCATTGCACTTTTTTCTTTTGCTATTTATGTACTACAACACAAACCTCCTGGACAGGCTACTAGTCTTCAATGACACCAAGTAAAATAAATAAATAACTAGTCTCTCCAACATCCCAAACTCAGGCACTCATGGAACCACCCCCCCTCCCCAACTGCCCCTCACCACCCTTCTGTTAACAGTAATGTCGAGGGCATTCAAGAGACCTGCTCTACAGATCAGGGAGGCAAACCAGGAATAACCATCCTGAACCCCTCTGCTCCTAGCACAGTATGTGACGATTAACTCCCTGTCTAATAGCCTGAGACCGACCTTAGGAAGGAACCAGTCATTTACTGAGCAGATGGTAATCAAAGCCACAGCTCTGCAGATTCAGTGGCAATGAGGTATGAGATAAGATTCCAGCTCCAGGGTTTGAAAGATGCCTTCAAATGGCTTAAATTTCCTCCCTAAATCCTGTTATTTTCCGATTCCAGTTCAATTTTTGCAGCAAGTCCCCTTTCCTGGGGCTTCCCTTGGAACAGCAGGACTGCATTTCAGCTTTTCAAGACTAACAGTGCTCTCCCAGATCTCAGTGGCTGCTAACTTCAAAAGGGAGCACACTTGGTTCATTAGACTACTTAATGACATTCATTTTGGCACTAATCTTAAAGCATTTAATGCATTTAAAACTTTTTTATTATTACTTTAAATAACCAATATAACCAAGCAGTCAAAACGGATTTGCCAACAATTGGAAACGACCTCCATCACGGAAGAAAACAGACATATTTTAAAGATAGTTTGCTTTATTCAGCTTTCACCTGAATTATAATGAAGTGTCATCCAGAACCATGCATCAAAATATTTCGTACAATATTACAACAACACTTAATTTTTTTCCAACTGAAGATGATGAAACAAATTAATCTCTGGCACAGACTAGCATGGAAGCAAATAAGAAATGTGGCCACTTATGACAATGATAAATATGGATGTGAAGAATAAGAAACCACCAATGGTGATACAATCAAAACAAAATCTTTTAAGCGTTTACATCTGAATGAGTAGATGAATTTGATAATCAGGCAACAAACTAGTTCTGAAATTCTACCATTCACTCAGGCAAGAATAAAACAAGATGTCAGTACAGTGTGAGCTTTTTCATAGATAAGCCACTCTGGAAAGAAGTAAAGGGTGCTAAATGTTAATCAGAGGAGGAAAAACAGCAGTAGAGAAAGAATTAGGAAAGTAAGATAAATTTAGCAGAAAAAGACTACTGACTTCAAAAAGCACATTACAAGAAAAGTACAGGAAAGTCAAATAAAGATTTTTTTATTATAAAAGTTACTACAGATGTCATTAATAGATCCACATGATATTTCTATGGAATTTTATTTATATATGTAATTCATTGTTGGATCACACAAACTGAAAATATCTTGAATTCAAGAAAGATAAATCAGATAGTTCAGAGATTTGATGTACGGTGGGGCATTGAGAGTGGAGTGAAAACAAAACCAATCGAGCTTCTAAAAATTTAGAGGCCTCCTAAATACAGAAACTGAAATTGGTTTTCTAAGACTCCTGGCATGGTCAGCAGCTGGTCTTACGTGCAGTTTGTTTCTTTCTATTTTAGAACTATTACTTTGTTGCTCTCTTGAAATCAAAAATGACAAATACTCATGAAAATTAACCAAAACTCAAATACACATCAAGTAAATATGAATTATTTATTATTTTTTAAGTCAATATGCATTAAGTTCATGTAGTTTCAAGGAAATATTTTGCATCTTGCCATTTGATTTGCCTTTCCCTACAAAAGAGGACAATAATCCACAAACACTTGAAACGTGCCGACATAGAAAACAGGGCAATATTTACTCATAATAAGTAAACTTATTCTTCCTTTAGCTTGGAATATAAGCAGCACCAACCGTTGTCTAAAAGGGTAGAGCGTGATGCCATCGGAAAGTAGGGTCAAAAATTGGTTGGAGATTGAAGATTATTTTGCAAGTTTGATCTGTTTGCAGAAGAAGCAACTGCTGGTCTTTGATATGCATGTGGTCTTGTATAAATCCAAAGAGGTAATAATTCCATAGTATAAAGCCACGACATGACCACGAATGGAATATCGCATGCAGCTCTTATCTCAACATATTGAAAAAAAAAAAGATATAAAATGACTAGGCATATACAAAGAAGGCTAACTTAAATGATACAGGAATTGGAGAATAAGCTACTGAATATGAAGACAGACTAAGGAAGCTAAAGTTATATAATCCAGAAAAGAGGATTGAGCAGGATATGATCATAGTCTATAAATAACTTACAGGTAACAATATAGATGAAAGAAGAGAATTACTGAGAGTCCTGGTAGAGGGTAAGATGAGAAGCAACTTCCTTTAGCTAAAGAAGGAAAAACTGAACAGAAGAATGTAGGTCAGATATTTACAAAACTTAATACCCCACGGCAGCACCCATGTGACTGCATTTTAATCAAGGTGGAGTAATGTCACACATGTGGCAGCTCCAAGAAAAACAGACAAGTCCTGTGCCTCACAGGACACAGCCCAACACTATGGTCATCTGCCCACAGAATGCACTGGGTTTTTTTCTGCTGTCTGGGTACCCAATAGCAGAGATGAATTCAAAAGAGACATCAAAGTCGAGAATAACTTTAAACTTAGAAAACAGGGCTGTCCAAAAAAAGTATTTTCCCCTGCAACTTATGGAAGATAGGTCGTTAATACTAACCACAGTAAAGAAAAAATGGCATTAACATGGGGAAAATGACCCATCATTAACAGGTAAAGATGGACATACAGCAAGTGCCCAGGATGTGTCTCAAACAGCAAGAGAAGACTTGCTCTCAATTAATCCAACTTGCAAATTTTCAAATAATGTCAATGTAAAGCCACACCTTCTCATATGAATTGGAATAAGTAGAGATATACCTCAAAAACTGAAAAAACGTGAAGTTTGACTTGGCAAATACATTCAACAGAGTAGCAGAGATCTATAAAAAGACAAGAAGAGCCTGGCCTTATGATTAATATGAGATCCAGAAGGCTAATTTGAATGGGGGAAAATAAAGCTTGCCTAAAATATGATCTTTTAGTTACTTCACTGCTGAATGTTCCAAGTGACTGAAATGAAAATGCCCAAGCTTTGGAAAGTCTATTCCTACTGAAACGAACTGGTGGTGGACACAATCAATAACTGCTAGGGTGTAGTCTTCCCATACTAACCACTAGAGTTTTCCTATGTCAATAAAAATATTATCTCCTCTTAGAAATGTGAAAAAAATCCACATACCAAGGTAAGCTTTTTCTATCCAAACATAGTGCAAAGACTTTCACTCTGTATTTCTAGTCTCATGGACACACCACACTCACTTTGCACTGGTCCCGCGACTGAGACAAGATATCTTCGCAAACCCTATCCTTTCTTCTTCTACCCCAACAGAAGGAGAAAGTCAGGTTTAAAATTTCTGAAGAGGGGAGGAAAAGTCAGGAGAAATGGATCGAGAAAGAAGACGGAGCCTGTGAAAACACAATTTCCAGGAACAACAGAAACATAGGATCATTTAGGTTGGAAAAGACCCTTAAGATCATCGACTTCAACAGTTAACCTAGCACTGCCAAGTCCACCACTAAACCACGTCCCTCAGTACCACATCTACATGTCTTTTAAATACCTCCAAGGGTGGTGACTTAACTACTTTTCTGGGCAGCTGTTCCAGTGTCCAATAGTTCTTTCAGTGAATAATTCCTTCCCTGGACATTACAACAGGGTAAGGCTATCTCCAGCTCAGACTTTATCACATTTGGTCTTCTGTACACATGTTAAAATTCAGGACAACCTTCACAGTCTGTCCCAAAGAATTAAGGCAGCAAATGAGTGGAATACACAGAAATAGCTATTTCAACTTGCAAAAACTAAGCAGGTAAACTGTATTAAAATACAACTACAGTTACAAATATAATATCATCATCGGCTAAGAATGAAGATCAACAGCACTTCATATTGACAATAAACAGAAGACATTTATGTCTAATAACATTTCTGTCACAAAGTCACTACACATATATACAAACCACAGATAGGTATTACATTAGGTGCTCAGTGCTTGCGCAAAACTACTGACTTTGACCAAATATTAACTGAATAATATTAGGTGAAAATTATTATAGATGTTCTCCCTACTTTGTTGATTATGCATCCTTTAAAAAAACCCATTTATTTGAACAAATACATTTCAATAAGTCCTTTTCTTGTATGAGAAGTATAGAGGCAAGAGACTGTTACAGGCAGCAGTTATCCAAAGCTGCAGACATGTATAGCTTGCCTCACAAGCTATAACCCCATTTTTGTTTATTACTGTAGCCTACCCCTTTGACATCTACCCTAATAAATGTTCTCAGTGAAAAGCATGCAAGTACACACCCTTTTCTTTAGCTTTCCCCAGAGTGCTGAGGATCATTAGACAGATTATCAGCTTTCTGCAAGAGATGTCTGCATAGTTTTCAAATTTTGACTAATAATCTCTTGAAATAAGGTTTGCAGCAGAAGACATGCTGAGCCAAACACATCGCTAGACTGAATCTGTGCTGATGTGATTTTTAAAGAAGACTTTGCCCTTAGTTTTAAACAAATATGCAGGGCCAAAGTGGTTTTATTCTGTGGATATACCCATTCCCTAAAAATTGCAATTGCTATCAAGAAAATAAAAGTATCAATGCAAAACTACTTCAACTGAGACGTTTCTGTGACTATTACCAAGAAACAAACTGGTTTCTCACACTTTTCTCATAAAGCAGTAATAACAACACATATTAATTTATTATCTTCCTCTAAAATTTGGAAAAGTAAGCACGCAAATTTTGCCTGATTTGCCTGCATTCTAGAAACAAAGGTATGCAAGAAATTTCAGGTACTATAAACTTGACAATTTTCTTTCTAAACTTGCCTGTTGTCATTTAAAGTTGAAGTTAAGTTCCCAGTGAAGTGTTTCAAATAAGAACTAATACCTTTGACGTCAATACAGCCAATAAAGGATTGTGCAGAAATCTAATAAACTACACATAAGATAATCCCCCCATGTAAAATATATGTATCTGAAAACTCTGAATTGCATTAGTAGCATAGGAAATAGAACTGAAACCGATTTTAGGTGTATTTGCAATCTTTTAAGCTTGTCCTGTATATTTTAAAGCTATTATTTAGAAATACAATTCTTTATCTGTCAACTCAGTCATATTCTCATTGAGAGGATCATATTTTGATGTATTTTTAAACATGATCTTGGAGGCGTACAGAGTTAAAAGGAAGGTGACATTTTATTAGTAGCCGTAGGTAACTCTAGTTCTGGTTACTTATGTTATTATTTATTTACCAATATATATATGATCTGCTGCTTTTAACTTTATTGACTAATAATAATAATAATATTCACTGGAGACTGGGTCATTCCTGTCTAGTGATGGGAAATCAGAAAGGTCACAAGGTAAAAGAAAACTCCATTTTCTTAGGAACTTTAATGCATTTCTCCTGAGGGAATTCAAGTTGCTTTAGAAAGGTTTAGATATATATTGGTGGGCCTTTTACACCTGAGCCAACTAAAAGCACATCCATATGTGCAGAATCCAGTGTAATAAAAGCACAGTAAAAAGGATAGTTTCTGTATGCTTTTTTTGTAAAGCCTGGCCTGCATTTTATTGCCAACACCACAATAACTGCATACACCCACTCAAAGAAAGATCAGGGCTGTTTCTTAACAGGAGGTACAACAGGCAAGAAAAGGTCACAGTGCTAGGAGACTTCTTTTCAGACAATGAACAGGATTAGAAGTGAACAGATCCCAGCGAGCAGAATACCCTAAAACGAAACCCAGCAATGAGAAGGCAAAGTCCAAAGACCAAATTGTGTGTCAGAAAACTCCTCCTCACAAGTCTAGGGTCAAGAAGTAACTACCAACAAAACTGGCTATAAATATAGATGTAATCCACCACAAGTGGTGTTCATACAACTGCTCTGTCAAACAACAAAGTATGCAAATAAGACCCTCTAAAAATTAAGGCTAAGGCTACCTTTCTCAGAAAAAGGCTAGTAACAGAAAATATGGAAATATCAAGAGAGGTCACTTAAGCAGCCATAATTCTGCCTTTTATTTTTCGTTGAAACTGGAAACCAAAAGAGCAGGAAGGACATTTCTGAGAAATCAAAAAGCATCCTCCAAGTACATTAAAGTACATTCACACAACTGCACAGAGAATGTTTCACCCACTAGCTAGGAAGTACCACTGAGGAACATCACTCAGCAGCTGGCACTCAGTACCTGGTCATGGATGTGATCCTACGCAACCGCAACATGGAGAGTAACAGGTGAGCTACCCTTACACACCATCATGACAGTCTTAACAGCTACAGAAAGAAGGAATTTGCATTTCCAGTGTTTAAGCTAATGCATTCTGCTCCACGGCCAGGAACAGGAACAGGTATCCCTAAAGTTACAATGTCAGAGTTGAAAATCAGGGTCTTCTAAAGACATGCTTTTTAAGACAGGGGTGAAATTACTCACAAACACTAATTACTCACACTTACCTGCCAATAAGAGGTTGAATAGCATGATGTCACATACTAAGTTACGACAGAATATGCCAACAGATTAATTGGTACTGAAGCTCCTAGAGATATACTGACAATTGTAGTTCCTGTAAGCAAACAGGAACCCAACTGCTACACTGGTTGTAAGTGTGGGAAGGACTCACACCCAGCACCTGACGGTCACAGGAAACAACCCTAAGTGCATATGCATTTCTGTCAGGATTGGAGGCTGTTTAGGGAGCTGCTCTAGTTAGTCAACAGGACAATACAGCCTCAGGAGGCTCCACCACCACAGTTCATGTTGGAATCTTTTGTCAGAAATTTATCACCCCTGCACAAACAAGAGAGGCTTCCAAAACTTAAGTATTTCAAATTAAAGTATTGTAAAACACAGGGTCAGATTCTGAGAATCTTACTTATCTGACATTACAAACACTGAAGGACATTAAATTTTGTTGCAAACAAGTTTCGATAGGTCTTATAATTTTTATTCAGCTTCCTCTGTCCCTCCACAGTAAGCATCATGGGATGCTCACAGTAAATTAACAGTGACAGTCTCTTCGTTACCTGCCAGGCATCTGTACTTGTACAGTGTGAATGCTGATAGGGGAAGGAGAAAGCAGGAAACAAAGTCTATCTCTCTCTCTCTCTCTCTCAGCGTCTGCCCAGAGCCCTTGCTCTTCATGGAGAAATCTAACGGTTTAACTTTTGATGTTCCCTGCTACTTGAACAAAATCCGTTGATTTAAACATCCCTGAATTAAAAGGAGTTGCAACTCCAAACCTGATTCTCATCACTGAGAATAGAAACTATAAAATTGTCCATCAGAACAACAGTAGATTTCATATCTTCCTATTAGCAGGAGCAAAACATTTTATTTTTATTTACTCTCACAGGTATAACATACATTTAAAAAAAGAAAGTCTTTTTAATCACTTTGATCATGTGTAAGCAAATCTCCACCAGATCCATGCAGCTCAGGGACTTTCAGTATTTAATCCAGTACTATATAGTAATTATTGAGGTTATACAATAATTATTGAATGGATTTACAGCATTTACAAAGGTTGCATCAGCTCCCAATGTTTCACAGCCTTTTCATTTAAAATCTCTGCTGTTGTTCTATGGCATGTTTAATGTTACAATACAGCCAGCAAATTTTCCATTAGCTCTTCTGGCCAGATGCTGGCACACAGCCAGAATCATGCTAATGAGGTACGCACGCAGTTTCGTTAATTGAATGAAATCACAGAAAAGTAATTTTACGGTCTTGAAATCTCAGATTCTGTCTTTCTAGTCGTTTAGGTTCAAACGCTGAATAGGTGCTTTACTGCCCACTGATGAGAAAATACAAGCCCATCAGGGGTAAAGGTAATAGAGCATCATAAATACAGGACTAGATGGGGGGGACATTGCACCAAGCATTTCATTACCATGTCAATACATCCAAAAATATTCTTTCTTTTTGAGAGACGTAGGTTTCCGTAGCATGCTCTGCATCTGGGATGGTATTCTGCTTCCCTAGTTGCCACTGAGACAACCACACTGTTCATATTTCATTTCATGAAATCCTAAGGTCAGCAAGAATATCTGTATTTGCTTACCAGCAAATTTGTATTATATTTGTATTATATACAAATACATATCTATTTGTATATAAAAGATAATAGGAGTCTTCTCCTCGAGCTCCACATGCTCTGTGTGCAGCTGCCCAGACTCTTGCTGCTGTGCCTGGGACTGCTGTTCTGACACAGCCACCCTCATTTCCTAAAACTTGGCTGAACATTCATAAAGTCCTGCTGTAAGCATCACAGTAAAGTGCTTTTGTTGGTTTGTTGTTTGTTTTTTGTTGTTTTTTTTTTTAATTTCAGTGAAATTATTCTTTGTTTCTTATTACAGACCTGTCCCTTAACTACTCTGTAAGTATGGTCAAAAGTTTTTCAGGAAATATACTGTGAATTTAACAGAAATAAAACAGTACAAAACAAGGCAGAAAACTGCAGTGTTTTACCAAGTATTTTCATTGCTTTTTTTAAAAAGTATTTGAAAATATTTATCTTAAAATATTTGTAAGGTCAAAAAGAAACAAAGCCGAAAATCACACAGTCAAGTTTTTCTCTGGACCATTTTGTAGAAGTTTTCAGGTGTCACTGCAATAAATACTAAGAAATATTGTACCGTCCTCCTCACACACTTATATCAAGCTATAGGTTGTCTCAGCAATTAGATTATGCCAAGAACAATACGTACATGGACTCTTTTTACTCACTTTATAAGCCTGCTGCTTATTTATTCCATACTGTTACAGTCAAATCCTGCCATCGATGTCCACATCCTTTATTGGAGGAAAGTCTGCTGAGGTCACTGGGTTGAATCTTGACAGTATTAATTGCTGCTCAACGACTCCCAGCAGCATCTAGATATTGCACCAAGCACAGACCTCTGGGGGGGGGGGGGGGGGAGAAAAAGAAAGTTCATCAAACTCTAAACGACCATTACAGCTTTGGAGAAAACAAAGTCTGATTCGAGTAGGAGCTCGGTCTGTAGAGAACCAGAATTAAAAAAAGCCAAACCAAGACAAAAAAATAAACCTACTAGCTCTACTGGAAGAAAAGATCAACTGACATTGGTTTGCAATTTTTTTTGAAAGGATAGATCTTTTATTTTAAATGACAATGACTTTCTATACTAATTGTTTTCCGTGTCTCTGTGCTGAAGGCTTTCCGGGCTCAGAAGGCAAGTCAAGATGCTGAACAGTATGTGTGTACACAAGATGACAGCCTTTGGCAGGGGACACAAAGGCTTCAGAATACGGGTAAGCACAGCAAAGGGCCACCCGTGTGCATAGAGGACGATGGGGCTGTCTGCTGGAAATCTGGCATAGTAGTCAAATGGGAATTTGTTAGCCTGAACTTGATTTCTGTGCCTGTCCGGCAAATTTTAACATGCAACTGCGCTTGCTGACTATCTTTGTGGTTCTATAACCACTTTACAGATGCTTGGACGTATTACCATCTCCTTCTTCCCTTCCCCTAGCCGATGGACACTACACCCTTAAGGGTAAACACATACATCCTTAAGACTAGGTAGATGTCTGTTACAAAGACTTTCTGCTTGATTTTAATCCAAAAGAGCTGGCGTTTTTTAATTAAAACCTCCTTCACTCAGGTCTTTTTTTGTCTTGTGAAGCATCTATCAATCAGGAGGAGTCACTGCAGGATGCACCCGGGGGCAGCAGGCTATTTCATCCCCTCCCCCAAGCCCAGACACTGACTTTTTCCTCTTCCTCCCCCCAACTTCATTAACTAAATGCACTGAATAAACCTTAACATCCCAGCTAAATCCTATTGGCCCTGGATTTGCTGCTTAATGCTAAAACCCAAGCGACCCATTTTTCTCCTGTTGATACTTCTATTGCTGATGGCAGCCAGCAGAGAAAAATACCCAATCTTAAACTATTTTAATGTAAGGAACAAAAGTCAGAGCATTCATCACTCGCTCTTTCTGCTGCTGCTCACAAACTTTACGTAAGCTTTACTTGGTGTGTCAAAGCTTCCCTTGCTTTTGTGCTTCATAGGCAGCACAGGGAGTCTGTTGCTTAGCAAGTGAACACAACAAAGTGCATCTGTTATTAAAAGTGCAACTAGGTCTCTTTTAAAGAAAAACGATCTGGTAAAGTCTATGAAACTACATTTCTGTGCATTGTACAATCTCCAATCATGACACTTATAAACATCAGAAAATGCAGACCCCACTAACTGAAAATCTTTGGGAAAGACTAATGATGAGAGTAAACAGCTTCAATGCTACAGATTCATTTCGAGGTACTAACCTTACATTGTGTTTCAAACAGTAAGTATGTCTTCCCAATTTCACATACGCCACAGAAAAGGCTAAAGATTATTCACTCTTCCCCTGCCTCCTGGCTGCCAGACCTCCGGCTGCACCTAATCTCCCCTCAGCTCAGTTGCCCAATGCTTCCTCCTTGGTCCGTGAGGACAAGCAGGAACCTCCACGGTCACTTCCCAGATCCTGATTCTTTCTTCCCAAAGTACCCAAACTGGGTTATCTGTCCAGCTGCAAAGTCTCCCTGTGGTAGCATTAAAAGCTTTGGCTCCTGGCTGCTCCTGGGGCCACCAGCCTGCCTTTTCTCCTTGCTCCATCAGATCTCTGACCTCTCTTCTTCCCCCAAAACATCATGCCATGACCACCATGTGTCTGGCCAGAGCATCTGACGCTCCAAAATCCTTCCCTACCACAAACACCTCTTTTACACTTCTGCCACACACACCTGTGACTGCAGTCACATTCCCCCATTAGCTTTGCAAGCTGCTTCACAACTTTCCACCACAGTGATACACCCCTGCCCTACTGCAAGGGTCCCTTTGCATTTGTCCTTGCCCAGCATTCTTGGACCAAGACTCCCAGCTGTCTGAGCAGGAGAGCCAACTCAAGCTGTGCTTTCCCATGTCCTGTCCTTCTTCCCTCAGCACAGAGCACCATGAGGGCTGCAAACCCTCACCCTTGGTCCAGGAAAGCCTCTTGCCCTGTGATGGCTCTGTGGCAAGCGGCTTCACATCCAGAAAACTGAGTGCTTCCCCTCACGGCTCGCAAAAGTCGCTCACCGTATTTTCAGTAATCTGTCAGAGAAGGCTATTCCAGCTTGCTCCTGGGTATCCAACCAACACAGCAGTCTTTGGATTTGACTTATATTTTTAATACCGCATTTCACTTCACATTATTATCAGACCTCAATGCCCTACAATACCAAGGCTGGCTCCTAAGCAGAAGGGCTGCATCCTAAAATGTCCACCACACGGACACCCAGTCCTTTGCCCAGCAAATTCCTGCAGCGTTCAGAGGCTGCAAAGGCTGAAAAGGAACAGGAGCCTGGGCATCTGTTAGAAATGTGGCAATCCTGAATAAAAATTGTATTTACAAAGAACCTAAAAGCAAATGTAATCTAGCACTGAAGATATGCGGCACAGGTTATGATTATTAGTACACTGTCTGTTATGAGAACGCTTTCAAATAAAAGCGCTTTCTTACTGACTGTGCACTTGCGGTAATGTATTTCTTACCAATACCACTAATGGAGTGTTCATCATGTTCCTAGTTTCTCTGAAGTAACGTATATTGAGCTACGTAAGAATAAAATTAATATATCCATGGTGCTACACGTTATCATACTGCACACACTCTACAAATGTGTTTAAATAGGGTCTTTGAAGGAAGTAATGGCAACTGACTTCAATATTACGGAAATATTCCAACCAGCACAAATTGGAAAGTAAGAATGATATGGAACATAACCAGTAAAACAAATATTTATATTCTTGAGGACTTGTTTTTGCAGCAAGGACACAGATGAGAGAGAAAGAAGGGGGGCAAGGTCTTTTGTAAGAAACCAGCTATTTCAGATTGTAAGGAAAGTGGAAATATTTCTGTTCACCTGATTATAGATTAAGACAGTACAGAGCAATAACCACCCGATCGATCAAGTTTTTCCTTTTCTTGAATACAATGAGTCCCATACTAGACAGATGACAATTTCTTGAGAGGTTTATGAGGAAGCAAGCCTCAGTTTTTCATTTTATTTTATCTTCACAAAGTCTTGACGGATTTTAGTATAGCCAATTCCTGGACTCTGCTTTCAACCATTCTCAGTGACAGTTCGTGAACTTTGCACCAGGAATCTTTGCAGGGATAAGCAATGGACAAATGGATTACCAGCTGCTTGACTCCATTTTTCACTATTGTTCTACATCTAGAACCATACAGAAAAGAAACAAACACGACCTACAGCTAGACTGGATAGTATGCACCCTTCTAACAGATTTTTTTAACATTTGAAGATAGACACACAACAGAATTTCCAGTTATGACGGCATTTTGCTGCCTATAATGTACACATGAGTTGCTAAAATGTGTTTAGATAATGTGTGATAACTGGTTATTTATTTTTCCATTAGCACTAATAGGGTTATCAGGAACACAAGTTCAAGTTGTACACTAAAAAAATAACCATATCCACTAACAGGACAGCCTAGCAGATGCATAAAAGACATTAAAACATAGTTTTAGGTGCATAGTAACAAAATTTCTTGCATCTTTAAAAACAGCAATATTAATAGCCATAATAATGAGGTATGATGTCCAGACTCCTCTTATCACTACTGTTAACTCAGAGCTATCATATATTTTCTAACTTTTCTTTAAGAAACACTTTTAAAGTTCACTTTTCCCCCACTACACAACTCACAAAGCGACGACACAGTTGTTTACTCAGGCTGTTTACACAGCAACTTAAAACAACAAAAAAAAAGCCTCCAGAAACTTTAACAGCTAAATGAAAGGTGATAACTTCCAATGAAAATGCCAAAATACGGGACAATATTCCATCTTGGCTGGTTTTGACAGTGATGCTGTTTTACACCATGTCAGAAACTTATTAGCCTCTGCCTTCCTAATCCCCACCGCAACCCCTGCGGTCGGTCTCCCTTGGCCTTTCCCCACTTCACGTTAAACTTGCAGGAAACCATCAGCCGGGGGACACACGGACACACACCGAGCAGGCTCCGGATGATATTATCGCCTTTGAGCGCTGGAGCTGCGGCTCAGGCGGGGTTACTCACCCGAGGGAAGCCCACACTTCCCGACTGACAGTCCCTGATGGATCTCTCTCCGCGCGGCTCAGTCGCGCGGCCGATGAGCCGGCCCCATCCCCGCACGGAGCACTTCGACGGCAACTTGTTGGTTCCGATCTTTCACAACGACTTTCCCCGACTTTGCCCGCCGCAGCCCGCCCCGGGCCGGCACAGCGGCCACACGCAGCCCTTCCTCAGGCACCCCCGAGGCGGGGCGGCAGCTCGGCTCCCGCAGCCTCACAACAAAGAAGCCCCAGCGCCCACCCCCGCGGGCAGCACCCGCCGCCCTCCCGCGCCCGGGGCCGCACACCCACCTGCGGAGCGGGACCCGCGCCGCCGGAGCCCCGGAGCCCGCACGCCGCTCCCGCCTGCCGAGGGTGCGCCGCTCCCGCCGTGCCGCCCTGCGCGGGGCTGCACCCGCCGGCTCCCTCCCTGCCGCCCTGCGCGGACAGATGGCCGGCAGCCCTCCGCTCTGACACAGTGAAGCAAAGCCTGGCTTTTTTTTTTTTTTTCTTTTCCCTCTTTCCCCCCCCCCCCCCCTTTTTCTTTTTCCCCCCCCCCCCCCCCCCCTTTCTTCTTCCCGTTTTTCCTCTCTTCCTCCCCTGGCTTAGCCCCTGGCAGAGCAGCCCGAGCGTGCTCACAACACCCCCTCCGCCAGTCACTTCAATTAGTGCCACATGAGAGGAGCTTCTGCCCAAAATCTGCTTAAGAAAGGGCCAGAGGGCAGGACAATCGCCTTTGCTCAACAATGACCAGAAGCTGTTATAAATACACAAACAAAAGCACTGGCAAGGCCAGGAATGTCATATCCTAATGTGATAAAAATTGTAAAGATTCGATGTATACCAAAAGTAGAAAAGAAGAAAAATATTTTTTTTCAAAGAGACAAAGATTAAAAGTACCTCCCTACCCTCTCGCCCCAACACGTAACCTTGTAATATGTTATCAAAATTGTGTATTTCTGGGTGCCAAGCTATTGTGTTTTCAAAGTCCTGAGCAGCTCACTCACTATCCCTTTGTGACAGCTGCTCGCTAATATTTATAGGTGCCCGAGTCTGTGCACCTTATATAACCAAGTAGACTGACCAGGGCTGGGCAGAGGTTGCTTCTGACCCCACAGATATGGTGCATCGCACAAATAGAACAAGCAATGACTTATCTAAAATAAAACAAGAAGTTTCCAATAGACCAATAAGTAAATCAATACATTGAATACAGTACAGACTGAGGTGCATTTGTTTCAAGACTGAGGGATTTAATCTAATTTGATTTAGACACATTTTACACTAACATATGCCATGTTGTGAGTGAGCAGAAACTCCAGCCTGAGGTTTCTAACTGCAGTGAGTTAGAGTTGAAAACTAACAAAACAAAAACAGAACCATCAAACAACCAACCCCTAACAACAAACAACAATCAAACAAAGCAAATAAAAACACCCTTGATCAAGCAGAGTGCCTCCACCAGCAGTGCCCAGACCCTGAGCTTCTGCACCACTTCACAACCCTTCAGTTTGCACCGTGCTAGTTGCTGGATGCCACTGGCTCCAGCATGGGGAGAGCAGAGTGGGAGAAGGAAGTGGTTTCGGGCCCATAAGGCTGCTTGTAAACTCTGAAGTGCCTTTGAGATAGTAATTTCCAGTCTGTTGATGGCAGGAGGACAACAACTAGGTTCATCTGAGGGGAAGCCAATAGTCACTGTCACCTAATTCCCTCCCCAGACATTCAAGAATGTAATCGTTGCAAAGGGAGGGCACTAGGATGTCCCTCCTAGTCTCGTGCCTCAATGTTTATGTACAAATCTGTCCAAAAGTAGTTAATCCTATTGACTAACCTCATGCTCTTTTAGAACTGAGATAAAAGCTGTCTGAAATTAACCCTGTATTCCCACTGTTTGGTTTCCACCAACTCAACAATAAACTTCTACTACAAATAAATGTTACTTTTTCCATTTCATTCCCATGCCCTCCTCTCATCATGCTTGTTTGCCCTGGTGCAGCGAATGCTACTTTCTCAAACTAAACCCATTCACATACAGACTTATCCTCAAAGCACCCTTATCCTCAAAGGATGTCCACAGAGGGGTTTTGCGGCTTTATTAATTACCTGAATTTAAACATGCGCTCAACATAACAAAGAGTGTACTTTTAGAAGATAATTTGAAAAAACACATTTAAAAGAGAGAATATTTAAGTAAAGCTCATGCAAAACTAAACCAAAAATCGCATGCACAGGCTTGCAAAAAGAAAACTGCCTGCAAGATTTCTAGACTTCCTAGATTTAGCAGGGACAGAAATATTCTTTATTTCAACAAAGAGCTTTGAGTAACCCTGACTGCACAGATGCAAAACAGTAACACCAACATGAATAACACAGACTGAGTATTGTCAGTGCAAAGCTGCCAGGTCATGGGTTGACAAAGCCCTCCCTGATGACAGTGTGGGGTGGTAGAGGGAGAGGGAAGCAGATCCTCATTCTGGCACAGGCATGGTGCAGGTCCATGTAGCCCAGCAGAGCAGTCAGAGGTATGGCAGCACGTCCAGCTGAATTTTCAAGGTATTGCATGCAATATGACTAATAAACCCTGCCAGTTCCACCAACTGATCTTTACACAGGGTCCTGCTTTTACTGCAAGCAGGGCCAAGCTGGATGTCCACAGCAGCAGTACAGACATGTTTTGCTTTGCAAAGGAGTGGACAGAACCCTCGCTGGAGGCATAAAAAACCTGACATAATCCTCAACAATAAAGCCCCCTCCAGGTAAGCAGTAAAAAGATTTTTAGAATAATGAGCTTACCTGGGAAAAACATGAGCTATGACTTAAATAGCTGCATAGTTGTAACTGAATAACAAGACAGCAAAATAAGTCACGAATGGAGTGAAATGCAAGACTATGTGTATAGTATAAAAATCTAGCCAGCAAGGCAGATGAATAAATTGATGGAACTGAGCCACTGATGCCAGAAGTGTCAGAAAAATGTCCTTGTCTCTGAATTTTGGGTGAGTTTTATATGTTTCATTTCCTGGATCAGCTATCATTGCGGAATTCAGAGAGGGGAAAAAAAAGGGTTATAAAAATAAAAAATATTTTCTTATTTGCCAAAAGGCCCAGTCTGAGTTAATCTGTCTTGATCTGCTTGTCATTGTGTTGCATGCTGCTTTCCTACACCAGCTTTTCCAACCTATGGAGAGAAATAGTGGAGGATTCTTGCAACGTCGCTTAAGGATGTAACATGAAGAAAACTGCATGTACGGAAATATGCCTCACAGAGAGACATTCAGAGGGCTGTCTTTGCAAGCTTGAAAGTATTCCAAATGCCATTTGCTTTACAGGTCAAAATGCTGTGTTTGATGATAAATCTGAGAGACAGGTGACAGAAATCTCCATGAGCAATGTCCCAAAAATAAAATGTATAAAGAAAATATACTGTTTAGTTTGTAAATAATTTAGTGTGTATTTGCAGCTTTAAACTGTTTGTAAAATATTCCAGCAGATCAGGCTAAGACTACTCATTTTATAGAAAATTATGTATTACCTGGAAGTGCTTTAAGTTAACCCATTATGTAAATGGAAACCTGGATCACATTCATAGGGTCCTTGAATTTGACATAATTTCCTGGAGAACCAAGCCTGTATTTGAAAAGCTATTCTCAAGCACTGGTTGAAGTTTTTCCTTAAATACTGTTTTATTTGGTAAGTGAAAACTGACAACACCACCAAATCATCTAGTATTAGTGTTCTTTTCTTTTACATGTCCCTGCCGTTGGACAAAAAATAATAATGGCTTATGCTATTCCTTTGCCTGAATAAAATGTTGCAGTTCCAGAGATAAAGACGTATTGAGCTGAGCAATTAAATAGCTAAATAAATGAATCAGCAGAGCAGAAGTGACAGATTTAATTATTGCTTAGAGCTAGGAAGGGGAACTAATTATGGGGTTCATGAACCACATGCCATTCTTTTCCTTAAGCATGTGGTTCAATTCTTCTGGATCAAGCTATGCAAATACAGTAGCATCACGCACCACATTAAAAAAAAAAAAAAAGAGGGAGAAAAAAAAATCAAAAAGCTATCCAAGATTTGGAAATAAAGTCTAATCTTTGAAGAAAGAATAGCCCATGTTCAAGTGACTCCAAATCAAGAGTTACAGGAACTAGCTTTTGAATAGATAAACACTAAAAATTTAGTTCTCAAAAAAAATGTAAGCACAATGAAATTTGTTAGATGTGAATAAACCAAAGATTGCAACGGGAAGCTGTACTAAGTGAGGCATAAAGCATAAAGCTCTATCAAGTGATTAGGAGCCCCGTTCATCAGCAAGTATCTGTAGCTGGAAAGCCTGAGAAAGCTATTGGTCGTTGCTCTCTCCTTGCTTTGGTCAGTCCACCACAGCAAGCAATACATCTGAAAAAGATGCTTTTGTGGCCACCAAGTACAAAAACACTAGCGGTGGAAAAACCCTGCTCCTCTTTTTTTGCTTTCTGTCCCATTTTTCTATATTGCATTTACAATACCATCCTAATTTTATTCTTGTTTGATAAGACTGTCAATGCCAATTATTTGAGCTTCAGATAAAACTCATGAGCCTCATAGTATAATCCCATAAACATAGAATTCTTTCCCTCATTAGTGGGAGGAAGAAAAGGGATAAAACCCCACATATATGGCATTTGAATCACATAATTCAATTAAATGCATAATTTTGGTGAGTTTACGGCTATCTTATATGGATGAAGACAAAGTATCATTTCAAGAAAAAAAAACCAAAAACACTAGGCTATTTTTTAAAATGAATTAATGAAGGTAAGAGAAGTCTTTCATTCATAGCCAGTTGTTTTCTAAAGTTAAAATCTCAATGTGATGTCTCTTTCAGCATAATTTAAAAAATCAACACATTTGCCTCTTTTCCTAAAAATGCTGTGAAGAGATAAATACCTCTGCACAGCTGACCTCATACACCATTCTGAAAAAAAAATAGACCTTTTACTCCACTGATTTTGGAAATTTTAAAAAAGCAGAAAAAGCATAACATGATGCAAACAATAAAACATCTTATGGCTGGGAAATATCTAAATCCACCCCAGCTATAGTTGTGTTCTCCTTCCACATCACCAGTAATTTTGTCAGAATGATAATATTTGAATCCAAACCCAGAGATGTAGGCTGATCCCTTGGAAGGCTCACTGGACAATCACAAATGCCATCATCGTCGAAGATTACAACATCAGCTCTGCTTGACTGAAATTCTGTTCTCTGAAGGCAGCCAAAACCAAGGTCTATTGCCTCAATAAAGACCAAAATGAACTCTATCTTGAAAATCAGTGTCTGGGTTTCTGTATCAAGGGAGACTGTATCTACAAGGAACCAGGAGCACTGTACATCCAAGATAAGATAAAACCAGGATTTTTTTTTTTTTAATGGAATTATGGTATAGCTCTATGAAAGTGACATCCTTTGCCTGGAATTCTAGTGCAGTTATATCAGAAGAAAATGCACTTTGTACCTAGACACACAGCAAAACAGAGAAGAGCTGATCTTCAAAAAAGACACTGTATCTGAAACATTAGGTACAAGTTGCATTAACACTCTTACCATATGAATTTGACGACATCTGATATCTATGTCATTAAAGTGTGATGTCTACAGGATGTCACTAAGGTACCAGTGATCACAAACCTTGCGGAACACATGCACAACTGATATCTCATAATAGAGACATTACGATTGTATAAATTATCTGTGGAGCATGATGAGATGAAAAGGATCCTATGAGCAGGGGCAGCTAGTCAGCAGACTGCCGGAGGACAAAGGGAGAATATACTCTTGGTGCACAACACTTCTGACCTCAGGAGGCAAAATTGTCAGGATTTTGCTAACAATCATGGCCAGGCTCACATGGAAATAACCATTTAAGTATCTGTAGTGTCCCTCTTAAGCCAGTACATGATCAGTATTTGCATGTGCATCCAAAAGCACAGCCCCAAAGGAATACAAGGCATTTAGGAATGCAAGCCATGCAGAAGTGAGCTCACCACTTGGGAAGAAGTCTGACTACAAATCCACCATCTTCTGCTCTCACTGCAGAGCAGTGCAAAAGAAATCCCTCATGGGATACTTGAAAGAGGAGTCATGGTTAAGTATAGGCTGGAAGTGAATTTGTCATTGTTTTATTTATACCCTTTTGCTCCCAATATTGCACTTGGGTGTCTTCCCTTAAGTCTTGCTTAACATAATTTTGCAGTATTTCACCACGCAGCTATTCTGGTGCACTGGAGAGACAAGATGAAACACAGCGAAACCAGTAGGTTATGAGCAGAAATCAAAGAAGGGTGCACAGGTTGTCTTGAGACATGAATGCCTCCTCCAGCAGGGTCATAGAAGCCTAGGGATGTCAAGTCTTTCCTTCCTGTTTCCAAAGGGTCACTGGCTTGGGATGACTTTACTAGGCAGGCATGAACTAGTTCTTCTCCTGCATAAAGCAGCTGGCAAAGCAACACTCCACAGTTCTGGGTGAGCCTTGGGTTTTCAGGCTCTGACTCTGTGTTTGGTTGTTACGGGGAAGGCAGTAGGTAATTTTTCACTAGCATGGGGAGTGTGCCAGTTTATCAAAACTGCCCTTGGGAAGTTTGCTTGTGACAGTTTACAAAACTGTGACTAAGTTTACCAGTGGGTGTAAAAGGAGTTGCTAGTTGTCTGACACAAAGAAGAGAATACTGTGGGTTTTGTATAAAGTCTAAATAACATTTATACACTACTAATCACAGAGCTAAAAATAATTTAAAATCACCCAGCATTTTCTTCTTCTCAAAGAAGCGATTTTTTTTTTGAGTGCTCTCTTGCATTTTCCCAATATTTTATCAAAGACTGGAAGCAACCATCCAGTCTTCACTGAGGAGTAATATAAAACCCAGTCAAGCTCCTTGACAATAATGACAACTGAAATAACAGGAGCCACTGTCCAACCCAAAAGCTGAAGTAAGCATCCAGCCACAATGCCCAAAGGGTTTTCACTGACAAGGGCAAGGATGTTTGCATACAAACGTCAGAGCTTGCTTACTCTTGGAAAAATGACTTGCGTCTGTGAAAAACACCAGAATTATGCCAGAAATAGGAAGAGCAAGGAAGCCTGTGAACTTGCTAGAGTGCAGCCCTAGACCAAGCCTGAGCAAAACTCACAGGAAATTCCTCTTTCTCCTAGTGCAGTGGTATACCAAAGACGAAGCACCCATAAGGGGTATGAAATAAGGAGTGAGAAATCTGGTCCTCATGAGCTTCACAATACAGCTCTTGATGACCTAATACAGATGACAAAAAGGAGGGGTATAATATGTGATATGTTCATTGTGACACATATGAACAATTGTAAAAAATAATTAATTAATTAATTAAACAGAAAGCTGTCTTGATTTGTAAAACCAGAGAAGCAATTACTTTCAAAAGTTCTGCCACTTTGAAAAACATAGCACAAGCACAGAATGGATCAAGAGAACAATTCACAAATCTAAAGGAATAGTTGTGTTCCGTCTCTTAAAGTCTGAGGTTTGCCAGTCTGAAGGAACAAAGCTCCTGGGCACAAAAATCAGTCAGACAGTTGTGGTACAGACTTTGGAAGTTCCACTTCCAGGCTCTGAATTTGGCTACTGGTAATGTCTGGAAATTCCAGTGGTAGAAGCTGTAGAAATTACTAAACAAAAATCTCCAAAACACAAGCAAGTTGGAAAGTCAAAACTGAACCACCTTTGTGGTTCAAATCTCAAATGCACGCAGTGATGGCAGACCATCCATCCATCCATTCTGAATACAAAGTGTTTTTAACATTAAACTATTCATTTCACAAAGAACCTGAGGTATAAAAAGGAGAAACTGACAAAGCCAAGAGTGGAGAATAAAACACTGATAATGTCATCTGCATTTTGGAATGGGTAGCATGGTACATACGACATTGAGACCAAGGACACTCCCTGAATTTCTAAATATAAGTAATGCCATGATTATTCCTCATTTAAGACTGTAAACATTTTGCATGCCTTTTATTCTAGAACCAGCACAAGACTATTCAACAGCTCAGACACAACTGACAGTCAGTCCTCCTAAAATAACAGATGGGACAGGGCCACCCCTGCCTGCCACAGAAAAGCAGGGAATTGTAATAGAGAGATCTAGAGGATCCATGCTGCTAATCTGGCTGCCTCCAGGGACTGATGCTAGTGAGCTATCACAGCTGCTGGCACTGGGCATTCTACCAATAGTTTCCACTCCTGCTTTAGGGACAGCAGCAGTTTCAGACAACCTGTTTTTCCCTGTCCTAATAAGGACAAAATTAGGGGGTGCAGATGTTAGGGGATGTGCACTTTGTCTTTCCAGGAGCCTGCTACCTTAGACAATTTCTGCTTTGCCTGTGCTCACAGCCAGCCCAGTTTGCTGCTGGAAGCTGAAGACTCAATTTAACTTGGCTTCTTCTGCATTCTCAGAAGATTCAGCAAAAGCTACATTCACTGGTGCCATAATGCTTCTGAGAGTCGGAGGCCTTAACCTTGAGCATACGAAATCCACTTTGTGTCAGTCTTAATTCTGTCTCAAGGGTCATCAGTAAAAAATCATTCTCAAAAAACAAATAGTTCATCTCTAATGATTATGCTGTCCATATTGTGCTCTTCAAGTTCCTTATGAAAGGGTTTGGTTGCAGTGAAATTCTTAATGTAAAAGGCTACCCTGAGATATTTCAATATGCTGATGCAACGTAAGAGTTATCACCGTGTTAGGGAGGAACTTGACAAGTTTGAACAGGAAACTACTGAAGAGCTGTAGAGTAAATTATAGATTTAAAATCAGGAACAGCTTTGAAATATATATTGGCAGTTGTTCGTTTTACAGGACCATCAGAATATGAGTTGCATCAATATTGGCAGATAACACTCAAATTTCAGTAAATATTAGTGTTTCAAGCTGGAATTGTTAAAGCCTATTAGCTACAACTTTTCTAACAGATTATACTATTGTTGGCCACTAGTGTAGCAACAACAGGAAAAAAAATCGAGAACAATAATTTTGTTCAACATAAAATCATACCGTAATGACATTTTATATCCAACTCCCTATCGCACTTCATTCCATTTTATTTTTTACCGTATAAAACTTTACGGAGGGAGAAATGCTTCAGTGATGCTCACCAAATTCAGACCCCCTTCTCCACCTGCAGATTTTCACTGTGCCCTCTTGAGATTCACTTTTTCTTTCAGTGCCTTAGCTCCAAGAACATAAAATAATAACCTTATCCTACCTCACAGAGCTGCTACTAGTAGAGCCCATTTAGATTCTGGAGCATTACAGCATTGTGGGAGAAAAATGGTTTATCTATGTGCCATTTTATGTGTACATTTTCCACTGAGCTTTTTTTTCCAAAAAAGTTAAATTCATATCTTGAACATTTGTTTTTTCATTTTCTTTTTTTAATTTCTGTCACCTTGTTTTGCTTTGTACTGTGTTGTGTCTCCTGGTATAGTCTTCTTCCTGCTTCAGTCACTTCTCTGTGTCATATAACTCTGATGAGGTTCCTCTCAGTACTTCTTTTCTCCACTGTTGCATTCTTCTTATTCCTCCTATATTGACAGGCTCTCTAGATTGACAATAGGTAAGTATTGCCAAAACTTAGTCACATCTTTGTATCTTCTTTCTTATTACTCTGAGCCTTTCCTTTGTCTGTGAACCATCCTGAAGCTGTCTGTGAACCATCCTGCTTCACCTCCTGAAGGAATTTTCTCCCTTTACAGAGGTGAAGGAGAGCCTTACACCAGCAAGTATTCTTTGACATTAAGAAGAGTGACTGATCAGAGGGCTTTTATTCAGAATACATGTAGACCTTTAGTGACGTGTAAAACACCTCAGAGGTAATGAAAGCTTCAGGGTATCTGCCTGAAATAAGCATTTCTTCAGTGCTCAGTGCAAAATGTTGCTAATCTTGCTTCGAGTTTGCTACAGCTCAAACCCCAGGAGGCTTTACGGGTTAAATTTTACATCTTGGACCCAACTGGGAAAAAAAATGAAAGCTGTTGCTTGCACAAAACGTGGTTTATGGGGTGATCACAGCCCAGGTGCTGATGGTTTCCATCTGCTTATTCCCTTGTCCTCTGCAGTGGATTCTCAAGAAGTGCAAATCAGAACCAACCAGTGCTGTAATTTACCTTGATTTTAATCTTTTGCCCTCAGAAAAGTAAATTAAAAGTCTCATTGTTAAGCCTAGTTAAAAAAGGATACTGCAACTGCAACTTGGCCTTTCAAGAAAGAATTCAGAATGCAGTAGAACTGCTGGAGTAAGAATAGATACATTATTTATATGTATAGTGGCACTAATTTTTGTATTTACTTCTTTTTCAGGGGTGTTAAGTGCATTTTAAAAGTTTGATAATTGTTCAATTCCAAGAGGTAAGATATCTTCTCCTTGCAAATCTGGAGAAATGTTGAAGTTGGCAATACATTGCCAGAAAGCCTTACCTTGTTACGACTCTAAACAGACCCAACAGTTTTGTGCAGAGCAGCAAGCTCAGGGAGAAATCAGCAGCTCTCCTGGAGTGGCTCATGAGCAAAAGCTTGCGGGACTCAATCCTACAAAGGCGCTGACATGATCTGGTAACATACTTTGCTGCTTCAGTGTTCAGTGCTTGGCCACTGCCAGGATATACCCAGGAATCACATCTGTATACACCTGAGTCTTTATAGGAGATGGAGCCTGCTATTTGGAATCTGCTGATGAAATCTGGGCAGCTGCTCAAGGATGAAATTTGCCTCTAGCCTGGGGGATCTGCTCACTATTCAAATCCCATCAAAGCATGTGGAAGCTTTGCTGTCAGTCTTCCTCACTTTTGAGGCAGGACATGCACACACACATGTATATATATATACACCTCTGCCTATATCTGGGTATAATTTTTAGAAAACACACTATTTCATAATTTCAGAATATTTCTAGGACTATCTCAACTGAACTGTACAGCAAGATGCACTGAAATCTTCAGTATTTCAGAGGTGATTATTTTGTCTGTGTAAGTTTTCCCAACCCATTCTTTCTTTGTTCTACTCCTTCTCTCTTATCCATGTAGGGATGTTCACACCATGGATACTCTTCCTTTCTCTATTCATTTTTGCAAATGTTTTCTCTATGTTTTTTTCCCCCTATGATTTGAATTTTATGAGCATTCCCTTCATGTTTTGAGTACCTTTTCTGAAGAGGCACTAAAGAGAGAGAAAGCAATTCAGAAAAAAAAAAAAAATTATAACTTTAATTTCATAGAATCATAGAATAGCCTGACTTGGAAGCAACCTTAATAATCACATAGTTCCAACCCCCCTGCTTTGGGCAGGGTCATCTTTCACTAGACCAGGTTGCTCCATTCGACCTGTCCTTAAACACTTCCAGTAATGGGGCATCCACAACTGCTCTGGGCAACCTATTCCACTGCCTCACCACCCTGACAGTAGAGAATTTTTTCCTAATATTTAATCTAAATGTACCCTCTTTCAGTTAATGTCAAGTCATTTTTGGGGAAAAGGCAAGGAATGTGGAAAGAGAAACTCCCGAGAGTTCTATTTTTTTCTACACCATTTCAGTACACAGCACAGTAATGGTGATTATTAGAAGTTGTTCTGAAAGTTGTTCCCCAACTAGAAAAATAAAAAAGAATATCAACTCTAGCAAGTTAAATTTAATAAATCCAGCCAAAAAAAGATTTTGAAGAGCAATTTTCCAAAGGCATAAAACCAATATAAAATGATTTTAAGCACATCAGAAACAGGAATTCTGCTAGAAGGTCTTTAGGGCTGATAAGTAACTGGAGTATGAAAGGGGAACCCAAACAGGATCAGACTCTACCTCAGCAAAGTTAAAAGAATTCTTTACAGAGCTGTTCACTATGGAACAGACTTTGGAGGTTTCCAGGCCAAAACCTTTCTTTACAGGGCACAAGCCCCTTAAAACTGGTTAGACAATAGGAAATACATAGCAGAAAATTAACTGGTCACTCTTCACAGTGCAGAGAGATTTCTAGTAGATCAGCGTAGGGAAATGCACTGTTCAACATAGCCATCGGAAATTTGGATAAGGCTGAATAGTGAGATGACAGAGAATCACACTAGATTATTTAGGGTAGTTAAAGCAAAAGGTGACTGAAAAATTGCAGAATAATCTCAGTGTGTGATAAAACCGTGGAGGAAAAGTAATGCTGATAAATGTTGAAACTGGAATAAAAAAAACAAGGAGTCCTAACTATACATGCTCAGTGATGAGCTTTAAGTGAGCTGTTACAACCCTGAATTATGGATACAGCAACTGGAGAAACCGTGTACTATTCTATGAAACCATCAGCATAAAGCAAAAGGATTATTATGAATTATTAGGAAAATGAAATGGGAGAGAGATTTTATGATCACAAAGAAAATGAACCTTATCTTCTAAGCCCCAAGGACTTACCTGAAGTAGAAAACATATAGACAAGGATGCATAGATAGTAAGATAATTAATGGTGAGGGACAGTATTTGTGTGAGAATCAGTAAACAGGTTGGGATAACTCAGTTTGGAAAACAGATAGTTCAGAAAAACATGCCCAAATTGTGTCACATGCCATCATGTCTCACACTGAGAAAGGTACAACAGTACAGACTATTCACCCCTATACAAGAAGGAAAGAGCACCAAATGAAATGTTAGCGTATTGGATTAAAGCCTATAAAAGGAAATACACTTTTTTACTGACTGAATAATTAAGTTAAAGAGTAAAGCATTAGGAGATATTGCAGATGTTAAAAGCCTGAATAGGCTCAAAAAGCAATGAAACAAATTCATGGGGCATCCCTCTCCCCCTCCCCAATGTTTGTTAGAAACAAAGGTATAATTTCTAGCCAAGAACCTAAACTTCAGACCAGGAAAGGCTGAGACAAGTACTGGGAAATGCATCCCCCTAAAGCTGCCATCTTACGCTCTTGAAATATATATAATCATATATGCTTAGAAAAATACACCACGTCTACTGGTTATACCCAGCAGAGCCATTTTCCTGCTTTTGCCCTCAGGAGAGCTGTACTCTGAGCAGAAGACCCATACAGTTCATCAAGGAGGCACAGGGTTGCCCAACCAACCACTAACAACATGTGTCAGGACAGCAAAAGTGGGGCAGAAGGCTTCTCATCTCATGCTGAGTGCTCTACACTATCTGTACCCAAGCCTAAGTCCACTCTGAGCCTGGATATTAGTAAATCACCAAAATTGACCTAATTTTACACTGCGCTTGTTTACTAGGTCTACAGAACTCCTCACCTGTGTGGTGAGGAGTGAAAATTAGTGAAAATATGCTTCACTAATTTTTTTTGTTCATTTAATAAAAACCCACAATCTATTCCAGCCTACTGGTATACATGACCATTCCTACAATATTTCCTAGCAGCAATGAGATACATTTGGTAATAATAATGATCTGCATTTTCACTGTTCTTTTTCTTCAAAATACAGAGTGTCCCAGGAATATTGTTAAAATAGTTAAAGCAGCCATTTAGGTAAGCAAAATGAAATTCTTTTGCAATTATCAGGTTGGAAGATGTCTTTGGAGGTCATCTGGGCCCACTCAAACAAGATCAGCTTTGAGGTTACATCTGAGTTCAGGGTTTGCTCAGGGGCTTGCACAAACAACTTTTTCCTATCTCCAGGAATACAGGTGCCACAGACCCTGTGAGTACCTGTGCTAGTATTTGACACACACACTCCCCCTAAGGCAGGAAAGATTTTTCTGATACTTAGACAAAATTTCCTGTGTTGCTACTTGTGACTGCTGCCTCTTGTCGTATTTCAGTGCCCTGCCTAGAAGAGTCTGACTTCCTCTTATCTGTACATTGCCAATAGGTAGTTTAAAACAATTTAAATTTAAAACAATTAGATTACCCCCCTTATTCTCACCTTTCATTTCTGTCAGCTTCTCCATGTATATCCTGTGCTCCAGGTACCTGGTGCTCCAGTATGTCAATGTCCATCTTGTACAAGGCAATCCAAAACAAGATACAGTCCTCCAGGTAGGGTCTCACTAGTGCCAAGCAGAGGACAGGCAAGAATAACTTTTCTCAGCCTGCTGGCTACACACTTGCTAGTGCAGCCCAGGATGGTGTTGACCTTCAGGATGCACTACTGACTCACGTTGGAGTTTTCGTTGTCTGCTGGGACACCCTGGATGTTTTATGCAATACTGCTCTGGAACCAGTTGGTGCCCAGCCTGGCCTGCTGCATGGTCAGGAATTTGCATTTGCCTGTGGTCAACTTTGGAAAGTTTCTTCCAGAATAATTCTCCAGTTTGTTAAGAGTGCTTGGAATGGCAGCTCTGCACTCTGGTATATTAATTGCTCCCCTAATCAGGTATCATCTGTGAACTTGCTGAGGGTGTATTTTGTTTCCAGTGAAGGTATGAATGAATGGCAGCACTGGTGTTGACTCCTGATAGATATTACTAGAAACCAGTCATCAGTTGCAGTTCATACAGTTGATCACAACTCTTGGATGATATGGCCAGGGGTGCATTCACCTTGTAGTCCATTTCTCAAGTACATGTCTCACCAATTTGGCTGCAGGCATACCTTGTAACAGGCCTTGCAGAAGCCAAGGTAATTAACCAGTGCTCTTCCTTCATCCACCATACCAGCCATCTCCTCACAGCAAGCACTCAGACTGTTCAGCCACAATTTGCTGTTTGTGAATCCATGCTATTCCCAATTGCCTTCTTGTCCTCCAAGTGACTGGACATGGTTTTCAGAAGGGTTTTCTCCAAAATCCTTGTGGAAACTGGAGGCAGCTTTATCAGCAAATAGTTTCCCAGGTCTACCTTCCTGCTCACATGCATGTAACACTTGCCTGTTCCCAGCCTTCAGGAATCTCCTGATTCCTAGGGGCCTTTTGAAGAAGACACAAAGCAGTCCTTGCAGTGATGTTAGTCAGATCTCTGCACATCCTTGCATACATCCTCTCTTGTCCCATGGACTTGTGTACGCGCAGTTTGCTTATTTGGTCACTAACTCAATTTTCCCAAATTCTGCTTGGGAGATGTGAGGACAGAACTTGCCGGGAAAGACCAAAGAGAAGAAGATGCTGAATTGCTCAGCCTCTTCTGTGTGCTTCATTACCAAATTTGCTGCCTTTTTTCACAGCCTCACATCTTCCTTAGACCTCCTTTTGATTCTACTTCCAGAAGTTCTTACTGCAGTTCCCATTCCTCACCAATTTGAAATCTAGCTGAGCTCTGACTTTCCTAATTCCTTGCCTACATGACCACAACAATTCTGGACTGCTCCTGAGTAGCCCTCCTTCGCCTTCTCTGCCTTTTTGCACAGGAGACCAGGTTGGAGCTCCCTTCCTGTCTGTTGTGCCTGTGTGACTGTCTAGGCTGTGGGCTGTGCTAAGCCCAGGTCTGGGAAGGTTGTCCTCAGAGACTAGCATCTTCTCCAGGTCCCTTTCCCCTCCCCTTCCCCTTCAGGGCAGTCTCTCATGGGAACCTGCTGAACAGTTCCCAGAACGAGCTATTGAACCCTCTATTTTCTTTTGCTGTTATCATTCTGAAAACTTTCCAATTTTGCTCAAAGTACTTGTTCATCTCAGACAAAAGATTCTCAAAAAATCAAGTTTACTTAAAATCTAAAAAAAAAAAAAATTAAATGAAACTTTTTCTTTATCAAAGTTAGATACAGATGAACGTTTACAAGGAACCATAGTCACTAAATTTTGTTCATTCACTAAGCTGAAATGAAAAGTAATGGAATAGCGATGCTTAATACTTATTGACTATAAATAATTTAGATTATTTGTAATTTTAAATACTAATTTGTAAATAATGATCCATGACTAAGTCTGACAATATGGCTGGAAAATAAAATTAAGAGAGATTACAAAGAACCCCTCCCAGCTCCGCATCTCACAAATTTTCTTGCTACCTGTGAACATCTGTTTCACTTTTCAGCAACCTTGTCTTGCCTCTGTTGCAACTCACAGCAGTGTCTAATTTAAACATTCTGTAATCATGTGTTTTAGTCCTAAATCATGAGGCTGTGAGATGTGCAATTACTGCTTCTTTCAATTTATTCACAAAAGACAAGCAAGAGAGAGAATACTGTTTTTTTTTACTCCCACCTGTTATGCTAAGAGAAGCTGAATGAGTTTTTGACAGGTAAAAATAAAAACAATGAACCTGAAAGGTAAAACACTATCAAAATTAAATTCATATACATTTGTGAGAGTTAAGGCATGTTCCAGAAACTGACAGCATTTTACTTTTTCTCCGACATGTATAGTATGCTCAAAAAGCTTCTATTAAAATGCCATGTAATTAACCTAGGATACAAGGGATAAAATGCTGAAAAGAACAACTGAGATAATTTGTCATCAGGATTTTCATTAAAACCCTCAGTATTACAGGAATTAATTTCAGCAGTGCTTTCCCCTGATTACTGCCTGTCGGATTGTATACAGGCATCCAACAGGATATTTGAATGGGGAGCGTTTGCTCCCATTCCACATCAGCATTGCGAAGGTAAGTGGTTTATCTACATTGACTGTGATTCATCATCTGTATTTTAATACTGCAAAACCTGAAGACTTTGCTTGGATTTTAACGTCCCCTAGCATTGCTTTTTCCTAGTAAATGTTACATTGAAAATAGCTTTTCCTGACACGCACATTGCCGTCATCATCTTGGACAGGGAGAAAGATCAACGTGCTTCAAAATCACAATAATCATTAATTTGTTACTTTAGTTTCCCAGACGTTATAGTTCACTACATATTGTTATATCACACAGGCACACAAATCTCATTGGTCACAGGAAGGAGGAAGCCAGCTCTGATTTCAGATTCTGAATTGTCCTACAACGTGTACAAGATCTAGGTAGTGGTTCTTATCTAGCCTTCACATTTTTAATTTTTCAAAATTCTCCCCTTGTAAAGCAGACCACTTTGGAGTCTGCAACACATTTTAAAGTAATGATTAAACACTAATCCACTAACGTACTGAAGTGGCACTTGAGAATTTGGCAGTATCACTTTAAATAATCTCTTAGCCTACTGATGGCTCTCTCAGTATCCTGTGTTTCCACACATAGCTGATGAATAAAATTATTTGAACTAATCTGTGCCTATACTTCATGCAGTATTTCTTGCATGAAAAACAAACAATGCAACCTGTATGCCTTAGAGTAAGGAAACTTGTATGAAACATATAGTTTTTATAAATTTTTAAATTTCAGTTTTTATAACTTTTTTTCCATCAAGTTATCTAAAAGTGTTTTTAGAAACAATCTCACTATAAATCTGAGAGTGCCATTTTGGACTCTATTACAGAAATTACTTTGGTCAATTTTGGCCAAAGCAATGCAGTTCAATGTCACACATGGAGGCAGGAAGAGGGCAGCAAATGGAGAAATGAAGTTCACCCCTACAGCATAAATGAGATATGCAACACTACTGAGGAACAAGAAGCTGTAATATTGTACAGTGTCTTATAAAATTATGTTAAATAAACACAGAAGTAATTGGATGTTGTCTTAAGTTGTTTTTGCTCATTGGCATGAATTTATGATATATTCTCTGCAAAAAATTTGACTGAATAATGTCTGTGCTTCACCCAGCTGCCTATAAGGTGAGTAGGTAAGATATCTTTTATGGCTTAAAAATTATTACGGGATCAAGATCTGCCTAGCAACTTGAGCTGAAATGTAGCTAAAACCAAAGGACTAAGCTGTCAATTCTCCCTCTTTGAGAGGGGAAAATTAAGGGGGGAAAGGGGGTGTCCTGATCCTTAAGCAGTATTTTAAACAAAAAAAGCAGCTTTCTCTAGCACTGTACTTTAAAATTTGGGTGGGTTCACTGATTTTCCATCCATTCTCAACTTTCCTAAGAGCTGTCCCTATATGCTACAGGTATTGGGTTCAAACCTGCTTTGCTTGCATCTTCTGTTATAATCACATTATGAGATGACAAATACATTCATCTGGTCATAAGGGAACGCTTAGAGAATTCAGGTTAAGAAGATGACTCAGTTGCCGTATTTAGATTAAAAATTCTTCTGAGTACCTGGCACATTAAGCTTTTCATTAAATAACAAAATGTGCCATCTCTCTTTCTTCTCCCTGTTCTCATTTTTCCATTAACAGTTTTCTGGCCCTTCTATCATTGCATACTTCCCTTCTCCCAGTCTGTTGATCTCTTTTCTCCTCTTTGCTACTCATATAGTTGCCCTTCCTCCTGTTCATCTTCAATCTTCCTATAGTCTCTGCTATGCTACTTCTACATAATACTGCCCGTCATTCACAGCCTCTCCTTTTATTCACATCGAGCCTCTTTTTATTTATGCTGTTCCTTTTCATGGAGCATATACACAGGGCTGAAAAACAGCAGCTTTCAAATTTTTTAGTACTTCCTGTAGGGAAAATCTGTACCATCACATAGGATCTAAACCCAGTCTACAGCGATGTCCATTCACCAGGTGCCCTAGAAGCAAAGGGCCACCATTTCTTTTGATTGTCCTGTAACCTACAAAGCTATACTAGCCAAGGACAGGTCCTGTAAGTGATAGGCACTACTACAGCTCCATGGTAAACAGTAGGTCTTGCTCTTCCCTGAAACTCTTCCAGACTGCTGGATGCATGTGTTGGGTCAAACTTCACAAAAAGTGTTTTCCCCCTCCTCTCTCAGTGCTAGATTTGCCTTTTAAATTATTGAAGCTACTCATCAGAGCTAGTTCTGCTGGGCAAGGCCTGGGGCTTCAGAATACAGTTATATCACAGGCATAAAGACATCTCTTTTCTGCCACAATGGAGCCATAAAATGGAACCTGAAATAAAAAGTAGAAAATCTAGAGACAGACCATTAGATTTTTCTCTTTGATTTTTCTTCCTTAGATGTAAAACCCATTAAATAGGCCAGTATGTAGGCAACCTCTTATTTAACTAGAATTGTGGCAATTGCACCCACTCCACGTGAAATGTATTGAGTAGTAATGGCTAGTTATTTCAGTGGACTCTTTTTTTAATCAAAACTACTTTCTGTTTCCAGTCAGGGGATCATGATACTCTGTGACTGGTAATCTGGAGCAGAAATAAAGCTATGAATTTGCTATGCTAACGTGCCGCCATTGATATTCCTACATTTACCATGTTTTCCATAAATTAACTAGTCCAAGAGGAAAGTGGCTGTGTGATTCTTACTTACATTTAGATATTATCATTTATGTACCAACTATAAGCCATTGTCACAGGTCCTATGTATGGACACCAATTTCTGTGCCCTTAATTGACTTTAAAATTTTAGGTAATACCTGACACAGGAATTTACATGGAAATTAGGCTATCTGAATATGACCTTATTCCCTCAACCCATTCTCTCAGCCTTTCCTCAAGGCCAAGGAATGGGATAGGTTTTAAGAATAACCCATCTACCAAGCATGTCCAAAACTATGTCTAATGCATAAAGAATGGTGAGACGGACTTCCTCCAAATTCATCTCCCATCTTCAATACAGCCACACCAGTTCTGCCTGCAAGGAAACACAATGGCTGCAGAGACATAACTTGCTGAAATTACCTTAATTATGCTTTCTCTCATCTTTCTTTGTGGATGTTGCTGATAGCAGTCATCAATGACTCTTTGAAATCCCATCCTTGGAAAAGGCACAGAGAAAGACTTCCACACTACACTTTTGGAACAAATCTGTCTTGCTAGACTCCGGGTTATAATAAATCTGAAACAATTTCTGTTCACTATGTAAAACTAGGGCAGCAGAAATATGATTGTCGGCAGTGGGACAAAATACCCTTAAACCTCTGACAATTAATGAAAACCCCTAGCTTCTTAGTGCAATCAGTGCTGCCTTCATGCAAGTTCACAAGTATCACAGTCACACTTTCCATTAGTTTCAGGGAGAACTGCTCATGTAAACAAAATGTGGTCTTGGTACACCTGAATGTAATTCTGCCCTCGCTGCTTCCTTGCTGACAGACATCGCAGCACCTGAAGTCATCTAAGCAACAGGGAGGCTTTGTTAACTCCAGGAAAACCTTGGAGTAACTGGGGTATTGGTTTGGTGGTTTGTTTATTTTTTCCACTTTTTTTTCCTTTCTTTCCCTTTTCCTTCCAGAAATCAGTGAAATTTCCAGGAATGGGCTAGAGGAACACTGATATGCTCTTCCATAAATCTTACAATAATCAGGGTAGGAAAATCACACAGTTGTGTTCTCCCCTTTCACAGCAGGAATGTGAGGAAACTACAAAATGTTGTAATATACACCAGTGTCACTGTGAGTAGAATTTGACCCACCAGACCTTTTTCTTAACTAAAAAAATCAATAAATGTCAAACAGTTATAATACAAGTAACTTTTACCAGCACAGCCTGTAATGAAATTATGCTTTAGATGTAAGGCTAATGCAAGCCGTATTTTAGCCATGTTTTGGAATTAGCAAAAGAATTAACAAAAGAATTATCCACTATCACCGTGGCATAACCAGAAATTTTATTTTTCAGTCTTCCAGATAAATTTTCAATTATTAGTGATACCCATACTCAAGAAACAACAACCATATTGAGATGGAAAGTAAAATAAAGCCAGCCAACCCAATACAATAAAAGCTGAGGCAGATTTTTAAAGGAGTTCAGCATCCATGCTAAGGGTTCTGTTCTGCTAACAGGACTCCTTAGCTCCTAGAAATGATTGGGGATAGAAGAGGAACAGGAAAAGGCTTTTGAAAGTTTAATAAGAGTGCTGGTGGGCACGCTGCACGCTAACACAGCATGTGAGCCTTCGCACTGGGCCCCTGAGAGTCTCATTTGGTGTCTCATTTTTGGTATTTATGTAATTCACCATACTCTCTGAACAATTCAGAAGGAACTTTCCTACCTGATGCCCATGCATATTTTGTGATCAGGCATGGAGAAGCAGAGATGATCTATTTCTCTGTGTTCATAGCTTCGCAACAAGAGGTTTGGGTCAGACACCCTTATTATTGTACAATGCCACATGAAACACTTCATAGGGTTACATGGGTTACTGTAGAATTAGGGGTTATAATTTGTGGCATCCAGCCCTGAGCACTGTGAGTCCTGAACTGGGTTACTGTGACCTGAGCACTCACACACAAGCAGGGGCGAGCAGTATGGACACTCATTCTCTGGCTTAGTTAATTGGGTTCCTCCAAGTAGAGCATAAGTTCATAAATCTCTACAGAGAAGACATGCTAAGTGAGGAATTCAGGAGCTGACAAACAGCTGAATGGAAGCACCCCATGAAGTAGCTAGTACATCTACGTGGAACCATATGCAAGCACAGCAGGGTAAAGCCAGTGTCATCCTCTGCCATGGGTTATATTAGCAATTATGTTGGAATTCTTTGCTCCAGAAAACCTATTAAATATCCCCATTCAAAATACATATGAGCAGACATTATGTAGAGGCACATTTTTATGATCTTAATACAGGGTGTTTTTTCAGTATGCCTTGGCATTTCATAATGCTATCTGACCCCTTTCCGGAAACAGTAAGAACGATATACAAAAATAAGGAGTTTTGCTAAAAGTACAGTCATCATGAAGGAAAGAAAATGTAAAATCCAGACATGTAATGTTTGGGGTGTTTCCTGGCCTAAACTGCAGTTCTCCTCATGTCCAATTAACCTTCATTCACAGAAAGGATGATTAAACATTGGAATGGGTTGCCCAGGGAGGTGGCAGAATCACTGTCTCTGGAGGTATTTAAGGGAAGACTGGATGTGGCACTTAGTGCCGTGGTCTGGTTGACATGGTGGTGTTCAGACATAGGATGGATTCGATGATCTCAGAAGTCTTTTCCAACCTAATTGCTTCTGTGATTCTGTGGGTGCAGAAGACAGCTAAGGAATATCTAAGAACTTGGATGCAGAAGACAGTTAATGATACTCATAAAATAAAATACTGAAATGACTATTTAATTCCTATTCTCTGGCAGAAATTATGATGTTGGTTATTGCTGGCCTTTTGTACTTCAATAAAAGTCTTTAAAATATCACCTCTGACTTGACTGATGTGCTTTTGAAGTAGTTTTTTGAATAAGAGTACCTCTACTATCAATTAACTACAGAATTCCTTTCAGATTTCTGGGTTTTGTAATAACAAGGTTTCTTTCCTAATGTTTTCTTCTCTCCTGTGGTCAGGATTTAGAAATGCTACACTGCATTTGTTCAAGGGCACAAGGTTCCTCTCAGTGATTTTACTTAAACTCCCTTATTTAAGAAAAAAACCACTGGGATTAATTAATTCTCATATGTAACTTCCAAGCTGAGAAACTGCATTTCTTCTCTCACTTCTTCTGTTAATTCTACTAGTAAGGGTTATTGTAATCTACTGATAGAGAATTTAAACAACAATTTTGTTGGTGATACACATTACAGCAGAGAACAGATCTTCTCATTGTGGCACTGGTGCTGCTGTCCTTCCATAAGTACACAACAAGGCAGACAATCTACTTAGATATTGCAACAACAGGCTTCTGACTGAGGACAGAGACTAATGAATCCTGTTCAGCATCCTGAGGTGTCCAGCCCACGTTATCTTCTCCATATACTTAATTTTTTCTTCTGAAGGAATGATCAAGGATTTCCTAGTAAATTAGCAAACTGAACTCTTCAAACTCCTTAGGCTTTTCCATAGCTGGGATTATGGAGCATTAGCTGTCTGCTGCCAGGTTAAGCTCCGTGAGCTGCTGAGGGCACCTCCTAATTGACTGTTATGTTTCTAACTAGTTGACTTAGACATAATGTTGTAGTCTAAGTCAAAGGTTTGTCTTCTGTGTAGCGAAGATTTGACACTCCCATGAATGAATATCGGAATATCAGTGTGAACAAAAATATTTGCATATTGGTTTACTTATGGCTGCGTGCTTAACCTCACCCCTGAATGCAAGTCTGCTGGACCCAATCATGCTACAGCCACTTCTGCTGCCTTCTCTGGTGGCAGAGTGGTTCAGACTCGGGGAATAGCAAACACTCACTTTGCACACAACATTGCTCTGGTTTGACAACATTACTCCTCCCTTTTTTCACACTCTGCCCCACAGCTGTGCCAGTGGAGGGGTTTGCATGGGCACTCTCTAAAACGCTCAAGGTAAAAGGAGCTGCTTTATTTTAAGTGGTGTGAACTGTGCATCTGAACTGGCTTGGCTGAGTTTGCATGTTTCAGGCTAAGGAGCAATCATGCAAGCCACTCCACTAGCAAAACCACAGGGGCAGCACTGCCAGCTGCTGGGTGCCAATGACAGTGGAAAGCAGGAATGTCTTTAAGCAGAACAGCCAGAGCCTAGAAGATGCCATCCCTCTGCAGCTGTAAAACTTCTGCCTCAGTGTCCTTAGGTGTGGGAAAGACCAACCCCAGAAAAAGCTTCTGTTAGTATCTGGGAAAAAAAAAAGTTATAGTATGTTACTTCTATCCACTTGATATAGGCTAAACTTGAAAAAAAAGCCCAACACAAAACTAGTTAGTAAATCAGCAAACTCTTTTAAGTATAGAAAGCAAAATTTTTTGTACTCAATTCTCAGATAAAGAAACAACACTTATCTGTGGTATAAGTGTACTGACTTAGGCTTTTTCCTAGCTTTTGGCACTGAAGATATCCAAACTCAAAAAACCTTCGAATTTCAAGAGCTAAATCTAATCCCAGATGTTGTTTCTGTGCTGGCAAAAGTTTTCAGCAAAGATTTACTTCAGAGAAAACGCCATTACTAGTACTTAATCTGTGTGTCTATGTAGAATTTACAGGCTAAAGCATCAAGAAAATGACATATCTTAAAATCCAGTGGTGGTTTGATGGGCACTTTTCTCTGGCCTAACTGAACTGAGGCTCCCTTCCCTATGATGCATGTTCAGTTACACTGGAACAATGATTTGGAGGCTATACTGCAAACCAGATGAGCACATTGCCCTGCTTTATAAGAGACTTTGCGAAAAAGAGAAAGGAGATGGGTAATCTTCCAAGGTTGCTAGCCCAGTTCAGTGTTCAGTCCTACAAAAAACTATGCCAGCACAATGGGAAGGAAAGGGGCAGAAATAGGTGGAAGGTTGTGGACAGGAGTGGGAGATGCTTCAATTTTTCCACCAAAAATCATGCACTTAGAAATCTAAAATGGTGT
Organism: Corapipo altera; assembly: GCF_003945725.1. Taxonomy (NCBI): domain Eukaryota; kingdom Metazoa; phylum Chordata; class Aves; order Passeriformes; family Pipridae; genus Corapipo; species Corapipo altera. The sequence continues at coordinate 6,107,679 of NW_020884888.1, forward strand.
CAGGCATGAGTTCTGCGCCCCACTCGGAATTGTCAATTAGCATGTATTAATTTATATTAATACTAAGATACACATAAATTAAATAATGTTCAGGCAAATATTAAACATGCTAACGAAATAATATTAGAAACCTTGATTTAATAGTTCTTTAAAACTGTAATCAAGTAAAACTGAAATTCAGGTATTTATAATGTATTTGTATTTTAACACTTTTAAAGAACTTCACCTAAAAATACAGTATGCATTCTTATGCAGGAAAACAGTCACTTGCCATTCAATGTGATTCCTCTATTGCGTTTGGAAGGAACTGTGGGATGGCATCATGGATATATGCTTTCATTCTAATAGACACACAATAAAGCTTTCAGAATATTTAAAAAAAAAAAAACTCCATAGGAAAGCAAAAAATACCTGAAAATCATCTGCTTGCTACAACCTGCCTCTGACCCCAGACACAATCATTAGCACAGAAACTTCACTTATCTTACAGATATGGAATATGGACTTCGAGTGATGGCTACCAAAGCACACATATTAAATGTAGATAGAGTATTCAAGCAGCAAAGACTCTCAGCTACTAAACTGCTCAGGGTTACTCATGCAAGACCTCATCATTTTTTGCAAATGCACAAACATGCAGTGACAGCCAAAAGCCGTGTTAATCTAATATTGAATTAAAGGCAGTTCTCCCTTCTGGACTTCACATCGGGGGGTAAGGCTGACCCCTTCCCTCCACCCCCCAGGGTGACTCATTGTCATGAGAAACTGCATTCTAAAGGACAGTTGGTCTCATCACCAATGTAAACCTGCCACAGGAGCAGCAATCATGACTACAACTCTTTATATATGGTGGTTTAAAAACAACAAGTCTGACCTAAGGGAGCTACACACTTGAAACTTGCCTGCTTCTCCTAGCTATTCTGGTCCACACCAGAAAAAATGATGCCCCTACCCTAGAAACCCACCTCTCTCATCTGACAGGTGTTTAAAATTAGAAATAGCAGTTTGAAATCAAGAAAAATCTGTTTGTAGAGAAAAGAAAAGAGTCACACACAAATGGTTTTGAAACATTGAATTGTGAATGAATATAAGAAAACTATGAATTGTGATTAAAGTTGCACCTCTTTTTATATTCCAAGCAAAACAAAAATTAGCTGAGTGGCTGTATTTAATTCTTTAAGCAAAGCTTTAGGACTGGATCTTCATGTCTCAGCCTTAATCAAAGAAAAATTAAATTCTTCAAGGGTTAAAGCTAAATGAAATTGCTGTTACACCACAGAACTACATATATGGCTTGACTTTTAAAAGAAGCGATTGGAACTACAGATTCAACAGACTGACATACTGTCTTTTATCATTTGCTGGGCAGTGTTGCAGAACAGTGCAGAAAATTGCGTGTGTTCCAGTCAGCTGCAGAGGAGTGGTTGTACATATTTTATATACTAATAAGACATTTGGATAAATATTTTAAAAACAGAAGCAGTAACTGAAATAGTACCAGGCACTAATATATATGTGAGTATACATTGTAGGTTTTGTTTTATCAAATAACAGTTAAACAAGCAAGTTTTGTAATTTTTCTTTTTGTTCCTAAGTATTTAATGACAAGCACAGCTCCAGAAAATCTCTCTTATCCTTCTGGATTCCGATTTCTCATGCAGAAAGAGTGTATTGACATTTTAATATTAAATACTTTACTCACAACACTTTCATTCAGACTCACAGACTAGTTTTCCTCCTTCATAAAAAGGTATTTTTGGATACATAGCTGAAGAGCCAATCCACAAAGCTGACTTCCAAATGCAGCAGCTGAGCACAACACATAGTACTGAGTTATCCCTCTCGATACACTCAGAGGAACGCATGGGTAACACCCGGCACCTCGTTCTGAGCATAACGGGAAATGCCATCCACAAAACAAGGCTGGAAAAACTTTTTTCCTGATTGGCTGCTCGTCCCAAACTACCTGGCAGAGGTTTGAAATATGCAATGCAGGGAAGTGATATTCTGTGGCATTCATTCGATTTACCTGCACTACACTCCAGGGAGCCATGCTATTAAACAACAGCTCCAGTGGGTCAATAAAGTTAACTTAATTAAATTGCTTTCCCTCCTACTCTTCCAACTAGCAAGATTTAGGGCACAGGGACACAGCACTGCTTGTAAATAAAAGGATGATTTAGCTAATCATTTGCTGAAGAAAGACATATTTTTGTCAATAATTCTATGCACAAAGCAGAGAGCTAGTTTAAATTAAAGAAACCATGTAGGATAAGGGAAAGACAGTGCCTGCTATTGAAGGGCTATGAATATTTTTCAAGCAGTGTCAATTAAATCCACTATTTAAAAGTTAAATCTCAGTGCTCTTTGCTCCATAAGACTGAAATTACAATTGCTTAAGTGTAATGTTATAAAACATACTATCATTATTGCAAGCATAATGAATATACATTCCTAATTTGCTGGAGACTGATCTGGTCCCTTTCTGGTCATTTCGATATGTACACTCTCACTGCCTTATGAGAGTCATGTTTTAGGAGCCTCTAGTCTGTCCTTTTCTATGGCAGTGCACGGAAAACATCACCAATAATTAAGTGTAAAAAACATTACAGTTAAGGCAAAGTTTATAGATCATTTTCAACCTTATCATACTTTCAAATCCTCACTCTGAAACCTCTAAATCCTCTTTGTCTGTGTGAGGTTAGGTGTTTTGAAAGGCTACAATTAAACAGATATAGCTGTTTTGCAAAACAGTATTTAGCTATTCTTATTTCTTTTTCCCGAGAAACTGCTACTTGCTCACTCAGAATACAGACCTGCATTTTGGCTGAAGTGTCCCCCATGGTACGTGTGCACCCTCTGCTCTGTCGCTTGAGTGTTTCCAGCTTTGCCCCAAATCTCCCTTTGCAGATGCTGAGTAAAAGCATGCCAAGCACTGGCAGCTAGACTCCCTAAAGATTTCTTCTGCGCTGTTTATATCCTGTTCCCTCTGAGCCTTTACCTGCAAGTAATGAGTATTTTTTGTTTCTTTTCTTCAAATGTCTTTTCTGTTTCCTGTGAATAGCAAGATCTTGGAGCTGGTCTGAGCTCTTATATGCAAGTGAAGAGAGAGGGATGCTTGTAAAGGCACATAGATACAGTTTAATCTAGGAAGTATGAAAATACAAGCAGAAAAAGGTCCCTTTATGCCCTCACAACCATTTCTTTCAGTACAGGCCATCTCTCCATAAACCTGCCACGTGGTCTGAGGCTGTCCTTTCCTTTAAAGCTCAAATCCTCCTCCAGTGTTGGGCTTGTTGCTCTTTGTTCTACTCTGACTCAAACCATCCAGTGCAACCAAAGGTCCCTGATCACAAACCAGCAAAATCACCAAGTTTAGTAGCCTTATGACAGAGTCCTGTCTGCATTTCATACTGGTTATTTAGTCTCTCATTTCTTCACAGCACAAGCTGGAACAGTAACAGCCTTCCTGCATATCCTTTCCCAATATCACAGAAAGCAGCCCAGGCAGAGGATTATTCACATGGATTTGAATGTCACTCCATAAGAACTCCAGCTGAATACCACAAGACAAAACTGAAATGAAACATATTATTTACTGTGATTAGAAGTGTCAGAATTTGGTTGGAATGAACAGCCCTTCAACTGCTTCCTATTGGAGGATGTGTTACTTCATCAATGCCTTGTCAAAGTCAGGAGTCTACAAAGAAAAGTGTGTATTCAAATACAAATGTTAAATGCATAGATTGAGAAATTTAATATAAAACTAAAAATTTCCTATCTAGGGAACATTCTGTCAAAGAGGGTGAATTAATTTAAATTAATGGCACAATGCAGTGGAAAGGTGGTCAGGATGCTGGGTGCTGTAGAGTGAGAGCCAGTATGACTGGTGGGATTGCCCATCCCTCTCTTCCCACAATTTCTGCAGCACCCAGGGGTGACACACTTGACCTCCAGGAGGGGAGGGTGATACTCAGTGCACCTTACCACCAGTAAATCTCAGCCTCAGAGAAAGGAAGCTCTATTCACAGCATCCAGAAGTGACAGGAAGGGGAGGGAGATCTCTCTTGTAGGACAGCAGTGACCTTTTGGCTAGGACTGAATACACTGAATAAGAACCTTCTGGAAGTAGAAATATGAAGGAAAGGGAAGTTTTTATTTAAAACAAATTGCATTGAAATGGAAATATTTTTCCTTTTTTTTTTAAAACCAGTTTAACTCCATATGGCATCATAAAATAATTCAATGTTATTGCCATTATATTCACATATTTTCTTTTCCTTTTTTTCCCCTCTATTCCCCAAGTCCGATGAAACTGAAAGGCCAGAATACAGACACTCTGCACTTCTATTGCAATATATGCATCTCAGTGAATAGTAAGAACACTGCAACCATTAGCCCCCCCAAAAAAAATAAATTAGGAAGGCAGTTTTCTTAGGATAATTAAATGGCTTAGTTCCTTCTTAATGACCTGTATTTACTGTATTTCTGGCTTTTTGCTCATTTCCACTCTGACAAGACAGGCGAAGAATATGTCTGTATCTGCCTAATAAACATTATCTTCTAACTGGTTATTACTACTACAGTACAAAAATACTATCCATGTTGAGCTACATAAGAATGTATTTAAGCCAAACTGTTCTTAAGCTGGACTGAGTCTGCCCTGTCATATCAGAACGGGAGAATCATAGTTTGGAAGTGACACTCCTCCTTAAAAAGACACTAAACACTCGCTCTCTGCCCCAAATTCTTTGGGCTGTCAGGAATTTGCAGCCCTTTGCCAGAGCCCCAGGAGGAGCTGCTGTAGGCAGGGTGTCACAGACATAAACCATAGCCCCAGGGATCCCAGCTGCAGCGACATCAATTTCTTCTATTTTTAATGTTGTGGATGATGCAGCACTGTTCTTCAACCAAAGGGCTGAGACAGGCACACTGACCCTGTAGACCCTCTCAGCAGAGACTCCCGTGCTCACTGGGAGGGCTGCCATGGGGCATCCCTGATTTGTGCCTACTGGAGGAGGCTGGGGGAATCCAAATCTGTAAGGCTCAGCTCCCTCTGCCTGCTGGGGAGCAGGAGCAGAGCAGCAGGGGCAGCAGCCTGCCTGTGCACTGTGAGGAGCAGAGACCACTTTCTTCACTTACAGAAATGAGTACTGAAGTTCACATTGATACTGCCTACCTTTAGGCACTTAACCAAAGCTCCTGATTCGGGAGAACAGTTGCCTTTGGCCAACAACAGAGAGAAACAGGCATGTTGCAAGGCTCACTGAGATCTTAAATGGACCATGATCCCTCAAGGTCTTGCCCTCCCATCACTCCTTCTCTATGTTAACTGGAAGAGTCTGAGATGAAGGTACCACTAAACTTGGGATCCACTGTCAGATGCCAGAAGTTAGACAGACGTGTGTTCATGGGATCTTTGAGGAATGAGAATCTGTGAGCATGAGAGCAGTGACTACAGCACCCAACACCTCAACAGGACCTGCCCACTTACCTCCTCCTCCTGTAACCCTGAGCACCCCTGCAGAGGTCCCCTCAAAGGGGACCCTTGTGTGCGTAACTGCAGCTCAGGCTGCTTGATCCCTTTCACCCAGGTACTACTTGACCACAGCAGAAATGCACTCCTGGATCACGCCTGGGGCCACAGACACTGGGAGTGAAGGAAGAGCTATGAAGAGCTTCCCACTGCTGCAGGGGGTGAAGGTGTTGCCTGTGGGTTCAGCATCAGGGGGCAAAGACAGACAATGCCTGCTCTGGCACAAAGTCTTGAGGGGAAAGGTAGTCCCTGAATATCGTTTGAACACATCAACTGCAGTGAATTTTTGTGTCCAGTGCCACTGGTATTTCTTGCCTGATTAGAGGCTCCCTAAAATTGAATTCCTCATTCAGATATTCCCTCTGCTGCCTTTCAAACCAGGCGACTGTGACCCTTCATATTCACTCTTGCATTCACCTGCAAAACTCTGAATTAGCAAAGACAAGTGTCACAGGTGCTCAACATCTCCCACGGCCGAGATTTTTATTTGTTATACCTGTCAGTCAATGACTGCTCTATCTCACTGTGGACAGGCGTATTCCATCCTGCTGATGTCAAAAGCATATCCATCCACTCAGCAATGCTCTATGCCAAGCAATTGCCACTCCGTGGGGAAAGCACGATTTGTCTACATAATTGCACTTGTTTCTGGACAATTGTTGGGTCAGAGGATAACATTTTTTACTTATAGTCGTTCCACATTCATCTGAATTTTCCTGTGCCTTTTCCTACAACAAAGATTTCAATGCTACTTGGCTTCATACTACAGAAAGGGTACTAGAAACCTGCGAAAAAATACCTGAAAGTAAATCCATTACACTCAGTTGAACAGAATTTTACATTAAGGAGCTGGAGTAGTGCCAAAGATTCAAGGTGCGTTTCTAGGAAAAAAGAAAGTCCACATACATAGCTTATTTTTTCCTCATGTTATGTAACTACCAACCAGAATTCAAATATACTTGCCTGGATGTTATCTTGTCTTTAAAAACTTAAAAAAAAAATATATGTTCCCTTTACATCTTAATGTCCATACAATCCGATTCTGAAATTCCCTAAATGAGAAATAATGTTTGTTTTCTTTATGATAAGAATTCTTTTTATTTCCATAAGATAATGCATTTAGTATTTTGCCTTTTTGTTATGCTTATTAAATAAACAAATCAACATCTAAGTTTAACACAGTTGTTGCCTCAGGCAAGCCACTATTTTACTTCCTTAACACCTCAAGGGTTTCCAAATAGCCATGTGAAGTAGAGCTGCTTGATTCATTTTTCATTGTCTTGCCGGCAGCCTGTACAGAAAGTCATGCATCATTTTTTGATACAAGAATGGGTTTTGCTCAAACTATTTTTCTTTTTCTTTTAACCAGGTGCATTTTTTTTTTCAAATTAAATATGTATTTTTATTTTAAATTATCTTTTTATTTAAAATAGGATCATTTAAAATTAAACATGGAATTTTAACAATATACTGCCAAACTTCTTAAGTTCAGTAACTTGATTTGCATTAAGTATCATGCAGCATTCACTTATTATGTATCTGTTGATAGAGATTTGCTGACCATCAAACCACTGAGCTGGGAGAGTTTAAATGACTGGAGAAAACAGCCTCTGACAGAAGTGTTTAGTCCAAGTTTGATATCTGTAGCTTCCTCTGCAGGTTCAGAGAAGGTATTTTCTTCACTTTATTCAGGTTAGCTTTATGCAATATCTAGTTCATTCAAAGTTATCTCTTGAGAGCTGATAAAGGCAGAAAATCTTACTTTCTACTGTAGGTAAAAACTCCATGGCATAGACTGAAATCTGCTAATTCTAAAATCTTGCAGGGCACAGTAAAGAAAGAAACACATAGTTCTGTTTACTCAGTAGAACGAATAGCTAATTTGACTAATAAACCACTTTAATATAAGTAAGAAATAAATATGAAGTAAATGTGAAATGTCATCCATTGGTTTCTAAGATAAGAAGTAAATATCAAGGGTCTGAATAAATATATCAGGAAATTTTATGTAATTCTTTAAATGTGACAATATATCTCCACCTTTACCAACAGAAGTACCTAATGTAAACAAAGTAGCAGCCAAAATAATCTGCTGTATGACTTTCTCACAACAGTGGAACGGGATTGATTATAGTGATCAAGGATTTTTCACCCATCACCATTTTGATCATGGGAATTATGCTGCCAGTCAACAATATTATAAGCAGGGAGAATATGATGTAAAAGGATATTATCCACTCTTTTTTGGGTAATAATGTACTTCCCAATCTAGATTATCAAACAAGTGAGATCAGCCACCATATTATTTACTGCTACACTGTAAAATCAAAATACTTGAATGATATCAACCGAGAGGAACAAACCCTTTTCCAGAAAGCTAATTACAAAGTAAACGCACAAAAGAAAGACAGAGTGATGATTTCTTCTGACCTTTTGTGTTTTTTTTTATTTTCAACACGCTTTCCTAAAGCAGGGCATCAAAACACAGCCTACTAGCATCAGACTCACCAACATCAGACTCACAACCAAAGCAACAACCCTCATTCTATGTTACTAATTTTCTTGCTCAAGTTGCTTACCTGCCGTGTTTCCTGAAATATTTCCCTCAAAGATTAGGACCCCCTAGAATACAGTTCCTCTTACTCTCAATGAAACAAATATTCTTCAGCCTTAACTCAGTATGTTGTTATACATATATGGACTGAGGTTACCAAGCAACCCAAGTTGTTTGATAGAGCAAGTGGTCTAGACTGTTAGTATTCTTTGCAAATTTTATTGACAATGATATTCTGTCAGCTTCCAGGTTGTCTGAAAAATACTGAAAACATCTAATTGTGAATGTCATTAAAACCTTCTGCAAAAACTCTCCCTCAGTTACGACTTCTCTTGCCTGGTGTTTTCTGTGATGTGCTCATTTAACATGTCTCCATTGATATTGTGTAGGGTCAATGTTATAATATTGAATAGATGGAAGTAAACTCTAATAAATACTTTGCTGGGAATACTGTAGAGCTAAGGTACCTGAAAGGTACTGTGGTCAGAGGTGAGGGATTTGTGTTCCAATATTACTTAGTAGAAGAGGAGATTGACCCTCTGACTATTACAATGCTATAATACAAAATAAAAGATTTGACCATCACTACTTCTACATATGCTGTACATCTGCCTATCCTTCTCTTTTCTGTTTTGTAGCATCTTCCTCAAAACACAACGTTGCTAATGAAAATGAGTTAATCTGTCTAAATAGAAAGGGATCCTTTTCTTTGAAATGTGTCCCCTCTCCCACTTCATCCATCTCAAAGTGAAACCCTCCCTTTTCTCCACTCAGATTGACTTATTTATTATTTATTTCCTGGGTTGATGAACTCATAAATCAGTTTCATGCAGAGTCCTGACATGCTTAACACCACAGAGATTCAGTAATTCAATTATTAGGCTTGAATTCATTGTGTCAAACAGTCTCAACTTCCTTACGGTCTGCTTTTCATGGTAAACAGGACAAAGCTTCGAAACTGTGTCTTAGAGACAAATCCAAGAAGAATTGAAGCTCTCGGCTCTAGCCTGTCTGTCCTCCTAGTAAAATCCAAGTGAATGGTCAATTAGGTAGATATAGAAGGTTGTATTGTTATGCATATCTCTGACATGTTATGGTCCCGATAGGAAAGTGAACCACACAGAAGGGCAGACAGGTAGATCACTTAGTAACAAGTGATATATTCAGTATATCTGCTTTCTGAGGAGAGAGAAATCGAAATCATGACCCTGTGATCCTTTCAGAACCCAAATAAGACTCAAAACTTTGACTATGGGCTTATAGCAAAAAACACCTGAAAAGCAACCAAGCAAGCAACAGGAAAGAAGGAAACTGTTTTTGCACTGGTAAAAATAACAGAAACAGAGAAAAATTTTACAATTCCTTCCATAGAATGTGAAATTTCAGGTGCTCAATATTTTTATTCCTGTGAGCAGTTATTAAATAGTGCATATTTTTTACATCGCTTTTTTCTACTTTTATAACAAATAGTACATCAGAAGTCTTTTGTTTTGGAGACTACTAGTAGCTAGACCTGCTTAAGTATGATATACAGGGTTATGAAATATTATCTTCTTCTTTATCTCAGAAATATGCAGTGGCAAAAAAAGACAATGTCCTAAAATTTCAATACCTATCATCCAGAGGGTAATCAAATATGATTACCAAAGCTGAATCAACCTGTAACCAGGCAATGCATTTCATAAAATCTGTTAGCTTCGTAGAAGAGGAATACATTCCAACAAGAAGCAAATAACATAATATTTAATGTAGCTGTATGAAACTGCAAAAAAAGATGCGGTGTAGTAGTGATATGAGAATCTTCATTGCTATTTTGGAGGAGCAGTCTCTGGATATATAAGATCCCTCACTTAAGAAGTTAGGATGAGTGGACTCCATTGTTTAGAAATAGTTTTGTGTTTTAAAATGTAGTTTCTTATAAAAGTTAAACTTTATGAACAGTTTAGTAAGTTTTTAGTAAGTTCTGAAACTGTCCTTAAACAGATCTTGAACAGAAAGGAGCTTTCTTTTCTGTTCTTCTTAGTAAGGATCCTCTTTCCCCCGCTTCCAATACAAGGTTTTTTTCCTCTCCACTTTTCCCTATCCTACCAGTCCTTCTAGTACTCTTTCCTCTAACTGTAGAGGCTATCCTCAGACACTGTTATCTGCAGCAGTTTCCAAATTCTTCCATCTTCCTTTCCCTAAGTCCAGTAAGGACTTCCAGATCGTTAAATAAATTTATTTTTTTCCTGCAGAAAAGAGGTTTTTAGCAGGCAAATCCCCAAAACATCCAGAAATATGACTATAGTCCCATTGACATTACAAGTTGAAATAATTAGATGAGTCAGTGCTTTATCTGAATTATATCTGTAATACTGATAGGTTTCATTCTAACTGGGAAAGTTTAAGGGCAGTTCCATACTGTACAATTTGCAATCATATTTACTTGGTCCAGAAAATGAATATGGTAGTCTGTATAATAAATTCAAGGATAAAATACAAGTCAGGAATACCAGGGAGAAAACAAAACTGAGAATGAAAAACTTACTTGTCAGAAGACCAGTGATATTTTAAAAAATGCTGTCGTTGGTCAGTTTTTGTAGTCACTCTGAGGTCTCAAGATATCTAAGAGTGTTGAATATGTTCTGAAAAGAAGAAAAATCAAGGATTTAGTAATTTCATCTTGTATGAAATGCTAAAATAAAACCTGTCCAAAATAGATTATTTTTCCATATTATGAGGTTATTAATTCATAGAATATGTTTTGATTTCAGCACTGAATCTGTAGTGACTTTATGAGCTTCCAGAAGTTGAACTGCTCAGATCAAACTTCCTGCAGCGCACAGGGAATTAGAACAATGAGAAGAATAATTATTTAATTTATCCCCTTGCATACCTACATTCCCAAGCTCTTCCAGCTGAGAGAGAAAATGAAAGAGGTCTTCTTGCTCCGTTCTGTTTTAATAAACCAATATATGGGAGTAAATGACTTTCCAAAGCAAGCAGATAAAATCATGTCCCTAAATGTCTTTCAAACAATTGACTAGTGTTCCTTGTCTATCTTCTGGACTAGTTCATCTATTTGGCCTCCTGATTCATAATCTAGTAGATGCAGATGTCCCTTTGTACTCACAATGCTATTCTGCATTGAAGTCTAGCTTTGTAATTTCCAGTTGTCCTTAAAAGACAGGGCAGTTTGAATCAAGGAATCATCTCAGCTTTCCGAAGCAAAATGAAAGACTGGGAGCTGACCAGTGCTTCAATCTGTGCAGATTGAGGAGGGAAGAGGTAGAGGAGTTAGAAATTAAAGAGTGGAGTTGAGCCTGGGAAAAAGAAGGGTTAGAGGGAAAAAGAAGGGTTAGAGGAAAAGTGGTTTTAGTGTTGTCTTTGTTTCTCACTTTCCTAATTTATTTTTAATTGGCAAAAATTAAATTAATTTCCCCCAAACTGAGTCTGGATTTTCTTACTCAAGATGTTAATCAGTGAGTTATTTCCTTGTCTTTATTTCAATCCATAAGATTTTCTATCATATTTTCTCCCCGTGTTCTGCTGAGAAGAGGAAGTGAGAGACTAGATGGGTGAGTGCCTGGCTGCTGGCCAAGGTCAGCCCACCACAGCTATAAAATAATGTTTCCATCGCAGATCTTTCCAAGATACCCAGGACTGAGACTGGAATGGAAAACAAATCCATACAAATAAAACTCTGTCTATAACATATAGGAATAAACAGAATTAGTAAGGAACAGAACTGTTTCTCAGAGAAAACTACATTAACAGGAAAAATTCATAGACCTCTAGCTTCTGTAATGCAGTCACAAATTTGAAAACAAGAGCTTACATTAACAAGGATCAAGTCAAATGACTCATACTCGATGAAAGGAGAGTGCTGAAAACATAATTTGAAAAAGAGCTCTACTTGTGATATGATACTGAGGTCTCTTTGGCCTGTTAAGGAATTTTTGACAGTGATCAATGAAATATAACATAGTAAGTGTTTAAAGATGAAACTGATCAGCTTGCAGTAATATATTTATTCTGCCAACACTTATTTTAGAAACAATTATTTAAAGTTCTTTCACAGTTGTTTTAACAGTCTTGAAGTGATTTATTTAATTCCAGATTACATTAAACTCCAGAACTCCATTTTAGCTATTGTGATACTAATCTTACATTTCAACTATGAAAAAGATTGAAGTGCTGTGCATCTCTACCTGATATTGCAGGCTATGGGATGAAATCTCCATCACATTAGTACTGCAAAGGGTTATGCATTTGTTTGGATTCCATTGGTTTTGATCAGGATATGCCTTACAAAATAAGTGGCAAAATTAGCAACACTCCCTCTAAATCTCATTGAATGAATTCTTTCCTGAATGAGTTTCTTGTTAGAATTCATATTCTGTTAAAATAATCAACAACTGACTGAAAATATGAGATCCATGGCAAACATTCACACTGCCTCACATACTTGTGAGAAACTTCTGGTATAATAAAACCTAGAAAAATAAAAATTGCTAGTAGCACTGAGCAACTATTAAATTCTCTCAACAATCTCCTGTTTACAGCCTAAAAACTCTTGTAATTTAGCTGTATTTTCAAGGTTAAATAACTAAGGTCCCATATTTGTACAGTGGGAAATTTGTAAACACACAGCGAAATTAACTGTTAGTTGGGAAAGAGAACTTGGAAATAGCCTTACGAAAATGTCACCTAAATCCTCATCAACTGTCAAAAATTAAAATGGTATATTAGGAAATATTAGGAATAGAATAGAAAACAGCAGAAGGAACATGATAACACTGCCATAAAAATCCATTACCCACCTAACATTTTAAATATTGAATATGGTTCCAGTCATCTCAAAAATGACAGGATAGCAATAGAAGGATAAAGAAAAGGGTGACAGGATGATCAAAGGTATGTAATGGGTTCTGTACTAGGAAAGGAAAAAGAAAGGCTTTAGGATTTTCATATGGAAGAGGGACAAATGAGGGAAAGAACTGTGACAGAGCCTCAGGAAAATCATGAACAGAGCTAAGGAAGGGAATAAAGAACGTTTTTCACTGTGTTTCATACCACAGGAAGCAGTCACAATAAAATGAGCAGTTAGCAAATTTAAAATATGAAACCCAAGAAAGGATGCTTTCCACAAAGATCATAATTAAAGGATGGAACTCATGGCCACAGGATGTGGTGGATACCACATACATGTATAGGCTTCAAAAAACAGTTCACTGTGGTGGTAAAAGAAACATTGACCAGTACTAATCTGTATTTTACACAAAAGTACACAGTATAAACCTTCAGGTTAAGAAGCATTATGGACTGCTCTAGGATGATACTGTGGGAGGTTGTCCTTTGGTCTGATTTAAATACAGCTGTTGCAGTGTCCTTGTTATTGAGTTCTTAGTAATTTCTTTCTACATGCAGATGTTAGAGAGTGTTAGTGCAAATATGTGATTTAAGATTTGTATAAACACACAGCCCTCTATAGAAGGGCTAACATACCATTTTAAGTTCAAATTGTTCAACCTACTCAGGTATGCAGGGTTTAGACTAGGGTTTTCTGAGGATCCTCAGGTCTGGCATCCAACTGCTACTGAAGACTAAAGGGATTGATACACGAAACTGTCATTTTATGGAAATAAGTAATGATACTGACTTTTCTTCCCTCAGAAAAGAAGTATACAGTCTTTCTTTTGTAATTAATGATCTTCCTCTTAACTGTTTCATCTGTCTCATGATGGGAGGAATAGAGACAGATTTTTCGAGCCAAATACATAGACACAGGACATGTGAAATTGTCACTTTTCACTTATTGTGGTGATAAAATACCATTATGTTACTGAATAAGCAAGGTTGCTTAGCTCTGTATCCATCTTCTGTTCATCTGATGCAGATTCATTAAAGACTTTGCCCTGCCAACTGTCATACTACAAGTAAAGGGCTTGCCAGTTCCACTATGGGAGGGCCGATGCTTTTTGTCAGATAAAAGGCCGTGTTCAGGAATTGCTTTTAGAACACCGAGAAGGAAATGCTCTGATTGACCTTGGCTGGCTAGATCTCTGCTTGTGCAGGTGGCAACTCAGTTGTGAGGCATGTGTGCCCAGAGTCTTGGTTGCCCAGATCACTTACCTTGGTTGCTATCACTATTCCCTCCTGCTACCTACCCATGTTATTTTTCATTGAAAACCAGCGTGTGAGAGGAGGGATGGGGCATAGCTTCTGTATCCCAAGTTGCTGGAAAGTGAACCAGGATTTGGGCCTGAGGAGGATTTTCTTCCGATACTTTCACAATGGTTACTCAATGTCTGTTCAGGGTGAAAAATGTTTGTCCTAAAATGTTAAATATCCTGAAAGCTGAATGTGTCATGCTAGCCTAAACTGGCTTGGTATTTTGGCCACTGTTTTATGCAGCATACTGGCTTAGGTAGACGAATTGTTTGACCTAATATAGCCATTTTTAGTTACTCATTTATGCAAGATACCAAAACACCAAAAGATTATAGCAGGTCTGTATGGAGTATTATTATAACTACCATTATTTTTTTTTTAATTTCTAAAACTATGGATGGTCTTGTAAGGTCTCCAGAAATAAAACCCTTCATTTATTCTAATTACCCTAGAATGTGAAGTTGCAGAGGGGTACCAGAAAATACCAAAAACTCAGAATTTTCTACCCTCAAAAATTTTCTTGCACACTAGCTGGAGTGATTCCTAAGAGCCTTGACCAAAAAAGGGAAACTAGACTGAAGAGATATTGCAGAAGAAAGCTACTTCTGACTATCCACATTGGAATAGTGACTACTCTTGAAATTCGTACTCCATACTGAGAAATGGTAACCATTCACAATTGATGGGAAACAAATGAGTTTTACGTACAGGTAAGTGTGTCTGCAAAAGTTTCTTCAACAGTTTACCTCAATTAACATGAAATCATTATTTTGTCCAAGCCAAAAGACACTCTTATGCAGGCATGTACTTACTCCAATGCCTGGCCACTCTGTAAAGGTTGCTGCTCAGGTTAACTGCACACTCAGAAGAACATCTTCCAGTGGCACAGGAGCAAAATGCTTTGAGCCCCAGGACATCATTGCATTTACGCTGATATTTCAGCTAGCAGAGTTGTGTTGGTCTAAGGCAAGGTATTCAAGTCCCTGACTAGATGACAGATTCCCCAGTAAAAAACTGTTTTGTTTGGGTTTGGTTTGTTGGGTTTTTTTTATTGTGGGATGTTAAAAAAGCAGAAGAGAAGAGCAAGAGGGAAGCAGAAGTAGAGCAAAACTGCTTTGTAATGACCATAACTCTCATCAACCCTTACTACTGCTATAGAGGGCAGAGGACTTAGGTGTGAAAGACTGAGGTTGAGCCTGGGAAAGGATGGGGGCAAGTGTTGTTTTAATGTTGTCTTCTTGTTTCTCGCTGCTTGAATCTATTTTAATTGACAGAAAATTAAACTACTTTTCCCCAAGTTGAGTTTGTTTTGCCTGTGACAGTAATTGGCAAATGATCTACTTTTCTTTATTTTGACTCATGAGCTTTTTTCATCCTTCTGAGGAGAGGGATCGAGAGAGCAGCTGGGTGAGTGCCTAGCCACTGGCCAAGGTCAACCCACCAGATCCTTGGAACAGGCAACATATTTATGCTACTTTGCTTTCAGTGGAAGTGTCCATACTGGGTTTGTTGCACCTCAGTTATATACAACAGTTCCATACCTTCAGTTAACTTTAACTGAACTGCTCTGAGCAATCCTTTTATAAACAAAGAATGATTCTGTTCTCTGGGAGCATAAGGATGCAACCCTGCAAATGCAAATGCATTATCCATCCCTATTTTCCACTTGGAAATTGTTAATGGGCAGTTACCTTCAGACGCATTTGTTAATTATGCATTGAATTATTTGGACAAAGTACTTTTAGCGTGTGGGTGGTTTGTCAGCTGTTTGCTATTGGTTATGCATTGTAAATAATTGTTTCCACTTCAGCCTTATGTGCCTTATGGTGCAGGAAGAATTATATCGTTCATGAATGGCCACCTCATAGCAACAGTAATGTTTCTACTTACTGAACAGATGAGAACAACTTTCAACAAGATACAGGTGGTTAAGAAATGAAGGAATAACAAAAAGAAATAGCTACCATGCTAGTTTGGACCTGGATTTGTTGTTTGCATACGAGTACAAAACATTCAGCAAGGCAAAGTGCCTCCTCATGCTTGTAAGTATTTCTCCATTCTTCATGAAATGAATTGAAATATCATCAAACCAAATAGCTGTTCGGATCTTACTAACATTTTTGTCAAATGTTACAGTAGTAGTGAATCAGTTTATAAGAAAACAAGTTTATTGTGACCTTCATGCAATCTACAATGGAAAGGTTCCCGTATTCCTCAAGGAGTACTCAGTAAAAGAGCTATGGGGGCAATCAATTAGAATAATTATATTTGCTGTAAGGTTGGACAACCACCTGGAATGATTTCATTTGCTTTAAGCTTGGTCAACCCAAGAACATTCCTTTTTCCTGATTTTCCTTAAAGCCTACATGCCATCTGAAAAGATCACATCTAGTAGGGTCAATGCTTTTTCTTTGCCCTTCCAATACCACACACACAACATTTTTTAAGTCCCAAAGGCCTTTGACATTACATTAAAATGGATCAACCACCTCTAATATTCTGAGAGGAAAAAAGGCAGACTCCCCAAGAGAGGGGAAGCAGACAATCTGCCCTGGGGCTTCCCTATTGTTATTTCATTTAGAGAGACAGGCAATATCACGGTATCTATGACAAGAGAGGAAAAGATTTCAAGTCCCCCCAGCTGTCTCCTTAATTCGATACTGACTGTTCAGTTGGTCCCAACTGTCCATAATGCACTGAGATTTTTCATGGCTGCTGTGCTAGAGAAATCTCCTGCCTGCTTGTGATGTTCTGTCCTTGTATTTTGAGCAATACTCCAATCAGTAAGCACATAGGTAATCCTAGGCAGCAGACACTGTGCTCCCTCATCCAGGAGCAAGCGGGTATTTTATTGAAGATTATCCTGATGTGTCAGGAAGCGATACTCATGCTTAAACTTTTCTAATTGCCTCAGCTTAGTTTCATAAGAACATCCACAATGCAAAGATACATGTGAGGAATGTTGCACAGTTGAGTAAGCATTGCTTTTGGGAGGATGGACAAAAAAGAGTGTGGTGGTCAGCATGGTGTCCTTGTTTGACAAGCTTGGACTGGCAGCTAGGGAAAAATGTGCAGATAGCAAAGAACAAGGGTTGTTTCAGAGACACACTCTGTAGGAGATAACCTCTTCTCTATGCAATAGACACTGATCAGCAATGGTTAAGAACAGGGCATCTCTGAGAGACTGTATTTGGTTCATACACCATCTCAACCTAGAAAATACTAGTATGCTTACTGTGGCACATTGCTCAGTAGGAATATTAAACACTTCCAGAATTATCATTCTTCTCCACGGTAGGTATCAAAATCCTTTCCTATTTGAGGTGCAGTATTAGACAAATACAAGGAGGCTGAGTCACCTGCCTCAGGTCTTGCAACAAAAGGGGTAGAACTAGAAATAAAATTTATGTCAGCTTTTCTAGGTGCTATGCAAGTACCCTCACTACAGGCAGACTTACATAGATCATACATGTCTAAGAGGTAAGGGCAGATGTCCCATGTACAATAGATGAGGCTTACTCAACCTTTATGGTGTTGCATTATATGATAAACTGTTCTACCTCTGGAATTAGCTAAGGTTAATGAAATGGTGATGCTATCAGAAGGCAACTGAGAAGAAAAGTCTCATTGTGAATTGCTGGAAGTTGTTTCTAGCATCACAGAAATGACACCCCTTAAAGTACCACTCTCCAGCAAAAAGAAACAGGTTAATCATAACACAAACATAACAGCTTGCACAGAGAACACATTGTACAGGAAATAGAAGTATGCTAGGAAGAAAAAAATTGTTAACATAGTATCAATTTCATCCACTCTTTTTATTCCAGGACTAGAATAAATGGATGCACATCTTATTAAAAGAATCTCTGAACACAGTCCTATTTCATTTATACATTAAATCAATGGTCTTACATTAGAAAAGAATCTTATTCAGGGACATGCTTGAAATCATTCACATGATTGAGTAAGATTTCACTTAATATGGTCAGCTGACATCCCTGATGTGCATATTCCACATTGCCAGTTATACTGTTATGCTATCCTTACTCAGCACTGCATTACTTTAAATGATATTTCATCCATTCAAGCATCAATGTCAATCTCTGGTTACATTAAGTATTTCCAGTTAAGCAGTGTGAAAAATCCCACCCTTTCAACTATGGTTCTAGTTAAATAACTCGGCTGAAAACTACAAAAATAATTCTTATTCAGTTTCTTCATTCTACATATGAGAATGATTGGCAGAAATCTACCTCACTCAAAGAGTGATCTCCCATCACTTTCCAGCAAGATATAGATGGAAACAAATAATTTTGAGCAAGCTACAGCTTATACACACAATAAATATCATGTTGCAATCAGTAAGCAAATCTGTAAGGGTACAGTTTATAGCAGCAGGTCATTTGCTTGTGCTGCAACTCGGATTTCAGTTTTCTCATAACTGCTTAGCAATTTTACCTGCTATGTTTCCCAGAACACTGTGGTGATCCTATTGTTGAAGGCAGTTTGACCATGCCGAAGCACAGTGATGTTTCTGTAATTTAACTTGCATGCACAAATGCACCTTACCCTTCCTTTGGCTAAACAAAACCCACGATTTTTTCCATTGCTTACAGATTAAGACTTTATTATGCAAAATTCAGTGGGTCCTCTTTGATCACTGTGACCTCCCGCAGAATATGTGATGCAGAATTCCACTTGGTATGTAAGTCCCTGACTATGAGCCTAAACTACACCCTTCCCACCTCTATCCTCCTTTTCAAAAGCAAAGCAGTTTGTTTTGTTTTAGTCAATGAAAATAGGATTCCTCTTAGAAATTATGCTTTCCTTTCTCCTCTAAAGAGAAAACAACAAAAAAACCAAACAAAAACCCCAAACAAACAACAAAAACAAAACAAACGACAAAAAAAGAAAATGTGATAGAGTGAAAAATGGCTCTACAGAAGGAAAGAAGGTCAGAAACAGTGTACTGTGTAATTACTGCTGACCAGCTCCTCCCATCCAGCTCCAAAGTAAGTTTGTCTGTAAAATAAGGAAGCACAGTCTATTCTATCAGTTGCATCATTACCAAAAACATTGAATAGTTGGGGGAATTGAAGGTTGCATACTGAAAAGGCCTCAGTTGATGATTTCAAGTCCAGGCACCCCTGGGAAAATCTGCAAGATAAGCAGGGGTTCAGCAGATTCGAGAAGCTCTAAAAAACTGTCTTGGGATTTGAGTCGAGTGGTTTGCAGTACAGGCAGTTGGTGGGTCAGGGGTTGAAGCATAATCCAACCCTCTGTTCAGAGACTGGACTGTGGCTTGCATAAACTGCAAGAACCAGGAAACACCGTGCTGTGGTTTGGCATAAACCTGCTGCCACTTACTGCTGCTGTCCTTCAGGAGAGCAGTGTGCTACTCTGGCATAACATATGCTGATGCAGGCAGAAGGTTAAGCCTGTAGATCCAATAATTCTTTGTTCCCTTATCTGTGCAGTTTACATGAACTGAAGTCAGTGACACCTTGCTTATGTCTAGCAGGAACAGCAATAATTTACTTGCACTTTGTTCAGCTTTTCAGTGAGAGACAATGAGGCCTAAGGGAAATCTGACCCTTTCTGCACCAATCCGCCACCATTAAACCTCACATCTTTGTACCTAAAGCTGAAATAACATCACAGTCTATGGATTGAGATGTTGAATTTTTTTTATGAGTGCCCATTGCAGTAAAAGTGAAAATTCTTCAGAAACATAAAGGTTCTTTGAATCAATACAGTATTTTTAATGAAAAGAGAAGTAAGTAAGTCACTATAAATATTTAAGTGTCTTAAATAAAGATTAATTAAGAGCTAGGCAGGAAGCTGCCTTTTCTTTTTAGGCAATAAATTTTTAATTGCAAAGTATGCTTTAGTAACAAATTGGTGTTTAATGGCAGTATTAAAAGAGAAATCTGAAGGTCAGGGATAATGATCATGTACCTGTATATGCATCTGCATGTAGAACACTGTACTATATTTGAGCAAATATTGCAAAAATTATTAAAATATATTCATTTGAATAAAATTATAAGTTTTGTTAAAGTATTTACCATCCTTTTTATTTGCATGACTTCATGCTCACATGGAAGATCATCCCTTAAAAGAATACAAATTGCAAATACGTCCTAAAAATTTTTATGTGACTGACATATCATTGAGTAGGAAACTAGGGAACAAACAGAAAGATACCATTTGAAAGAGATAAAAACATCTAATTTTAACTACACAGAAGAATTCATTTCTATGGAGCATGAATATAAACAAAGAGCTTCAGTTTTTCAGTAATCAGATATGAAATAACATTGTTAGTCATCTGAAAATAGATGCAGATTTTCATGTGCAATGTCTTGGCCTATTTTAAGGTGTTCTTGACGTTTCAATAATAAAGGTAATTTCTCTCTGGTCTTTTAAGATAAACAGAAACCAGAAAGGCACTGTGAGTTCAATTATTCTCAGCTATCCAGAGAACCTGGAAAAACTGGCTTTGGAATACAATGGGCAAGGCATATTTAGGTTTTGTTTTAGCACAGAGCCTTGGGTTTTTTTGGTGACTCACATGTCCCCTGTTGAGCAAGCTTATTTCATTTATTTGTGCAACTGCACACATATAGCCTTACACATAAATTATTTTGGGTACTGACCAGCTACTCCTCCCATACTTAATTCAGAATTTACAGTGGAGCAGAGAGTATGAAGTGATGCACTAAAGTGAGAGACTCAAAAGTGGAAAAGTGGGCAGTTAAATAAAAGAGATTTTGAGCTGCATGGTCAAAATATACCTGAACACGCTAGGTCACATCCTCAATTGGGAGAAATAACTTTAAGACCAATCTCAGAGCTACACTGCTTTTTCGCCTGCTAGTGGTGTAGCACAGGTCAAAAAGCATCCAGTGTTGTGCTCCCTCATTGCTAAGCTTTGGTGTTTTGTATATTTTAGAAAACAAATTGAGAAAATAACCATGAGGGGTTGCTAGCATTTTACAAGCTGTCCACTTAGAGAACCTGAGCAAGTCAACATAATACAAAGAGAAATTAATATTAATGGCACTGATAATTGAATCAAGATATATATTGATTACAGTAAGAGTTTAATCTGTCTAGTTTTGCTAGATTCACAATATCAAGACAGAATGATCAGAAGGGCATCTATATCAAGCTAGATTTGAAAATAAGCACTGCTGCTGGCAAATAAAAGCACAGTGCCTTTCAATATTATTCACAAAGATTGCTTTAGTTGCTTAATATAGTGATTTGATACCAACAAAACTCCATTTATTTCAAAGTAGATATAAATGCTAGGCTTACCACTTCACTGAGGAGTACATTTTTCTACTGAGGATTCCCCACCGAAGCCCATAATGATGTGGTGCCACACCAGCCTAGCTCAGTGCAGAATCAGGACCTGCATGTCCACAGAGCCATAGTTCACCCCTTGCCCACACAACCACTAGTCACTAACTGACATTTCCAAAGATTTCAACTATTGATCAAATCCACTTAACAGAAATCAAGATAAAGTCTTTTATATAAACTTGCAGTTTGTCTACAGCACAAATGAAGCAAGCACATCCCTTAGCATTGATCTTTTTCTATCACTTGAGCAATGAACATGTTGAAGCAGTGCTGTAAACAGGGTGGGAAGACTACTTCTGTGCATCAGGAGTAAAACAAATAAGATAAGACAGTAAAAAAAGATGTTTTCTTGCTGAAACAGACCAAATCACAGCATGGAACTTTATTACAGAATCTGACAGCAAAGCACTAATTTGCTTCTTTGAATGATGCAGATTCAGTCAATAAATCTCCAGCTATCACAGCAAATATTCAGGAAAATAAACTGGACCAGAAAATCAGAATTCACTCTTCTTTCCACAGAACATTTGAAATATATAACCTTTTCTCTGCTGTACCTTATTTCTAAGGTATTGAATCCATACCTAAGCCATGTTTTATTTTCATCATATAGTCATATCAATGTTTCCATGCTTCCAGACCCTAAAAAAAATAAATTTATTAAATAAAAAAGTAATCAAGGTTCAGCCAACCAGTGAGCTATTTCTGCACAGCTTAGATTCTACCAGGTACTTCAAGGTATGTGGCTTGCTCACCAAGGTCAAGTCAAAGCTGAATACGTATGTTAAAAACTATGGCAGATCAGGGATTAAAACCTGTATCCTCAGCACTACATACTCTGTGGCTTGTGTCATATAAATTTTCTGAGGTCCGTATTTTCTTGGAAGAGAAACACAGCAATGCTCTACTCTCTGGAACTTTGACATCTGTTCATCAGCTGAAGGTGGCTTTAAAACCAAAGGTTGTTATGTTAAAAATTAAATTAAAAAAATGAAAACCAGCAGCAAGCTGGCAAAGAGGGCTTGAAACTAAAGTTTCTAGGGGAGGGGAAGTGCAATCCATCCCACTCCTACCTGTTTGATGCCAGTGCCAGTGAGAGATGCCCAGAGCCTGAAGAGTGATTACAGGTCAAGTAATAATGTGTTGAGTCTGTGATATTCTTAAGTGTACCTCAGCTCCTGGAGCATCAGAACTGCAAGATAAATATAAGAAGAAAACTTTTTATAACTGGGAACCCTTCTGGACGCAAAACTCTCACTCTGGCTACAGTGTTTATTTGCTCAAGAAAAGATTCAAATTCAAGAGCATCAAGGCTTGCATCCAGATGACCCTTTTTGGTTCAGCTGTTAAGAGAAGATGCTACTGCACCACAGAACCTCCTACTCTCCCTTTCTGCCCAGAGAAAGTGTAAGGGGTTGCATGGGGGAGCAAGGGAGGGAATTATAACTTCTGCAAAGGCATATCAAAGGAAAATAAACTGTACTCATACCTCTGCTCAGACAGAAAGAAATTAATTTATGTAATACACCCACAGAGTTAGAAATGATGAAGTAATAGGTATCCATTTAAAAAGAAGCATTTTAAAAAAAATTTCAGATGGCATCTCCTCAACCACAAAACACACTAACTAATAAATCTTAATTTTTCAAAGAAAAATATTTTAAAGGCTTCACATTTTATTAGTCACAATGATCTCTTAAAACAATTTATTTGGAGAAAAAGCACCTACATTAATCTAAAGTTTGAATGGAGCAGACAATGAAATGCTTAAAGGAATGGAAATCCTCTTATCTAACTACTTGTTGAATATGCAGCCACACTTGCTTCTTCCAGCCCTCTGCTTCATACTTAAGATGAGCTTCACACAAAGACTTGAAGCTACCCAATTATCCTACAAATTCCATCTCAAAATTCTTATTTTCCATAATGCCTATAAATAGAGAATACAGAAAAGGATATGGAAAAGACCATAGGAGTCATTTATCCATCTTCCTAAGCCAGTGGCAGATTATTCCTGAAGACTGCTGCTGTCTCCACAGTGACAGAATGTCTGCCTGGATCAAAGTGATCTATACAAGTACTTTCTGAATATTCCCTTCTCCATTTCCACACTTTTCCTTTAAGAAGGCAGTCAAACATGATGTCCTTTGCTGCAGTCCACTGTGGAAATGAAGAACAACATTTCCATCTTCTACTGGTGAAGTCAGTGCAATACTAGACCATTAACTTTACATGGGTTTCACTGTCACCTTGTATCTCCCTTGTCTGCTTTTTCATCTTTTACTTAGGCAGTACACACCTAATGCTGCTGACCAACATTTTACTCTGTGTATGCCTAAAATTCAGGTCAGGACTTATTTGGTGGTATCTTTACACATTTATGGCAATAAAATGAGAAAAAAAATAAAAGATTGTTAAAAGATGAGAAAATTGTGAACTTCTACTAATTAGTTCAGAAAACTGTAAAGACAATGGATGTGGGTTAAGCAATGATTAGAAGACGGCTTGGGTTTGCCAAGAATATTGTCAAACCAAACTAATTTCCTTCTACAACATGATGACAGGCTTTTTAGAAGAGAAACGTTAGCTGCTTAGATTTTTACACTGTCTCATATAATATTCTTACAAGTAACATGAGGAACACTAGGTCTGAATGAAATGTTCATACAATAGATAGAAACATGACTGAATTTATCAGATTGGTCAATGAAGCACTGTAAAATCAAAGGATGGAATAAGCAGGGTTATCCAGGGGTCATGCATCCAGTATTGCCCAACATGTTCACTAGTGATGTAGACAGCAAAAGAAAGTGTGCTTGTCAAGTTCACAGATTACAAACTATGAAAGACTGCAAAGATGTTGAAAAACAAGATAGCAATCTAAAACAATGTCAGTAAGTTGGATAAATTATTTGGAAAAAAAAGTGTCACTCAGTATGGAAAAATTGCGAGATACATTATTCTTGGGCAGAAAAGTTCAACTGCAAAAGTATGTTGTGGTGAGAGTTCTAAATGAGTTATGGTTAGGAAAATCAAGTTTGTTTCATACAAATAGTTGGGGTGTAAGTGGGTATCAAGGTTGAAGCTTGATAGTGCACACCCAGTGCACTTCACTCAATCCTTACTTAATCCAGGAATTCCCCAGCCAGTCACCTGAATAGATGAGACAAAGGGACTGGTTTGAGACCAAGGACCAGCCCGCAACAAGATGATGGCATGATCATTCACAGTCCAGTGTTTGACTGATATTACAGGAGGCCTCCTGGTGAGAATTTACACTTCTGGAAATTACTCTATCTTTCCAGGTCATGCTGTGTCTAGTCCAATTTGTATACATGGTTGTGTTAACACCCTGGGTGGAGTGTCCCAAAGAATGCTCTTGGTGGTTCCTGCAGCAGAGCTTTACATAGGTAAAACATTTGTAAGTAATTAATACTAATTGTTCCTACAGAAGTGATCATGTAGGACAGTCTTTTATGTACAGTTAATTAAGAGAAATTTTGTATGTAGTTAAGATATATATAGATATATAAAGAGTGATAAATTACACAAGTGCTGGGTGGTGACTGGATTAGAAGTGGGCAGAGCAGAGGTTCAAGGGCCTCAGTCCATACAGCTAAAAATGCTGCTGCAAGTGCCCTTGCAATGGAGACTCCTGTCACCACCAGACAGACACCAATCATTCTGCTGA